>NW_028274836.1:0-630000 GCF_037043125.1 Eumetopias jubatus | reverse complement strand
TGGGCGGCGTAGTCATTTCAGCCTCTGACTTTGGCTCAGGTCATTATCCCAGGGTCCTGGGACTGAGTCCCACATCAGGCTCCTTGCTCAGTGGGGAACCTGCTTCTTCTTCTACCTGATGCTCCTCCCGCTTGTGCTACCTCTCTGACAAATAAATAAATAAAATCTTAAAAAAAAAGTCTTTTATGGTTTGCCTTTTTTTCTCCCTTCCCCTATGTTCATGTTTTGTTTCTTAAATTCCACATATGAGTGAAATCATATGGCAGTTGTGTTTTATTCTTAATCTTAGAGGCAAAGCTCTCAGTTTTTCACCATTGAGTATGAAATTGTCATGGGTTTTTCATAGATGCCTTTATTATGTTGAGTTATGTTCCCTCTAACCCTACTTTGTGAAGAGTTGGTTACCATGAAAGGATGTTGCACTTTGCCAAATGTTTTCTTCTGCATCTATTGAAATGATCTGTGGTTTTATCTTCTTTCTTATTAATTAACATTAATTGATTTGCGAATATTCAACTGTACTTGTATCCTTGGAATACATTCTACTTGATTGTGGTGAATTATTTTTTGTAATGTATTGTTGGATTTGGTTTGCCAATATTTTGTTGAGGAATTTTGCATCTATGTTCATTAGTCTTTATTTGGTTTTGGTTTTAAGATAATGCTGGCTTAATAGAATGAATTTGAATTTCTTCTTTATTTATTTATTTGTTTTGGAATAGTTTGAGAAGAATAAGCACTATCTCTTTTTAAAATATCTATTAGAATTCACATCTGAAGCTGTCTGGTTCTGGACTTTTGTTTGTTGGGAGCTTTTTGAAACTGATTCAACTTTATTACTAGTAATCAGTCTTTTCAAATTTTCTATTTCTTCTTGATTCAGTTTTGGAAAGTTATATGGTTCTAAGAATTTATCCATTTCTTCTAGATTTTCCAATTTGTTAGCATATAATTTTTCCTAGTAGTGTCTTGTAATCCATTGTGTTCTGTGATGTTAGGTGTTATTTTTCCTCCTTCATTTTTGATTTTATTTACTTGACTTGTCTCATTTTTTCTTGGTGAGTTTGGCTTATCAAATTGTTTATGAATTTCATTGTTATTTTCAAAAATAAGATGCTGGTTTCATTGATCTGTCTTATTGTGTTTTTAGTTTTTATTTCATTTATTTATGTTCTAAACTTTATTATTTCCTTCTTTCTACTAATTTTGTGCTTTTGTTCATACCACCTTTAGATGTAAGTTTAGGTTGTTTATTTGAGATTTTTTTATCACTTGAGGTAGGTCTATATTGCTATAATCTTCCCTCTGAGAACAGGTTTTCCTGCATCCCAACAATTTTGGACTGTTATGTCTTTATTTTCATTTGTTACCATGCATTTTTTTAATTTCCTCGTTGACCATTTCATTGTTTAGTAGCATTTATTTAACCTCTTGTATTTGTGTATTTTCCCCAGACTTTTTTTGTGATTGATTTCTAGTTTTATAGCATCGTGGTTGGAAAAGTTGCATAATACAGCCACACACCTCCAGGAGCTGTTGCATGCTCTGCCCACTCATGCACACCAACAGTCATAGCACACCACGCCAAGACATGCACCCACAGCCACCATTGCACAGGGCCCAGCTACACATAGCTTCCCACCCACTGCACCCTGAACAAAACCCCCAGCCACTGAAGTACTTTGAGGGATAAGGCATAAGATGACTGTTTTACCACATATTTTGCTAATACTGCACTCCACTGCCAAGTTACCTGGTGGGTGTGCCAACTCAGAGCTGGTCGGCTTGTGTCCCATTAACACCACAGAGAGCAAGTACAGACCACAACAGGCAAAGAGTCAGTGCAGACAACTGTGCTGAAAGGAAAAGTGACTCAGACACAACAGCAGGGCATAAGAAACACACATAGGATACTCTCATGAAGTGCCAGGTTTTTTTTTTAATTTTTTTATTGTTATGTTAATCACCATACATTACATCATTAGTTTTAGGTGTAGTGTTCCATGATTCATTGTTTGTGCATAACACCCAGTGCTCCATGAAGAAC
Source organism: Eumetopias jubatus (assembly GCF_037043125.1). Taxonomy (NCBI): domain Eukaryota; kingdom Metazoa; phylum Chordata; class Mammalia; order Carnivora; family Otariidae; genus Eumetopias; species Eumetopias jubatus. The sequence goes on along the minus strand of NW_028274836.1, from coordinate 627,953 downwards.
GTGCCCTCTTTAATACCCATCACCAGGCTAACCCATCCCCCACCCCCCTCCCCTCTAGAATCCTCAGTTTGTTTTTCAGAGTCCATCGCCTCTCATGGTTCATCTCCCCCTCTGACTTACTCCCTTTCATTCTTCCCCTCCTGCTATCTTCTTCTTCTTTTTTTTTTTCTAACATATATTGCATTATTGTTTCAGAGGTACAGATCCATGACTCAACAGTCTTGCACAATTCACAGCACTCAACATAGCACATACGCTCCCCAATGTCTATCACCCAGCCACCCCATCCCTCCCAACCCCCACCACTCCAGCAACCCTCAGTTTGTTTCTTGAGATTAAGAATTCCTCATATCAGTGAGGTCATATGATACATGTCTTTCTCTGATTGACTTATTTCACTCAGAAGTGCCAGGTTTTGGTGAAGAGAGGACATTGCCCTGCAGGGCACTCCAGGGCACTTCTTCATGAAGTGACCATTTTCAATAGCGAAGACACAGGTGACTTTCTTAACACAGAGAAACAGACACAGAGAGGGAGAGAGATAAAGAGGCAGAGAAATTTGTCCCAAATGAAAGATTAGGACACAGAAAAGCAGTAAAAATGAATATTTATAGGAGGGGCAGAGCAGGATGGCAGAGGAGTAGGATACCTGGATTTCGTCTGGTCTCAGGAATTCAGCTGAATAGGGATCAAACCATTCTGAACACCTACAAAATCAACAGGAGCTCAAAGAAAAGAATAGCAACAACTCTCTGAACAGAAAAGCGACCACTTACTGGAAGGTAGGACTTGCGGAGAAGTGAATCTGAGGTGATATTGGGGAGGATAGATGGCGGGGGAGGGGCCTCCGTCGGCCACTTCTGGCAAGTGATAGAGCCGCGGAGCACAAAATCGGAACTTTTAGAAGTCGGCTCCACTGAGGGACGTCGCTGCAGTGGCTAAGCGGGGGGTGGAAAGCGCCCTGGGACAGTGTGGTCTCAGGACCCTTGGGGTCACAGAAAGACCGGGGGAGCCTGAGTGCGGCAGAGCTCCCAGGTATTGGAGCAGGGAAGCCAGCTGCAGAAACGGAGCGGAGGCGCGGGCTGTCAGCTCGGGGTGGCCATAAACTGTGATCCGCGGCCCAGTCGGGCCACTGCTCCTCCAGCAGGGACCCAACAAGCGGCAGATCTGGGGAGACACCCCTTCCTCCCCCAGGAGGAGCGGCGCGGGAGCGCACCGCAGGGATCTGCTGGGTTTGGAGACTCCACACAGGGTTGTGTGCCAGAGATAGAAATGCTCGGTCACAGGCCGGGTGAGCACGGAATGCTGCCAGAGACCAGGGAGATGGGAGTGACTGCTTTTCTCTGGGAGCTGAGCGAGTGTGGCCCCTAAGTTCTCAGCTCCTCTGGGATGGAGATTGGGAGGTTGCCATTTTCACTCTCATCCTCCAATGAGGTACAGAAAGCTTGCAGGGAACAAAAGCCTCGGAAAGCAAACCCGAGCAGATTACTTAGCCCTGACCTGGCAAGGGCGGGGCAATTCCGCCTCCGGCAAAGACATTTGGGAACCACGTCAACAGGTCCCTCCCCCAGAAGGTCAGCACAAACAGCCAGCAAAGACCAAGTTTACCGATCAATGAGAACAGCAGAATTGCAGCGCTAGGCGAATACTGCACATAGAATTCACGGCTTTTTAACCCTGTTTCTTTAGTCTTTCAAAGTTATTTTTTTTAACTGTCTTTTTCTTTTTCCCTTTTCCAACCAGCATCTTATCAACCCCTTTTTTAAACCTTTTTTAAAAAAATATTTTTTATTTCTCATTTTTAGAGTCATATTCTAACCCTTCATAGCAGTTACCCTTATTTTTGGCATATATATATAAGCTATTCTTTCTTTAAAATTTTGATATACAGTTTCTTTTAAAGATCAAAATATACCCTAAATCTCTAGTGTATGGCTTTGTTCTGGTTGCCTGCCTGATCACCTTCTCTCCTTTTTTTTTCTTTTAAAACCTCTTCTTTCTTTTTCAAGCAACTTCTTATCAATTCCTTTTATAAAATCTTTTATAATTTTCATCTTTACAGTCATATTCCATCCCTTCATCATATTAACCATTATTTTTGTACATATATAAGTTTTTCTTTCTTTAAAATTTTGGGAGGCACATTCTTCTAACAGACTAAACTATGCCCAAAATATAGTGTGTGACACTGATCTATGCACCAGCCTGATCATATTTGATCATATTCTGTTTTTTTGTTTTGTTCTGTTTTTGTTGTTTTTATCTTTTTCTTTTTCATTTTTTTCCTCCTTTTTTTTTCTTTCTTTCCTTTTCTTTTCCCCCAGTTTCATGTGTTTTCTGATTTGTTTAGTGTATATTTTCTGGGGACGTTATTACCCTGTTAGTATTTTGTTCACTCATCCATCTATTCTCCTCTGGACAAAATGACAAGATGGAAAAAATCACCTCAGCAAAAAGAACAAGAGGTAGTACCATCAACCAGGGACCTACTCAATACGGACATTAGTACGATGTCGGACCTAGAGTTCAGAACAATGACTTTAAAGATACTAGCTGGGCTTGAAAAAAGCATGGAAGTTATTAGAGAAACCCTCTCTGGAGAAATACAAGAACTAAAATCTAACCAAGTCGAAATCAAAAAGGTTATTAATGAGGTGCAATCCAAAATGGAGGCTCTAACAGCTAGGATAAATGAGGCAGAAGAGAGAATCAGTGATATAGAAGACCAGATGATGGAAAATAAAGAAGCTGAGAAAAAGAGAGACAAACAACTACTGGATCACGGGGCAGAATTCGAGAGATAAGTGATACGATAAGACGAAACAACATTAGAATAATTGGGATCCCAGAAGAAGAAGAGAGAGGGGCAGAAAGTATATTGGAACAAATTATAGCAGAGAACTTCCCTAATGTGGGGAAGGACACAGGCATCAAAATCCAGGAGGCACAAAGAACCCCTCTCAAAATCAATAAAAATAGGTCAACACCCCGACATCTAATGGTAAAACTTATGAGTCTCAGAGGCAAAGGGAAATCCTGAAAGCAGCTCAGGAGAAGAGATCTGTAACCTATAATGGTAGAAACATTAGATTGGCAACACACCTGTCCACAGAGACCTGGCAGGCCAGAAAGGATGGGCATGATATCTTCAGAGCACTAAAGGAGAAAAATATGCAGCCAAGAATACTATATTCAGCTAGGCTGTCACTGAAAATAGAAGGAGAGATAAAAAGCTTCCAAGACAAAGAAAAACTAAAGGAATTTACAAACGCAAAACCAGCCCTCCAAGAAATATTGAAAGGGGTCCTCTAAGCAAAGAGAGAGCCTAAAAGCAGCATAGACCAGAAAGGAACACAGACAATATACAGTAACAGTCACCTTACAGGCAATACAATGGCACTAAATTCATACATTTCAATAGTTACCCTGATTGTAAATGGGCTAAAAGCCCTAATCAAAAGACACAGTCTATCAGATTGGATAAAAAAACAAGACCTATCGACAGGCTGTCTGCAAGAGACTAATTTTAGACCCAAAGATACTCCAAGATTGAAAGTGCGGGGGTGGAAAACCATTTACCATGCTAAAGGACACCAAAAGAAAGCTGGAGTGGCAATCCCTATACCAGAAATATTAGATTTTAAAACAAAGACTGTAATAAGAGATGAGAAAGGACACAATATCCTACTTAAAGGGTCTATCCAACAAGAAGATCTAACAATTGTAAATATCTATGCCCCTAACAAGGGAGCAGCCAATTATATAAGGCAATTAATAACAAAAGCGAAGAAACACATTGACAACAATACAATAATAGTGGGGGACTTTAACACCCCCCTGACTGAAATGCACAGATCATCTAAGCAAAAGATCAACAAGGAAATAAAGACTTTAAATGACACACTGGACCAAATGGACTTCACAGACATATTCAGAACATTCCATCCCAAAGCAATGGAATACACATTCTCCTCTAGTGCCCATGGAACATTCTCCAGAATTGATCACATCCTAGGTCACAAATCAGGTCTCAACCGGTACCAAAAGATTGGGATCATTCCCTGCATATTTTCAGACCACAGTGCTTTGAAACTAGAACTCAATCACAAGAGGAAAGTCGGAAAGAACTCAAATACATGGAGGCTAAAGAGCATCCTACTAAAGAATGAATGGGTCAACCAGGAAATGAAAGAAGAATTAAAAAAATTCATGGAAAACAATGCAAATGAAAACACAACTGTTCAAAATCTTAGGGATACAGCAAAGGCAGTTCTGAGAGGAAAGTATATAGAAATACAAGACTTTCTCAAGAAACAAGAAAGGTCTCAAATACACAACCTAACCCTACACCTAAAGGAGCTGGAGAAAGAAGAGCAAATAAAGCCTAAACCCAGCAGGAGAAGAGAAATAATAAAGATCAGAGCAGAAATCAATGAAATAGAAACCAAAAGAACAGTAGAACAGATCAACGAAACTAGGAGCTGGTTCTTTGGAAGAATTAACAAGATTGATAAACCCCTGGCCAGACTGATCAAAAAGAAAAGAGAAATGACCCAAATCAACAAAATCATGAATGAAAGTGGAGAGATCACAACTAACACCAAAGAAATACCAACAATTATAAGAACATATTAGGAGCAACTCTATGCCAGCAAATTAGATAACCTGGAAGAAATGGGTGCATTCCTAGAGATGTATCAACTACCAAAACTGAACCAGGAAGAGATAGAAAACCTGAACAGACCTATAGCCACTAAGGAAATTGAAGCAGTCATCAAAAATCTCCCAAGAAACAAAAGCCCAGGGCCAGATGGCATCCCAAGGGAATTCTATCAGACATTTAAATAAGAATTCATATCTATTCTCCTGAAACTGTTCCAAAAAATAGAAATGGAAGGAAAACTTCCAAATTCATTTTATGAGGCCATGATTACCTTGATCACAAAACAAGACAAAGACCCCATCAAAAAGGAGAACTCCAGACCAATATCCTTGATGAACATGGATGCACAAATTCTCACTAAAATAGTAGCCAATAGGATCCAACTGTACATTAAATGATTATTCACCACGACCAAGTGGGATTTATCCCTGGGCTGCAAGGCTGGTTCAACATCCGCAAATCAATCAACGTGATACAATATATTAAAAAAAGAAAGAACAAGAATCATATGATCCTCTCAATAGATGCAGAAAAAGCATTTGACAAAGTAAAGCATCCTTTCTTGATCAAATCTCTTCAGAGTATAGGGACAGAGGGTACATACCTCAATATCATAAAAGCAATCTAAGAAGAACCTACAGCGAATATCATTCTCAATGGGGAAAAGCTGAGAGCTTTCCCCCTAAGGTCAGGAACGCGGCAGCGATGTCCACTCTCACCACTGCTCTTCAACATAGTATTAGAAGTCCTAGCCACAGCAATCAGACAACAAAAAGAAATCAAAGATATCCAAATCGGCAAAGAGGAGGTCAAACTCTCACTCTTTGCAGATGATATGATACTGTATATGGAAAACCCAAAAGACTCCACCCCCAAACTGCTAGAACTCATACAGGAATTCAGTAAAGTAGCAGGATATAAAATCAATGCACAGAAATCAGTGGCATTCCTATACACCAAAAACAAGACAGAAGGGAGAGAAATTAAGGAGTCGATCCCATTTACAATTGCACCCAAAACCATGAGATACCTAGGAATCAATTTAACCAAAGAGGCAAAGGATCTATACTCAGAAAACTATAAAATACTCATGAAAGAAATTGAGGAAGACACAAAGAAATGGAAAAAGGTTCCATGTTCATGGACCGGAAGAACAAACATTGTGAAGATGTCAATGCTAGCTAGAGCAATCTACACATTCAATGCAATCCCCATCAAAATACCGTCCACTTTTTTCAAAGAAATGGAACAAATAATCCCCAAATTTGTATGGAACCAGAAGAGACCCCAAATAGCCAGAGGAATATTGAAAAAGAAAAGCAAAGCTGGTGGCATCACAATTCCAGACTTCCAGCTCTATTACAAAGCTGCCATCATCAAGACAGTATGGTACTGGCACAAAAACAGACACATAGATCAATGGAACAGAATAGAGAGCCCAGAAATGGACCCTCAACTCTATGGTCAACTCATCTTTGACAAAGCAGGAAAGAATGTCCAACGGAAAAAAGACAGTCTCTTCAGCAATGGTGTTGGGAAAATTGGACAGCTGCATGCAGAAGAATGAAACTGGACCATTTCCTTACACCACACACAAAAATAGACTCCAAATGGTTGAAAGACCTAAACATGAGACAGGAGTCCATCAAAATCATAAAGGAGAACACAGACAGCAACCTCTTCGACCTCAGCCTCAGCAACTTCTTCCTAGAAACTTCGCCAAAGGCAAGGAAAGCCAGGGCAAAAATGAACTATTGGGATTTCATCAAGATAAAAACTTCTGCACAGCAAAAGAAACAGTCCACAAAACCAAAAGACAACTGACAGAAAGGGAGAAGATATTTGCAAATGACATATCAGATAAAGGGCTAGTATCCAAAATCTATAAAGAACCTATCAAACTCAACACCTAAAGATCAAATAATCCAATCAAAAAATGGGCAGAAGACATGAACAGACATTTTTCCAAAGAAGACATGCAAATGGCCAAAAGAGATGAAAAAGTGTTCAACATCGCTTGGCATCAGGGAAATCCAAATCAAAACCTCAATGAGATACCCCCTCACACAAGTCAGAATGGCTAAAATCAACAAGTCAGGAAACTCCAGATATTGGTGGGGATGCGGAGAAAGGGGAACCCTCCTACACTGTTGGTGGGAATGCAAGCTGGTGCAGCCACTCTGGAAAACAGTATGGAGGTTCCTCAAAAAGTTGAAAATATAGGTACCATATGATCCAGCAATTGCACTACTGGGTATTTACCCCAAAGATACAAATGTAGGGATCCGAAGGGATACGTGTACCCCAATGTTTATAGCAGCAATGTCCACAATACCCAAACTGTGGAAAGGGCCAAGATGTCCATCGACAGATGAATGGATAAAGAAGATGAGGTATATATACACAATGGAATATTATGCAGCCATCAAAAGGAATGAGATCTTGCCATTTACACCGACGTGGTTGGAACTGGAGGGTGTTAGGCTGAGTGAAATAAGTCAATCAGAGAAAGACATGTATCATATGACCTCACTGATATGAGGAATTCTTAATCTCAGGAAACAAACTGAGGGTTGCTGGAGTGGTGGGAGGTGGGAGGGATGGGGTGGCTGGGTGATAGACATTGGGGAGGGTGTGTGCTATGGTGAGCGCTGTGAATTGTGCAAGACTGTTGAATCACGGATCTGTACTTCTGAAACAAATAATGCAATATATGTTAAGAGAAAAGAAAAAGAAGAAGATAGCAGGAGAGGAAGAATGAAGGGGAGTACGTCGGAGGGGGAGATGAACCATGAGAGACGATGGACTCTGTAAAACAAACTGAGGGTTCTAGAGGGGAGGAGGGGAGGGGGATGGGTTAGCCTGGTGATGGGTATTAAAGAGGGCACATTCTGTGTGGAGCACTGGGTGTTATGCACAAACAATGAATCATGGAACACTACATCAAGAACTAATGATGTAATGTATGGTGATTCACATAACAATAAAAATTAAAACAAAACAGAACAAAAACAATGGATTGTGGATTACCACATCAAAAACTGCTGATGTATTTTATGGTGACTAAACTAACATAACATAAATAAATAAATAAATTAATTAATTAATTAATAAATGTTTGGTAGATTTCACCTGTGAAGCCATCTGTCCATAGACTTTTGTTTGCTGCCAGATGTTTTTATTACTAATTCAATATCTTTGCTGGTTATCAGTCTGTTCATGTTTTCCATTTCTTGTTGTTTCAGACTTGGTAATTTATGTTTCTAGGAATTTATCTATTTCTTCTAGGTTGCCAATTTTTTGGGATACAGTTTTTCACAATATTCTCTTCCAATTGTATTTCTGTGGTTTTGGTTTCTATTTCTCTTCTCTCATTTGAGATTTTCTTTATTTGGTTCCTTTCTCTTTTCTTTTTGATAAGTCTGGCTAGGAGTTTGTCAATTTTATTGATTTTTCTTTTCAATGAACCAACTCCTGGTTTTACTGGTTTTTTTTTTTATCTGTATCATTTATTTTTGCTCTCATCTTGATTATATCCCTCCTTCTGTTGGCTTTAGGATTTATTTGTTGTTCTTTTCCTAGTTCTTTTAGGTTTAAGTTTAGGGTGTTCATTTTAGATTTTTCTTGCTTCTAGATGTAGGCCCATATTGCTATATACTTCTCTCTTAGAATGACTTTTGCTCCATTCCAAAGATTTTGGACCATTGTGTTTTCATTTTCATTTGTTTCCATGTTTTTTTATTTGTTCTTTAATTTCCTGTTTGACCCATTCATTGTTTAGTACCATGTTGTTCAACCTCCATGTATTTGTGGTCTTTTCAATTTTTTTCTTGTGGTTGACTTCAAGTTTCATTGTGTTATGCTCTGAAAATACGCATAGTATGTTCTCAATCTTTTTGTAACTTCAAGGCCTGATTTGTGAACTAGTATGTGATGTATTCTGGAGAATATCCCATGTGCACTTGAAAAGAATATGTATTCTGCTGCTTTGAGATGAAATGTTCTGAATATATCTGTTAAGTCAGCTGGTCCAGTGTGTCCTTCAAAAGCATTGTTTTTGCGTTGATTTTCTGCTTAAATGTTCTGTCCATTGCTGTAAGTTAGTGTTAAAGTCCCCTACTATTATTGTATTATTATCAAAGAGTTCCTTTAAGTTTGTTATTAATTGTTTTATGTATTTTGGTGCTCCCAGGTTGGGTGCATATTTATAATCATTAGATCTTCTCTTTGGATTGTCCCATTTATTATGATATAGTGTCTTTCTTCATCTCTTGTTATACAGTCTTTGTTTTAAAGTCGAGTTTGTCCAATATAAATATTGCTATGCTGGCTTTCTTTTGACAACAATTTGCAAAATATATATTCCTCCTTCCCCTCATTTTCAATCTGCAGGTGTCTTTTCATCTAAAATAGGGTTTTTTAGGCAGCATAAATGTGTTTTTTGTTTGTTTGTTTGTTTGTTTTTATCCATTCTGACACCCTATGTCTTCTGATTGGAGTGTTTAGTCCATTTACATTCAGGGTAATTACAGATGGATGTGTATTTAGTGCCATACTTGTTTTGTCATTATTTATGGAGATTTTCTCTGTTCCTTTCCTGTCTTTATCACCTTGGTCTTTTCTTTCCACTCAGAGGGTCTCCTCTTATATTTCTTGCAGTCCTGGGTTAGTGGTCATGAACTCCTTTAGTTTTTGTTTTTCTGGGGAATTCTTTATCTGTACTGTTTTGAATGATGGTCTTGCTGGATGGAGTATTCTTGGCTGCAGATTTCTCCCCTTTGGCAGTTTGAATATATCATGTATCTCACTTCTGGCTTGCCAGGTTTCTGTTAAGAGATCTGCAGCTAGCTTTATGGGTCTTCCCTTGTAAGCTAAGGACTACTTTTGTCTTTCTGCTCTTAACATTTTTTATTCTTTATCATTACTTTACATCCCAACAGAAAGAACAAGAAAATGTCACAGAGGGATCCAGTCAAAACAGATATAAGTAATATACCTGATCCAGAATTTAAAGCAACAATAATGAGTATACTAGCTGGGCTTGAGAAAAGCATAGAAAACATCAGGGAGACTCTTACTACAAAGGTAAAAGAGCTTACAAGCAATCAGGCCAAAATGAAAAATGCAACAACCAAAATTCAAACCCAGCTGGATGTAATGACCACAAGGATGGAAGGAGCACAGGAATGACTAATTGATATAGAAGATAGAATTATGGAAAATAATGAAGTTGAACAAAAGAGGGAAAGAAAAATCTTAGATCACAAAAGTAGACTTATGGAACTCAGTGACTCCATGAAACATTAGAGCATTCATATCATAAGAATTCCAGAAGAAGAGAGTGAAAAAGGGCAGAAGGTTTATTTGAGGAAATTATAGCTGAAAACTTCCCTAATCTGGGAAGTCTGTAGACAGATATCCTATTGCATATTTAATTACAATATGTCTAGGTGTTGTTCTGCTTTTGTTGATCTTAATGGGAGTTCTCTGTGCCTCCTGGATCTAGATGTCTGGGTTTATTTGCCCTCAGATTAGGGAAATTTTCAGCTATTATTTCCTCAAATAATTTTTCTGCCCCCTTTTCTCTCTCTTTTTCTTCTGGGACTCCTATAATGTGTATGTTCTTACATTTCATAGAGTCTCTGAGTTCTCTAAGTCTATTCTCACATCCCATAATTCTTTCTTGCCTTTTGTTCTACTTCATTATGTTTCATTATTTTATTTTTTATATCACTTATTTGTTCCTCCTATTTTCCCAGGCTACTGTCCATTGCATCAAGCCTCAGTTATTGCATTCTTTTTTTCTGAGTGTCTCATTTATAATTCTTTTATCTATGTGGTCATGGTTTCCCTGAAGTCTCCATTCTTTTCTTTAAATTTTTATTGTTATGTTAATCACCATGCATTACATCATTAGTTTTTAATGTAGTGTTCCATGATTCATTGTTTGTGCATAACACCCAGTGCTCCATACAGAATATGCCCTCTTTAATACCCATCACCAGGCTAACCCATCCTCCCACCACCCTCCCCTCTAGAATCCTCAGGTTGTTTTTCAGAGTCCTTCGTCTCTCATGGTTTGTCTCCCCCTCTGATCCCCCTGTTCATTCTTCCCCTCTTGCTATCTTCTTTTTTATTTTTCCCTTAACATATATTGCATTATTTGTTTCAGAGGTACAGATCTGTGATTCAACAGTCTTGCACAATTCACAGCGCTCACCATAGCACATACCCTCCCCAATGTCCATCACCCAGCCACCCCATCCCTCCCACCCCCCACCACTCCAGCAACCCTCAGTTTGTTCCTGAGATTAAGAATTCCTCATATCAGTGAGGTCATATGATACCTGTCTTTCTCTGATTGACTTATTTCACTCAGTATAACACCCTCCACTTCCATCCACCTCGTTGCAAATGGCAAGATCTCATTCCTTTTGATGGCTGCATAATATTCCATTGTGTATATATACCACATCTTCTTTATCCATTCATCTGTCGATGGACATCTTGGCTCTTTCCACAGTTTGGCTATTGTGGACATTGCTGCTATAAAATTCGGGGTGCATGTACCCTTCGGATCCTTAAATTTGTATCTTTGGGGTAAATACCCAGTAGTGCAATTGCTGGATCATATGGTAGCTCTATTTTCAACTTTTTGAGGAACCTCCATACTGTTTTCCAGAGTGGCTACACCAGCTTGCATTCCCACCAACAGTGTAGGAGGGTTCCCATTTCTCCACATCCCCGCCAACATCTGTCGTTTCCTGACTTGTTAATTTTAGCCATTCTGACGGGTGTGAGGTGGTATCTCATTGGGGTTTTGCTTTGGATTTCCCTGATGCCAAGCGATATTGAGCACTTTTTCATGTGTCAGTTGGCCATTTGGATGTCTTCTTTGGAAAAATGTCTGTTCATGTGTTCTGCCCATTTCTTGATTGGATTATTTGTTCTTTGGGTGTTGAGTTTGAAAAGTTCTTTATAGATTTTGGATACTAGCCCTTTATGTGATATGTCATTTGCTAATATCTTCTCCCATTCTGTCGGTTGTCTTTTGGTTTTATTGCCTATTCCTTTTGCTGTGCAAAAACTTTTTATCTTGATGAAGTCCCAATAGTTCATTTTTGCCCTTGCTTCCCTTGCCTTTGGTGTTATTTCTAGGAAGAAGTTGCTGCGGCTGAGGTCGAAGAGGTTGCTGCCTGTGTTCTCCTTTAGGATGTTGATGGACTCCTTTCTCACATTGAGGTCTTTCAACCATTTGGAGTCTTTTCTTGTGTGTGGTGTAAGGAAATGGTCCAGTTTCATTCTTATGTATGTGGCTGTCCAATTTTCCCAACACCATTTGTTGAAGAGACTGTCTTTTTTCCAGTGGATATTCTTTCCTGCTTTGTCAAAGAGAAGTTGACCATAGAGTTGAGGGTCCATTTCTGGGCTCTCGATTCTGTTCCATTGATCTATGGGTCTGTTTTTGTGCCAGTACCATACTGTCTTGATGACGACAGCTTTGTAATAGAGCTGGAAGTCCGGAATTGTGATGCCACCAGCTTTGTTTTTCTTTTTCAACCTTCCTTTGGATATTGGGGGTCTTTTCTGGTTCCATACAAATTTTAGGATTATTTGTTCCATTTCTTTGAAAAAAATGGATGGTGTTTTGATGGGGATTGCATTGAATGTGTAGATTGCACTAGGTAACACTGACATCTTCACAATATTTGTTCTTCCAATCCATGAGCATGGAACATTTTTCCGTTTCTTTGTGTCTTTCTCTATTTCTTTCATGAGTATTTTATAGTTTTCTGAGTACAGATTCTTCGCCTCTTTGGTTAGATTTATTCCTAAGTATCTTATGGTTTTGGATGCAATTGTAAATGGGATCGACTCCTTAATTTCTCTTTCTTCTGTCTTGTTCTTGGTGTCTGAGAATGCCACTGATTTCTGTGCATTGATTTTATATTCTGCCACTTGACTGAATTCCTGTATGAGTTCTAGCAGTTTTGGAATGGAGTCTTTTGGGTTTTCCACATACACTATCATATCATCTGCAAAGAGTGAGAGTTTGACTTCGTCTTTGCCGATTCGGATGCCTTTGATTTCTTTTTCTTGTCTGATTGCTGTGGCTAGGAATTCTTATGTTGGGAATAGCAGTGGTGATAGAGGACATCCCTGCCATGTTCCTGACCTTAGGTGGAAAGCTCCCAGTTTTTCCCCATTGAGAATGATATTCGCTGTGGGTTTTTCATAGATGGCTTTTATGATATTAAGGTATGTACCCTCTAACCCTATACTCTGAAGAGTTTTGATCTAGAAGGGATGCTAAACTTCTCAAATGCTTTTTCTGCATCTATTTAGAACATCATGTGGTTCTTTTTCTTTCTTTTATTAATGTATTGTATCATCTTGATTGATTTGCATATGTTGAACCAACCTTACAGCCCAGGAATAAATCCCACTTTGTCGTGGTGAATAATCGTTTTAATGTACCCTCGTATCCTATTGGCTAGTATTTTGGTAAGAATTTTTACATCCATGTTCATCAAGGATATTGGTCTGTAATTCTCCTTTTTGATGGAGTCTTTGTCTAGTTTGGGGATCAAGGTAATGCTGGCCTCATAAAACGAGTTTGGAAGTTTTCCTTCCACTTCGATTTTTTGGAACAGTTTCAGAAGAATAGGTATTAATTCTTCTTTAAATGTTTGGTAGAATTCCCCTGGGATGTCATCTGGCCAGCATGAATTAATTGTCATCATGTTGCCTGTGAAGACCTTGTTTTTATAGATTGTCCCTGTAAATTTCTGTTGTATATCACTCTTGGGGTCTTTATCCTTTTATAGACCCCCCCCTTAATATTTCCTTCAGGCCTGGTTTAGTGGTCACATATTTTTTCAGTTTCTGCCAGTCGTGGAAGCTCTGCATCTCTCCATCTATTCTAAATGACAGCCTTGCCAGATAAAGTATTCTTGGCTGCATGTTCTTCTCGTTTAGTACCCTGAATATGTCTTGCCAGGCCTTTCTGGCTTGCCAGGTCTCTGTGGAGAGGTCTGACGTTATTCTGATGTTCCTCCTTCTGTACATAAGGATTTTCTTCTCCTTAACTGCCCTTAGGATAGTTTCCTTTGTTCTAAGATTTGCATCTTTTACTATTACATGCCGGGTGTTGGCCTGTTTTCCTTGATCCTGGGAGGGGTCCTCTAGATTCTAGGACACAAATGTTTGTTTCATTCCCCAGATTAAGGAAGTTCTCAGCTATGATTGCTTAAATATATCTTCTAGTCCTCTCTCTCTCTCTCCACCCGCCTCAGGGATTCCAATAATTCTGACATTGGAACATTTCATGTTGTCAATTATTTCTCTGATTCTATTTTCATGGATTCTGAGTTGTTTTTCCCTGGCTTCCTCTTTTCCCTTTTTATCTGTTAAATTGTCTTCCACGTTACTCACTCGTTCTTTTGCTTCACTTACCCTAGCCGTTAGATTATCTAGAGTAGATTGGATCTCATTGATAGCATTTTTAAGTTCTGTCAATTCAGCTTTCATTTCTGCCCTTAGAGACTCTTAATTGATTTCTCCATTCTAGCTGTTGTCTTCCCAATTGCTGTCCTGAATTCCATCTCCGACATCTTGGTTATATCTGAATCCATTTGTAAATCTGCGGCAGAATTCACAGTCTCTGAGTCTTTCCTATTTTGGTCACTCCTCCTAGTCTTTCTGTTGATGGGTGGTTGAGGGAATGTGTAGAGTCCAAATTATTGACCACAACCGAAGCAAGAGGGACCTTGCTAGGGCCTTAGGTCCCTTAGGGACCTAAGGCTTGCTGGCCTCTTGTTTTCCCAGCCTGTCTTCTGGGGGAGGGGCCTGCTGCAGTGTTACTCAGGCAACCTTGTTTGGGCAGAGTTGCCCTGGCCCCTGTGACAGGGCATGGGCTCAGTGAAAACTGGTCTTTTGGGGTTTTTGTTCTCTGGCGGCTTTCCCTGATGGCTTTCCGTGTCTCTTCCGAGAGTCAGAGCAGAAGAGACAGTTTTCAACTCTCTGCCTCAGAGCAGAGAGATCACAGTCTGTTCTTCAGTGGGCTCTCCAGGCCACACTATCTCCGTTTCTGTCTGTGCTGCTATAAACTGCAGTGTCCTGGGTTGTGCACCCCTCTGCAGCGCTCCTAGTCCTGCCTCCATGTTGGGTCTCATCTCTGCCCTTTGTGCTTCTAAAACCACCAGCCACCCCCAGTTCGCCTGCAGGGTCCTGCTGCTCTGGTTTCCATCAGGGGGGCTGCCCTAGGGTCCTTTCCTCACCACTACTGGTCTGTAAGTCTGTGCCCGGTCCTCAGCACAGGAGGTTATTGCTCTCTGTCAGGCTCCCTCCCCCTGCTGTTTATCCTCTGATATCTTCCCATGGAATCATGGCTCCCTGCTTTGTACCTCGAAACCAACCACCTGGGATATTCTGTTTTTAGAGATCCAGATGTATCTTCTTAGATCTCAGGCTGATTTTGTGGGTCTTCAGAGTTGTCTGGTAGATATCCAGCTCAATTCTGGGCACCAGTTGGAATTGGGTCCCCTACTCCTCAGCCATATTTCCCTCTCCTCCTCTAATCCTGAAAATAGCTCTTCAGGAGATAGAGATATGGTTATCTCTCTTGCAGAGTTGAGGAGACTGGAATTCAGGGAGGTTAGCAGCTTGCCAGAGGTTGCACAGCTCTGAAATCTACCAAACGTTTAAAAAATTAATGTCTATCCTTTTCAAACTTCTTCAAAAAATATAAAAAGAAGGGAAACTGCCAAATTCATTCTATGAGGCCTTTACCCTGACACCAAAACCACATAAAGACTCCACTAAAAAAGAGAACTCTGGCCAATATCCCTGATCCAAATGGATGCAAAAACTCTCAACAAAATACAAGCAAGCCAAATCCAACAGTACATTAAAAGAATCATTCAACAGGATCAAGTGGGATTTTCCCCTGGGCTACAAGTGTGTCTCAAGATTCAGAAATCGATCAATGTGATACACCTCATTAATAAAAGGAAAGATAAGAAACATATGATCCTCTCCAAAGATGCCAAAAAATCATTTGACAAAGTAAAGCATATGTTCTTGATAAAATCTTCAACAAAGTAGGGATAGAAAGAACAAAACATACCTCAACATCATAAAGGCCATATACAAATGATCCACCGTTAATATCATCTCAGTGGGGAAAAACAGAGCTTTTCCTCTATGGTCAGGAACAAGACAAGGCTGTGCACTCTCACCAGCATTATTTAACATAGTTTTAGAAGCATTAGCCACAAAAATCAGACAACAAAAAGATATAAAAGGCATTCAAACCAACAAGGAAGAAAGGAAACTACCACTATTTCCAGATTAAATGATATTCTATATAGAAAACATAAAAAACTCCACCAAAAAATTGCTAGAACTCATACACAAATATCAGTAAAGTCACAAGATACAAAGTCAATGTTTAGAAATCTGTTGCATTTCTACACACCAGTTATGAAGCAGCAGAGAAATTAAGAAATCATTCCCATTTACAATTGCACCAAAAAACATAAGATACCTGGGAATAAACCTAGCCAAAGAGGTAAAATATCTGTACTCTGAAAACTATAAAACACTAATGAAACAAATTGAGGATCCCACAAAGAAATGGAAAAATATTCCATGCTCATGGATTGGAAGAACAAACTTTGTTAAAATGTCTGTGTTACCCAAAGCAATCTACACATTTAATGCAATCCCTATCAAAATACCACCAGCATTTTTCAGAGGCAGAACAAACAATCCTAAAGTGTGTATGGAAGGACAAAGACCTCAAATAGCCAAAGCAATCCTGAGAAACAAAAGCAAGTCTGGAAGCTTCACAATACCAGACATCAAATTATATTACAAAGCTATAGTAATCAAGACAGTATGGTACTAGTGCAAAAATAGACACATAGATCAATGGAACAGAACAGAAAATCCAGAAATCAATCCACAACTATATGGTCAACTAATCTTGGACAAAGCAGGAAAAATTATCCAATGGGAAACAGTCTCTTCACCAAATGGTGTTCGGAAAACTGGACATCCACATGCAGAAGAATGAAACTGGACCACTTTCTTATACCACACACAAGAATAAATTCAAAATGTGGAATATAAGAAACGGCACAGAGGATCATAGGGGAAGGGAGGGAAAACTAAATGGGAAGGAATCACTGAGGGAGACAAACCATGAGAGACTCTGCACTCCGGGAAACAAACTGAGGGTTGTGGAAAGGGAGATGGGTCGGGGGTTGGGGTAACTGGGTGATGGGCATTAAGGAGGGCATGGGATGTGATGAGCCCTGGGTGTTATACACAACTAATAGATCACTGAACACTACATCAAAAACTAATGATGTGTTATATGTTGGCTAATTGAATTTAAATAAAGAGAAATGGATGATGAGATAGCACCTCATACCCGTCAGAATGGCTAAAATTAACAAGTCAGGAAACGACAGATGTTGGCGGGGATGTGGAGAAAGGGGAACCCTCCTACACTGTGGGTGGGAATGCAAGCTGGTGCAGCCACTCTGGAAAAGAGTATGGAGGTTCCCCAAACAGTTGAAAATAGAGCTACCATACAATCCAGCAATTGCACTACTGGGTATTTACCCCAAAGATACAAATGTAGGGATCCGAAGGGGTACGTGCACCCCGATGTTTATAGCAGCAATGTCCACAATAGCCAAACTGTGGAAAGAGCCAAGATGTCTATCGACAGATGAATGGATAAAGAAGATTTTGTTTATATACACAATGGAATAATATGCAGCCATCAAAAGGAATGAGATCTTGCCATTTGCAATGACGTGGATGGAACTGGAGGGTGTTATGCTGAGTGAAATAAGTCAATCAGAGAAAGACATGTGTCATATGACCTCGCTGATATGAGGAATTCTTAATCTCAGGAAAGAAACTGAGGGTTGCTGGTGTGGTGGGGGGTGGGAGGGATGGGGTGGCTGGGTGATAGACATTGGGGAGGGTATGTGCTATGGTGAGCACTGTGAATTGTACAAGACCGATGAATCACGGATCTGTACTTCTGAAACAAATAATGCAACATATGTTAAGAAAAAAGAAAAAGAAGAAGATAGCAGGAGGGGAAGAATGAAGGGGAGTGAGTCAGAGGGGGAGACGAACCATGAGAGATGATGGACTCTGAAATACAAACTGAGGTTTCTAGAGGGGAGGGCGGTGGGGGGATGGGTTAGCCTGGTGATGGGTATTAAAGAGGGCACATTCTGCGTGGAGCACTGGGTGTTATGCACAAACAATGAATCATGGAACACTACATCAAAAACTAATGATGTAAGGTATGGTGATTAACATAACAATAAAATTATTAACAAAAATAAAATAAAAGAAATGGATGAAAGACCTAAATGTGAGACAGAAAACTATCAAAATCCTACCGAAGAACAGAGGCAGTAACACTCTTTGACATCAGCCACAGTAAATTTTTATGTCTCCTGAGGCAAGGGAAACAAAAGCAAAAATGAACTATTGAGATTTCATTAAGAGAAAAGCTTCTGCATAGTGAAGGAAACAATCAACAAAATAAAAGGCAGCCTACAGAATGGGAGAAGATGTTTGCAAATGGCATACCTGATAAAGGGTTAGTATGCAAAATCTATGAAAAACTTATCAAACTCAACACCCAAAGAGCAAGTAATCCCATTAAAAATGGCAGAAGACATGAATAGACATTTTTTCCAAAGACATACAGATGGTCAAGAAACGTGAAAAGATGCACACATCACTCATC
Organism: Eumetopias jubatus; assembly: GCF_037043125.1. Lineage (NCBI taxonomy): Eukaryota > Metazoa > Chordata > Mammalia > Carnivora > Otariidae > Eumetopias > Eumetopias jubatus. The sequence continues at coordinate 609,504 of NW_028274836.1, read as the reverse complement.
ATGGAAATACAAATCAAAACTATGAGATATCACTTCACACCTGTCAGAATGGCTCAAATCAACACAAGAAACAACAGGTGTTGGTGAGGATGTGTAGAAATGGGAACCCTCCTACACTGTTGGTGGGAATGCAAACTGGTGGAGCCACTCTGGAAAACAGTATGGAGATTCCTCAAACAGTTAAAAACAGAATTACCCTACAGTCCAGCAATTGACTAGATATTTACCCAAGGGATACAAAAATAATGAATCAAAGGGCACATACACCCTGATGTTTATAGCAGCATTATCAACAATAGCCAAATTATGGAAAGACCCCAAATGTCCAATGACATATGAATGGATAAAGAAGATACATCCATACATATAATGGAATATTACTTAGCCATGAAAAAATGAAATCTTGCCATTTGCAACGATGTGGATGGAGCTAGAGAATAGAATGCTAAGTGAAATAAGTCAGTCAGAGAAGAACAAATACCATATGATCTCATTCACATGTGAAATAAAAAAAAAAACAACAACAACACCATACAGATGAACGTATGGGGTGGGGAAAAAAAGAGAGAGGCAAACCATAAAAGAGACTCTTAACTCTGGAGAACAAGCTAATGCTTACCAAAGGGGAAGTGGGCAGGGGGATGGGTTAAATGGGTGATGCTGTTGTGATGAGCACTGGGTGAGGTATGGAAGTGATGAACCACTAAACCCTACTCCTGACACTAATATTTCAATATACGTTAACTAACTGAAATTTATTTTTTATTAAAATTTTTTCTTCAACCTTTTATTTAAATGCTAGTAGTCAATACAGACTGCAATATTAATTTCAGGAGTAGAATTCAGTGATTCAACATTTCCATACAAAATCCAGTGCTCATCCCAAATGCCCTCCTTAATATCCATCACCCATCTAGCTCATCCCCCACCCACATCCCTTCATCAACCCTCAGTTCGTTCTCTACAGTTAAGAGTTTCTTATGGTTTGTTTTCCTCTGTCTGTCTTTTTTTTCCTCTCCCATATGTCCATCTGTTTTGTTTCTTATTCCACATATGTAACTAACTGGAATTTAAATAAAAACTTGAAATTAAAAAAAGATGGTCTCATATATATATATATACACACAATGAAATACTGCTCAAGCATAAAAAAGAATGATATCCTGCCATTCTCAATGAAGTGCATGGAGTTAGAGAGTATTATGTTAAGAGAAGTAAGTCAGTCAGAGAAAGCCATATGATCTCACTCATATGTGGAATTTAAGTAACAAAGCAAGGGATCATAATGGGAAAAGGAGATGAGTGGGGTGATGGGGATTAATGAGGGCACTTGTGATGAACACTGGGTGTTTTTGTGTTGTCACTAATTTGTAGACCTATAATTAATACTCACTGTATGTTAACTAACTGGAATTTAAATAAAAACTTAAAAAATAAGTAATTTGTGTAGATGGATCTGTCTTCATAGAAGTATCTATACATAATTACTGTAGTCATTAGCAGATGGGTTCAATTAGGGAGAGATTAAATGTGATAAGAGAAGAGGACATTGGACTGGGCTTGAGGAATCCAACATTTAAAGCTTAGAGAAAGTTGAGATTGCAAAAAGTTAGTAAACCTAGACATTTTTTCAGGTCCCTTTATTATAATGATACTTTGTTCTAACAGGGAAAGGTGCTTGAAGTTACAGTGAGTAATATGATACGGGGAATTCAAAATACAGAAGAAAGGATTAGCTTCAAAGAAGATAAGAGTAATTTTCTCTCTTATAACTGGAGTGAAGTTGAAAGGATCTAATACAAGTAGGCTGTTTTAATCGATTAATAAATTAATGAAATAACTTATTTTTATGTTGTGCAAATCTAATGGCTTCTATTTCCTTTATGAAGTAGAAGGTCCCAAAGCAATATTCAAGGAAGAATGGAATACTTGACACTAGGGAAATATGTGTATCCTTCTTGGATGATTTCCAGAAGTTAGTCCCCTAATTGTCTGCTTGGGGCACACGTTTTCCCCAGATGACTTAGTAATTGTAAACAAGCTATGGCCTTTTCAAGACATTGCCAATTTCCTCATTCTAAGATCCCCTATATCACAATTCTCATTATTGCTAAAATAGTATCCTCAGGATTTTCTTGTATTAGAAATGTGAATATCTAATAGATATATTTTAAAAATCAGTCATCTTGTGGGTCAGGGGTTGGTCAGACCTGTAAACACAATTTAGGAAAATGTTATATAAAGTGCTTCCTTGAAGATGTGAGAAACGCTGACACATTTAAATAGCTCTGATAATAAGTAAGGATTCAGTCTGTTGGTGTTAATTGAGTGCATTTGTAATTTGAAGGGGTTTTCAAAAATTAATGAGGTAGCAACTTTACAGTTTCTATCACAGTTGGGTTTGTCCTATCATTAAAATAATGGAGTTTGATGAGACAGATAAACTATCTAAACTTCAGATTCTGCCTATCAAATAAGAACATAGGGAAATTTTGTTATTCTTGTAAGTTCACGTTAGTGCTATGCAACTGTTTAGAATAACTAACTTTTTGAATTAAATTTTCTTTTATAAGAACACCATAAATGATTGTGACAATGATGATGGAAGAAGATAGATAAATGACAGATGGTAGATAGATGATACATAGATAGATAGATAGATAGATAGATAGATAGATAGATAGATAGATAGATAGACACACATTCATTTCCACATTGACACAATTCCACAACTCAACCAGAGCACTTCGGTTCAAGGTGATTTCAACTTTCTGTAAAAAAATACTTGAGAAATGCCATAAATGAACCTTTATTAAGTCGTGTACAGTTGCAAGCCCTTGAACTCTGAAGTTCAAACAGAGGAGTAGTGTAAGTACAATTTAACCAAAATGACTAAAGGTATGAATTTTTGGTTTAGATTTCATTGAGAAGGAATAAAATGTTTTCTAGAGGACCATTTTTTTCTTGACTGTATTGATATTTATGTCTCATTGTTTTTATAAGACATAATTGTATTTTACCGAAACTTTGAGGATCAGCAAGAATCAGAATATGTATGGGTAGAGAATACTTGCTTACAGGTCACATTAGGCACTTCACTTCTCAGGTGGGCAACTTCCAATCCAGGCTTAAAACAACTGAACAGATAATGGAAAATCCATAATTATTGGTCTTCTATTTTCATCAATAGACACAGTAGTCATGGAGGACCAAAGCATATGGGAAACATACTAGAACAGAAAAACATCTGTCTTACATTGTATTTCCTCAAATTGAGAGAGGACAGAATAATGATGTTTCCACCTGTTCCAAAGATTTGTACAGCCAGGTGATTGGGGTAAAGAACAGGGTTGTGTGACACAAAAGCATAAATAACTAAGGAGTTGGCTCCTGCTTGAAAACCTGTGTGTGTGTGTGTGTGTGTGTGTGTGTGTGTGTGTGTGTGTGTGTGTCTTCAGTCTTGACTACAGGGAATTACACAAAGCTTTATGTGGAAAGCTAACCTCCCCGCTCTGGACTCACTCTACAGCCAGTGCACTGCAGTCTGTGAAGGGTGTTGCGGTCAAGATTTCAGATACCACTCTTTGCTCGGTGTTCTTACACATTTTGGTGTTTGCATCCTAGGCATCTTTATTCCCAGGTCTCTTCCTCAGGTGCTTCTGTCCAGTGCGTCTTGTAGAGGGGAGGAGAGGAAAATCTTAAAGACAGCTTTCCCCACATAGCACTTGGTACGTCCTCACAGTTAGCTGTCCACTTATCTCCCTCTCCTTGGATCCAGGACCCATAAAACTTCAGAAGCCATTTTTTCAAGGTATCCTCAACAGTTATATGATTTTCCCACTTATTCTAATTTACTTCACCTTCCCCAATGCACCATTCCATGGGGAGAAATGAACAGGGGTTGTTGGTGCTTTCTACAGTTTTAGACTTTTCTCACGCCTTTACGGTACGTGGCCAAATGTTTTATTGTAACTTTTGTGTTGGCTGGTTGCTTTGTCTGCTCCAACACAGGCAGCTCAGTTCTCCAGCCCAGCTCAGCTGATCTGACCATAATCACTTCTGTTTCCTCGATAACTGCTATCCAAAGACAACCAAGACAGAGACTGGGAAATAGGACACCTCAGAAATGCATTCTTTCTTTCAAAAGGCAATTAATGATCAATTATTATGCATCAGGCAGCACAAAAATTACATAAAATATCAGTAAAACATGACTTCAGTTTAAGAAGTAGCTTATAGTTTGGTAGAAATATAGAGATGTAAAAATTAGGTCAGTAGTGTCTTATAGTTTCTATGATAGAAGGAGGTTTAGGCTGTGGGATGGACATTAAATCTTGCAGCACAAATTGATGCCGGGCGTAAACGGTCAATGTCCCTGAGTCCAAGAAAGGTTTGTACGTAAGTGACTAGTGTTGAGTCTTAAAACGTGTGTAGATAATTTTCAAGGTGGTGGGGACTGGAGGAGAAAATATTTTTACCAGAGAAGCATCATAGAAAAAGGTACAGCCAAGTGAAAAAAAGTTAGGATATTACAAATTGCTCACTATGGCAGGGTGATAAATTAGGTGTGTAAGGGTGGAGACAGATGCCAAGGGCCACAGGCCAGGACAAGTAGGGCCTTGAAAGCTTTGTCCATAGTGCCTGTGACTCTGCCCAGTGCTTGGGGCTTAGTTTGAATTAGAATTAGAGGTGAAAAGATAATATTCACTATTGCATTTTTCATCTGAAATATCTATCATTTGCCGTATCTTTCTTCATTATTGTTTACCCAATCAGTTCTACACAGTCGGATATTTTAAAACAGCCTATTCAAAACCATTTCAAAATTCTTAGCAAACTAACATACAGAGTTCTTTACAATCTTTTATTATTTCTCCCTTCATACACACACAGTAACTTAGTACCTGTTATTTTAGGAAAACACAAGGAGAATCCTCATTTTAAGATTTCTCACACAATTTGGCCTTATTTCAAACATCTTTACTAATTGTTATTTATTTATTTATATCTGTACTGAAAGTCACCTTGCTTTTTGCCTGCATTTTAAAATGTGGTTGTGACATTTCCTTTCTTTTAACTGATATTAATATTTATATTTTTCCCATTTTTATTCCTTTTGTCATAGTTAGTGTACTAATTCTCAATTATAGGGACAAATTTGACATTAGAATTTTATAAAGGTAGAAAATTCATTTGAGATTAGCATGGACAAACATTCTCCTTATTACCTACGGAAGGGGGAAGACTATGCTCATTACATATAGCCACCTTATTTGAATTCTATACTATTATTTGACAATCAATCAGGAAGAATAACTTTAGCCAATGGAGAATTGGAACATATTTTGAATTTGACTGTTGGTAAGTCAGGCTAACTGTTTGAGAATGGGAAATGTATTCTGACATTTTACATTTCCTAGTTTTCTCATTCTGAAAGGCACATATGGGATTGTCTTATACTACTCATTTTATCCCTCTTTTCATTAAAACTTAGTATTCAATTTTGTCTTTTTATTTTTTAATTTTTTATTAACATAATATATTATTTGGTTCAGGGGTACAGGTCTCTGATTTATCAGTCTTATACAACCCACAGCACTCACCATAGTATATACCCTCCCCAATGTCTATCACCCAGCCCCCCCATCCCTCCCACCCCCCACCACTCCAGCAAACCTCAGTTTGTTTCCTGAGATTAAGAATTCCTCATATCAGTGAGGTCATATGATACATGTCTTTCTCTGAATGACTTATTTCACTCTGCATAACACCCTCTAGTTCCATCCACGTCGTTGCAAATGGCAAGATCTCATTCCTTTTGATGGTTGCATAATATTCCATTGTGTATATATACCATCTCTTCTTTATCCATTTATCTGTCGATGGACATCTTGGCTTTTTCGACTGTTTGGCTATTGTGGACATTGCTGCTATATACATTGGGGTGCACGTACCCCTTCGGATCCCTACATTTGTATCTTTGGGGTAAATACCCAGTAGTGCAATTGCTGGTCATAGGGTATCTCTATTTTCAACTGTTTGAGGAACCTCCATACTGTTTTCCAGAGTGGCTGCACCAGCTTGCATTCCCACCAACAATGTAGGAGGGTTCTCCTTTCTCCACATCCCCGCCAACATCTGTCGTTCCCTGACTTGTTAATTTTAGCCATTCTGACTGGTGTGAGGCAGTATCTCATTGAGGTTTTGATTTGGATTTCTCTGATGCCGAGCGATGTTGAGCACTTTTTCATGTATCTGTTGGCCATTTGGCTGTCTTTGGAAAAATGTCTGTTCTTGTCCTCTGCCCATTTCTTGATTGGATTATTTGTTCTTTGGGTGTTGAGTTTGATAAGCACTTTATAGATTTTGGATCCTAGCCCTTTATCTGATATGTCATTTGCAAATATTTTCTCCCATTCTGTCGGTTGTCTTTTGGTTTTGTGGACTGTTTCTTTTGCTGTGCAAAAGCTTTTTATCTTGATGAAATCCCAATAGTTCATTTTTGCCCTGGCTTCCCTTGCCTTTGGCGATGTTTCTAGGAAGAAGTTGCTGCGGCTGAGGTCGAAGAGGTTGTCGCCTGTGTTCTCCTTTAGGATTTTGATGGACTCCTGTCTCACGTTTAGGTCTTTCAACCATTCGGAGTCTATTTTTGTGTGTGGTGTAAGGAAATGGTCCAGTTTCATTCTTCTGCATGTGGCTGTCCAATTTTCCAACACCATTTGTTGAAGAGACTGTCTTTTTTCCGTTGGACATTCTTTCCTGCTTTGTCAAAGATAAGTTAACCATAGAGTTGAGAGTCCATTTCTGGGCTCTGTATTCTGTTCCATTGATCTATGTGTCTGTTTTTGTGCCAGGACCATACTGTCTTGATGATGACAGCTTTGTAATAGAACTGGAAGTCCGGAATTGTGATGCCGGCGGTTTTCCTTTTCTTTTTCAATATCCCTCTGGCTATTCGGGGTCTTTTCTGGTTCCATACAAATTTTAGGGTTATTTGATCCACTTCTTTGAAAAAAGTGGATGGTATTTTGATGGGGATTGCATTGAATGTGTAGATTGCTCTAGGTAGCTTTGACATCTTCACAATGTTTCTTCTTCCAATCCATGAGCATGGAACGTTTTTCCATTTCTTTGTGTCTTCTTCAATTTCTTTCATGAGTATTTTATAGTTTCTGAGTACAGATCCTTTGCCTCTTTGGTTTAATTTATTCCTAGGTATCTTATGGTTTTGGGTGCAATTGTAAATGGGATCGACTCCTTGATTTGTCTCTATTCTGTCTTGTTGTTGGTGTATAGGAATGCCACTGATTTCTGTGCATTGATTTTATATCCTGCTACTTGACTGAATTCCTGTATGACTTCTAGCAGTTTTGGGGTGGAGTCTTTTGGCTTTTCCACATAAAGTATCATATCATCTGCAAAGAGTGAGAGTTTGACTTCCTCTTTGCCGATTTGGATGCCTTTGATTTCTCTTTGTTGTCTGATTGCTGTGGCTAGGTCTTCTAATACTATGTTGAATAGCAGTGGTGAGAGTGGACATCCCTGCCGCGTTCCTGAACTTGGGGGAAAAGCTCTCAGCTTTTCCCCATTGAGAATGATATTCGCTGTAGTTTCTTGATAGATGGCTTTTATGATATTGAGGTATGTACCCTCTATCCCTATACTCTGAAGTGTTTTGATCAAGAAAGGATGCTGTACTTTGTCAAATGCTTTTTCTGCATCTATTGAGAGGATCATAGGATTCTTGTTCTTTCTTTTGTTAATGTATTGTATCACGTTGATTGATTTGCGGATGTTGAACCAACCTTGTAGCCCAGGGATAAATCCCACTTGGTCATGGTGAATAACCCTTTTAATGTACTCTTGGATCCTATTGGCTAGTATTTTGGTGAGAATTTTTGCATCCATTTCATCAAGGATATTGGTCTGTAGTTCTCCTTTTTGATGGGGTCTTTGTCTGGTTTGGGGATCAAGGTAATGGTGCCCTCATAAAATGAGTTTGGAAGTTTTCCTTCCATTTCTATTTTTTGGAACAGTTTCAGGAGAATAGGTATTAATTCTTCTTGAAATGTCTGATAGAATTCCCCTGGGAAACCATCTGGCCCTGGGCTTTTGTTTGTTGGGAGATTTTTAATGACTGCTTCAATTTGCTTAGTGGTTATAGGTCTGTTCAGGTTTTTGATTTCCTCCTGGTTCAATTTTGTTAGTTGATACATCTCTAGGAATGTACCCCTTTCTTCCAGGTTATCTAATTTGCTGGCATAGAGTTGCTCATAATATGTTCTTATAATTGTTGGTATTTCTTTGGTGTTAGTTGTGATCTCTCCTCTTTCATTCATGATTTTGTTGATTTGGGTCATTTCTCTTTTCTTTTTGATAAGTCTGTCCAGGGGTTTATCAATCTTGTTAATTCTTTCAAAGAACCAGCTTCTAGTTTTGTTGATCTGTTCTACTGTTCTTTTGGTTTCTAGTTCATTGATTTCTGCTCTGATCTTTATTATTTCTCTTCTCCTCCTGGGTTTAGGCTTTATTATTTTTTTTCTCTAGCTCCTTTCAGTGTAGGGTTAGGTTGTGTATTTGAGACTTTTGTTGTTTCTTGAGAAAGGGTTGTATTGCTATATACTTTCCTCTCGGGACTGCCTTTGCTGCATCCCAAAGATTTTGAACAGTTGTGTTTTCATTTTCATTGGTTTCCATGAACATTTTAAATTCTTCTTTCATTTCCTGGTTGACCCATTCATTCTTTAGTAGGATGCTCTTTAACCTCCATGTATTTGAGTTCTTTCTGAATTTTCTCTTGTGGTTGAGTTCTAGTTTCAAAGCATTGTGGTCTGAAAATATGCAGGGAATAATCCCAATCTTTTGGTACCGGTTGAGACCTGATTTTGACCTAGGATGTGATCAATTCTGGAGAATGTTCCATGGGTACTAGAGAAGAATGTGTATTCCGTTGTTTTGGGATGGAATGTTCTGAACATGTCTGTGAAGTCCCATTTGGTCCAGTGTGTCATTTAAAGTCTTTATTTCCTTGTTGATCTTTTGCTTAGATGATCTGTGCATTTCAGTCAGGGGGGTGTTAAAGTCCCCCACTATTATTGTATTGTTGTCAATGTGTTTCTTCGCTTTTGTTATTAATTGCCTTATATAATTGGCTGCTCCCATGTTAGGGGCATAGATATTTACAATTGTTAGATCTTCTTGTTGGATAGATCCTTTAAGTAGGATATAGTGTCCTTCCTCATCTTTTATTACAGTCCTTGTTGTAAAATCTAATTTTTCTGATATAAGGTTTGCCACTCCAGCTTTCTTTTGGTGTCCATTAGCATGGTAAATGATTTTCCACCCCCTCACTTTCAATCTGGGGGTGTCTTTGGGTCTAAAATGAGTCTCTTGCAGACAGCATATCTATTGGTCTTGTTTTTTAATCCAATCTGATAGCCTGTGTCTTTTGATTGGGGCATTGAGCCCATTTACATTCAGGGTAAGTATTGAAAGGTATGAATTTAGTGCCATTGTCCTTCAATATTTCTTGTAGGGCTGGTTTCGTGTTTGCAAATTCCTTTAGTTTTTGTTTGTCTTGGAAGCTTTTTACCTCTCCTTCTATTTTCAATGACAGCCTAGCTGGATATAGTATCCTTGGTGCATATGTTTCTTGTTTAGTGCTCTGAAGATATCTTGCCAGTCCTTTCTGGCCTGCCAGGTCTCTGTAGATAGGTCTGTTGCCAATCTAATGTTTCTACCATTGCAGGTTACATATCTCTTCTCCCGAGCTGCTTTCAGGATTTTCTCTTTGTCTCTGAGACTCGTAAGTTTTACTATTAGATGTCGGGGTGTTGACCTATTTTTATTGATTTTGAGAGGGGTTCTCTGTGCCTCCTGGATTTTGATGCCCTTTTCCTTCCTCACATTAGGCAAGTTCTCTGCTATTATTTGCTCCAATATACCTTCTTCCCCTCTCCCTCTTTCTTCTTCTTCTGGGATCCCAATTATTCTAATGTTGTTTCTTCTTATCGTATCGCTTATCTCTCGAATTCTGCCCTTGTGATCCAGGAGTTGTTTATCTCTCTTTTTCTCAGCCTCTTTATTTTCCATCATTTGGTCTTCTATATCGCTGATTCTCTCTTCTGCCTCATTTATCCTAGCAGTTAGTGTCCCCATTTTTGATTGCACCTCATCAATAGCCTTTTTGATTTCGACTTGGTTAGATTTTAGTTCTTTTATTTCTTCAGAAAGGGTTTCTCTAATAACTTCCACGCTTTTTTCAAGTCCAGCTATTATCTTTAAAGTCATGATTCTGAACTCTAGGTCCGACATCCTGCTAATGTCCATTTTGAGTAGGTCCCTGGCATACGGTACTACCTCTTGTTCTTTTTGCTGAGGTGATGTTTTTCGTCTTGTCATTTTGTCCAGAGGAGAATAGATGAATGAGAGAACAAAATGCTAACAGGTTAACAACGTCCCCAGCAAATATAGTCTAAACAGATCAGAAAAGCCCTGAAACCAGGGGAAAAGAAAGGGAAAGAAAAAGAAAAGAAAAAAAAGTAAAAGATAAATACAAAAACAGAATACGAACAAACCCGAATATGATCAATTATGATCAGTCTAGTGCACAGATCAGTGCCACACTGTAGATTTTGGTCATATTTTGGTCTGTTAGAAAAAAATGCCTCCTAAAATTTTAAAGGAAGAAAGACATATATGTACAAAATAAGGGTCGATACAATGAAGGAATGGAAGATGATTGTAAAGATGAAAATTATAAAAGATTTTATAAAAGGAATTGATACAATACGAAGTTGTTTGAAAAAGGAAAGAAGATTAAAAAAAAGAAAACGAAAAAAAAAAACGGGAGAGAATGTGATCAGGCAGGGGACTAGAACAAAGCCATACACTAGTGATTTAGGGTATATTTTGATCTGATAGAAGAAATTGTATCTCAAAAATTTAAAGAGAGAAGAACTTATAAATATATGCCAAAATAATGGTAACTACTATGAAGGGATATAATATGACTCTAAAAATGAAAATAAAAAAATTGTCTTTTTAAAAAAAGGGATTGAGAAGGTGTTGGTTGAAAAGGGGAAAAAGAAAAATTAAAAAAAAAGAGTTTAAAAAATTAAGTTTGAAAAACTAATGAATCATGGTAAAAAAAGGCATGAATTCTATGTGCAGTATTCTCCTAGCGCTGGAGTTCTCCCATTCTCCTTGATCGGTAAACTTGGTCTTGGCTTGCTGGCTGTTCCTGCTGATCTTCTGGGGAAGGGGCCTGTTGCCGTTGTTCCCAAATATCTTTGCTGGAGGCAGAATTGCCCCACCCTTTTCGGTCTCCGCTAAGCAAGCTGCTTGGGTTTGCTCTCAGGAGCTTTTGTTCCCTTCAAGCTCTCGGTACAGCTTTGGAGGACCAGGGTGAAAATGGTGGCCTCCCAATCTCCACCCGGAGGAGCTGAGAACTCGGGGCCCCACTCCTCAGTGCGCCCCCAGAGAAAAGCAGTCACTCCCGTCTCCCCAGTCTCCGGCTGCACTGCGTGCTCACCTGGCCTGTGACCGAACATTTCTATCTCTGTCACCCAACCCCGTGTGGAGTCTCCAAACCCAGCAGATCCCTGCGGTGTGCCCCCGCACCTCTCCTCCCAGGGGAGGGAGGAGAGTCTCCCCAGATCTGGTGCTTGTTGGGTCCCTGCTGGAGGAGCAGTGGCCCGACTGGGCCGCAGATCACAATTTATGGCAACCCCCATCTGAGAGCGCGTGCCTCGCCTCCATATCTGCAGCCGGCTTCCCGGCTCCGATACCTGGGAGCTCTGCCATACTCAGGCACCCCAGGTCTTTCTGTGACCCCAAACGTCCTGAGACCACACTGTCCCGCGAGGGTTCCACCCCCTGCTTAGCCACTGGAATGACGTCCCTCAGCGGAGCCGGCTTCTAAAAGTTCCGATTTTGTGCTCCGCGGCTCTATCACTTGCCAGAAGCAGCCGATGGAGGCCCCTCCCCCGCCGTCTATCCTCCCGAATATCGACTCGGATTCACTTCTCCGCACATCCTACCTTCCAGAAAGTGGTCGCTTTTCTGTTCAGAGTGTTGTTACTATTCTTATCTTCGATCTCCTGTTGAGTTCGTAGGTGTTCAGAATGGTTTGATCCCTATTCAGCTGAATTCCTGAGACCAGACGAAATCTAGGTCTCCTACTCCTCTGCCATCTTGCTCCGCCCATATTTGTGTTTTATTTTGTAGATGGGTACAGATAATATACTAAGCATTTAAGATACTCAGAATAATAAAATCACTTATTGGCTTTTAGAGAGTTAAGAGGAGATAGTATGACACATGCTATAATGGGAGGTTTCTATTAGAAAGCACTAAGAAGCTCTCAGTTTTTCCTCAGTGAGAATGATATTAGCTCTGGGCTTTTCATAGATGGCTCTTGTGATTTTGAGGTATATTCGTTCTATCCCTACACTCTGAAGAGTTTTAATCAGGAAAGGATGCTGTATTTTGTCAAATGCTTTTTCTGCCTCAATTGAGAGGATCATATGATTCTTGTCTCTTCTTTTATTAATGTGATGTATCACATTGATAGATTTGCAAATGTTGAACCACACTTGTATCCCAGGAATAAATCCCAGCTGGTCCTGGTGAGTAATCCTTTTAATGTACTGTTGGATTCTGTCGGCTAGGATCTTGGTGAGGATTTTGGCATCCATGTTCATCAGGGATTTTGGACTGTAATTCTCCTTTTTGGTGCAGTCTTTGTCTGGTTTTGGGATCAGGGTAATGCTGTTGGCCTCATAGAATGAGTTTGGAACTTTTCCTTCCATTTCTATTTTTTGGAACAGCTTCAGTAGAATAGGTATTATTTCTTCTTTAAATGTTGGTAGAATTCCCTTGGGAAACGTTCTGGCCCCAGACTCTTGTTTTTTTTGGGAGGTTTTTAATTACAGTTTCAATTTCCTCCCTGATTATTGGCCTGTACAGGTTTTCTGTTTCTTCCTGTTTCAGTCCTGGTAGTTTATAAGCATTCAGGAAAACATCCATTTCTTCCAGATTGCCTAATTTGTTGCCATATAGCTGATGGTAATAAGTTTTAGAATTCTCCTTATTTCCTTGGTACTGGTTGTGATTTCTCCCCTTGCATTCATGATTTTATTAATTTGGGGACTTTCTCTTTTCTTTTGGATAAGTCGGGTCAGAGGTTTATCAATCATATTAATTCTTTCAAAGAACCAGCTTCTAGTTTCGTTGATCTGTTCTACTGTTCTAATTTCTATTTCATTGATTCTTGCTCTAATTTTTATTACTTCTCTTCTCCTGCTTGGTTTAGACTTTATTTGCTCTTCTTTCTCCAGATCCCTTAGGTGTAAGGTTAGCTTGTGCATTTGGGATTTTTCTACTTTTTTGAGAGAGGCTTGGATGGCTATGTACTTCCATACAAGGGCCACCTTTGCAGTATCCCATAGGTTCTGAGCTGATGTGTTTTCATTTTCATTGGTTTGCATGAATTGCTTAAGTCCCTCTTTAACTTCCTGGTTGACCCGTTCATTTTTTAGCAGGATGCTTTTTTACCCTCCAAGTGTTTGCATTCCTTTCAAATTTTTCCTTGTGGTTGAGTTCCAGTTTTAATGCATTGTGGTCTGAAAATATGCAGGGAATAATCTTTATCTTTTGGTATCCATTGAGACCTGATTTGTGTCCCAGAATGTGATCTATTCTGAAGAAAGTTCTTTGTGCACTCGAGAAGAATGAGTATTCTGTTGTTTTAGGTTATTGCTTATATCTCGAATTCTGCCCTCGTGATTCTGTAGTTGTTTATCTCTCTTTTTCTCAGCCTCTTTATTTTCCATCATTTGGTCTTCTATATCGCTGATTATCTCTTCTGCCTCATTTATCCTAGCAGTTAGTGCCCCCATTTTTTAAAAATTTTTTATTGTTATGCTAATCACCATATATTACATAATTTGTTTTGGTGTAGTGTTCCATGATTCATTGTTTGTTCATAACACCCAGTGCTCCATGCAGAACGTGCCCTCTTTAATACCCATCACCAGGCTAACCCATCCCCCCTCCCTCCTCCCCTCCAGAACCCTCAGTTTGTTTTTCAGAGTCCATCATCTCTCATGGTTCATCTCCCCCTCTGACTTACTCCCCTTCATTCTTCCTCTCTTGCTATCTTCTTCCTTTTCTTTTTTCTTAAAATATGTTGCGTTATTTGTTTCAGAGGTACAGATCTGTGATTCAACAGTCTTACACAATTCACAGCGCTCACCATAGCACATATCTTCCCCAATGTCCATCACCCAGCCACCCCATCCCTCCCACTCCCGACCACTACAGCAACCCTCAGTTTGTTCCTGAGATTAAGAATTCCTCATATCAGTGAGATCATATGATACATGTCTTTCTCTGATTGACTTATTTCACTCAGCATAACACCCTCCAGTTCTATCCACGTTGTTGCAAATGGCAAGATCTCATTCCTTTTGATGGCTGCATAATATTCCATTGTGTATATATACCACTTCTTCTTTATCCATTCATCTGTCGATGGACATCTTGACTCTTTCCACAGTTTGGCTATTGTGGACATTGCTGCTATAAACATTGGGGTGCACGTACCCCTTCGGGTCCCTACATTTGTATCTTTGGGGTAAATACCCAGTAGTGCAATTGCTGGATCGAATGGTAGCTCTAATTTCAACTGTTTGAGGAACCTCCATACTGTTTTCCAGAGGGGTTGCACGAGCTTGCATTCCCACCAACAGTGTAGGAGAGTTCCCCTTTAGTGCCCCCATTTTTTATTGCACCTCATTAATAGCCTTTTTGATTTCGACTTGGTTAGATTTTAGTACTTTTATTTGTCCAGAAAGGGTTTCTCTAATAACTTCCATGCTTTTTTCAAGCCCAGCTAGTATCTTTAAAGTCATGATTCTGAACTCTAGGTCCGACATCATACTAATGTCCGTATTGAGTAGGTCCCTGGCAGACGGTACTACCTCTTGTTCTTTTTGCTGAGGTGATTTTTTTCGTCTTGTCATTTTGTCCAGAGGAGAACAGATAAGTGAGAGAACAAAATGCTAACAGGTTAACAACATCCCCAGCAAATATACTGTATACAAATCAGAAAAGACCTGAAACCAGGGGAAAAGAAATGGAAAGAAAGAAAAAAAGAAAGAGAAAAAAAAAGAAAAAGAAAAAGAGAAAAACAAACAAAAACAGAACAAAAAAAAATAAAGAATGTGATCCAATATGATCAGGCTAGTGCATAGATCAGTGCCACACATTAGATTTTGGGTGTATTTTGGTCTGTTAGAACAAAGTGCCTCCTAAAATTTTAAAGGAAGAAAGACATATATGTACAAAATAAGGGTTGATACAATGAAGGGATGGAAAATGATTGTAAAGATGAAACTTTAAAAGGTTTTATAAACGGAATTGATAAGAAGTTGTTTGAAAGAATAAAGAAGATGATTTAAAAAAAAGAAAAAAACAAATGGGAGAGACTGTGATCAGGGAGGAGACTAGAACAAAGCCATACACTAGTGATTTAGGGTATATTTTGATTTGTTAGAAGAAACTGTATTTCAAAATTTTAAAGAGAGAAGAACTTATATATATATGCCAAAAATAAGTGTAACTAGTATGAAGGGATAAAATATGACTCTAAAAATGAAAAATAAAAAATGTTTTTTAAAAAAAGGGATTGATAAGATGTTGGTTGAAAAAGGGAAAAAGAATAAATCAAAAAAAATCAGCAACAAAAAACAATTAAAATATTAACTTTGAAAAACTAATGAATCATGGTAAAAAAGCCACGAATTCTTTTTTTTTTTTGGCATTTTTTTAACTTTTTTATTTTTTTATTGTTATGTTAATCACCATATATTACATCATTAGTTTTTGGTGCAGTGTTCCATGATTCATTGTTTTTCATAACACCCAGTGCTCCATGCAGAACGTGCCCTCCTCAATACCCATCACCAGGCTAACCCATCCCCCTACCCCCCTTCCCTCTAGAACCCTCAGTTTCTTTTTCAGAGTCCATCATCTCTCATGGTTCGTCTCCCCCTCTGACATACTCCCCTTTTCTTCCTCTCCTGTTATCTTCTTCTTTTTCTTTTTTCTTAAAATATGTTGCGTTATTTGTTTCAGAAGTACGGAACTGTGATTCATCAGTCTTGCACAATTCACAGTGCTCACCATAGCACATTCCCTCCCCAATCTCTATCACCCAGCCACCCCATCCCTTCCACCCCCAAGCACTCCAGTAACACTCAGTTTCTTTCCTGAGATTAAGAATTCCTCATATCAGTGAGGTCATGTGATACATGTCTTTCTCTGATTGACTTATTTCACTCAGCATAACACCCTCCAGTTCCATCCACGTCGTTGCAAATGGCAAGATCTCATTCCTTTTGATGGCTGCATAATATTCCATTGTGTATATATACCACATCTTCTTTATCCAGTCATCTGTCGATGGGCATCTTGGCTCTTTCCACAGTTTAAAGCCATGAATTCTATGTGCAGTATTCCCCTAGCGCTGGAGTTCTCCCATTCTCCTTGATCGGTAAACTAGGTCTTGGCTTGCTGGCTGTTCGTGCTGATCTTCTGGGGGAGGGGCCTGTTGCCGTGGTTCCCAAATGTCTTTGCCGGAGGCAGAATTGCCCTGCCCTTGTCGGTCCGGGTTAAGCAAGTTGCTTGGGTTTGCTCTCAGGAGCTTTTGTTCCCTCTAAACTCTCGGCACACCTTTGGAGGACCAGGGTGAAAATGGTGGCCTCCCACTCTCTGCCTGGAGGACCTGAGAACTCGGGGCCCCGCTCCTCAGTGCACCCCCAGAGAAAAGCAGTCACTCCCGTCTCCCTGGTCTCCGGCCGCACTCCGCGCTCACCCGGCCTGTGACGCAGCGTTTCTATCTCTGGCACCCGACCCCGTGTGGAGTCTCCAAACCCAGCAGATCTCTGCGGTGCACTCCCGCGCTGCTCCTCCTGGGGAAGGAGGGGAGTCTCCCTGGCTCTGCTGCTTGTTAGGTCCCTGCTGGAGGCGCAGTGGCCCGAGTGGGCCGGGGACCACAGTTTATGGCCACCCCGAGCTGCAAGCCCGCGCCTCGGCTCCCTCTCTGCAGCCGGCTTCCCTGTTCTGATACCTGGGAGCTCTGCTGCACTCAGGCACCCCCGGTCTTTCTGGACCCCGAGGGTCCTGAGTCCACACTGTACCACGAGGTTTCCACCTCCTGCTTAGCCACTGGAGTGACGTCCCTCAGCGGAGCTGACTTCTAAAAGTTCCAATTTTGTGCTCCGTGGCTCTATCACTTGCGGTAGTGGCCGACGGAGGCCCCTTCCTCCGCCGTCTATCCACCCGAATATCGCCTTGGATTCACTTCTCTGCACGTCCTACCTTCTAGTAAGTGGTCGCTTTTCTGTTCAGAGAGTTGTTTCTACTCTCTTCTTTGATCTCCTGTGAGTTCGTAGGTGTTCAGAATTGTTTGATCCCTATTCAGCTGAATTTCTGAGACCAGATGAAATCCAGGTCTCCTACTCCTCCGCCATCTTGCTCCGGCCCACCTGGTTCTTTTTTTCAATATTTTTTTCTGGGATCTGTCTATTTTAGAGATAGTGAGCAAGCAGGTGGGGGAAGGGCAGAGGGAGGGGGAGAGAGAGACTTTCCAGCAGACTCCTTGCTGAGCATGGAGCCCAACGTGGGACTTGATCTCATAGCCCTGAGATCCTGATCTGAGCTGAAATCAAGGGTCCAACGCTTAAGTGACTGAGCCACCCAGACATTTCAAAGGAGCTGGTTCTTTGAACAGAGGAACAAAATTGATTAACTTACAGCAAGGCTTATCACAGAGAGAGAGTAAGTACTCAAACTCACAAGTCAAATAGAAGAAATAACAGCCTGGGTGCTGTAAATTCTGGGAGACACTGCACTGTTCCTGGAGCGAAGATAGGAAAACAGCAAATAGCATGGAGACAGATCTGAAAAGCACCTCATGAGCACAGTTGGGAGACGATTTACTCTTCTTGGAGCACAGCTCATAGAGACAGTGTTCAGGGACACACCTCTTTTGGAACAAAGGAGCTAGCTGGTGCCATTTCCCTCCCCTGCCTGCCAGAAGAAACACAGACTGACCTACAGGGGGCAGCAAAGCATCAACACTGGCTGCTGAACTTGCTTACATCAAAGCCCACCCACTTGGCTCTAGGACTATTACTGCCAGTCAACCTGGCCTCAGTCCCCGCATGGCAGGCAATATATAGTGATAAAGAAAAAAAAAATCTTTATTTTTATTTACTTTATTTTTTAGAGAAAGAGTGAGCAGGGGGAGGGGCAAAGGGAGAGGGAGAGAGAGAATTTTAAGCTGACTCTCTGCTGAGTGTGGAGCCTGATGCAGGGCCCCAAATCACCACCCCAAGATCATGGCCTGAGCTGAAATAAAAAATCAGACGATTAATTGACTGAGTTACCCAGGTGTCCTAAGAAAAAATCTTAAAAGTGGCAAGACAAAAGAAGTCCTTAACTTACAAGGGAAGACCCATAAGGCTAGCTGCAGATTTTTGAACAGAAACTTGGCCAACCAGAAGAGAGTGGCATGATATATTCAAAGTGCTGTGGTAAAAATCTGAAGTCAAGAATACTCTATGTAGTGGGCGTCTGGGTGACTCAGTTGGTTAAACGACTGCCTTTGGCTCAGGTCATGATCCTAGAGTCCCAGGATCGAGTCCCGCATCGGGCTCCCTGCTCAGCAGGGAGTCTGCTTCTCCCCCCAACCTTCCCCCCTCTCATGTGCTCTCTCTCTCTCATTCTCTCTCAAATAAATAAATAAAAGCTTTAAAAAAAAGAATACTCTATGTAGCAAGGTTGTCATTCAGAATAGAAGGATAGATAAAGAGTTTCCCAATCAATCAAAAACCAAAGGAGATTGTGACCACTTAATAGCCCTGTAAGAAATATTACAGAGACTCGTAGAGTGCAAAGACCAAAACTGACAAAGGCAAAAATTATCAGAGAAAATCTCTGGAAATAATACTAAGACAAATAGTAAAATGGCAATAAACACCTATCTGTCAATAATTTAACTTTCAATGTAAATAGACTCAAAGTTCTAATAAAAAGACATAGGATGTCAGAAGATTAAAAAAAAAGGTCCATCTGTATGCTGCCTAGAAGGGACTCATTTAAGATGTAAAGACAACTGCATATTAAACATGAGGTAATGGAGAAACATTTATGACACAAGTAAATGTTAAATGAAAGGGAAAGTGGTGATACTTAAACTAGACTTTAAAACAAAGATTGTAAGAAGAGACAGGGAAAAGCACAATATCATCATAAAGGGGACTATCCAACAAGAAGACCCAACAGTTGTAAATATTCATGCCCCTACCATGAGAGCACCCAAACATACAAAAAGTTAATAACAAACAATAAATTAAATAATTGATTTTATTTATTGATTACAATAAAAAATTGATAAATTATTGAAGAATACAATAATAATAGGGGACATTAAGATCCCCTTACATCAATGGGCAGATCATCTAAACAGAAAATCAATGTGAAAACAATAGCTTTGAATGACATGCTATATAAGATGGGCTTAACAGATGTATTCAAAACATTGCATCCTGAAACAGCAGAAAAAAACATTCTTTTCAAGTGTTTATGGACATTCTCAAGAATACATCAGATATTAGGTCACAAATCAGTGATAGCTACTCTCAGCACTGTTGTTTGACAATGTACTGGAAGTCCTAACATCAGCAATCAGACAACAAAATGAAATAAAAGGCATTCAGATTGGCAAAGAAGAAATCAAACTTTCAGTCTTCACAGATGACATGATATTGTGTGTAGAAAACTCAAAAGACTCCACCAAAAATTGCTAGAACTAATACAGGAACTCAGCAAAATCAGAACATATAGTATTGTAAAGAAGTCAGTTGCGACGAAGCAGCAGAAAGAGATATCCAGAAATTGATCCCATTTACAATCACACCAAAAACCATAAGATGCCAAGCCATAAACCTAACCAAAGAGGTCAAGAGATGTACCCTGAAAACGATAGAACACTTCAGAAAGAAATTGAGGAAGACACAAAGAAATGGAAAAACATTCCATGCCCATGGATTGGAAAAACAAATATTGTTAAAATGTATATGCTGCCCAAAGCCATCTACATATTCAATACAATCCCTAACGAAAGAGCATCTGAATTTTTCACAGAGCTGGAGGAAACAATTCTAAAATTTGTATGGAACCAGAAAAGACCCCAAATAGCCAAAGGAATGTTGAAAAAGGAAAGAAAAGCTGGCAGCATCACAATTCCAGATTTCAGGCTCTATTACAAAGCTGTCATTATCAAGACAGTATGGTACTGGCACAAAAACAGACACATAGATCCATGGAATACAATAGAGAGCTCAGAAATGGACCTTCAACTCTATGGTCAACTCATCTTCCACAAAGCGGGAAAGGATATCCAACGGAAAAAAAGACAGTCTCTTCAACAAATGGTGTTGGGAAAATTGGACAGCCCCATGCAAAAGAATGAAACTGGACCATTCTCATACACCATACACAAAAATAAACTCCAAATGGATGAAAGACCTGTGAGACAGGAATCTGTCAAAATCCTAGAGGAGAACACAGGCAACAACCTTTTTGACCTTGGCCATGGCAACTTCTTGCTCTAGATATGTCTCCAAAGGCAAGGGAAACAAAAGCAAAAATAAACTACTGGTACTTCCATCAGGATAAAAAGCTTTTGCACACAGCAAAGGAAACAGTCAGCAAAACTAAAGGGCAACTGACAGAATGGGAGAATGTATTTGCAAATGACTTATCAGATAGAGGGCTAGTATCCAAAATCTCTAAAGAATTTAGCAAACTCAACACCCAAAAAACAAATAATCCAGTCAAGAAAAGAGCAGAAGACATGAGCATATATTTCTCCAATTAAGACATATAAAACGCTAACAGACACATGAAAATATATTCAAGATCACTCATCATGAGGGAGATACAAATCAAAATCACAGAGATACCACCTCACACCAGTCAGAATGGCTAAAATTAACAAGTCAGGAAGCAGCAGGTGTTGGCCAGGATGTGGAGAAAGGGGAACCCTCCTACACTGTTGGTGGGAATGCAAGCTGGTGCAACCACTCTGGAAAACAGTATGGAGGTTCCTCAAAAAGTTAAAACTAGGAGTATCCTAAAATACAGCAAATGTACTACTAGATATTTATCCAAATGATATAAACATAGTTATTTGAAGGGGCACGTGCACCCCGATGTTTATAGCAGCCATGTCCACAATTGCTAAACTATGGAAAGAGCCCAGGTGTCCACTGACAGATGAATGGATAAAGAAGAGGTGGTATATATATATACAATGGGTGTAATATGCGACTGGTGAATTAATCAATTTACCCCTGAAACTAATAAGATAGTATGCGTTAACTAACTTGAATTTAAATTTTAAAAATGTTAGAAAGACAAGAAAATGAATGAAACAAGAGGAATCAGTATGTTCCATCTGAAAATGTAGTGTTGCAGGAGGAAATGATCAAAGAAGAGAAGAAAGGATCCAGTAGAAGACCTATGCCAGTATGACTCACTTATTTTTGACAAACGTGAACAATCCACTTAATGAGAAGGATAGTCTTTTTAACAAATGTGTCAGAGCCATTGGGCATCCATTGACATAGAAACCAAACAAATACCTCCACCTAAACTTCACCCCTTGCACAAATGTGAACTCAAATGTATGGCAGCATCAATTCAAAGTAAAACATAAAACCAAAAATCTTTTACAAATGAAGCATAGGAGATCTTCAGGACATAGGGATTGCTGGATTCTTAACCATATCCCTAAAAGCACACTGCATTAAAAAAAAAAAAGCACACTTGATAAACAGGCCTTTACCAAAATTGAAAACTTTTATTCTACTAAGAACTTTTGCTCCTATTAGGAGCATGAAAAGACAAGCTATAAACTAGGTGAACATATTTTCAAACCAGATATCTGACAAAGACTTCTATCTAGACTATGCAAAGAACTCTCAACACTCAACAGGGAAAAAAAAGACAAACAAACTATCCAAATAGAAAAAGGACAAAGAAACATGACAAATATTATAGCAAAGAAAACTTGCAGACGGCAAATAAGCACAAGAAAATATGTTCAACATCACTAGCCATGAGAGAAATGCAAATGAAAACCTGGCTGAGTCGTCACTACTACCCACCTGTTAGGACAGCTGGTTAATATAAAATGGTAAAAACGTCAAATATTGGAAAGAGCCAGCTCTCCTACATTGCTGGTGGGAAGGTGAATGGAAAAGCCACTCTGGTAAGACAGTTTGCGAGGTTCTACAAAAGCAAAAACATAAACCCCACAACCTAGCAAGCAGTCTCCTGGACCTTTATCCCAGAGAAAGAAAATTTAAGATCCCACAAAGCAACTTGCACAAATGTTCACTGCAGGTTTATTTGTAATAGCTGAAAGGCTGGAAACAACCAAAATAGGTGAAGGGTGCCTCTGTGAGGGGACCTTTCTGAACTACCTGTGGCTTCCTGTGAATTGATAAATCTACTTGTCTACCTCCCTACGTATCTGTAGCAGGTGCTCTACCTGTCAGCACACCTGAGAATAGTTCCCTAAGGCTACAGTAGCAACCTGGCTCGCTGGATCTCCAAATATCCCTGAAGGACCCAGGACTCTAAGGTGTGGGTGTCAGGCAGCAGTGAAGGAGGCAGGAGGGATCTGGTGCTGGGCTGTGATGCCCTGTGACCCTAAGTGGCAGAGAAGCCCAGGTGTGGGACAGAGGCCATACACAGACTGCTGTGCTCCCAGAGCTGATGTTTTGTCTTTGGGCAGGAAAGGCCAGGACACGTACCGGCTCACATTCTCACTGCCCTTATTGCCTCCCTCCTGGGGCTGCATCTGACCCCTGCCCTCAGATCCTCTCCCCAACCCCGCCATCTCCTGCCTCCTGCTCACACAACCACTGCCCCAACAAAGTCGCACCCATTTTAGAGATGAAGGAATGGGCACTCAAGGGTTGAGCAGCTCTGGCGCCAGCCCACCCAGGAGCCTGATGTTTGTGGAAACCAGGGTATGGTGAGCAGGGTCTGAACAGCTAAGCACAAGAGGTTCCAAGTGCTGGGATCACATAAATGACCCACGGCCCCCTTATGTTTAAGTGACGGGGACTCCCCCAGGCTCCACACTGGGTCCTGAAAGCAGCACCCTCAAATCAGCTCAGACACCATCCATCTGAGGGAGGCAAGCTTCCTCCTTCCCAAGCCCCTGAAGTTCACTTCCCACCCCCAGAGGAAGCTTCCTCATGGCTCCATCCATTTATGCCCAGGTGTTGCGAGCACACTGCCTTGACTGAGCTCAGCCCAGGAGCCACAGATCTAGGCCCTTCCCCTTCCAGCGTAGCTGTAGCCACAGGTGGGCCCCAGCTCACTGGGATCTGCCCCACACATGAGCTTCCAGCCCACAACCCTGGAGCTAAGATGGACCATTGTCCAGGAGGGGCCAGCCTGTAACTTCTCCTTCCAACTCTCTTCTGACCCCCAGTGTCCAATTTATCATAGAATCTCAGCTCTGCCTCTTGGCAGTGGCCCCTTTCCTTCATGCCCAAGCAGACCCTACAGTTTCCAAGGTGCACCTATTCCCACCTCCCTCACATTGTGCCTTACTCAGTGCAAACACCCAGGCACCTAAAGCACCCAATGTGAACCCTGCTTGTCTCCCCCAATTCCTGCAGTGTTTCTTTGGTCAGAACAGAGCCCACCATCCTGGCCCCTCACACCACTCTGCCTACTGCCCTGACCCCACACCTTCTCACCCAGTGACAGGGAATGGTCCCATGCCTCTGGACTCCCTCCACCCTTGTTCCCTGGTCTTGTCACATTTGCTCTTCCAAGGCTTGCCTCACACAAGAACTTGTGTTGGAAAAACACCTGCTGTCGTGGCCATATTTTGAAGCTATAACATCAGGGTCCAACCTCAAATTTAGCAAAAATCTGCTGGGAGGTCTCAGCCAGAAATGCTTTACGCAGAAATACCAGTGTACAGACATATCGCTTCTCTATTCCTTCCAATCAGAATGGTGCTGATGTCAGTAGCTGTGCTTGGGTTGTAGAGATCAGTATGTCTGAATGTGTTGAGGGGGACAGGCAGGTTATGCTCTGTCAGCTGGGCATGATTCACCGACACTTTCTCAGAGCCATGGAGACCCAGGAGCTGCCCAGCATCAGGAGAATGTGATGACTCATAAGGGACAGTATTAACTGCAAGCCAGGCGGCACATCACAATCACCCAGGGGTTCGTTGTTGTAAATTACTCATTCTGAAATGATGGTTTTAAGTTATTTATTTACTCCCCTGATAAATATCAAAACTCATGCCACAACTCCACTCCTGGAGATGACCACACTTTTCCCAACTCCCTGTCTATGCTATCGTGGGTGGGTGCACAGACGTCACCCCTTGGGCCTGCCTGGAAGACAGAAACTTCCAGGAAGATCTTCATTTGAATGAAGAACCTCTCCGCTTCGTGGAGCTGTGCCTGCCTCTCACTGCACTGCTTGGCCTCTTGTTTTAAGACCTCCACCTCTCCCTTGAGGATGGAGCACCTCTCCTTCAACTGGAGGATCTCAGACGACTCCACAGTCCTCCGGGCCTGGGTCTCCTCTACAAAGCGCTCCCATCCCCCGCCTCATTTCCTGCCCTGAGTTTTCATACAAAGTCTTCAAACCACAGGACTGTTTCATCTTCCAGGGCATGGTGTCATTTTCTTCTGAGGAGGAGAACCCCCCCAAAAGATGAATAATGCACAGATAGCAGGCCACAATGACCTCAGGCTGAAGGGAATCCCACGTGGGAAGGAACTTGAATGCCCACTTCTCTGAAGAGTTGGAAGGTGCCCAGTCTGAGGGTGTTGGATCAGGCTGGTGTCCCGGTGGCTTTTTTGCCCAGTGCTAAGCTGGGATGTACGTCCCATGGTTTGATGGCTCCCAGGTGGCCATGGGTCCAGTGGACCCATCGGTGCAATGCTGAGCAGGTTTGGAGGTCTCATAATCTGAGACCAAAAGGCAAGCCCAATGTTTGAGAGCTCTGTGCTCTGGGGGAAGGAATGATCCATGTCCAAGGGCACAAGGTGAGTTTGTTGTCCAGGTGCCTGCTTGGTCTAGCCCAGAGCTGCATTGTAGATCTCTGGGTCCAAGGGTACATGGAAACCCTGTTGTCCAGGTGCCTGCTTGGCTTGGAGCAGAGCTGCATTGTTGGTTTCCAGCTCCTTGGGCACATGAGAACCATATGCACAGGTGCCTGTTTGGCGGAGCACAGAGCTGTGTTATGGTCCCCAGGTCCATGCGCTCATGTTGAGCCTGTTGTCCAGGTGCATGCTGGGCGTAGAAGAGAGCTGGCTTGTTGGTTGAGGTCTAAGGGCACATGGTGAGACTACTGTCCAGGTGCATGCTTGCAGTAGAAGAGAGATGACTTGTTGGTCTCCAGGTCCAAGGGCACATGGTGAGCCTGCTATCAAGTTGCCTGCTTGGTCTAGTAGAGAGCTGAGTTTTTGGACTTCAGGCGTGGTGTGTGGGTAATTAGTTTGTCCACTCCTGAGCTGGTTCAGACAGTTCATGGTCTGAGGACCTGTGTTCCAAGGACTCTCACTGTGTCCAGTGATCTGGTGATTCCTTCTCCCAGTACTTACTTGTTTCATAAAATTCCCTTTCTGCCAGGTGTTTGGAGGCATTGTACACACTGTGCACATCTGGGTCAGCTGGATGTTCAGGGCATTCATGTGTCCTGTGTTGAGCTGCGTGGGAGGGCTCCAGAGTAGTAGTGTGCCTGGTGCTCCCTCAGGATATGGATGCAGCTTTCAGTGCTGAGCCCCGTTGTGAACCCAGAGGTGTGGGGCCCAGCGGACTGAGAATCCACGGTGCTCTGATTGCCAGTGTCCCACTCCCATGTACCAAATGGGAATGTGTCCCTGAGCAGCTGGGCCAGCCTCACAGTGGGAAACTGGTCCAGGGGTCACCGTGTGTGGGGTCAAGGAGTCTCAGGACCACAGAGGGGCACAAAGGTAGGGGCTAACATGAAGGTGGACAGCAGAGGTTGATGAGAGACCCAGGGCAGGAGGAGTGGGCAGGGCAC
This sequence comes from Eumetopias jubatus, assembly GCF_037043125.1. NCBI lineage: Eukaryota > Metazoa > Chordata > Mammalia > Carnivora > Otariidae > Eumetopias > Eumetopias jubatus. Next base: position 583,337 of record NW_028274836.1, on the reverse strand, counting down.
TTACCATGAGCAGGGGCAGAGAACAGGGCAGAGAACTTGAGGAATAGCAGGAAGATGTGTGGCTGAAGCCCCAACTCTCTCTTCAGTACAGCCTGGGCTGTTGGTGAGCTTTTATAACAGCCCTGGGGCATCACAATGCCTTCCTGTGATGTCACCACCATGTCCCAGCCAATCACCAGGGCATTCTCAGGTTGGCCTCATTTGGTTGGCCAATCACCATGCAGTCTGGCTGGCCAATGACTGATGGCTTTCTCAATGACCTTCTTGACCTCCTCTCCTGGAAACCATGTTTTAAAAGAAAACAGGTTAACTTCCCTTCAAGATGAAGCATTAATATTTGGGATGTATTTATAGTGAAGTTCGTGGTGAGACTGAAAGTCTCAACCAGTATAAAGCCAAATGTGTCATTTAGAGTCACCATTGATTAGAACACTGACATGGATATTAATGAAGACATGGGCTATTAGACCACATGAAAGGTCACACTTGTGGGGTAAGTTGGACAACATGGCACTAGAGCAAATGCTACTCTCAACTCATCCATCAGAGCTTAAATATAAGTGGAGAAAATGGCAGACATTAGGTCTGGTACATCTCCCCACAATAAACCTAAACCTAGAAAGGTTGGAGCTGTGTCACGAGTCATAACCTGCTTGCCAAAACAACGTTCGGCTCTCATAGAAGGGGGACAACAAAATCCAGCCTGTCCCCAGGTTCACAGACTTCATATCCGGCATCCAATCAGAAAAAGCACTGGGGGGAGGACTTAAGTTTGTCTCCCTCCCCGAATGCGACTACATACTTATCAAATCATTCTGAACACTGAAGAAATCAATCTAAGAGATCTAAGAATATAAATGCTGCAAGTCGACAAGTAGAAAAGCAACCACTGTTTGGAAGGGAGGAGGTGTGGAGACTTGAATCTGCTGTGATGTAGTTGAAAATGTGGCTGAGAGGAGGGTGTCTTCTTAAGGAGTCTACTGCAAAGTATTATAAGCAGTGGGGTGTGAAATTGGGTCTTTTAGAAGTCTGGATAAAGAAGATGTGGTATTTATATAACATGGAATATTACTCAGCCACCAAAAAGAATGAAATCTTGCCATTTGCAACAATGTGGATAAATCTAGAGGGTATTATGCTACATGAATAAGTCAGTCAGAGAAAGACAAATACCATATTATTTCTCTCATTTGTGGAATTTAAGAAACAAAACCAATGAACATAGGGTAAGTGAAGGAAAAGAAAATGAGATAAAAAGAGAGAGGGAGGCAAACCATAAGAGACCCTTAACTGGAGGGATCAAACTGAGGGTTGCTGGAGAGGAGGTGGGTGGGGGATGGGGTAACTGGCTGATGGGCATTAAGGAGGGCACTTGATGGAATGAGCACTGGCTGTTATATGCAACTGATGTATCACTAAATCTACCCCTGAAACTAATTTAAAAAAAAGAAATGTGTTCAGGAACCTTCCGTATTTGTTCCTCACTGGCACATAGTAATCTCCCGTTAATTATCTGTTGAAGGGCTGAGCTGGCAGATAGAGCTGTCTCCTCCCAGAGCAGATGTACGGGGTCTGGAGCTCGGGAGAAAGAAGATTAAGAGCAGAGAGGTGCTCTCTGAAGCCAGGAGATGGATGGGCTTCCCCGTGAGGACCATGAGGAGAAGAGCATGTGGTCACCCCAACCAAAGGGGCTGCACAGGAAAAAGCCCGGAAAGGAAGCTGAAAGAGAAATCAGTGAAGAAGGGAACTGGAAGTAAGTTATCACAGATGGGAAGAGCGGGGTGTGTCCAGAGACCAGAGTTACCTGCAGCCCCTAGACTGGCTGAGTGAGGCTGATTGCAGCTGGATTGCCTTTGGGTTTCCGTGCGTCTCAGACAAACCCAATTCTGTTTTATATATATTCTTTCTGACTTATTATTTTTTTAATTGAAGCTGCGTTGACAGACAATATCATGTTTAATTGAAGCTGCGTTGACGGACAATATCATGTTAGGTTCAGGTGGACATTATAGTGATTGGACAAGATTTACCTTATCCTACAGGCACCACAAGTGTAGTTTTAATCTGTCCCCTGAGACACTGTTACAATACCATTGACCACATTCCCTATGCTGTGCCTTTAATCCCCATCAGCTGTTGATACCATTAGGGGAAGCCTGTGTCTCCCACTGCCCTTCACCCATTTCTCCCATGCCCCCCTCATCTCCCTTCTGGCAGCCATCAGTTTGTTCTCTGTATTTATAGGTCTGATACTGTTTTTTGTTTGATTGTTTATTCATTTGTTTTGCTTTGCAGATTCCACAATGGAGTGAAATTCTGTGGTATTTGTCTTTCGCCGACCTATTTCACTTAAGTTTATGCCCTCTGGGTCCATCTATGTTGTTTCAAATGGCAAGATCTCATCCTTTTTTTTTTAACTGAGTAATATTCCATTGTGTGTATATACCACCTGTTCTTTATCCATTCATCTATTTTTTTTTTTTTTTTTTAGATAGTAAGATTTAATTTTCAGTCTGAAAAAAAAAGAAGATACTGGCAAGGGAAAAATGAAGGGGAGTAAATCGGAGGGGGAGACGAACCATGAGACACTATGGACTCTGAGAAACAAACTGAGGGTTCTAGAGGGGAGGGGGTTGGGGGGATGGGTTAGCCTGGTGATGGGTATTAAAGAGGGCACGTTCTGCATGGGGCACTGGGTGTTATGCACAAACAATGAATCATGGAACACTACATCAAGAACTAATGATGTAATGTGTGGTGACTAAGGTAACATAATAATAAAAAAAGATACAGTATGAGGGATTCCGTTACAAATGTTCCATTCCCTAGGAGGCCAGGGTGACTAAAATGTTAATTTTATCCTGTAACTGAGGGTTGTCTGAGTTGTAACTTCTCACCGGGAGTGGCTCCTTTGGACTCTTGAACCAGAGCCAGTGGCTAAAACCCATCCTGTGCCTGCTTGCCCTGAGGCTGTAGGGTTCCTCCCTTCTGTGCCAGACAGCGAGGACAGATAGTGCGGGCCACCGGGGGAGGCAGTGCTGCTCTCAGCCGGGCCAGGCGAGGCCAGGGGTGGGTGGTGGGGGGATGGGTGAGCCTGGAGATGGGTCTTAAGGAGGGCATGTATTGAGTGGAGCACTGGGTGTTTATGCAAACAATGAATCATGGAACACTACATCAAAAACTAATGATGTAATGTATGATGATTAACATAATAAAAAAAGAAAAAAATCACACTCTACTAGTATCTATGTACCATGTGGACATTTTCAGAGGACTTACATTAGGAAACATTGTTTGTCTTCACCCCGTGACAATAGTTCATATGCCATAATAACCCTTTGCAACAACAATCCATCAGCAGTCATACAGACATCATTATTTTACATTTCAACACATGAGAAGTTAACCTATTTCCAGCACTTTCTTTCCTCATAACAGCTGCTGGTTTCCAGTCTAGCAGAGCAGGTCTTCACCATGCTTTTGGAAACATCAGCTTTTAAACTATAACAGTGGCCATACAAGAAATTTTATTCTTTCCAGATCCAAGCTTAAGTGAGGAAGTTGCCATTTACAAATAACAATCAATGATTTATTAATGGGTAAGGTGAGGTTTACCCACCAAGATGTGTAAAATGTTGCATGAAGTAAAAATCAATAAAGCTATCGTAAAGCAGACTTGTTTACATTATAGATCAGAACACATACTTAAAACTGTGGTTGAGTTGTACAAATTAATTATTTATATTCAAATTACAGCTGCTCCACAAAGCTAATGCAAAGAAACTGGTTTACTTTCACCCCATTCTCTCAAAGTTTATCTACGGCTTTGATTCCCATGGACAGTTCTCCCAGCTGCTGGTCTTTCTCTTAACCTTAGCCTTGGAATCCTTTGCTCACTCAGGAGAAAATACGCCAAAAGGTAAAGACTCCCCAAGTGATTTGTTGCCAAGACATCAGGCTGAAGCCAGCCCAGGCCAGAGGCCTGCATGCCATGGAAGCACCAGCACCTGGGCACAGTGACCCAACATGTGTACTGCCCTCTGGATGGCTGCAAGCACCAGCCAGGTCTTGGCATCCAGCCCTGAATCACTGACATTAGGGAGTAAGCCTCCAATAGAGGGAACAGCATTTACCTTCGCAAACACCCCACACCTGGACCCATATCGGAGAGGGGGATTTGTGCCTGGGTAGGAGCCTGAGATTTCCCATGTCTGGGTACGATGCCCTACTTTTCTGGTTTGGGTGGTTCTTTCTGCTCCGTGCCCTGATCTTCTGAGTGTCTTACAGAGTCACTGCATGTGTTGGATGGGAGGGTCCATGGGGCCAGTTCATCCCTGTTTGGCAATGGGGGCACCACTTGGGAGCCAAGTTCGTGGTCATGGTGGGTTGTCAGGAGGCAGTGGGAGGTTTCTGAGTCCAGTGCATGGTGTGCATCTTCTGGACTCACATTCTTGGAAGGCAGGATGGGGTGTGGTGCATGGGGACTGCTGGACAAACCTTCCAGCCAGCTCATCTGGACCAGGCAGGGATGCTGGGTTGGACAGGCAGAGGAGGCCTCTGGGAACAGCAAGGGAAAGTGTGGGGCTGGGCTCCCACAATGCATGGGGGCGGGTGTCAGAGGGCGGGGAGTGGGGTTGGCAGGTGACCTTTGCTGTGTGGAGCATCTGCAGGGGCACAGGGGTGTCGGTGGCTCTCCGTGTGGGTCACAATGTTCCCGTTAACGAGCGTGGAGTCTGTTTTGAAAACCATGGGTTAGAGAAGGGAGGCGGGCTGGCATGCACGGCTACGTGAGGGAGGTCCGCGGCTGGTCCTCGCTGCGTGTGTGCAGTTAGGCGCCGGTGGCATGAGGCCCGGAGCAGAGGTGGAATCCTCTCTCCCCCACTGGAGCGCTGGATAACTGGCCTTTGTAACTGCTTGCACCGGGACTCCTAAGTCACCAGCAGGCCCCTGGCCAATCAGGAGGCGATGTCCCCCACAGCCCAGTCCCGGGCCAATCCCCAGGCAGCTCTCACCACTGGCCTCCTTCCCTCTCTCCCAGATCTGCCATCTTGGACAGCACGGCCCTGGTGCTGGATTTGATGTGGCCCCTTCTGGTGACAGAGCGTGGCTCCCTTTCCCGTGTGGCCCCTTCTTCCTTTCCCAGGTGAGTCACGGGAAGTGGGGGCTGGTGACCCGACGCTCACAGGTCCTGGGCTCTGAGAACCTTCATGGGCTCACCCCTCGTGAAGCTCTGTCAGGGTTTTCCCTGCTGGTCCGGAGGGAGCCTGTGTCCCGCAGCTGCTCCACCTGAGGTCCTGTTCTGAGCACAGGGCCCTGGGGTGGGCTGCAGGCGGGCTGGGCCGGGGACGGGGTGGGGGGGGGGCTCGGAGAAGAGGAAGGGTCTGCCGCACGCCGCGGGTCCTGAGCCCCGGACGGCCTGGGTGGCCCATCTCTGAACCTGCCAGTGTGGTTCCCGGACATCACCCTATCGCCTCCCGCTCCTCCTCTGCCTGTCGGGAACCACCCCTGTGTTCCTACTAGGATTTCACGGTGCCCTGTAGCAGCAGCCACCAGGAGATGTTGGGGAAATCAAGGTTTATTACTTGCAAGATCTGGACGTGACACAGCACCTGGGGCTGGGCCTCTGCTGTTATTGGGGTGGTGGGTGAGGGCCGAGGGTTTTAGGGGTCATTCTTTATTGGTGAATTTAAATGTAAGTGCGCGAATTTCAAGCACAGGAAGAGAAAAGGCAAGTGGCCCAAATGGTCAGGTATGACAATCCACCGAGATTCTCTACAACAAAGGAGCTTCAGGGTAGGGAGGTGGCCTGGAGATCTGATTGATTGGTCAGCAGTGTGTTTACTGGAGACAGCCCAATTTGAGTGGAAACATCAGCCATCAAAGCTTATGTCAGGAGCTTACCTTGTTCCAAAAAGATGGGGAAAAATTAACTCTCAGGCCTTACAGCACAATCAACCTTGTGATGCTGAAGCATCAGAGTCGATGGTGAGGACATTCACTGCCCGGGAAGCTGCTATGCTAAAATCAAAAGCAGGGTGAGTTAACCCAGAAAGGGCACATCTAAATAGACACGAGCAGATCTTTCTCTAAAGGAGACACCCAACAGACACGTGACACAGACACATGAAAATATGCAGAACATCACTCATCATCAGGGAGATACAAATCAAAACCACAATGAGACATCACCTCACACCTGTCAGAATGGCTAACACTAGCAACACAAGAAACAACAGGTGTTGGTGAGGTTGCGGAGAAAGGGGAACCCTCCTACACTGTTGGTGGGAATGCAAGCTGGTGCAGCCACTCTGGAAAACAGCATGGAGGTTCCTCAAAAAATGAAAAACAGAGCTACCATACGATCCAACAATTGCACTAGTAGGTATTTATCCAAAGGATACAACAGTGATTCAAAGGGGCACTTGCACCCCCTGAATGTTTATAGCAGAAATGTCCACAATAGCTAAAATATGGAAGGAGCCCACTCCACAATGGAGTACTACTCAGCCATCAAAAATCATGAAGTCTTGCCATTTGTAAACTCGTGGATGGAGCTAGAGGTTTTTATGCGAAGCGAAATAAGTCAATGAGAGAAAGACAATTATATGATTTCACTCATGTGTAGAAATTAAGAAACAAAAAGATTGAATATAGGTGAAGGGAGGGAAAAATAAAATAAGAAATTGGAGGGAGAAAAACCATAAGAGACTCTTAACTCTAGAAAGCAACTGAGGGTTGCTGGAGGGGAGATGGGTGTGGGGAAGGGGTAACTAGGTGATGGGCATTAAGGAGGCAGGGGATGTAATGAGCACCGGTGTTATATGCAGCTGATGAACCACTATACTCTACCTATGAAACTGAAAAAAAAAAAAAAGCTAATGTGGTTTATAATGAACAGAGTTAGAATCTAGTACCCACAAACTTATGTTGTGGAACACAATTTTCTCTCTAAATTTATCATCCCCAAATACAGGTTAAAGGTCTCAAATGTCCCTCCATATTCACAATTCTATTCTTTGTCATATCCAGACTACGTGTCAGGGCTGAGGACCTCTGGTCTCTATCCAGTTCTGTTATGCCAGAGTCTATCAATTGGTGTTTTCTTTTTTACAAGTGTTGAAAGTTTTGTACACATAAAAGATTATTTCCCAATATTTAATTGATTATAACTACTGAAATGAGAAACACTAAAACATAAATTAATTACCTAAATTCCAAGCATAGACAAATTGAGACTAATTCATTTTCAGTATAAGCCTAGTTTCAAGATACTTTGCCTGGTTATTTACAAAAGTGCTTCAAGAAAAGCAATTCATCATGTTGGCCGTTTTAAACCAGGGATGCTGAAACTTTTCCTAAGGAATCTCAGATTGAATTCATTATTTATTTGTTTATTTTTATCATGTTATGTTAATCACCATACATTACATCACTAGTTTTTGGTGTAGTGTTCCATGATTCATCATTGGCATATAACACCCAGTGCTCCATGTAGAACATGCCCTCCTTAACACCGACCACTGGGCCAACCCATCCCCCTATGCCCCCTCCTGCCTAGAACCCTCAGTTTGTTTTCAGAGTCCATAGTCTCTCATGGTTCGTCTCCCCCTCTGATTTCTCCCCCTTCATTTTTCTCTTCCTACTATATTCTTTTTTTTAACATATAATGTATTATTTGTTTCAAAGGAACAGGTCTGTGATTCAACAGTCTTGCACAATTCACAGCGCTCACCATAGCACATACCCTCCCCAATGTCTATCACCCAGCCACCCCATCCCTCCCACCCCCCACCACTCCAGCAACCCTCAGTTTGGCTCCTGAGATTAAGAATTCCTCATATCAGTGAGGTCATATGATACATGTCTTTCTCTGATTGACTTACTTCATTCAGCATAATTCCCTCCAGTTCAGACTGAATTTAAACAGCGTCTAAAGGCCAGAAGCCCAGATAAATACTTCCCATCAGACTCTGCCTGAAAGCCCCATAGAGTTGGGCTAAATCTTTAATTCATGCGGTCTCCACAATATCCTGAGTTTCTTGCACCTGCTTTTCTAGAAGCGTGCCTCTTCCCTCACCAGATAAGGCTGCTGGGAATCTTGCAAATAAGGGGTCAGGCTGCAATTTCAAGGCACTGGAGCAACTCCATAAATTCAACCTTATTCCCTCAAGCTGTCTGGTCAGATATGAGTCTGTGTACATCTCTCTTAAATATGCCATTCCAGTCAAAGCCATGGTAACATGACAAATGTTTCCATTTAAGTTCTCCCACAAGGAGAACATGTTCTTATTAAACTTATGCAAATAAATGTTACCAAAAAATAGGAATACTCACTAAGATTCTGAATTCTGAAAAAGAAAAATGTCAATGCTTCTAGCCAAAACTAAGTAGCAAACCCTTATGAACTGTGTGCTGTACCAGGACTCTTTAGATTGGAAAATTGATTAACACGTGTCATAATTCCTAGAAACATGTGCTTCTTCTTAGAAAAATCTTTCAATAAAACTCAAAACATGTTCACTAAGAGACCCAGATTACTCTTGAGTTACTTTGTAATGAGGAAGCCCAAAGTAGGTAAACTGTGTTCAGTAATTTATTCTATCTTATTTGGAAATCATCTAGACATGCAGTGAATTTGACTGAACTCATCTTTTAACTTCACCAGAAATGAAGATTTCAGGTTCCCCAAAAGATTTGGGGAAACTAAAAGTTTACCTAAAATTTCTGGTGTGATGGCAGAGTGGAGTGGAAACACTGGGGCTGGAGGTGAGTGAGCTTATGGCCCCTGCTGGAGAATGTGTTGGCCCTGGATCAGAGTGGAGGTCCGGGGAAGCAGCTGGATGGAAATGGTGATGCCTGTGCTCCATCCAGTCACAGGGACTGATACACTCTGGAGGCTGAGAAAGGGCTTGCGAGCACTGCTGATGCAAGCCCAGTGCTGAGAAATGCTGGCACCCACCTTGTGGACGTCGACCACCTGCCCCTGTTCCTCCAGGTGCAGCCTGGAGACAGATGTGGAGACTCCCCTGCAGGAGGAAGTGAGCTGTCATGTGAGCCCTCTCACACCTGCAGACCTGGAGGTCAGCTGGAGCTAATGTCCCACCACTAGCCTGAACCTCCCTGGTGAGACCAGGCCCCACAGCCTCCCTACTTCCCTGCTGTCACACCTCAGGAGAAGGGGAATCTCTGGCCAGGTGATGATGCCATTTGTTGTTCAACCACACAGGGAATTTAAAGTACTTGACACATCAGGCATATTTAGTGGAGACTATCTCTGTGTCTCAGGACAGATTCTGGGAATGCAGCATCCCAGACGTGCCTGGAGGCCTTGTGACCGTGGTCTGCTGTGTGTCCAGGCAGCGCATTCGTCCTCATCACTGTTAGTCTGTGTGCGTGAACAACTCAAGCTGTGGCCCGAAAAGGCCACCGTCTGTGCCAATGTCACAGGAGCTCTCCCTGCATCCTAGAGAACACACTTGCAGTGAGATCCATAAACACACATACAGTGTGATCTCAGTGTAGTGTGTTCCATAAGATGACACCTGGAGGGTTTGTGGGAACCAGGGAGTGGGGTAATGTTTGTTCTGGAAAAGTAAATGGAAGCTGTGTGCACAAAACACTGTCATTACAAAGACAGAGTAAGAAAATGGCAGTGTGAAAAAATCCAGCTAATTCTGTCTCAGCTGTAGGCCACCTGCACCCTCTGCCCACTGCACCTGCACAATAACCCCAGGTAAATTGTTTGCTTTTCAGGGTGTGGAGAGAAAGGGACTAGAGTTTTCATTTAGTTGTTTATTCTGATCATACAGATGCTGATGGTGAAGGATCTCCCATGGGGTCCTGGCTGGCTTGGTTGGTGGATGTGTAGTCATCTGCAGAAGCCTGCAGTGGCCCAGAATGCAGAAGCTGTGGATAGCTGCAGAACCCTCATGCCGGTCATGAGGACACCATTGTCCACCTCATCCCCACCAGCCCTGCTGCCCAGGAGAGCATGGGCTGAAAGGTGGGTACGGGCAGGGCATGCTTCATGTGTGTGTGAAGCATCTAAGGTGTGAAAGGTCCCCAACTTGTGTGGTTGTTGGTCTCTTAGTGCTGTGGCCTTAGTCCCCCATCCCCTACCATGGTCCTGCTGTCTTAAGGCTCCATCTGCTGTAGGTCTCATCTGCATTTGGTTTCAGTGCATGGTTTCCTCAGCAACAAAGCAGGCTCAGTCTGGGTCCCAGGGAGTACTTTCTCCTTGTCAGCAGGACAATGCTTTAAGGCACAAGCACTTAGTAAATATTCGGGGGTCTATGTGGGACTCTTGGATGGGTAGCTACTCTTCGGATAGTACTCCATATTGCGTAGAACTAGATTGAGTTGGATTGTTTCTTCCTATGTGGTTTGCTCTAAAGAACAATGCATTTGTTAGTGCACAAGACCTACTGGACACTGACTAGATTGAAGGGTTCAGTCCCTGGGCTCTAGGAGGTGGCACTCTGGGAGAAAGTACACGATGAAGGGAAGTAATGCCTATGACATCTGGGAGCAGTGTGTTAGCTCAGGGGATCGATGGAGGAGACAGGGTCATGGACTAATTTGTGGAGGGAGACCTTCTCTGATGGGAAACCTAAGTGGCCAGGGCATGTGGGGATGGGGAACAGCACTCCAGGGGAAATAGCTAGTGAGAGGGGGTGACATGCAGCCTTGGAGACCGAGAGGGTGTGTTAGAACGAGCAGCATGTGTCCTGGAATCCACAGGAGGTCCAAGCAGGGTCAGTGCGGGATACAGGGGATGTTTTAGCTTTCACTCAGCCCCCTACAGGGACATCAGCTGAATAGGGAGTGGGGAGCAAAGCCAGGGAGATGGGTGTGTCCCGGAAGGAGGTGCCAGAGGATACTTTGGTTTGGGGCATGAGTGAGTAGGAGAGTGGGGCCATTTGCTGAAACAGAACTGGGGAGACCGTCTCTGGACTTGTGTAGTGTTGTCCGTTTGTGTTTTCATCATTTTCACAGTGGAAGGCAGAGGTCTACAGAGGCTTCTACAAGTTGCAGCACAGCCATACTCCCTTGAGGCTCACTGTGTGTTGTGACCCTCTGAGAACTCTGTTTCAGATGAGCCTACCTAGGGCATGGCTGCAGCTGCACCTTGATCACCCCTCCAGCTCACCAGCCTGCAGGCAGGTCCTCCCACTGCTGCCACATTGAGGGGCATGACATGAGCAAGGTGAACCCACCTTCAGTTTTCCCATGTGGAACAGAAATGCCTGACTTTGGAGTGTGGTTTAAGTATATCACTTCAATTTCAGGAAACCCACTCTTTGAAGGAAAGGGTTGGCATGGCAACAGTTTCTCAAAGAGATGTTTTATTTCCTCGTGGATAAATGGACTTCCCCATCTGTGGGGACAGACATAATGGACTGTAGAGAGAGGTGTTGAAACAGAGGTCATTTGAAATGCCTGAGAATATACTTTGGGGGATATAAATATATTCTCTTCCTCCTGTCCTATTGGGGTGGTCTGAAAAGTCAACGTACTCCCACAGTTCTGTGTGATGTGGATCCTCCAGTGCAAGAGGAGAGTCTGGCTTTTGCTAAATAAAGCAAGAGGTTACCAGTCAGGAAGCAAACCCCTGGGGCTTGCAGCCCAGAGAAGGCTGGACCAGGGCTGGGAATGGTCCTGGGTGTAGGCCTGATGGGGGAACCCTCCATGAGACCCCTGGGCCTGTAGTCAATGGTGAGTCGTGTGCCTCCCCTAGGGAGTGCCAAGGTGGATGTGAGAGGACCCCACCCCTGCCCCAAGCTGATGCAGAGAGAGGGAGAGACTGGCCTTTAGGGCTTCCAGGTGAGCTAACTACCAGGAAATTCCCCTTTGTGACTCCACTGTGATGGTTTGGATGAGGGTAAAGGTTATTCCCAAGCAGGCATTTGCAAAAGTGTGTAGGGAAGGGAATGTGGTCCCACTTCACACAAGTCAGCCCACCAGCTCAAGGCTCAGCCCTCTCTGTGGCCTGGGCTCCCTCGGCAGGTCCTAGGGGGATGATATCTATAGGGTGAGGACACTACTGAGAGGGGCCACCTTGACTTGAGTTTTGAGCAAGCCCAACACCAATGCCAGCCACCCACGTAAGCCCAGCCTAACCTACTTCCACCAGCATAAACTAAACTCAAATGACGTCAATACACAGATGAGTGTTTTCCTGAAAACTTCCCACTCCCAGTTAGACATTCGGTCTTTACAAAGTCCTCATCCATCCATCTACAGAAATAAATTCAGCAAACAACATGTTTTTAGCTGCCATGTGCCCTCATCTCCGTCTGCTCAGAAGAAAGCCATGAAGATGTCACTTTCTGCACAGGTTGCCCTGTAACTTACCAGCTTTGTCTGGCCAGGCTTCAGTTTTCTCCTTCCGGTTTAGGCCGCCCTTGCTAGCCACATGTTTATAGACCCACCACCTGGTGACACACCAGACTGAAGAATATCCAAGGTCTCATGACATAATACCCCAAATATGAAAGATGAATAATTAAGAACATTCACCATGCTGAAGTCCAGAGAAATGTCATCGTGAACATGCTACACAATCCAAAGAGCCCCAAAACCAATGAAGACCTAGATGTTGGGATTCCAAATGGATTTAAATGGAACCCTCAAAAATGCTTCAACAAGCAAATGTAATTGTCCCTGAAAAAAATGAAAGTAAGTCTCAGGACAGAAAGATATAAAGAACAACTTAATAATTAGAAGTGAAAAAAACATAATAACTAAAATTTTTACAGCACAATAATTGGGCTTAATAGGACAATGTAGATGATAGAAGCAGAGTCATTAACTTGAAGGTACAACATCAGAAAGACCTCTCCTGAACAATGGAGAAAAAAATGGACTAAAAATAAAAAAAAAAATGAGCAGAACCCCCTGTACTCCTGAAACTAAACAAAGAAACAAACCAGAACAAAACAAAAACATCTACTTATGTACTCATGTCTCAGGAATCCCAGAATGAGAAAAGAACAAAAGCAGGAATTAAAGATCTATTTCAAAGAAATGTAAATTAAAAATATTTTTAAGAAAAAATGGCTGATAATCTCCTAAATTAGACAGAAGACATGAACCTAAAATAGAAGAAAATGAGCAAAACCCAAACAGTGGAACTCCAAGAAATCCATCAAGACATGTGGTATGGACTAACGTATATCCCCCTAACCCATTCATATGTTTCAGTTCTAACCCTTATGAAATTAGACCTGGTGCCTTGGGAGATACATAGCTTGAGTCACCAGGTTAGTACTCTCACGATGGGGTTAGCATACTTAAGAAAAGAGACACCATAGAGCTTGTGTTCTCCGTTCACACATAAAAAGAGAGGTTATGTGAACACACAGCCAGAAGGTGGCCATTGACAAACCTCCAGGAAGATGGGCTTCCCCAGAACCTGACCATGCTGATGCCTTATATTGGACTTTTACCCTACAGACCTGTGAAAAAATACATTATGGATGTTTAGCCATTGTCTAAATCTAGAGTTTGGTGCATTTTACGCAAGACAATAAAGCAGGATTCGTAAGGTATAATACTGGACTTTATCTAGATTAAAACCTTTTGTTCTAGTAGAGATCCTGTTAGGGTGATGAAAAGACAAGCTATAGACGAGGTGAACGTATTTGTAAACCACATATCTGACAAAGAACTTGTATTTAGAGTATACAAAAACTCAAAAGTCAACAGGGGAAAAAAAAACAGAAAATTGGCAAACGACATGAACAGACATTTCACCAAAGGGAATATGCAGATGGCAAATAAGCACAAGGAAAAAATGTTCATCGGTAGCTGTGAGGGAAATGTAAATGTTAACCTGAGCTATCACTACTACCCATCTCTTAGGAAAGCTAGTTAATATAAAACACTGTAAAAACATCAAATTTTGGAAAGGGCTCATCTACATTGCTGGTGGGAATGTAAATGGAACAGCTCCTCTGGTAAGACAGTTTGATAGGTTCAACAGAAGCAAAACATAAACAGAAGAAAAACATAAGCCCTATAACCTAGCGTAAGCACTCTCCTGGACCTTTATCCCAGAGAATGGAAATTTAAGATCCCACAAAACACTGTGCACCAATTCACTGTGGGATTATTTGTAGTCTCCAAAGACTGGAAACACCCAAAATATCCCTCAAAAGTTGACCAGATGAACGAACTGCTGCGTTTCCATCCTATGGATCCCTACTCAGTGATAAAGGAGCCATAATGTTGTGACACACAAAACAAGGATGGATCCCAAGGGTATTATCCTGAGTGAAAACAAATAAAAATCCAACATCACAGGTCACAGCTGTAGGATTCCCCTCATATAACAAAATGCCATCACTCCCAAAATGTCAAACACAGGGGTGATTGCCAGGGGCCCGTTAGCTGGGGCAGGGGTGGGTAGCATGAAGGAGATCTTCGTGCTGATGGAGTAGTTCCATATCTGGATTGTGCTGTTGAAAATATAAATGTACATGACAAAGTGACAGAACTGGACAATCCATCGTTCCACTGTCGGTTTCCTGGTGTTAATAGTGTTCTGCAATGACGTAGTATGTTACCCTGGGGCAAAATGAGCCAAGAGTGCCTCTGGACGGGACATTTCTGTACTACCTGGAGCTTCCTGTGAATCTATACATGTACCTAAGTCCCTCCCTCCCTATATGATCGCTCTACCTGTCAGCACAACTCAGAGGAGTCCCCTAAAGCTATCAGTCCCACCCTGGCTCCTGGAAGCTCCAAGCTTCCCCAGGACAACTACGTGTGGGTGTCAAGCAACAGTGAATGCGGCAGGAGGGTTCTGGTGCTGGCCAGTGACTGGGCAGGTGCTGGGCTGTGATGATCTGTACCCTAAGTGGCAGAGAAGCCAGGTTTGGGACAGGACTGAAGCAGAATGCAGACTGCCGCCCTCCTGGAGCTGATGTTTTGCATTTCAGAAAGAAAGGACAAGACAAGGAGCTTGCTCACAGCCTGCCCTCCCTGCTCTGGACAGCATCCATCCCCTGACCTTAGAGATCCCCTGCCCAACCCTGCCGTCTCCTGCATCCTGCTCACAAAGCCATCCCCCCAACGTTGCCAGCATTTCCAGATGAAGGACTGGGGACTCAAGGGGTGAATGGCTCTGCTTCACACCCCTAAAGTGTGAAGGACCCCCAAAGTGGGGTCCCAGCACCTCCAAGAACCTGCTGTGTCCATAAACGTGTGGGGTAAGTGGGGACTAAGCAGGTGATCCCTGGAGGTTAGCAGCTCTGGGATCACAAAGTGATCCACTTCCCCCTCAAATCCAAGTGACCTGGACTGCACCAGCCTCCCCACTGGCTCCTGAAAGCAGCAGCCCTCCTATAAGGTCAGATACCATCCTTCTTAGAGATGTTAACCTCCCTCCTCCCAAGTCCTCCTCATTTTCGCTTTCACTAAGAGACAGCTTTTTCATGGCTCTCATCAGTTTATGCCCAGGTGCTGTGAGCACAGTGCCTTGAGCTTCCTCATGGGACCCTGTCTCTAGGCTCTCTTCCACCTCAGTTATAGCCACAGGCTGACCCCAGCTCAATGATATCTACAAGCCCTTGAGCTCCCATATCATCCCTGGAAGTGAAAGGGACAATGTCCCAGGAGAAGAGGAACCTGGACCCTTACATTCCTCCTTCCTTTGGTCCAATTTATGGCAGAATTTCAGCTCTGCTTTAGGGGTAGCGACATTCGTCCATATCCACAGACACCCTTGAGTTTTCCATATGCACCTGTTTCCACTGTTCCTACTTGGTTCCTTCTCTGCTTTACTCTGTCCATCCACCCATCCACATGGAGCAGCCAGTAGGAATCTGTGTCTCCCTCATATTCTCAGTGCTTCTGTGGATCAGAGCAGAGAGCCCACCCACCAGGCTCCTCAGTCCAGTTTGTAACTGCCACCATCATACCACAGGAACTCGCCCAGAGACAGGGAATGATCCCAAACCTCTGGCCTCCCTCCACCCTGGTTTCCTCATCTTCTTGTCACATTTGCTCTTCAAATATCTGCATCACATGGGAACACGTAGTCAGGAAATACTTGCTGTGGAGGCCAGAGTTTGGAACCTTCACATCCGGGTCCAGACTCATATTTGCCACAGCATGAGTGGTAGGTCTAGGGGCAAAAATCGTTTTTGCAGAAATAGCTCTGTATGGACATAAGCTTCTCCCTTTCTTCCTGTTAAAATGGGGCTGAACTCATCAGATGACATTGGGTTCTAGAAATCAGTATGTCTGATAGTGTTAATGGTGTGAGGCAGGTTGTGCTCAGGTCATCTCTGCATGCTACACTGACACTTTCTCAGAGCCATGGAGACCCCTGCCCACCATCAGGAGAAGGCGATGATGCATACGGTGCAGTAATGACTTTAAGCCAGGCTGCACATCATAATCACCCAGGGCTTGTTTCTTCTGGATTAGTCATTCTGAGATGATGGTTTTAAATTATTTATTTAGTCTCCTGGTAAATATTAAAACTTGCCACAACTCCACTCCTAGAGATGACCACACCTCTCCCAGCTCCCCTTTTATTCCATCTTGGATGGGTGGCTGCAGGGATATCACCCCCTTGGACAACATTGCCTGGAAGGCAAAAGCTTCCAGGATGTCCTTCATGTACCCAAATAATCTCTCTACCTCATGAATCTGAGCCTGCATCTCACCCCATTATTCAGCTTGTTTTTCTAAGGTCTTCACCACTCCTTCCAGGCTGGAGCACCTCTCCTTCTTCTGGAAGACCTTAGTCAATGACTCCTCTGTACTCAGGGCCTGGAGTCTCTTCCACAGCTTCCTCCCAGACCCCCAACTCATGCATTCTATTTCAAACTCTTCAAACTTTTGGTCTAGCTCTTTTTGGGCATGATATTCTTTTCTCCCAAGGAGAACTCCCCAAAATAGAAAGCTAACCTGGTGACAAGACAGAAGTTGAAATCCATCCCAGGCCAGTGAAGACTCAATTTCCCCTGTTGTCACCTTAGTTAAAGGGCTTCCAGTCAGCACAGTGTTCAAGGGACTTGTTGGCCCAGTGCAGAGCTGGGTTGGAGGAGTCATAACCAGAGGGCTCCCAGTCAACCTGTGTTCTGGGAACTCTTTTTTCCTGTGCTCTACTGGGTTGGAGGTCTTTTGGTCAGAGGTCTCCTGGTCAGCCTGATGTTTGAGAGACTCGGCCCAGTGCCAAGCTCAAAGTGAGTCCTGGGGTCCCAGGGGTCATGGTGGGCCTGGTGCTCTAGGAACTCAATTGCCAATTGTCTGCTCAGTAGATGGGCCCCCATGCAGAGGTTGTCCAGTCATCCCGGTGTCCAAGTGATTCCTTTGCCCACTGCTAAGCTGAAATGGAGGGCTTGTGGTCTGAAGGTTCCTTGTAGGCCCCATAGTGTGAGGACTCAATTGCCCTATTATTTGTTGGAATGAAGAGCTCCTAGTTAGAGTACTCTTACTCAGCCCAGTGTGCAAGGGACTCCTTTCCACTGTGTGCAGTTGTGTTGGAGGCATCATGGTCTCAGGGCATCCAGTGGGCCTGGTATTCCAGAGACATAGTTGCTTTGTTCTCTGCTACATTAGAAGAGTCCCCCCTTTGTCCCAGTGTCCAGGTGACTCCTTTTCTTGGTGTAGAGTTGGGTTGGAGTGCTTGTATTAAGGCTCCTGGTTGGCCCACTGTTCAGATAACACATTTGTCTACTTCCAGGTCTGGTTGGAGGGGTTTTGGTCAGATGGCTCCTGGAAATCCTGGTGTCCTGAGGACCTGATTGCCTTATGCTCTGCTGGGTTAGATAGCTCATGATCTCAGGGTTCCTGCTCATACTACTGTCCAGATGATTCATAGCAGGAGGGGAAGAATGAAGGGGGGGATCAGAAGGGGAGATGAACCATGAGAGACGATGGACTCTGAAAAACAAACTGAGGGTTCTAGAGGGGAGGGAGGTGGGGGATGGGTTAGCCTGGTGATGGGTATTAAAAAGGGCACATTCTGCATGGAGCACTGGGTGCTATGTACAAACAATGAATCATGGAACACTATAACACAAACTAATGATGTAATCTATGGTGATTAACATAACAAAAAAAATTTAAAGAAAAAATTAAAAAAAATAAAAATACAAAATACTAACAGCACTTTTCACAGAGCTAGATCACGCAATCCCCCAAAATCTGTATGGAATCACAAAGATCCCTAATAGCCAAAGCAATCTTGAAAAAGAAAAACAACCAGGGCATGTGTTGTGATGAGCACTGGGTGTTATAAGAAACCAATGAATCATTGAATACTACATCAAAAACTAATGATGTACTATATGTTGGCTGATTGAACATAATAAATAAATAAAATAAAATAAAAACAAATATTAAAAACAAAAGAAAAACAAAATGGGAACATCACAATTCCAGTCTTCAGGTTATATTACAAAGGTATAGTAGTCAACATAGTATGGTACATTCATAAAAATGGACACATAGATCAATGGAACAGAATAAAGAAACCAGAAATATATTCACATTTATATTAAAGAAAAAAATATATATACTAATACACAAATATTACTCGGCCATAAAAACGGAATGATCTCTTGCCATTTGTAATGACATGAATGAAGCTAAAAGTTTTAAGGTAAGTGAAGTAAACCAGTCAGAGAAAGACAAATGCCATATGATTTCACTCATATGTAAATTTAAGAAACGTGGGAGCAAAGGGGAAAAAACGAGCGAGGGAAACCAAAAAAAAAACAAAAACAAAAACAAAAAAACAAACAAAACAAAACAAAACAAACCCTTAACTCTAGAGAAGAGCTGATGGTCACAAGGGCAGGGTGTGGGGGATGGGTTAAATAGGGGATTGGAATTAAGGAGTGCACTTGTGATGAGCACCAGGTGTTGTATGGAAGTGTTGAATCACTACTAATATTCCATTGTACATTAACTCACTGGAATTAAAATAAAATCTTAAAAAAAAAACCTAAGATGTGACAAATGATCTAATTTTAGCAGCAAAGGACAATTTGTCTGTGTGGCAAGCATAGAATGTTGTTAAGATATTTCCCTTCAATGATACTGAAGTGTCTAAGAGAATTCATTTTGTGTTTATTTTTTATTTTTTATTTTTTTGTGTTTATTTTTTTAATTTAATTTTATGTTATTATGTTGGTTATTCATCCTTTCTGATGGGTAATATTCCATTGTATAAATGGACCACATCTTCCTTATCCATTCTTCTGTTGAAGGGCATCTTGGCTCTTTCCACAATTTGGCTATTGCACACATTGCTGCTATGAACATTGGGGTGCATATGGCTCTTCTTTTCACTATGTCTGTGTCTTTGGGGTAAATACCCAGTAGTGCAATAGTTGGATCATAGGGTAGCTCTATTTTTAATTTTTTGAGGTAACCAGTGACTAAAAACCTCCCAAGAAACAAGAGTCCAGGGCCTGCTGGATTCCCTGGGGAATAGTACCAAACATTCAAAGAAGAAATAATACCTGTTCTCCTGAGGTGTTTCAAAAAATAGAAACAGAAGGAAAGCTTCCAGACTGATTCTATGAGGACAGAATTACCTTAATCCTCAAACCAGGCAAAGACCCCATCAGAAAGGAGAATTTCAGACCAATATCCCTGATGAATATGGGTTCCAAAATTCTCAACAAAATGCTAGCTAATAGGATCCAACAATACATTATAAGCATCATCCACCACGACCAAGTCGGATTTATCCCCGGGATGCAAGGGTGGTTCAACATTCACAAATCAATCAAGGTGATAGAACACATTAATAAGAGGAGAGAGAAGAACCATATGGTCCTTTCAATTGATGCAGAAAAGGCATTTCACAAAATACAGCATCTTTCCTGATTAAAACTCTTCAGACTATAGGGATAGAGGAAACATTCCTCAGGTTCATAAAATCCATCTATGAAAAACACACAGCAAATGGGGAAAAGCTGAGAGCCTTTCCCTTAAGATCAGGAACACGTCAAGGATGCCCACTCTCACCACTATTGTTCAACATGGTACTAGAAGTCCTAGCAACAGCAATCAGACAACAAAACAAATAAAAGTATTCAAACTAACAAAGAAGAAGTCAAACTCTCTCTTCTTGCAGATGACATGATACTTCATGTGGAAAATCCAAAGATTCCACCCCTAAATTACTAGAACTCATACAGCAATTCAGTAATGTGGCAGGATACAAAATTAATACACAGATGTCAATTGCTTTCTTATACACTAACAATGCAAATGTAGAAAGAGAAATTAGAGAAACGATTCCATTTACCATAGCACCAAAAACCATAAGATACCTCTGAATAAACCCAACCAAAGAGGTAAAGGATCTATACTCTAGGAACTACAGAACACTCATAAAATAAATTGAAAACACAAAAAGATGGAAAATATTTCCATGCACATGGATCGAAAGAATAAACACGGGTAAAATGTCTATACTGCCCAGAGCAATCTATACCTTCATCACCATCCTGATCAAAATTCCAATGATATTTTTCAAAATGCTGGAACAAAACAATCCTAAAATGTATATGGAATCAGAAAAGACTCCGAATCACCAAGAAAATATTGAAAAAGAAAAATAAAGCTGGGGACATCACGTTGCCCGATTTCAAGCTGCATTACAAAGCCGTGATTACCAAGACAGCATGGTACTGGCACAAAAACAGACATATAGACCAATGGAACAGAATAGAGAGCCCAGATATGGTCAAATAATCTTCGACAAATCAGGTAAAAATATGCAATGGAGAAAAGACAGTCTCTTCAATAAATGTTGCTGGGAAAATTGGACAGCTACATTCACTTTGCAATTTAATAATTGTTGCAAATGGTTCTCAGTGTATATGTTTGGAAAGAATTATGAGTTGTTTAATCTGTATCAATGACAATCCTGGTGTTGATCAATTAATAAAGCAATATAACTGAATTCTCCTTGGAAAAATTAACATATATATCCATAAATATAACACACACATATACAACATACAAACATAAAATGCAAAATACTGAACTATAAAGAAACAAACCTAGCATATTTGAAAGGGGAAAATTCCTGGATTAATGCCAATCCCTGTCTTAGATTAGACTTTGTGAGATTTCATTTCCACCCACAGTAGACAGACATGTCATAGAACTGTATTGGCTGTTAAGTTTTGATGAACTTCAGGAAGGGGTTCTTCTCTGTTCTCCACGCCACCAGTGGTTCCTATCCTAAAAATAACCATTCTTATTTGTCTGGACAACATTAACTTTGCTGCTTAGAGCTTGTCTGATTGAATTGAATTATAGATAGACAATGCTTAGTAACCATCAGAGTTCTAAAACCCATTGTTTGAAACGTACCATTGGTAACATGATACTTGTCAATGTGACTATTTCATTTAATATATAGCCATTCTTGTAAAAGACATTTAGTACAATTCTACTATTTTTTTTACAAGTGTACCAAGGCTCTGGGTGCCTGTGTAGCTCAGTTGGTGAAGTGTCTCACTCTTGATTTTGGCTCAGGTGATGTGACATGGAGCCCCACGTTGGGATCCAAGCTGGGTGTGAAATCTGCTTAAAACCCTCTCTCCCTTTCCTTCTGCTCCTCCCCCCACCACTCTAAAAAACAAACAAAAATTGAAGTGTACAAATGCTTATATTCCCATATGTAATGCAAAAAAACGCTCTCATTTAAATAGATGCCAGTTTCTTTGCATATAATCATATATTGTTACCAGCATTGCACTCTCATAGATTTCCATTGAACTGATCCAGGATGAGGTTCCCTGGCCTGGTCACCAGTTTTATTTGTACAACACTTCCTTTATTTAAACCTAGCCCAGGAAAACTGTGTTGCTGTTTCCACATATTCAATAACCATGTATTGATATATTCAATAACCATGTTATGATAATAATACTGTTTCAAAAAAAATGCCAACAAGGTGATATAAATTCACGCTATTTGGCTTTCAATGCAGCTTCCTTTGATTTTGAATCCTATTAATAGTGATTTTTTTCTTTAAATTTTTTATTGTTGTTAATCACCATACATTACATCATTAGTTTTTGATGTAGTGTTTCTTGATTCATTCTTTGTGCATAACACCCAGTGTTCCACGCAGAATGTGCCCTCTTTAATACCCATCACCAGGCTAACACATACCCCCACCCCCTCCCCTCTAGAACCCTCAAATGTTTTTCAGAGTCCATCATCTCTCATGGTTCGTCTCCCCCTCCGATTTACTCCCCTTCATTCTTCCCCTCCTGCTATCTTCTTCTTTTTCTTTTTTTTAACATATGTTGCATTATTTGTTTCAGAAGTACAGATCTGTGATTCAACAGTCTTGCACAACTCACAGCGCTCACCATAGCACATACCCTCCCCAATGTCTATCACCCAGCCACCCCATCCCTCCCACCCCCCACCACTCCAGCAACACTCAGTTTGTTTCCTGAGATTAAGAATTCCTCATATCAGTGAGGTCATACGATACATGTCTTTCTCTGATTGACTTATTTCACTCAGCATAACACCCTCCAGTTCCAACCACGTCGTTGCAAATGGCAAGATCTCATTCCTTTTTGATGGCTGCATAATATTCCATTGTGTATATATACCACTTCTTCTTTATCCATTCATCTGTCGATGGACATCTTGGCTCTTTCCACAGTTTGGCTATTGTGGACATTGCTGCTATAAACATTGGGGTGCACATACACCTTCAGATCCCTACATTTGTATCTTTGTGGTAAATACCCAGTAGTGCAATTGCTGGATCGAATGGTAGCTCTATTTTCAACTGTTTGAGGAACCTCCATACTGTTTTCCAGAGTGGCTGCATCA
This sequence comes from Eumetopias jubatus, assembly GCF_037043125.1. NCBI lineage: Eukaryota > Metazoa > Chordata > Mammalia > Carnivora > Otariidae > Eumetopias > Eumetopias jubatus. Next base: position 560,495 of record NW_028274836.1, on the reverse strand, counting down.
GCTTGCACTCCCACCAACAGTGTAGGAGGGTTCCCCTTTCTCCGCATCCCCACCAACATCTGTAGCTTCCTGACTTGTTGATTTTAGCCATTTTGACGGGTGTGAGGTGGTATCTCATTGAGGTTTTGATTTGGATTTCCCTGATGCCAAGCGATGTGGAGCACTTTTTCATGTGTCTGTTGGCCATTTGGATGTCTTCTTTGGAAAAATGTCTGTTCCTGTCTTCTGCCCATTTCTTGATTGGACTATTTGTTCTTTGGGTGTTGTTTGATAAGTTCTTTATAGATTTTGGATACTAGCCCTTTATCTGATATGTCATTTGCAAATATCTTCTCCCTTTCTGTCGGTTGTCTTTTGGTTTTGTGGACTGTTTCTTTTGCTGTGCAGAAGTTTTTATCTTGATGAAATCCCACTAGTTCATTTTTGCCCCTGCTTCCCTTGCCTTTGGCGATGTTTCTAGGAAGAAGTTGCTGCGGCTGAGGTCGAAGAGGTTGCTGCCTGTGTTCTCCTTTAGGATTTGGATGGACTCCTGTCTCACTTTAGGTCTTTCAACCATTTAGAGTCTATTTTTGTGTGTGGTTAAGGAAATGGTCCAGTTTCATTCTTCTGCATGTGGCTGTCCAATTTTCCCGACACCATTTGTTGAAGAGACTGTCTTTTTTCCATTGGACATTCTTTCCTGCTTTGTCAAAATGAGTTGACCATAGAGTTGAGGGTCCATTTCTGGGCTCTCTATTCTATTCCCTTGCAGTACCATACTGTCTTGATGATGACAGCTTTGTAATAGAGCTGGAAGTCCGGAATTGTGATGCCACCAGCTTTCCTTCTCTTTTTCAACATTCCTCAGGCTATTCGGGGTCTCTTCTGGTTCCATACAAATTTTAGGATTATTTGTTCCATTTCTTTGAAAAAAGTGGATGGTGTTTTGATGGGGATTGCATTGAATGTGTAGATTGCTCTAGGTAGCATTGACATCTTCACAACGTTGGTTCTTCCAATCCATGAGCATGGAACGTTTTTCCATTTCTTTGTGTCTTCCTCAATTTCTTTCATGAGTATTTTATGCTTTTCTTAGTACAGATCCTTTGCCTCTTTGGTTAGATTTATTCCTAGGTGTCTTATGCTTTTGGGTGCCATTGAAAATGGGATTGACTCCTTAATTTGTCTCTCTTCTGTCTTGTTGTTGGTGTATAGGAATGCCACTGATTTCTGTGCATTGATTTTATATCCTGCCACTTGACTGAATTCCTGTATGAGTTCTAGAAGTTTTGGGCTGGAGTCTTTTGGGTTTTCCACATAAAGTATCATATCATCAGCAAAGAGTGAGAGTTTCACTTCCTCTTTGCCGATTTGGATGCCTTTGATTTCTTTTTGTTTTCTGATTGCTGTGGCTAGGACTTCTAATACTATGTTGAATAGCAGTGGTGATAATAGACATCCCTGCCGTGTTCCTGACCTTAGCGGGAAAGCTCTCAGCTTTTCCCCAATGAGTATGATATTCGCTTTGGGTTTTTCATAGATGGCTTTTATGATATTGAGGTATGTACCCTCTACCCTATACTCTGAAGAGTTTTGATCACGAAAGGATGCTGTACTTTGTCAAATGCTTTTTCTGCATCTATTGAGAGGATCATATGTTTCTTGTTCTTTCTTTTGTTAATATCTTGTATCCCATTGATTGATATGCAGATGTTGAACCAACTTGCAGGCCAGGTTTAAATCCCACTTGGTTGTGGTGAATACTTCTTTTAATGTACTGATGGATCCTATTGGCTAGTATTTTGGTGAGAATTTTTGCATCCATGTTCATCAAGGATGTGGGTCTGTAATTCTCCTTTCGATGGGGTCTTTGTCCGGTTTTGGGATCAAGGTAATGGTGGCCCCATGAAATGAGTTTGGAAGTTTTCTTTCCATTTCTATTTTTTGGAACAGTTTCAGGAGAATAGGTATGAATTCTCATTTAAATGTTTGATAGAATTCCCCTGGGAAGCCATCTGGCCCTGGACTTTTGTTTGTTGGGAGATTTTTGATGACTGCTTCAATTTCCTTAGTGGTTATAGGTCTGTTCAGGGTTTCGATTTCTTCCTGGTTCAATTTTGGTAGTTGATACATCTCTAGATATGCATCCATTTCTTCCAGGTTATCTGATTTGCTGGCATAGAGTTGCTCATAATATGTTCTTATAATTGTATTTCTTTGGTGTTGGTTATGATCTCTCCTCTTTCATTCATGATTTGTTGATTTGGGTCATTTCTCTTTTCTTTTTGATCAGTCTGGTCTGGGGTATATCAATCTTGCTAATTCTTTCAAAGAGCCAGCTCCTAGGTTCGTTGATCTGTTCTCTTCTTTTGGTTTTTAGTTCATTGATTTCTACTCTGATCTTTATTATTTCTCTTCTTCTGGGATTAGGCTTTATTTGCTGTTTTTTTCTCTAGCTCCTTTAGGTGTAGGGTTAGGTCGTTTATTTGAGATCTTTCTTGTTTCTTGACTAAGTCTTGTATTGCTATATACTTTCCTCTTAGGACTGCCTTTGCTGCTTCCCCAAAATTTGATCCAATGTGTTTTCATTTTCATTGGATTCCGTGAATTTTTTTAATTCTTCTTTAATTTCCTGGTTGACCCATTCAGCTTTAGTAGGATGCTTTTAGTCTCCATGTATTTGAGTTCTTTCTGAATTTCCTCTTGTGATTGAGTTCTAGTTTCAAAGCATTGTGGTCTGAAAATATGCAGGGAATGATCCCAATCTTTTGGTACCGGTTGAAACCTGATTTGTGACCTAGGATGTGATCTATTCTGAAGAATGTTCCATGGGCACTAGAGAAGGGTGTGTATTTCGTTACTTTGGGATGGGATGTGCTGAATATATCTGTGAAGTCCAATGGTCCAGTGTGTCTTTTAAAGTCTTTATTTCCTTGTTGATGTTTTGCTTAGATGATCTGTCCATTTCAGTCAGGGGGGTGTTAAAGTCCCCCACTATTACTGTATTGTTGTCAATGTGTTTCTTTACTTTTGTTATTAATTGGCTGCTCCCATGTTCGGGGCATAGATATTTACAATTGTTAGATCTTCTTGTTGGATAGAACCTTTAAGTAGGATATAGAGTCCTCCCTCATCCCTTATTAAAGTCTTTGGTTTAAAATCTAATTTGTGTGATATAAGAATTGCCACCCCAGCTTTCTTTTGGTGTCCATTAGCATGGTAAATGGTTTTCCACCCCCTCACTTTCAATCTGGGGATGTCTTTGGGTCTAAAATGAGTCTTTTGCAGACCGCATATTGATGGGTCTTGTTTTTTAATCCAATCTGATAGCCTGTGTCTTTGGATTGGGGCATTTAGCCCTTTTACATTCAGGGTAACTATTGAAAGATATCAATTTAGTGCCATTGTATTGCCTGTAAGGTGACTGTTACTGTATAGTGTCTGTGTTGCTTTCTAGTCTATGCTGCTTTTAGACTCTTTCTTTGCTTAGAGGACCCCTTTCAATATTTCTTGTAGGGCTGGTTTCGTGTTTGTAAATTCCTTTAGTTTTTGTTTGTCCTGGAAGCTTTTTTACTCTCCTTCTATTTTCAATGACAGCCTAGCTGGATATAGTATTCTTGACTCCATATTTTTCTTGTTTAGTGCTCTGAATATATCATCCTAGTCATTTCTGGTTTGCCAGGTCTCTGTGGATAGGCCTGTTGCCAATCCAATGTTTCTACCATTATAGGTTACCTATCTCTTCTGAGCTTCTTTCAGGATTTTCTCTTTGTCTCTGAGACTCGTATGTTTTACTCTTAGATGTCAGGGTGTTGACCTATTTTTATTGATTTTGAGAGGGTTTCTTTGTGCCTCCTGGATTTTGATTCCTGTTTCCTTTCCCACATTAGGGAAGTTCTCTGCTATAATTTGCTCCAATATACCTTCTGCCCCTCTCTCTCTTTGGTTAGATTTTAGTGTTCTCTGCTATAATTTGCTCCAATATACCTTCTGCCCCTCTCTCTCTTTGGTTAGATTTTAGTTCTTTTATTTCTCCAGAAACGCTTTCTCTAATAACTTCCATGCTTTTTTCAAGCTCAGCCAGTATCTTTAAAATCATGATTCTCAATGCTAGGTCCGATATCGTACTAATGTCCGAATTGAGTAGGTCCCTGGTAGACTGTACTACCTCTTGTTCTTTTGTTGAGGTGATTTTTTCATCTTGTCATTTTGTCCAGAGAAGAATAGATGAACGAGAGAACAAAATGCTAACAGGGTAACAAGTCCCCAGAAAATATGTTCTAAACAAATCAGAGGAGACCTGAAACCAGGGGAAAAGAAAGGGAAAAAAGGAAAGAAGAAAAAGAAAAAAAAGGAAAAGATAAAGATAAAGATAAAAACAGAACAAAACAAAACAAAAACAGGATATGATCAAATATGATCAGGCTGGTGCATAGATCAGTGCCACACACTAGATTTTGGTTGTATTTTGGTCTGTTAGAAGAAAGTGCTTCCCAAAATTTTAAAGAAAGAAAAACTTATATATGTACAAAATAAGGGTTGATATGATGAAGTGATGGAATATGAGTGTAAAGATGATAAGTATAAAAATTTTATAAAAGGAATTGGTAAGTTTTTTGAAAAAAGAAAGAAGAGGATTTAAAAAAAAAAGAAAGAAAAAAAAGGGAGAGAATGTGATCAGGCAGGAGACTAGAACAAGCCATACACTAGAGATTTAGGGTATATTTTGATCTGTTAGAAGACACTGTATCTCAAAATTTTAAAGAGAGAACAACGTACATATATACACCAAAAATAAGGGTTAACTACTATGAAGGGATAGAATATGACTCTAAAAATGAAAAATAAAAATGTTTCTTAAAAAAGGGATTCATAAGATGTTGGTTGAAAAAGGGAAAAAGAAAAATTAAAAAAAAGACAGTTAAAAAAATTAACTTTGTAAGATTAAAAAATCATGGTAAAAAAGCCATGAATTCTATGTGGAGTATTCCCCTAGCGATGGAGTTCTGCCGTTCTCATTGATGGGTAAACTTGGTCTTGGTTGGCTATTCTTGGTGATCTTCTGGGGGAGGGGTCTGTTGCTGTCGTTTCCAAATGTCTTTGCCGGAGGCGGAATTCCCCCGCCCATGCCGGTCTGGGCTAAGTAATCTGCTCGGGTTTGTTCTCGGGAGCTTTTGTTCCCTGCAAGCTTTTAGTACAGCTTTGGATGACGAGAGTGAAAATGATGGCCTCCCAATCTCCGCTCCTCCGGAGCGGAGAACTCAGGTCCCCGGTCTCTGGCCGCACTCCGTGCTCACGTGGCCTGTGACTGAGGGCCTCCGTCTCCAGCACCCTACCTGGTGTGGTGTCTCCAAACCCAGCAGATCCATGTGGTGCACTCCCAGGTCACTCCTCCCAGGGAAGGAAGGGGAGTCTCCCCAGATCTGCCGCTTGTTGGGTCCCTGCTGGAGGAGCAGAGGTCCGACTGTGCCACGGATCACAATTTATGGCCACCCCGAGCTGAGAGCCCGCGCCTCGTCTCCGTCTATGCAGCCGGCTTCCCTGCTCCAATAACTGGGAGTTCTGCTGCACTCAGGCACCCCCAGTCTTTCTGTGACCCCGAGGGTCCTGAGACCTCACTGTCCCACGAGGGTTCCACCCCCCCCCCCCCGCTTAGCCACTGGAGTGACGTCCCTCAGCGGAGCTGACTTCTAAACATTCTGATTTTGTGCTCTGTGGCTCTATCAATTCCCAAAAGTGGCCAACGGAAGCCGCCTCCCCCACCATCTATCCTCATGAATATCACTGCGAATTCACTTCTGCCCTCCTCCTATCTTCCAGAAAATGGTCGCTTTTCTGTTCAGAGAGTTGTTGCTATTCTTTTCTTCCATCTCCTGTTGAGTTCATAGGTGTTCAGAATGGTTTGATCCCTATCCAGCTGAATTCCTGAGACCAGATGAAATCCAGGTCTCCTACTCCTCCGCCATCTTGCTCGGCCTCCATACCATGCGTATTTTCAAACCACAATGTTTAAAAACTTGAAGTCACCCTCAACAAAACATTTGGAATGACCACAAATTTTATATACATACATATATATATATATATATTATATCACTCTGCATAATTCACTGATATTTTTTATTCTCTTTTTAAAAATTTTTTAAAAGATTTTATTTATTTAGTTGACAGAGAGAGAGATAGCGAGAGCAGGAACACAGCATTGGGAGTGGGAGAGGGAGAAGCTGGCTTCCTGCGGAGGAGGGAGCCCGATGCGGGGCTCAATGCCAGGACCCTGGGATCATGACCTGAGCTGAAGGCAGACGCTTAATGCCTGAGCTACCCACACGCCCCTCACTGATATTTTCTCAGAGCCATAGACATCCCTGCCCAGCATCAGGAGAATGTGATGACTCGTATGGGGCAGTAGTTATTGTAAGCCAGGCTGCACATCACAATCACATGGGGGTTGTTTCTCATAAATTACTCATTCAGAAATGATAATTTTAAATAGTCTATTTAACCTAATACTCAAATTCATATCAAACCCCCACTCCTGGAGATGACCACATTTTTCCAAGCTCCTCTTCTGTCATCGGGGGTAGGGTCCTCAGAACTCAACCCTGGGGCACTACGTGGGAAGCAGAAACTTCCAGGAAGATCTTCATTTGAATGAAGAACCTCTTCACGTCATGGAGCTGAGCTTACCTCTCATTGCACTGCTTGGCCTCTTGTTTCAATCTTCATCTCTCCCTCCAGGATGGAGAACCTCTTGTTCAAGTGTGGGATGAATGACTCAGTGCTTAGGGCCTGGGTCTCCTTTATAATTTCCTCCCAGCCACCATCCTCACTTCACGCCTTTAGATTTAATACAAAGTCTTCAAACCACTAGTCTATTTTATTTTCTAGGGCATGGTGCCGTTTTCTCCTGAGGAGGAGAACTCCTCACAAGATGAATAATGCACAGGTAGCCAACCACAAGGAACTCAGGCTGAAATCAATCCCAGGTGAGAAGGGACTCAAATGCTCACTTCTCTGCAGAGTTGGAAGGCAGCCATTCAGAGGGTTTTGGATCAGGCTGTTGTCCCAGTGGCTTTTTAGGCCAATACTAAGCATGACTAGAGGGCTCTTGGTTTGAATGCTCCCAGGTGGCCAAGAGACCAGTGGACACATGGGTGTAGTGCTGAGCAGGTTCAGAGGTCTCATAGCCTGAGACCAAATGGTAATCCCAGTGTTTGAGTTCCCTGCGCTTTGCGGGGAAAGGAATGATCCACATCCTAGAGCACGTGGTTAGACCACTGTCCAGGTGCCTGCTTGGCTTAGTGCAGAGCTGTATTATTGGTCTCCAGTTCCAAGGGCACATGATGAGACCTCTGTCCAGGTGCCTGCTTGCCCTAGCACAGAGCTGATTTGTTGGTCTCCTGTTCCAAGTGCACATGGTGAACGCTCTGTCTAGGTGTGTGCTGGGGCTAGCCCAGAGATTCGATTTTGGTCTCCATTGTACAAGGGCAGATAGTGAGCCTGCTGTCAAGGTGCCTGCTTCACCTAACACAGAGCTCCATTCTTGGTCTGCAGTTCCATGAGCACATCTTGATCCTTCTGTCCAGGTTGCTTGGCCTAGCACAGATCTGAGTTCTTGGTCTCCAGGTCCCAAGGCACAATATGAGACCTCAATCTAGGTGCTTCCTTGGCCTAGCAGAGATGTGTTGTTGGTCTCAAGATCCAGGGGCACATGATGATCCCTTTGTCTTGGAGTCTCTTTGGCCTGGTGCTGAGCTCTATTTTACTCTCCAGGTCCAAAGGCACATTGGGAAATCTCTGTCCAGGTGCCTCCTTTGCATAGCACAAAGATGTGTTGTTGTCTCCAGGTCCTAGAGCACATGGTCAGCCTGCTGTCCAGGTGTGTGCTTATCCCATCCCAGAGCTCACTTCTTGGTCTCCAAGTCAAAAGGCACATGGTGAGACTGCTGTCCAGTTGAGTCCTTTTCCCAATGCTTAGCTGGGATGCAAAACTCATGGTATCTTGGCACTTGGCAAGACTCGTGTTTTCTGGACTCACTTGCCTTGTGCCACAGTGGCCTGACCAGTTTGTGGTGTGAGGGCTCCTTGTCTACCCCATATCTATGTGTCTCACCTGCCCAGTGTCAAATGGGTTCTGAGGGCTCCCAGGGTTCAGGTACCTGGTGCATTGTTTGGGGACTGAATTTCTTTAAGTTGTGCCGTTTTTGAGGGTTTGTGGTCTGTGGGATTCTGGTCAGACAGGTGTCTTGGGGATTCATTTGTCACCTCTGAGCTGGGTCAGATAGCTCATTGTCTGAGGACCTGGGATCCAAGGACTCTAACCGTGTCCAATGATGTGGTGATTCCCTCAGGTTGTGGACTCAGCTTTGCTATGATGAGCCCAGATGTGACCCCAGAGGTGTGGGGCCCAGCTGGCTGAGAATCCACTGTACTTTGATTCCCAGTGTCCTTCTCCCACATGCCAAATCAGAATGCATACCTGAGCACCCAGGCCAACCTCACAGTGGGAAATGGGTCCAGGAGTCACCGGGTGCGGGTTCGAGGATGCTCAGGACAACAGAGGGGCACAAATATAAGGGCAAACATGAAGGTGGGGTGCAGAGCCCTGATGAGACCCCCAGGGGAGGAGGAGTGGGCAGGGGCTTGCAATGGGCAGGAGCAGAGAACAGAGTAGAGAACTCAAGGAATAGCAGGAAGAGCTGTGGCCGAAGTGCCATCTCTCTCCTCAGTTTATCCTCAGCTGTTGCCATGCTTTTACAAAAGCCCTGTGGCACCCCAAGTCCTTCTTGATATGTCACCACCGTGCCCTGGCCAATCACAAATTGGTGGCCTATCAGGGCAACCCCAATTGGTGGCCTATTACCATGCAGTTTGGCTGACCAATGATGAATGGCTTTCTCAGTAACCCTTCAGACATCATTGCCTGGAAACCATCTTTGAAAGAAAACAGGTTAAGTTTCCTTTAAGATGAAAAAATATTATTTTTGATGTATTTATGGTGAAGTTCATGGTGACGCTTAAAAAACTCAATCAGTACAAAGCTAAATGTGTCACACAGAGTCACCATTCTTTGAAACATTGACACTGATATTAATGACATGATATTAATGGCCATTAGACCCAATGAAAGTTCACAGTTGAGGGGTAAGTTGGACAACATGGCACTATAGCAAATGCTATTCTCAAGTCATCTATCAAAGCTTATATATAAGTGTTGAAAATGGTAGATATATGTTGGGTACATCTTCCCACAATGAACATAAATGTGGAAAGGATGAAACTGTGTCACAAATCATTACCTACTTCCCAAAAGCTCATTCAGCTCTCATAGAAGTGGGGCAACAAAAGCCAATGGAATGGTACTCAGGCACCAAGAAAAAATGATACCTTGCCATTTGCAATGATGTGGCTGGAACTAGAGAGTATTATGCTAAATGAACTTAGTCAGAGAAAGACAAATACCATATGATTTCACTCATATTGCGAACTTAAGAAACAAAACTGATGAACATACGGGACGGGAAGACAAAATAAAATAAGATGAAAACAGAGAGGAAGCTAAACCATAAGAAACTCTTAAATATAAGGATGAAACTGAGGGTTGCTTCAGTGGAAGTGGGTGGGGAGAAAGGGTAATTTGGTGATGGGCATTAGGGAGGGCACTAGGAATGATCATTGGGTGTTATATGCAACTGATTAATCACTAAATTTTACCTCTGAAACTATAAAACAAACAAACAAAAGGAATGTCTTCTAGAAACTCCCATATTGTTCCCCATAGGCACACAGTAAGTTCCCATTAATTACTTGTTGAAAATGTGAGCTCAGATGGAGCTGTCTGGTCTGCAAGCAGATACACAGGGTCGGAACCTGAGGGGAGAGAAGAGGAATAGGCAGAGAGGTGCTCTCTGAAGCCAGGGGAAAAGAAAGGTGGCTGGAACCAGATAGCATCGGTTCCTATTCTAAGCCTTCTTGCCATACACTTGGCAAGCCCATGATGACCAGAAGCTCAAGAAAAGACTCATTTGGTATGCTAGGGAGTCACCTTGAGTCCAAGCAGGAGGCTGTTCCTGTCTGTACGATGGCCCTTCCCCTGGGGGTTTGTGAACCAGAAACAACTCTGCCTTAGCTGTCTCATGCACTGGTTCTGGAAACACACCTAAGTGGCAAAAGAAGAACCGATGGTCAGGCAACACTTGTGGACATGATATATATAGCATATGTGTATATATTATATATATACAATATAAATATAAATATATATATATTATTTTTCTCATAGCTATGGTCTCAAGAGTGTTTTGTGTGGGCCATGAGATAACTCTGGAGAAATGATCTCTAGGGAAGGTAAGCCAAATGGTGTTGACTTGTTGGAATGTCCCAAGCCTTGCACACCAATGCTACTCATGTCCAGGAGTGAATGATTTGGAATGACGTCAAAGGGCACAGGTTCAACAGCGATGCACAAACAGGGGCCAAAGCTTCTGAGCTCCCCAGCTGAGCATGGGCATTGGCATGCAGTGGTTTGGGCCGGATTGTGTCCAATCTTGACCCCAGGAAGAATGCAGTGGAACTTGAAGCCTACCTGGATCCTGGATTATGTAACATCTAGCTCTTGGGCCAGTCGTTCTCTGGTGGCGATGCCAGGGTACAGGTTCTGCTAGAACAATGTTTGCAGAGCCCCTTGCTGCCTCAGCTTCAAAACAAGTTGCCTCCACCATCATCTGCATGGGAGTGGGCCTGTTCCTAGGAAAATGGCAACCATATGAGGAAGGCTGTAATAGGAATGCAAACTGGTGGTGTGGTTTCAACTCTTCACTTTCTGCTAGGTCGACATCTTCTCAGTCCGGGGTTCCTGTGACTTTGCCACTCATGGATCCAACTAAGGGGCTGCTCAACAAGACACAGGCAGTTCGCCATCTGCCTGTGGGAACAGGTGATAGGCAAGGATCTAGGGAAAAACCAGCCACTATCAAACCATGTGATGGCATACCAACGAATTGAGGAGACCCACATTGGGAGTGAAGGAGTGAAAGCACCTTAGGAGAAACAAAGAAGAACTGACTGCTCCAAAGAAACATGAAGGTAAATTCCGACAACACATCCTAAGTGCTGGTCCATGAGGCGAAAATTCTCTTTTTGTAAATGACACCTGAAATAGTTGCTGAATCTTGATCGGTTCTCTGCCACCTGAGATCTAGCTTGCCTATATGCAAAGAGGGACTCCTGGTGGGAATCCTGGCCACCAGCTTCCATTTTCATTCTGACGGCAGCCATATGCAAGCCTCTTTCTATTCCCTTCCCCCAATCCTCCATGGATGATGTCCATATGTGCCAGTAATCAGGGTGGTCCCTTCTACTTTCCCGAACCCTTGAACATTATCAGGCCTTTGGGGAATGCACGAAGAGAGCAGATTATCTGATGGAAACTTACTCCTTGATGTGCTGGTGGGAGCAAAGCCGGTGGAGTCACTTGGGTTCCATAGGGCAGGCTGGTTCACTGGGCAGGACCTGGAGCATGGGACTTACCAATGCCCAGATGGCCCACCACTTGATGGCCCGTCCCAATCATTTTGACAGCTACCTGTGGTAGCCCTGCCTTCAGTAGTTCAGACCTGTGGCAAAAGATGTCTTCAGGAAGACATCGGGACCACTTGAGCCAAGTGCTTGCCCTGGGCAGGTGGACATGCCCTGCCCCTTCTCCTCTGGATGCAATGTGCCTTTCCTACTCCCACTAGGTTTTCTCAAGGATTACAGCCCTGACATCAAATCGTGGTGTTGTGACTCTGGGACTCTGTGTTGGATCAGACCCAGTGAAGGCACTTTGACAATCACTTCAGATTTTTGCAAGTGGGTGTGGAAAACGAGTCACATTTGGCCACCCAAGATGAGCCTCATAATTAAGTTCCCTTGTCTTGCATTACATTGTTTGCTATCTTTCTTTTTTTTTTGTTTACATTTATTTTTTATATATTGGACTTTCAACATTTTTCATTTGCGTGTTTTCATTTTTCCCTTTCATTTAATTTTTAATTTTTTTTAATTTTCATTTTGTAAGTGTCCTGGTATTTTCAAACTTCCCCCTGCCAATTAGGACTGGTTAGCTACTTAATTTGGTGTCTTAAATCCCTTAGCATCTGTCGAGCGCGTTTCCACTGACACCCTGGCAGGTCCCAGGCTACTTGTGAAGCAACACGTGTGGAGCCAGGCAGGGGACTGAAATCAGACAGCTTCGATAGGAGGCAAATGAGTGGGTAATTGCTAGTTGGCCATCTCCATGTTTGTGGAGAAGGTTGGTCCACACTCTTAGTTGCTTCTGGGTGTAAGGGAAAAACACCCTTGAAGGAAACACATGTAGCCCGTGAACGTGCAGTGTTTGGGGTAAGTGGAGATGCTACCAGATCCTGGTGTAAGGGAAGCAATGCTATCTGCAGTCTGATATGGATTCAGGCCTCCCTAGGTTTCCCAGAGAGAAATAGTCTGTGCTCTGTTGGAGTCCATCATTTTAGGTTTCCACTGGCTCCATCTGGTATTCTTGGCTCTTGACTATTCATGGCAGGGCCTGTCAAGAGAGATGTGAGCTCTCTAAGGAGAGTGCTACATAATGACCTGGGAGAAGGAGAAGTCAGTTACAGTAATGTGGGAAACAGATGAAGAAAAACATATCAGTTCAAAACAAAATAGCAACCGGAATGGCCATGTTGCATCTCATTCAAAGCTGGCATTTTTCTGGTGTGTTGGGTAGGTGATCCTGGTGGTGCTGTGTGTGTGTTTCCAATTTAACCAAACCCCTTCTATGATAAAAGTCCCTTCATTGTTTTAAAGGAAGATCTGGTGGAAAGGGCAATGAGTCAAGCATTTCAATGGATTCCCAGTGCCAGCCAGTTAGGAAACCGGCCAGCCAAACGACCAAGAAAGCAAACAACCAACCAGTGATCCAACAGAAAATGGTACACACTGACCCAAATTCCCCTCCTTTATCCTTTTGGCCCACAGGGCTCTGAAAGCCCATCCAGGTGTACTACAGGGAGACAAGTGGAACCCAGTAGAAATAAGTGGTGAAGGGACTCATTCTCCCAGGACTTGAAGGCAGTCCATTAGCAATTGCTAATGGTAGGAAGGGGGGGGTGTCTATGTGTCTGAGTGTGTGCTGGCATGCGCTTGTGCTTCAGTGCCAGAGAAACCGGTGGCTTTAGGTCGTGGAAACAGCATCTACAGAAAGAGAAGAAACGTGTCTACTGGAAGCCCTCGGTTTTGATCCTTGGCCAGGTGGTTGGTGTCTCTCCAATGTCCGTTTCTGGCTTGGCTTGTCCAAGTGGTGGCTTGTAGCATGAGGAGAGGTGTGGGCAGAGGGCTGCCACAGACGGTGCCCTACATATTTTCTGGGGACAGCATCCTCAACTCAGTGCCTTTCAGGAAAGTGTAAATCCCCCGAGGGGGTCCAAGTGCCAAGTCCTGATTGGAACTGCTCAGGGCAAATGACCATTGGGTGGCTCTGTGTTGCTTTTCTGGGCTTCTCTGTCCCTACAGTGTAGGTGGTCACCAGCCAGTGCGTGAGGTTCACTCTCATCAAGACTGGGAGCAGCCTTCCAGCCCCAGGAGGATGTTTTGCAGACATGTGGTCCTGTTGTTGATCCCTCATTCCCAGGCCAGGGTGATCCGAGGTTTGAGGCTCACTTTGAGGGATCCCAGGGGAGGCACAGTTGTGTGAGGATGTCCTTGCAGATCAGAGTCCCTGGGGCCTTGGCCTCCAAGGCCATGAGCAACAGCCTGCTAGCTGATGGACTCCTGCCAGCTTCCACGTGGACACCTCTGGCAGGTGATTTCCCAGAGTGGTGGCTCCGTGTTGCACACATGCCAGAGCCCTGAAAGCTCACCAATATGGATGGAACAGGCCACCTGTTGACAGGACAGGCTCCAGGGCTCAAGTCCAGACTTGAGACTCCTCTGGCCTTCGACCCCAATGTGGCTGCAGCTCTGTTCTTCCCTCCATGTCCTATGTGCAGTAGTGCCATCCCCCTCCAGAGACCTCCCAGACACTCTCAGATCAGACCGCAGTCTTCCCACCACTGCAAGTGAGCCGTCCTTCCACGTGGCTTCTCTAGACAGAACCAAAACCCAGTCTGTCCCAAGGCCACCTTGGCCAGGCACCTTTCAGACATTCTAAACCGCTTTGTTCTGGGAGAGAGAGAGACACTTCCACTCTGTCTACCGAAGCTACAGGTAGACGTTTCCATAGAGTGAACTGAAAGAATGATACACGAGGGCAAGAGAGATGTGGAGGCCTTCTAGCACAAGCTATATCTGTGGAGAGATAAACACGATCCACTCATGTGTCTGGACGAATGGAGACATGGAGATACAGATATATTTGTGCATATGTGAGTGTGGTTAGAGATAGAGGTCTATTTGGGTAGAAGCGACCAAGATAGGAATTCTCTGGTTCCTTCCCCCTTGAAACACAGACGTGTTGGACATGGAGGGGGCGGGGCCTCACATGACCAAATTCACAATCTCTCCTCTCCAAGGGTATGTGGCAAATAGGTAAGAGCAGAATAAAACCCCAAGGAAAAAACCGCGCCAATTCCCACCTTATTCTTCCAAATGTTTTGACCCACGATCCTTTCTGGAGGTTCAGTGCCCGTACTCTGAGTGGCATAAGCATGATGGCCTGACAGTGTGGACATCTGTGTGTGTCCAGTAGTGAGAGAAAGTGAGGGAAAGTGGGAGAGATAGACACAGAGAGACAGAGATCTGAAGAAATAGAGACAAGGAGAGGTGGCGGAGGCAAAGAGCAGGAAAGGAAGGAAGATTCATTGCCAGCAGAGTAGGATGAGCCTTAGGTATGAAGTTGGCCACTGCTGAGAACAGTGGGGTCAAATACAATGTGCATGGACTGTGTGCCACTTGGGTTCAACCTACATCCCTTGGAGGAATGCTTGACCATCAGGCACGGTCAACCAGGCGAAGCTTGATGACCGCCAGGTAGTGTAAGTGCTGCCCCATGAGGTTGTCTGGGCCCAAAGCTGTGAACTGGACTTGGGCATACCAATGGCTTCCACAGCCGGTCCCAGGGCCAGGAAGCATCTCACATCTCTGAAGATTGGCAGGCATGAGAGGAGAGGAGGGAAATGGAACAAATCACAACCAAGAGATCACATTGGGGAGGCAAAAATAGGTTTAATGGAGCAATGGATTGTCCCCTCAAACGTGCGATTCCAGTATGGATTTCCTCCAAGTTAGCCCTTGCAGTGGAGAGAGGTGACCCTGCTGACAGAAGGCCACCAAGAGGCTGACTGGGAACATCTTTCTTCCTGAGAAGGGAAGGCACAATGTGGGTAGAGAGGCATGCCGATACATACCAACAAAAGAGAAAACAAATGCTAAGGTTGAAGAATAAGACAGAGTGGTACCCTTCCTGGAATGAGTGCTGAGAGTGGATGTGGCCCTTCGTGCTGCCATTTTGTGTTCTTTGGAAAGGCTTCTCCGGGGCAAAGATGCCAGGCAAAGTCCCCAGGGCATTCCAGACTTTGGCTGGGACAGGATCACTCAGAGATGGGAGACTGTAGTCATTTCCTGTTTTGCTGGTTCCCAACCTATCCCAGCCAGGATGGATTTATGACTGTGGGCTCTCACGGTCAAGATATGTAGCATCCTGTCTTGGTCTACACGTTCAGCTCCTGGAGATGGGACGATCTGACTGGGCAGGAGAAAAGGCATGTGGAGGTGTCCTTCTTCAAACTCTCCTTCTTTCTTGGTTTGGCTGCCAGGCCCAGGGTTTCCCAGGCCACAGAGGAAAGCGTGATGGCAGGGAGCAGGTCACCTGTGTGTCCTGACAGTGATTTGGATCAATTAGGTGTCTGGGAGGGTACCCATTGCCCAGTGCCCACGGTGCATTCAGAGGCTTTGCGGAGCCTGGTGCTCATCGGGAAGGCAATGGAGGCCTGCGCACAGGGCAGAAAGGATATCCTTCTTCTGTCTTTCCAAGCCATGGATGCTGCTTTGGGCATCGGTCTATCTCCAGAACATGCACAATGCTGCCTGTTTCTCCTCCTTGCTGACCAGCTAGTTCTGCATCTCCAGAAAGGTGATCTGAATGAGTGTGGACTGGGGAGGACGAGGCCTCCTTGTGCCTAGGCCTGAGGCCATCTGGAGTCATGCAGCATAGTCAGTAGTATGTGAATCTCCTCCTCACTGAGAGGTGTTTCCAGGGGACCCAGCGCGTCGTCTTGTGGCAAACACCCACTCAGAAAAGGGTGTGTGTCTTCTTCCATCTCTGTGGCTGTGAAAAGTTCCTCTAAAAAATTTGAGGGTTCTGCAGAGGCTTGATGCTCTGGGTTGAGCGCAGCAGACAGCCCTGCAGTAGGAAGTGCCTGCTGCTGCCAGCCAGACATCTCAGCATGTGCAGGCTGCAGAACTGACCCATCCTGAGCCTGTCCTGTGCCGATGACAAGCTGGGACCCCTCGCCCGAGCACTGTGTAGCGCAGTTTCTCCCCGAGTACACTGCCTCCTTCAACCCTTGGCAAGGATAGTCAGCTGGAGGCTGAGGGTAGTCTTGGAAGGGCAGGGGTGCCATGTCAGCATACTAATGTTGTTGCTGGTATTCCCCTTGGGATGGGGGGCAAAGAACACCTTGTCGAATGAAGAGACACCCTCCCAGAGTTGGTCCGGTCAAGGAACAGCTCCTCAGGCCTTTAGCAGCAGGAAAGTTGTCTCCTCCTTGCCCACCTTGGGTGGGCTGGACCATCATGGCCCCCAGGGCCTGGCTCCCAGGGCCCCCACAGAAAACTGGAGGGGCAAAGCCCATGCAGGGAATGGGAGTTTTTCCTGCAGGAAGGCCCTGCATGCTTCCCAGAGTACTGGACAGAGGCAGTTGAGGAGAGCTTACAGGGACACTGGCCAGGAGGCCTGGTTCCACTGGGACTGTCACATGAGGACTGGGTTTGGGGTGTGCTTCCATGTCCTTCACAGGGCCACTTCTGCTCTGCCCTGGGTGCCCAGCTCTTCTGTTCCGGAACCAGACCTGGGACAGAGAAGACATGTCGTGGACATGTGAAGAAGAGATAAATGTCAGCACTCTTTCCCCCCAGTGTCCACGTGGGATCTCTCGTGGAGAAGGCCAGGACTCTTGGTCTGAATCTCAAGGGAGCTCTGTCCATACCTCTCACTTGGCCTTTGGAAACTAGGTGAACACCCAGGGAAACTGTGGACACCTGACCTGGAGTCCATCCCCCCTTGATAGGCTTGAATGGCAGGCGATCAGCTCTGCTCTGCCTACTGTTCAGTCCCTACTTGCCTTCTCTTTGATTGCCAATTGGAGCTTTCTAACCAGCCATTTCAGGAGCCCTGGGACAAAGACATAGCTGACCACCTGCCCCTCCTTCCCCAGGCTACTCCAAGTCCTCCGGAATGCCTCAGGACATCTCTTAACACCTTTCCCTGCTCTGGTGTCTGATTGGGTGTAACCCCAATGGCAAACCACCAATTCTGACTTGCAGGCCTTCAACTCATGTCTCCTGGCCTCCCATCCACATGATAGGTAAGTTTACAAGCACATCTCTTATGGGTCTAGAGGAAGGCATGAGTAGCCAGGAATCCACATCAACAACATTCACATTCAGATTTCGCTCTCCCTCTCCTCCATTTGCTACATGGGAAGAAGAGTTTTCAGTATCGAGCATGTTGAGCTTCCCCTGTATCCAGGGACACGACTTCTCAGAGTACGAGCCCATGAAGACCCGCTTGAAGCAGGGTCACAGGGTCTTGTCCCAAAGGAGAGGCTTCCAGAGAGTCAGCCTCCATATACCATAAGGACATTTCACAACTCCTATACCAGGAACCACTCTCTGCAGAGCTTCCTCAACCAGGGCACACGGGACCTCTCACCCACCTGCCAACAATCTTTGGGACAATTATCCTGGATGAATAGGTTATCCAGAGAATGTGTGGTTTGCGGGTAGAATCCATTCCTGTCCTGGGGTCCTGAGGCCCAGGATCCTGACAAACATGTTGCCACACGCAGGACAGCAACCCCACTCACACTCAGGAAATTCTGAGGGCCGCATGGAGATTCTTACTAGCTGCTCAAGAGCTGACAGTTTGTGTGATCTCTAGATAGGTGTCAATATTTCCGTTTCCCCTCTTTTGTCTGCTCACCATTTCTATACGCATGTACGCTGCCAACTCCCCCCCCCCCACACACACACCATTTGGTTTGGAAATTCTTCCTTGGGTGGTCTCTCACTCGCAAGTTCAAGGCTATCCCCCCATTGCCTGGGCATTGGATCCTGTGGATAGGTCCAAGGAGCCCACGATTCCCCACCACTATCCCTTCCACGTTGAAAAACTCATGTGCCACACTCTGAAAATATACCTGAATGCGGGATTCCGGAAGACCTGTGAGGCTGGCCAGGTGTTCCCTGGTAGCAATGCTTGGAAAGCGGTTCTTCTCAAAGGCTTGAAGGATACTGGTTTGGGATGGAGAAATGGATGTCCATTTTCTCCTGACATCCTTTGTGAAATATTCTAAAAAGAGAATAGGGTTAGAAAGGTGGGCTGTGATACCACTGGCACATCCAGTGTAGAAAGAGAAATTGGTGTCCTTCTGCATGCATGAGTGTGTGTGTGTGTGAGTGTGTGTGTGTGTGTGTCTGTGTGTGTGTGTGTGTGTGTGTGTGTTCTCACATGGTTCTCCATTTTCTCAATGGCCTCTACATCCCTGAGTCTACTGAGGTCACCATGGACCCACGCACACAAACCAGTGCTTGGATCTAAAGTCTGAGGTGACCCCAGAAGAGGACTCTGTCCTTCCTACATTTTCAGGACAAGAAGATTCAAAGCCTTTCTTGCCCAGAAACAATGCACCAGCCCAACAGGTGGTGCATGCACCGTGTCCATCTCTGGGAAGAGAAAGGCGGCTAGAACCAATGGTCATGGGTTCCTCTGCTAAGCCGTCTTGGCAAACACATGGAAGCCCATGCATACCCGTTCCTGTGTGAAGGAGAAGCTCAAGAAGAGACCCATTTGGTATGATGGGGAGTCACCTTGAGTCCAAGAGGGAGGCTGTTCCTGTCCATGTGTTGGCCCTTGCCCTTGGGATTTGGCAGACCCCAATCTGCTCTGCCTTAGCTGTCTCGTGCACTGGGTCTGGAACCACACCTAAATTGCAAAAGAAGAACCGATGGTCAGGCAACACTGGTGGACATGATCTATCTATCTATCTATCTATCTATCTATCTATATATATATATGCTTTTTTTTTTTTCTCTCATACCTAAGATGTCAGACTGTTTTGTGTGGACCATGAGATAACTCAGGAAAAATGATCTCTAGGGAAAGTCAGCGAAGATGTGTTGACCTGTTGGAATGTCCCAGGCCTGGCGCTCCAATAGTACCTGGGTTCCACGAGTGAATGATTTAGAATGACTTCCAAGGGCATGGGCTTAACAGAGATGCACATACAGGGGCCAAAGCTTCTGAGCTTCCCAGCTGAGCATGTAGATTGACATGCAGTGGCTTGGGCCTGATTTTGTCCACGACTTGTCCCCCAGGGAAAACGCAAATGAAGATCAAACCTACCTGGATTCTGGATTCTGGAATGTCTAGGTCTCGGGCCAGTCGTTCTCTGGTGGCGATGCTTGGGTACTGGTTCTGCTGGAACAATGCGTGCAGATCCCCTTGGTGCATCGGCTTCAAATCAAGCCTCCTCCATCGTGTTCCGCATGGGATGGAGCCTGTTGCTCGGAAAATGACAACCATATTAGGAAGGCTTTCATAGGAATGCAAACCGGCGGTTCGGTCTCAGCTCTTCACTTTCTGCCCTGTGTTCACCTTCCAAGATCGGGGCTTCCTGTGCCTTTGTCATTCATGGATCTAACTAAGGGTCTGCTCGATAGGACAGGCAGTCCACCATCTGCCTATGGGAATGATTGATAGGCACGGATCTAGGGAAATACCAACTTCTATCAAAGCATGTGATGGCATGCCAATGAACTGAGCAACCCTGCGGGGGGGATGAAGAGGAGAAAGCACCTTAGGAGAAACAAAGAGGAACCCACTGCTCCTAAAAAACATCAAGGTCAACTCCAGCAAAATATCCTAAGTGATCCTCAGTGAGGTGAAACTTCTCTTTTTGTAAATGAGACCTGAAATAGGTGCTGAATATTTTCCTGTTCTCTGCCACCTGAGATAGAGCTTCCCTATTTGCAAAAGTGGGAGTCTTGTTGGGAATCCCGGCCACCAACTGCAGTTTTCATTCTGACGGCAGCCATATGCAAGCCTCACTCTAATCATTTCCTCCAATCCTCCCTGGATCACAATCCCTCCAGCATGTATGCTGGCAATCGATATGGTCTCTTTTACTTTCCCGAACCCGGTAAAATTATCAGGGCCTTTGGAAAATGCAAGCAGGGAGCAGGAAATTGGATGGAAAATTACTCCTTGATTTCCTGGTCAGAGCCATGCCGATGGAGTCACTTGCGTTCCAGAGCACTGGCAGGCCGACTGGGCAGGACCCGGATCATGGGACTTATCAATGCCTGGGATGGCCTACCCCTTGATGTCCCACCCCCAACATTTCGACAGCTTCCTGTGGTAGCCCTGCCTTTAGTGGTTCAGACCTTTGGCGGAAAAGGTCTTCAGGAGGACATCAGGACCACCTTAGCCAGGTACTTGCCCTGGGCAGGTGGACATGGCCCCCCCTTCTCTGGATGCAATGTGCTTTTCCCAATCCCACTAGCTTTTCTCCTAGATTACAGCCTTGACATCGAATCGTGGTGTTGAGATTCTGGGACTCTGTGTATGACCGGACCACATAAAGGCACTTCGATAATCACTTCAGATTCTGGCATGTGTGTGTGAAACTCCAACCACCTTTCACCACCCAAGACAGGCCTCCTAATTAAGTTCCCTTGTCTTGCATTACATTGTTTTCTGTCTTTCTTTTCTTTGTTTACATTTATTTTTTTATGTATTGGAACTTTCATCATTTTTCATTTGAATGTTTTTGTTTTTCCCCTTCATTTTTATATTTATTTTTTGGTATTACATTTTTTTATATTGATTTCGTATGTGCCCTGGTATTTTCAACCTTCGCCCCACCAATCAGGACTGTTTAGCTATATAGTTTTTTGTCTAGATGCCCTCCACATCTGGGGAACCCAATTCTGATGACATCATGGCAGCTCCCAGGCATCTTGTGAAGCTATGGGTGTGGAGCCAGGAGGACACTGAAATCAGTCAGCTTAGATGGGCGGCACGTGAGAGGGAAATTGTGGACTTGGCCATCACCATGTATGTGGGGTGGTATGGTCGACACTATTATTTGCTTGTGGGTTTGCACATGAGTGTGTGTGGCAAACAAGCTCTTCTGACTCAGAGGCTTTGAACTCTTTCCTTCCAGCCTCACATTGGGCTGGTTCCTCTATTGGCGCATCTTTTATGGGCCATGGCGACAGCTTTGCATCTAGAAGTTCCTAATCAACAACACGAGCATTTGGATTTGACTCTCTCTCATTTTGTGGCCAGAAGAAATGTTAACTCTCATTGGGAACCTCAATTTCCTCTCTTTCTGTGTGTAAGAGTTTTCAGTGCGGTTGGGGAGGGGGAGAGCAACATGGCAGAGGAGTACGAGACCTGGAATTTGTCTGGTCTCAGGAATTCAGCTGGAGAGGGATCAGACCATTCTGAACATCTACAAACTCAACAGGAGATCGAATAAAAGAATAGCAACAACTCTTTGATCAGAAAAGCAACCACTTTCTGGAAGGTAGGACATTGTGGAGATTCCACACCATGTTGGGTGCCAGAGAAAGAAATGCTCGGTCACAGACTGGGTGAGCACGGAGTGCGGCCAGAGACCAGGGAGGCGGGAGTGAATACCGCTTTATCTGGGTGCACACTGAGGAGCGCTGCCCCTGAGTTCTCGGCTCCTCCGGGGCAGAGATTTGGCGGCCACCATTTTCACTCTCATCCTCCAAATCTGTATGGAGAGGTTGCAGGGAACAAAAGCTCCTGAGAGCAAAGCGGAACAGATTATTCAGCTTGGACTGGCAAGGGCAGGGCAATTCTGTCCCCGGCAAAGACATTTGGGAACCGCGGCAACAGGCCCCTGCCCCCGAGGATCAGCAAGGACAGCCACTCAAGACCAAGCTTACTGATCAATGAGAACAGCAGAACTCCAGGGCTAGGGGAATACTGCACATAGAATTCATGGCTTGTTTACCATGATTCTTTAGTCTTTCAAAGTTAATTATTTTTAACTGTCTTTTTTTTTCCGTTTTTTCAACCAACATCTTATCAATCCCTTTTTAAGAAACATAATTATTTTTAATTTTTAGAGTCATATTCTGTCCCTTCATAGTAGTTACCCTTATTTTTGGCTTGTTCTCTCGAAAATTTTGAGATACATTTTCTTCTAACATCAAAATATACCTTAAATATCTAGTCTGTGGCTTTGTTCTAGTCTCCTGCCTGATTACATTCTCTCCCTTTTTTTTCCTTTCTTTTTTCTTAAATCCTCTTCTTTCTTTTCTCAAACAACTTCTTATCTCATCAATTCCTTTTATAAAATTTTTTATAATTATCATCTTTATATATTCCATCCCTTCATCATACCAACCCTCATTTTTGTACATATATAAGTTTTTCTTTGAACTTTTGGGGGCACTTTCTTCTAAGAGACCAAAATACAGCTAAAATGTAGTGTGTGGTAATGATCTTTACAGCAGCTTGACCACATTTGATCGTATTCTGTTTTTATATTTTTCTCATTTTTTTGTTTCTTTTTCTTTTTTTTTAATTTCCCTTTCTTTCCCCCTGGTTTCAGGTCTTTTCTGATTTGTTTAGAGTATATTTTCTGAGGACGTTGTTACCCTGTTAGCATTTTGTTCTCTCATTCATCTGTTCTCCTCTGGACAAAATGACAAGACAGAAAAAAACTCCTAAACAAAAAGAAGAAGAGGTAGTACCAACTACCAGGGACCTACTCAATATGAACATTAGTACGGTATTGGACCTAGAGTTCAGAAACATGATTTTAAAGATACTATCTGGACTTGAAAAAAGCATGGAAGTTATTAGAGAAACCCTTTCTGGAGAAATAAAAGAACTAAAATTTAACCAAGTTGAACAAAAAGGCTATGAATGAGGTGCAATAAAAAATGGGGGCACTAACTGCTAGGATAAATGAGGCAAAAGAAAGAATCAGTGATATAGAAGACCAAATGTTGTAATATAAAGACGCTGAGAAAAAGAGAGATAAACAACTACTGGATCACGAGGGCAGAATTCGAGAGAAAAGTGATACCATAAGACAAAACAACATTAGAATAAATGGAATCCCAGAAGAAGAAGAAAGAGAGAGAGGTGCAGAAGATATAGTGGAGCAAATTATAGCAGAGAACTTCCCTAATTTGCAGAAGCAAACAGGCACGAATTCCAGGAGGCACAGGGAACCCCTCTCAAAATCAATAAAAATAGGTCACCACCCGACAACTAATAGTAAAATTTATGAATCTCAGAGACAAAGAGATATTCCTGAAAGCAGCTCAGGAGAAGACATCTGTATAATACAATGGTAGAAATAATAGATTGGCAACAGACCTATCTATAGGGACCTGGCAGTCCAGAAAAGATGGGAATGATATATTCAGGGCACTAAACAAGAAAAATATGCGACGAAGAATACTATATCAGCTAGGCTGTCGTTGAATATAGAAGGAGAGATAAAAAGCTTCCAGGACAACAAGAGCCAAACTGTGGAAAGAGCCAAGATGTCCATCAACAGATGAATGGACAAAGAAGATGTGTATAAATAAAATCTTAGAAAAAAACCCACAAATAATAAATAAAATCTTAAAAAAAAAATAAGGGGCGCCTGGGTGGCTCAGTTGTTAAGCGTCTGCCTTCGTCTCAGGTCATGACCCCAGGGTCCTGGGATCGAGCCCTGCATTGGGCTCCCTGCTCCGCGGGAAGCCTGCTTCTCCCTCTCCCACTCCCCCTGCTCGTGTTTCCTCTCTCACTGCCTCACTCTGTCAAATAAATAAATAAAATCTTAAAAAGTAGAAGAAGTGGTATATATATACAATGGAATATTATGCAGCCATCGAAAGGAATGAGATCTTGCCATTTGCAATGATGTGGATGGAACTGGAGGGTGTTATGCTGAGTGAAATAAGTCAATCAGAGAAAGACATGTATCATATGACCTGACTGATATGAGGAATTCTTAATTTCAGGAAACAAATTGATGGTTGCTTGAGTGGTGGGGGTTGGGAGGGATGGGGTGGCTGGGTGATAGACATTGGGAAAGGTACGTGCTATGGAGAGTGCTGTGAATTTTACAAGACTGTTGAATCACAGATCTGCACCACTGAAACAAATAATGCAATATAAGTTAAGAAAAAAAAAGAGGAAAAAGATAGCAGGAGGGGAAGAATGAAAGGGGGGGAATCGAAGTGGGAGCCCAAGCATGAGAGACAATGGCCTCTTAAAATCAAACTGAGGGTTCTGGAGGGGAGGGGGGTGGGGGATGGGTAGCCTGGTGATTGCTTTTAAAGAGGGCACATTCTGCATGGAGCACTGGGTGTTATGCACAAACAATGAATCATGGATCACTAAATCCAAAACTAATGATGTAATGTATGGTGATTAAAATAACAATAAAAAAAAGCTTCCACGACAAACCAAACCTAAAGGAATTGGTAACACAAAACCAGCCCTACAAAAAATATTGAAAGAGTCCTCTAAGCAAAGAGAGACATAAAAACAACATTGACCAGAAAGGAACACAGACAATATACAGTAACAGTAAATTTGAAGCAATAGAATGGCGCTAAATTTGTATCTTTCAATAGTTACCCTGAATGTAAATGGACTAAATACCCTAATCAAAAGACACAGGCTAACAGATTGGATTAAAAAAACAAGACCCATGCATATGCTGTCTGCAAGTGACTCATTTTAGACCCAAAAACACCACCTGATTGAATGTGAGCGGATGGAAAAACATTTACCGTGCTGACACCAAAAAAAGCTGGGGTGGCAATCCTTATATAAGAAAGTTTAGATTTTAAACCAAAGACTGCAATAGGTGTTAAGGAAGGACACTATATCCTATTTAAAGTGTCTCTCCAACAAGAAGATCTTACAATTGTCAATAGCTATACCCCTAACATGGGAGCAGCCAATTACATAAGGCAATTAATATTGAAAGCAAAGAAACACATTGACAACAAACAATAAGAGGGGGGAAATTTAACACGAACCTCACTGAAATGGACAGATCATCTAATCCAAGGATCAACAAGGATATAAAGACTTTAAATTCAGGGGACTAGGTGAAATAGGGTCCCCTACTTCTCTGCCTTCATGCCTCTCCCCCCCCCCAAGTAGCATAGACATTTTAAAAATATTTGTTCTTCCAATCCATAAGCATGGGATATTTCTCCATTTCTTTCTGTCTTTTCAATTTCAGTTATATATATTCTGTACTTTTTAGAGTTCAGATCATTTATCGTTTGGTTAGGTTGATTCCCGGGTATCTTACAGGTTTTGGTGTAATTCTAAATAAGATCGATTCCTTAATTTTTCTTTCTTCTGTCTTCTTAGGGTATAGAAATGCAACTGACTTCTGTGCTTTTATTTATATCCTGCTACTTTGTTGAATACCTACATGATTTCTAGCAATTTTGGGGTGGGATATTTTGGGTTTTCAATATTTAGGACCATGTCATCTGTGAAGAGTGAAAGTTTGACTTCTTCTCTGCCAGTTTAGATGCCTTTTATTTCTTTTGTTGCCTGATCTCTAAGGTGGAACTTCTAGCAATATGTTGATTAACTGTGGTGAGACTGGACATTCCTGTCATATTCCTGCCCTTACGGGAAATGCTCTCATTTTTTCCCCATTGAGGATAATATTCTCTGCGTGTTTTTTGTATATGGATTTTATGATACTGAGGAATGTTACCTCCAGACCTGCAGTGCAGAGAGTTTTAAACAAGAAAGTTAACTGCATTTTGTCAAATATTTTTTTGGATCTATTTAAAAGATTATGTGGTTCTCATCCTTTCTTATATTAATGTAGTGTATCACATTGATTGATTTGTGTATTTTGAACCACACTTGCAGCCTTGGAATAATTTCTACTCGGTTGGTGTGAATAATCCTTTTAATATAATGTTGGATCTTATTAGCTAGTATTATGGTGAGAATTTTGGGATCCATGTTCATCAGGGATATTAGTCTTTAATTCTCCTTTTGGGTGGGTCTTTGGTTTCTGGTTCAAGGTATTGCTGGCCTCATAGAATGAGGTTGGTAGTTTTCCTTATGTTTTATTTTTTGTAAAAGCTTAGTACAATATATAGTATTTTTTTTAAATGTTTGATAGGATTCTCCTGGGAGGCAAACTAGTCCTGGACTCTGGTTTGTTGGGAGATTTTAATTACTCCTTCAATTTCTTTGTTCGTTAAGCATCTTTTCAGGTTTTCCATTTCTTCCTGTTTCCATTTTGGTAGTTCATATGTTTCTAGGACTAAAAGACAACCTATGGAATGAGAGAAGATATTTAGAAATGGCTTATCAGATAAATGGCTAGTATCCAAAATCTACAAATAATTTCTCAAACTCAACATCCAATAAGAAAATAATCCTGTCAAGAAAAGGGGAGAAGCCATGGGCAGACATTTCTCCAAATAAGACATACAAGTGATCAAGAGACACATGAAAAAATACTCAATCAACATCACTTAGCATCCGGGAAATACAAATCAAAAGCACAATGAGATGACACTTCACACAAGTCAGAAGGGCTAAAATGAACAATACAGGAAAGAAGAGAAGTTGGTCAGGATGCAGAGAAAGGGGAACCCTCCTACACTGTTGGTGGGAATGCAAACTGGGGCAGCCATTCTGGAAAACAGAATGGAGGATCCTCAAATAGTTAAAATCGTAGTTATCTTTGCCCCAGCAGTTGTACTACCGGGTATTTATCCAAAGGATACAAACATAGTTATGCAAAGGGGCACCTGCACCCCAATGTTCATAGCAACAATGTCTACATTAGCCAAATACAGAATGAGCCTGGATGTCCATTGACAGATGAATGAAGAAGATGTGGTATATGTGTAAACTAGATTATTACTCAGCCATCAGAAAAGATGAAGACTTACCATTTGCAATTATGTGGAAGAAAATTGAGTGTATTATACTAAGTGAGGTAAGTCAGTCAGAGAAAGACAAATATTGTATGATTTCACTCATATGTAAATATAGGAAACATCCTAGAGGAACATAGGAGTAGGGAAGCAAAAATAAATAGGAGGAAATCAGAGAAGGAGACAAAGCATAACAGACCCTTAACAATAGGAAACAAACTGAAGGTTGCTGGACGGGAAGTGGATGTGCAGATTGGGTAACTGGGTGATGGACATTAAGGAGGGTACTTGATGTAATGAGCACTAGACGAATCATTCATGCACTTAGCAACTGATGAAACAATAAATTCTACCCATGATAATACACTATATGTTAATTAATTGATTTTAAATGATAAAAATTTTCAAAAAAAGTAATTGTTAGAATACAAGAATTCAGCAAATTCATGGGATACAAAATTAAGGTATAGAATTTTTTGCATTTCTACACAGCAATCAGTAAGCAACATAAAGAGAAATCAAAGAATCAATCCCACATATAATTGCAACAAAACCCATGATACCTAGGAATAAACCTAACCGAATAGGAGAAAGACTTTTACTATGAAACTATAAAACACGGATGAAAAAAATTGAAGACAGAACAAAGAAATAGAAAGATACTCCACTCTCATAGATTGAAATAACCAACATTGTTGAAATGTCTATACAACCCAAAGAAATGTGCAGACTTAATGGACATCCAATCTAATTACCAATGGCATTTTTCACAGAGCTAGAACAAACTATCCCAAAATATATATGGAACCACAAAAGACCCCGAATACCCAAAACAATCTTGAAAAGAAAAGAAAAGTTGGAGGCATCGTAACTCCAGACTCCAAGTTATATTACAATGGTGTAGAGATCAAGACACTACGTTACCTACACAAAATGAGACAGAAGATCAATAAACCAGAATAGAACACCCAGAAATGAACCCACAGCTGTATGGTCATTTAATCTTCAACAAAGCAGAAAAGAATAGTCAGTGGGAAAAAGACAGTCTCTTTAACAAATGGTATTGGGACAACTGGATAAAACACTCAAAAGAATGAAATTGGACTTCTTTCTTTCACCATACAAAAATTTGTTCAAAATAGAAAGATCTAAATGTGAGACGGGAAAACTTTCAATCCTAGACAAGAACATAGACAGTAACTTCTTTGACCTTGGCCATAGTAACTTCTTACTAGATATGAGTCCTGGTGCAAGGGAAACAAAAGCAAAATAAACTACTGGGTTTTCATCAAATATAAAGCTACTGCACAAAACAAAGGAAATAATTGAAAAAACAAAAAGGCAACCTACAGAATGGGAGAAGATACTTGGTAATGACAGATATGATAAGAAGGTAGTAATCAAAATGTATAAAGAATTTTTCAAAGTCGAGGAGGGAGGCAAGGTGGCGGAGGAGTAGGGGACCCCGTTTCGTCCGGGCCCCTGAATTTAGCTGGATATCTATCAAACCCTTTTGAGCACCCATAAAATCCGCCTGAGATGTAAGAATATATATCTGGATCTCTACAAGCAGTAAAGCTACTCCTTTTTGCAAGGTAAGATGTGCGGAATCATGAATCTCGGGGGAGATTTCAAAAGATTAACAGAAGGGGAGGGCCTCCATTTACTATCTCCTGGAAAATGATATAACATCAGAACGCAAAATAAGAACCCCTAGATATCTGCTCTAGGGAAAGAGAGCCCTCTCTGTAAAGGGGCTCTGGAAATGAAAAGGTAGAATTCTAGGGAGGCCAATGTGTTCCTGGGATCTGAGGAGTCACAGAGCTACCGGGGTGCCTGAACAGGTAAGAATGCCTGAGCAGTGGAGCAGGGAAGCATGTTATTGTCAGCGAGCCCAAGAGGGGACTCTCACCTTGGGTCTTCATAAACCATGAACCAAGCTGGTTGGTAATCGCTCTTTTCCTGAGCAGCCTCAAAATAATGGAACCTGAGCCTGCAACCGGCCAAAAACTCACAGTGGAGTAGAGCCCCAGAAAGGTCATTAGAGAGGCACCTAGACATGATCTAGGAGCACTGGTTTCATGCAAGAGCCCATGGCTGCTCACGGTTTTAGTGGCACTCACAGGCCCCTGGGACGACCTCTGAGAGAGCTACAGTGGGTGTATGCTGCAGGAGATGTGGTTTTTCTCGCATACAGAAGTGGATATTTATTGTCCCTGAGGTTTTATTAGAGGCCAGACTGCAAAATTTCTGTTCTGAGCCAGAGTTTTGGCTATGGGCATTTTTGCTTTGATCGTCTGAAGAGGCGAGGTAATCCTCCACCGAACAAAAGCCACACAGAAGACGACTTTACACTGAACCCTTCCCACTGACAGGGCATAGGGCAACTCCGCCCAGGCAGGGATACCTGAGAAACATCGTGGCAGGCCCCTCCCCCAAAAGAAAGTCTGGAAGAACAGGTGGACTACAAGACTATGGATTCCACGACACAGTAAAATTACAACACCAGGGGAAAATAGTTTATTGAGTGCAGGTGTTCCCTCAGGACTCCTTTATTTTTTGGATAAAATTCTCATGTGTGTTTTTTTTATTATTATTATCTTGGGTTTTTTTCTCTTTTTCTTTTTACTTTTACATTTTTCTCATTTCAACTAGATGCTTATTATATAACATATTTCATAGTCACTTTTTAGCTTGCAGTTTTTCACATCTACTTTTTAAAAAATATATGCTTCATTTTTGCTCCTTTTTCACTCTCTATAATTTTGTCTTTATATATGCTTTAAATCCACTGTTCAGTTTTATCTTTATATGTATTATTTTCCTTGCAATTTTGGAATGTAGGGATTCTAAACACAGACCAAAAATCACTCAGGAACAAGTAGAACACACTCCTTTGACATATGCTGTCCAAAAGAGACATTTTTTTTTTTACTTTTTAAAGGTTTTATTTATTTATTTGAGAGAGATAGACACAGTGAGAGAGGGAACTCAAGTAGGGGGAGCCTGATGTGGGACTCAATCCCAGGACTCTGGGATCATGACCTGAGCCGAAGGCAGATGCTTAACAACTGAGCCACCCAGGCGCCTGGAGAAGAGATTCATTTTGAACCTAAAATCACCTCTATATTGAAAGTGAAGGAATCGAGAACAATTTACCATGCTAATGGACGCCAGAAAATGCTGGGGTAGCAATCCTCATATCAGAAAAATTAGATCTTAAACCAAAGACTGCAGTAAGAGATGTGGAAGGATGCTAACTCATCCTTAAAAGGTCTATCCAACAAGAAAATCTAACAATTGTAAATATCTATGCCACCAACGTGGGATCAGCAAACTACATAGACCAACTAATAACCAAAATAAATAATCATATTGATAATAATGCATTATTAATAGGAGACTTCAACACTCTACTCACAGCAATTGACAGATCATCTAAGCAGAAAATCAACAAAGAAACAAGAAGTCTGAAGGACACATTAGCCCAGATGGAATTCATAGACCTTTACAGAACACTCCATCTTTAAACCACAGAATACTCATTCTTCCCGAATGCACATGGATCTTTCTCCAGAATAGATCACATGCTAAGTCACAAATCAGGTCTCACTCAATACCAAAAGATTGAGATTAGTCCCTGCATATTTTTAGACCACAATGATTTCAAATTGGAACTCCATTACAAGAAAAATTTTGGAAAGAACTCAAAATTTGGAGGCTAAAGAACATCCTGCTAGAGAACTTATGGGTCAACCCGGAATTAAAGCAGAACTTAAACAATTCGTGCAAAGGAATGAAAATGAAAACACAGCAGTTTGAAACCTATGGGATGCTGCAAAGTTGGTCCTAGGAGGTTAGTAAATGGCCATCCAAACCTCTCTCAAAAAATTAGAAAAATCCCAAATGCACAAGTTTACTTTACACCTAAATGCCCTTGAGAAAGAACAAGAAATAAATCCTAAACCAAGCAGGAAAAGAGAAATAATAAAGACTAGAACAGAACTCAATGAAATAGAAAAAGGCTGAACACTAGAGCAGATCAACAAAACTAAAAGCAAATTCTTTGAAAGAATTGATAAAATCAATAAGCCTCTGGCCAAACTTAACCAAAAGAGAATAGAAAGGGCCAAATTAATAAAACTAAGACTGAAAGAGGAGAGATCACGACTACTACCAAGGAGATAGAAACAAGTACTAGAAATTATTATCAGCAACTATATGCCAACAAATTAACCTATCTTGGAAAATGGATGTTTTCCTGGAAACTTATAAACTACCAAGAATGAAACAGGAAAAAATAGACTAACTGAACAGACCAATAAGCAGCAAGGAAATTGAAGCAGTAATCAACCTCCCCACCCCAAAAAAAGCCCAGGGCCAGATGGCTTCCCAGGGGAATTCTACCAAAACTTACAGAAGACATGATGCCTATTCTACTGAAGCTGTTCCAAAAATAGAAACAGAGAGAAAAGTTCCAAACTCGTTCTATGAGGCCAGCATTACTCTGATCCCAAAACCAGACAAAGACCCATCAAAAAGGAGATTTACTGACCAATATCCCTGATGAACATGGATGCCAAAATTCTCACCAAGATCCTAGCCAATAGGATCCAACAGTACACTTAAAGGATTGTCCACCACGACCAGGTGGGAATTATTCATGGGATGCAAATGTGGTTCAGCATTCAGAATTCAATGAACATGATAGAGTACATTAATAATGAAAAGACAAGAGCCATATAATCCTCTCAGTTGATGCAGAATAAGCATTTGACAAAATACAGCATCGTTTCCTGAATAAAACTCTTCAAAATATAGGGATAGTGGTACATACCTCAATGTCTTAAAACCCATCTATGCTCACAGTGAATAACAATCTCAATGGGGAAAAATTGAGAGCTTTTCTTTTAAGGCCAGGAACATGAAAGCGATGCCCACTCTCACCACAATTGTTTGATATAGTACTAAAAGTCCTAGACTCAGCAATCAGACAAAATAAATAAATGTCATTTAAATTGGCAGAGAACAAGTCAAACTCTCTCTCTTCACAGATGACATGATAGCTTTGGTGGAAAATGCAAAAGATTGTAGCCGCAAATTGCTAAACCTTATAAAGCATCCGGCAATGTGGCAGAATATGAAATCAATGCAGAAAAATCAGTTGCTTTCCTATAAACTAAAAATGTATCTGTAGAAAGGGAAATTAGGGAATCAATTCCATATACAATAGAACCAAAAAAATAAGATACCTTGAAATAAGGCTAACCATGAACGTAAAGTATCTATACTCTAGAAACCACAGAACACTTATAAAAGAAATTGAGGAAGACACAAAGATAGAAAAATATTCCATGCTCATGCATTTGAAGAATTAACATTTTAAATCTCTATGCTGCACAGAGCCATCTATATATCCAATGCGATCCCTATCAAAATGCCATCAGCATTTTTCATAGACTTGGAACAAATAATCTTAAAATTTGTATGGAACCAGAAAAGACTGAAAATCGCCAGGAGAATGTTGAAACAGAAGACTAACCTTGGAGGCATCACATTGCCTGATTTCAACCTGTATTACAAAGCTGTCATCATCAAGACAATGTGGTACTGGCACAAAAACAGACACATAGATCAATGGAACAGTTTAGAGAACCCAGAAAAGGACCCTCAACTCTATGGTCAACTCATCTTCGACAAAGCAGGAAAGAATGTCCAATGGAAAAAAGACAGTCCCTTCCATATTTGGTGCTGTGCAAATTGGACCCCCATGTGCTGAAGAATGAAACTGGACCGTTCTCTCTCTTTTTTAATTTTTTATTGTTATGATAATCGCCATATATTACATCTTTAGTTTGTGATGTAATGTTCTGTGATTCACTGTTTGTGCCTAACACCCAGTGCTCCACGCAGAACATACCCTCTTTAATACCCGTCACCAGGCTAACCCATCCCCACAAACCCTCCTCTCTACAACCCTCAGTTTGTTTTACAGAGTCCATCGTCTCACATGGTTCGTCTCCCCCTCCGACTTACTCCCCTTCATTCTTCCCCTCCTGCTATCTTCTTCTTTTCTTTTTTCTTAACATATGTTGCATTAGTTGATTCAGGAGTACAGATCTGTGATTCAACGGTCTTGCACAATTCACAGCGCTCACCATAGCACATACCCTACCCAATGTCTACCACCCAGCCACCCCATCCCTCCCACCCCCCACCACTCAAGCAACACTCAGTTTGTTTCCTGAGGTTAAGAATTCCTCATATCACTGAGGTCATATGATACATATCTTTCTGTGATTGACTCCTTTCACTCAGCATAACACCCTGCAGTTCCATCCACGTTGTTGCAAATGGCAAGACCTCATTTCTTTTTAGGGCTACATAATATTCCATTGTGTATATATATCACATCTTCTTTATCCATTCATCCATCGATGGACATCTTGGCTCTTTCCACAGTTTGGCTATTGTGGACATTGCTGCTATAAAATTTGGGGTACACATACCCCTTCGGATCGCTACATTTGTATTTTTGTGTTAAATACCCAGTAGTGCAATTGCTGGATCATATGGTAGCTCTATTTTCAACTGTTTGAGGAACCCCCATGGTGTTTTCCAGAGTGACTGCACCAGCTTGCATTCCCACCAACAGTGTAGGAGGGTTCCCCTTTTTCCGCATCCCCGCCAACATCTGTCATTTCCTGACTTGTTAACTTTAGGCATTCTGACTGGTGTGAGGTGGTATCTCATTGAGGTTTTTATTTGGATTTCCCTGATGCCGAGCGATGTTGAGCACTTTTTCATGTGTCTGTTGGCCATTTGGATGTCTTCTTTGGAAATATATCTGTTCGTGTCTTCTGCCCATTTCTTGATTGGATTATTTGTTCTTTGAGTATTGAGTTTGATAAGTTCTTTATAGATTTTGGATACTAGCCCTTTATCTGATATGTCATTTGCAAATATTTTCTCCCATTCTGTCGGTTGTGTTTTGGTTTTGTGGACTGTTTCTTTGCTGTGCAAAAGCTTTTTATCTTGATGAAATCCCAATAGTTCATTTTTGCCCTGGCTTCCCTTGCTTTCGGCGATGTTTCTAGGAAGTTGTTGCTGTGGCTGAGGTTGAAGAGGTTGCTGCCTGTGTTCTCCCTGAGCAGTTTGATGGACTCCTGTTTCACGTTTAGGTCTGTCAACCATTTGGAGTCTATTTTTGTGTGTGGTATAAGGAAATTGTCCAGCTTCATTCTTCGGCATGTGGCTGTCCAATTTTCCCAACACCATTTGTTGAAGAGACTGTCTTTTTTCCGTTGGACATTCTTTCCTGCTTGGTCAAAGATAAGTTGACCATAGAGTTGAGGGTCCATTTCTGGGCTCTCTATTCTGTTCTGTTGATCAATGTGTCTGTTTTTGTGCCAGTTCCATATTGTCTTGATGATGACAGCTTAGTAAAAGAGCTGGAAGTCTGGAATTGTGATGCCGCCAGCTTTGCTTTTCTTCTTCAATATTCCTCTGGCTATTCGGGGTCTTTTCTGGTTCCATACAAATTTTAGGATTATTTGTTCCATTTCTTTGAAAAAAATGGATGGTATATTGATGGGGATTGCATTGAATGTGTAGATTGCTCTAGGTAGCATTGACATCTTCACAATGTTTGTTCTTCCAATCCATGAGCATAAAAAGTTTTTCCATTTCTTTGTGTCTCCCTCAATTACTTTCATGAGAATTTTATACATTTCTGAGTAAAGATCCCTTCCTTCATTGGTTAAATTTCTTCCTAGGTATCGTATGGTTTTGGGTGCAATTGTAAATGGGATTAACTCCTTCATTTGTCTCTCTTCTGTCTTGTTGTTGGTGTGTAGGAATTCCACTGATTTCTGTGCATTGATTTTATATCCTGCTACTTTACTGAATTCCTGTATGAGTTCCAGAAGTTTTGGGGTGGAGTCTTTTGGGTTTTCCACATACCGTATCATATCATCTGCAAAGAGTGAGAGTTTGACTTCCTCTTTCCTGATTTGGATGCCATTGATTTATTTTTCTTGTCTGATTGCTGTGGCTAGGACTTCTAGTACTATGTTGAATAGCAGTGGTGATACTGGACATGTCTGCCGCGTTCCTGACCTAAGGGGAATAGGGGAAAGCTGAGAGCTTTTCCCCATTAAGAATGATATTAGCTGTAGGTTTTTCGTAGATGGCTTTTATGATATTGAGGCATGAACCCTCTATCCCTATACTCTGAAGTGTTTTGGTCAAGAAAGGATGCTGTACTTTGTCAAATGCTTTTTCTGCATCTTTTTAGAGGATCATGATTCTTGTTCTTTGTTTTGTTAATGTATTGTATCACGTTGATTGATTTGCGGATGTTGAACCAACCTTGCAGCCCAGGAATAAATCCCACATGGACATGGTGAATAATCCTTTTAATGTACTGTTGGATCCTATTGGCTAGTATTTTGGTGAGAATTTTTGCATCCATGTTCCTCAAGGATATTGGTCTGTAATTCTCCTTTTTAATGGGGGTCTTTGTCTGGTTTTGGATCAAGGTAATGCTGGCCTCATAAAATGTGTTTGGAATTTTCCTTCCATTTCTATTTTTTGGAACAGATTCAGGAGAATAGTTATGATTTCTCATTTAAATGTCTGATAGAATTCCCCTGGGAAGTCATCTGGCTCTGGGCTTTTGTTTGTTGGGGATTTTGGATGACTGCTTCAATTTCCTTAGTGGTTATAGGTCTGTTCTGGTTTTCTATTTCTTCCTGGTTCAATTTTGGTAGTTGATACATCTCTAGGAATGCACCCATTTCTTTCGGTTTATCTAATTTGCTGGCATAGAGTTGCTCATAATATATTCTTTTAATTGTTTGCATTTCTTTGGTGTTGGTTGTGAACTCTCCTCTTTCATTCATGATTTTGTTGATTTGGGTCATTTCTCTTTTCTTTTTGATAAATCTGACCAGGGTTTTATCTGGTCATGTTAAGAATCATGTTAATTCTTTCAAAGAACCAGCTCCTAGTTTCGTTGATCTTTTCTACTGTTCTTTTGGTTTCTATTTCATTGGTTTCTGATCTGATCTTTATTATTTCTCTTCTCCTGCTGGGTTTAGGCTTTATTTGCTGTTCTTCCTCCAGCTCCTTTATGTGTAGGCTTAGGTTGTGTATTTGAGGCCTTTCTTGTTTCTTGAAAAAGGCTTGTATTGCCATATACATTCCTCTCAGGACTGTCTTTGCTGTATCCCAAAGATTTTGAACAGTTGTGTTTTTCATTTTCATTGGTTTCCACGATTTTTTAAAATTCTTCTTTAATTATCTGGTTGACCCATTCATTCTTTAGTAGGATGCTCTTTAGCCTCCATTTATTTGAGTACTTTCGACTTTCCTCTTGTGTTTGAGTTCTAGTTTCAAAGCATTGTGTTCTGAAAATGTGCAGGGAATAATCCCAGTCTTTTGGTACCAGTTGAGAAATGATTCGTGACCTAGGATGTGCTCAAATCTGGAGAATGTTCCATGGGCATTAGAGAAGAATGTGTATTCTGTTGCTTTTGGTTTGAATGTTCTGAATATGTTTGTGAAGTCTATTTTGTCCACTGTGTAATTTAAAGTCTTTATTTCCTTGTTCATCTTTTGTTTAGATGATCTGTCCATTTCAGTCAGGGGGGTGTTAAATCCCCCACTGTCATTGTATTGTTGTCACGTGTTTCTTTGCTTTTGTTATTAATTGCCTTTTAAAATTGGCTGCTCCCATTTTAGGGGCATAGATATCTACAATGGTTAGATCTTCTTGTTGGATAGGCCCTTTAATGGGATATAGTGTCCTTCTTCATCACTCATTACAGTCTTTGTTTCAAAGTCTAATTTGTCTGATATAAGGTTGGCCCCCCCAGCTTTCTTTTGGTGTCCATTAGCATGGTAAATTGTTTTCCACCCCCTCACTTTCAATCTGGGGGTGTCTTTGGGTCTAAAATGAGTCTTTTGCAGACAGCATATGGATGGGTCTTGTTTTTTAATCCCATCTGATAGGCTGTTTCTTTTGATTGGGGCATTTAGCCCATTAACATTCAGGGTAACTATTGAAAAGTATGAATTTAGTGCCATTTTATTGCATGTCGGTGACTGTTATTGTATATTGTCTGTGTTCTTTTCTGATATATGCTGGTTTTAGGCTCTCTCTTTCCTTAGAGGACCCCTTTCAATAGTTCTTGGAGGGCTGGTTTTGTGTTAGCAAATTCCTTTACTTTTTGTTTGTCCTGGAAGCTTTTTATCTCTCCTTCTATTTTCAATGACAGCCTAGCTGGATATAGTATTCTTGGCTGCATATTTTTCTCGTTTAGTGCTCTGAAGATATCATGCCAGTCCTTTCTGGCCTGCCAGGTCCCTGTAGATAGGTCTGTTGCCAATCTAATATTTCTACCAGTGTAGGTTACATATCTCTTCTCCCGAGCTGCTTTCAGGATTTTCTCTTTGTCTCTGCGACTCGTAAGATTTACTATTGGATGTCGGGTTGTTGACCTATTTTTATTGAATTTGATAGGGGTTCTCTGTGCCTCCTGGATTGTGATGCCTGTTTCCTTCCCCACATTAG
Source organism: Eumetopias jubatus (assembly GCF_037043125.1). Taxonomy (NCBI): domain Eukaryota; kingdom Metazoa; phylum Chordata; class Mammalia; order Carnivora; family Otariidae; genus Eumetopias; species Eumetopias jubatus. Next base: position 522,787 of record NW_028274836.1, on the reverse strand, counting down.
GTAAGTTCTCTGCTATTATTTGCTCCAATATACCTTCTGCCCCTCTCTCTTTTTTCTTCTTCTGGGATCCCAATTATTCTAATGTTGTTTCATCTAATGTTGTTTCATCTTATTATATCACGTATCTCTCGAAATCTGCCCTCGTGTTCCTGTAGTTGTTCATCTCTCTTTTTCTCAGCCTCTTTATTTTCCATCATTTGTTCTTCTATATCGCTGATTCTCTCTTCTGCCTCATTTATCTTAGCAGTTAGTGCCCCCATTTTTGATTGCACCTCATTAATATCCGTTTTGATTTTTACTTGGTTAGATTTTAGTTCCTTTATTTCTCCAGAAAGGCTTTCTCTAATAACTTCCACGCTTTTTTCAAGCCCAGCTAGTATCTTTAAAGTCATGTTTCTGAACTCTAGGTCCGACATTGCACTAATGTCCTTATTGAGTAGGTCCCTGGCTGATGGTACTACCTCTTGTTCTTTTTGCTGTGGTGATTTTTTTTCGTCTTTTCATTCTGTCAAGAGGAGCATAGATGAATGAGGGAACAAAATTCTAACAGGTTAAAAACGACCCCAGCAAATATACTCTATACAAATCAGAAAAGACCTGAAACCAGGGGGAAAGAAAGGGAGAGAAAGAAAAAAGAAAGAGAGAAAAAAAATAAAAAGATAAAAACAAAAACAGAACAAAACAAAAAAATACCAGCATATGATCAAGTATGATCAGGCTAGTGCATAGATCAAAATCACTCAAGATTTTGGGCATATTTTGGTCTGTTAGAGAAAAGTGCCTCCTAAAATTTTAAAGGAAGAAAGACTTATATATATACAAAATAAGGGTTGATAAATTGAAGGGATGGAAGAATAAAATAAGGATGAAAATTATAAAAGATTTTATAAAAGGAATTGATAAGATAAGAAGTTGTTTGAAAAAAGAAAGAATAAGATTAAAAAAAGAAAAGAAAAAAAAGGGACAGAATGTGATCAGGCAGGAGACTAGAACAAAGCCATACACTAGTGATTTAGGGTACATTTTGATCTGTTAGAAGGAACTGTATCTCAAAATTTTAAAGAGAGAACAAGTTATATATATATATATGCCAAAAATAAGGTAACTACTATGAAGGGATAAAATATGACTCTAATAATGAAAAATAAAAAATGTGTTTTTTTAAAGGGATTGATAAGATGTTGGTGGAAAAAGGGAAAAAGAAAATTAAAAAAAAAAACAGTTAAAAAAATTCACTTTGAAAAACTAATGAATCGTGTTAAAAAAAAAAAAGCCATGAATTCTATGTGCAGTATTCCCCTAGCGCTGGAGTTCTGTTCTCCTTGATCGGTAAACTTGGTCTTGGCTTGCTGGCTATTCGTGCTGATCTTCTGGGGGAGGGGCCTGTTGCCGTGGTTCCCAATTGTCTTTGCCGGAGGCTGAATTGCCCCGCCCTTGTCGGTCCGGGGTAAGCAAGCTGCTCCAATTTGCTCTCAGGAGCTTTTGTTCCCTGCAAGCACTCAGTACAGCTTTGGAGGACCAGGGCGAAAATGGTGGCCTCCCAATCTCCACCTGGAGGAGCTGAGAACTCACGGCCCCACTCCTCGATGCGCTCCCAGAGAAAAGCAGTCACTCGCGTCTCCCTGGTCTCCGGGTGCACTCCGTGCTCACCCGGCCTGTGACCGAGCGTTTCTATCTCTGGCACCAGACCCTGGGTGGAGTCTCCAAACCCAGCAGATCCCTGCGGTGCGCACCCGCGCCGCTCCTCCCCGGGGAGGAAGGGGAGTGTCCCCAGCTCTGCTGCTTCTTGGGTACCTGCTGGAGGAGCAGTGGCCTGACTGGGCCGCGGATCACAGTTTATGGTAACCCCGAGCTGAGAGCCGGCGCCTCGGCTCCCTCTCTGCAGTCGGCTTCCCTGCTCCAATACCTGGGACCTTTGCCACACTCAGGAACCCCCGGTTTTTCTGTGACACCGAGGATTCTGAGACCACACTGTTCCGCGAAGGTTCCACGCCCTGCTTAGCCACTGGAGCGACATCCCTCAGCAGAGCCACCTTCTAAAAGTTCCAATTTTGTGCGCCGCGGCTCTATCACTTGCCAGAAGTGGCTGAGGGAGGCCCCCTCCCCCGTCGTCTATCCTCCCGAATATCGCCTCGGATTCACTTCTCATGTCCTAACTTCCAATAAGTGGTCACTTCTCTGTTCAGAGAGTTGTTGCTACTCTCTTCTTCGATCTCCTGTTGAGATCGTAGGTGTTCAGAATGGTTTCATCCCTATTCAACTGAATTCCTAAGACCAGACGAAATCCAGGTCTCCTACTCCTCTGCCATCTTGCTCCTCACCGAAACTGGACCATTCTCTTACACCAAATATAAGACAAACTCAAAATGGATGACAGACCCCAATGTGTGTGGAATCCATTAAAATCCTAGAGGAGACCATAGGCAGTAACCTCTTTGACAACTGCCACAGCAACTACCTCTCTACATCTCCACATATCTGTAGTAGGTCTCTACCTGTCAGGGCACCTCAGAATAGTTTCCTAAATCTCTCAGTCCCACCCTGGTTGCTGGAGCTCCAAGCTTCCCTAAGGGCCCCAGGACACTAAGGTGTGAGTGTCAAGCAGCAGTGAAGGAGGCAGGAGAGGTCTGTCACTGGTCTGTGACTGGGTACGTGTTGGGCTCTGATGCCCTGTAAGCCTGAGGACCAGAGAAGGTCAGATGTGGGACAGAGGCAGCACCCAGTCTGATGTCCTCCCAGACCCAGATCTAATGTTTTACATTTGAAGAGGAAAGGTCAGGACAATTACCAGGCTCACAGTCTACCCTCCCCCTTGTCCCTTCCCTACTCCGGACTGTACCTGTCCCTTGCTCTTTTAGATTCCTTCCCCATCCCTGCCATCTCCTGCCTTCTGCTCAAACAACCACCTCCCAACAAAGTTGCCCCCATCTTACAGATGAAGGAATGGGGATTCAAGGGGTGAGCAGCTCTGTGGTGCCAGCCCTCCCAGGAGCCTGATATTTGTGGAACCCAGGGTATGATGTGCAGGGTCTGAGCAGCTACGAACAGGAGATTCTAAGTGTCGGGATCACATAAGTGACCCACATCCCCCTTATATTTAAGTGACCTAGACTCCACCAGCCTCCAGACTGCCGAAAGCAGCACCCTCAAACCAGATTAGACAACATACATTACAGAGAGGCAAGACTCACACTTACCAAGCCCCTGGAGGTCACTTCTCATCCCAAGAAGCTTCCTCACGGTTCCATCTGTTTATGCCCAGGTCCTATGAGCACACTGCCTTGTATTTCTCTGATTGACTTACTGCACTTAGTATAATACACTCTATTTTCTTCCACATCATTGCAAATGGTAAGGTTTCATCTTTTCTGATGGCTGAGTAATAATCTATTTTACACATACAGCACATCTTCTTCATTCATCTGTCAATGGACATCCGGACTCATTCTGTATTTGGCTAATGTAGACATTGTTGCTATGAACATTGGGGTACAGGTGCCCCTTTGCATAACTATGTTTGTATCCTTTGGATAAATACCCGGTAGTACAACTCCTGGGGCAAAGATAACTCCAATTTTAACTATTTGAGGATCCTCCATTCTGTTTTCCAGAATGGCTGTCCCAGTTTGCATTCCCACCAACAATGTAAGAGGGTTCCCCTTGCTCTGCATCCTGACCAACTTCTCTTCTTTCCTGTATTGTTCATTTTAGCCCTTCTGACTGGTGTGAAGTGTCATCTCATTGTGCTTTTGATTTGTATTTCCCGGATGCTAAGTGATGTTGAGTATTTTTTCATGTGTCTCTTGATCACTTGTATGTCTTATTTGGAGAAATGTCTGCCCATGGCTTCTCCCCTTTTCTTGACAGGATTATTTTCTTATTGGATGTTGAGTTTGAGAAATTATTTGTAGATTTTGGATACTAGCCATTTATCTGATAAGCCATTTCTAAATATCTTCTCTCATTCCATAGGTTGCCTTTAGTCCTAGAAACGTATGAACTACCAAAATGGAAACAGGAAGAAATGGAAAACCTGAAAAGATGCTTAACGAACGAAGAAATTGAAGGAGTAATTAAAATCTCCCAACAAACCAGAGTCCAGGACTAGTTTGCCTCCCAGGAGAATCCTATCAAACATTTTTTAAAAAATAATATATATTGTACTAAGCTTTTTCAAAAAATAGAAACATAAGGAAAACTTCCAAACTCATTCTATGAGGCCACCAATATCTTGAACCAAAAACCAAAGACACACCCAAAAGGAGAATTAAAGACTAATATCCCTGATGAATATGGATCCCAAAATTCTCACCATGATACTAGCTAATAAGATCCAACATTATATTAAAAGGATTATTCACACCAACCAAGTACAGATTATTCCAGGGCTGCAAGTGTGGTTCAAAATACACAGATCAATCAATGTGATACACTACATTAATATAAGAAAGGACAAGAACCACATAATCTTTTAAATAGGTGCAAAAAAATATTTGACAAAATGCAGTATACTTTCTTGATTAAAACTATCTGCAGTGCAGGTCTGGAGGGAACATTCCTCAGTATTATAAAAAGCATATACAAAAAACACACAGAGAATATTATCCTCAATGGGGAAAAATGGAAGCCTTTCCCGTAAGGGCAGGAACATGCCAGGGGTGTCCAGTCTCACCACAGTTAATCAACATAATGCTAGAAGTTCCACCTTAGAAAACAGGCAACAAAAAGAAATAAAAGGCATCTAAACTGGCAAAGAAGAAGTCAAACTTTCACTCTTCACAGATGACATGGTCCTCTATATTGAAAACCCAAAATATCCTACCCCAAAATTGCTAGAAATCATGTAGGAATTCAACAAAGTAGCAGGATATAAATCAAAGCACAGAAGACAGTTGCATTTCTATACACTAACAAGACAGAAGAAAGAGAAATCAAGGAATCGATCTTATTTAGAATTGCACCTAAACCCGTAAGATACCCAGGAATAAACCTAACCAAAGCGATAAAATATCTGAACTCTAAAGCCTACAGAATACATATAACTGAAACTGAAAAGACAGAAAGAAATGGAGAAATATCCCATGCTTATGGATTGGAAGAACAAATATTTTTAAACTATCTATACTACTTGGGGGGGGATGGCAGAGAAGTAGGGGACCCTATTTCACCTAGTCCCCTGAATTTAAAGTCTTTATATCCTTGTTGATCCTTGGATTAGATGATCTGTCCATTTCAGTGAGGTTGCTGTTGAATTTCCCAGCTCTTATTGTGTGTTGTCAATGTGTTTCTTTGCTTTCAATATTAATTGCCTTATGTAATTGGCTGCTCCCATGTTAGGGATATAGCTATTGACAATTGTAAGATCTTCTTGTTGGAGAGACAGTTTAAGAATGATATAGTGTCCTTCCTCATCACTTATTGCAGTCTTTGGTGAAAATCTAAATTGTCTTATATAATGATTGCCACCCCAGCTTTTTTTGGTGTCAGTTTGCACAGTAAATGTTTTTCTACCCTCTCACATTCAATCAGGTGGTGTTTTGGGGTCTAAAATGAGTCACTTGCAGACAGCATATGCATGGGTGTTGTTTTTTTAATCCAATCTATTACCCTGTGTCTTTTGATTGGGGCATTTAGCCCATTTACATTCAGGGTAACTATTGAAAGATATGAATTTAGCGCCATTGTATTGCTTCCAAGGTGACTGTTACTGTATCTTGTCTGTGTTCCTTTCTGGCCAATGCTGCTTTTATGTCTCTCTTTGCTTAGAGGACCCTTTCAATATTTCTTGTAGGGCTGGTTTTGTGTTACCAATTCCTTTAGTTTTGGTTTGTCGTGGAAGCTTTTTTTTATTGTTATTTTAATAACCATACATTACATCATTAGTTTTGGATATAGTGTTCCATGATTCATTGTTTGTGCATAACACCCAGTGCTCCATGCAGAACGTGCCCTCCTTAATACCCATCACGAGGCTACCCATCCCCCGGCCCCCCCTCCCCTCCAGAACCCTCAGTTTGTTTTTCAGAGTCCATCGTCTCTCATGCTTGGTCTCCCCCTCCGATTTCCCCCCTTTCATTCTTCCCCTCCTGCTATCTTCTTCTTCTTTATTTTCTTACCATATATTGCAATATTTGTTTCAAAAGTACAGACCTGTGATTCAACAGTCTTGCACAATTCACAGCACTACCCATAGCACATACCCTCCCCAATGTCTATCACCCAGCCACCCCATCCCTCCCACCCCCCACCACTCAAGCAACCCTTAGTTTGTTTCCTTATATTAAGAATTCCTCATATCAGTGAGGTCATATGATACATGTCGTTCTCTGATTGACTTATTTCACTCAGCATAACACACTCCAGTTCCATCCACATAATTGCAAATGGCAAGATCTCATTCCTGTTGATAGCTGCATAATATTCCATTGTGTATATATACCAGTTCTTTTTTTTAAGATTTTATTTATTTATTTCACAGAGAAAGACAATGAGAGAGGAAACACGAGCAGGGGGAGTGGGAGAGCGAGAAGCAGGCTTCCCGCAGAGCAGGGAGCCCAATGCAGGGCTCGATCCCAGGACCCTGGGATCATGACATGAGCTGAAGGCAGACGCTTAACAACTGAGCCACCCAAGCACCCCTTATTTTTTTTAAAGATTTTATTTATTATTTGTGGGTTTTTTTTTTAAGATTTTATTTATACACATCTTCTTTATCCATTCATCTGTTGATGGACATCTTGGCTCTTTCCACAGTTTGGCTCTTGTTGTCCTGCAAGCTTTTTATCTGTCCTTCTACATTCAATGACAGCCTAGCTGGATATAGTATTCTTCGTTGCATATTTTTCTTGTTTAGTGCCCTGAATATATCATTTCCATCTTTTCTGGACTGCCAGGTCCCTATAGATAGGTCTGTTGCCAGTCTATTATTTCTACCATTGTATTATACAGATCTCTTCTCCTGAGCTGCTTTGAGGAATATCTCTTTGTCTGAGACTCATAAGTTTTACTATTAGAGGTCGGGGTGGTGACCTATTTTTATTGATTTTGAGAGGGGTTCTCTGTGCCTCCTGGAATTGGTGCCTGTTTGCTTCTGCAAATTAGGGAAGTTCTCTGCTATAATTTGCTCCACTATATCTTCTGCACCTCTCTCTCTTTCTTCTTCTTCTGGGATTCCAATTATTCTAATGTTGTTTCGTCTTATGGTATCGTTTTTCTCTCGAATCCTGCCCTCGTGATCCAGTAGTTGTTTATCTCTCTTTTTCTCAGAGACTTTATATTACAACATTTGGTCTTCTATATCACTGATTCTCTCTTTTGCCTCATTTATCCTAGCAATTAGTGCCCCCATTTTTCATTGCACCTCATTCATAGCCTTTTTGTTTGACTTGGTTAAATTTTAGTTCTTTTATTTCTCCAGAAAGGATAAATTCCATGCTTTTTTCAGATCCAGTTAGTATTCTTAAATTCCTGTTTCTGAAATCTAGGTCCAATACCGTACTAATGTTCATATTGAGTAGGTCCCTGGGAGTTGGTACTACCTCTGCTTCTTTTTGTTTAGATGTTTTTTTTCTGTCTTGTCATTTTGTCCAGAGGAGAATAGATGAATGAGAGAACAAAATACTAACAGGGTAACAACGTCCTCAGAAAATATACTCTAAACAAATTAGAAAAGACCTGAAACCATGGGGAAAGAAAGGGAAATTAAAAAAAAAAGGAAAAGAAACAAAAAAAAGAAAAAGATAAAAACAGAATATGATCAAATATGGTCAAGCTGCTGTAAAGATCATTACCACACACTAGATTTTAGCTGTATTTTGGTCTCTTAGAAGAAAGTGCCCCCAAAATTTTAAAGAAAGAAAAACTTATATATGTACAAAAATGAGGGTTGGTATGATGAAGGGATGGAATATATAAAGATGAGAATTATAAAAAATTTTATTAAAGGAATTGATGAGATAAGAAGTTGTTTGAGAAAAGAAAGAAGAGGATTTAAAAAAAAAGAAAGGAAAATAAAAGGGAGAGAATGTGATCAGGCAGGAGACTAAAACAAAGCCATACACTAGATATTTAAGGTATAATTTGACGTTAGAAGAAACTGTATCTCAAAATTTTCCAGAGAGAACAAGCCAAAAATAAAGGTAACTAGTATGAAGGGACAGAACATGACTCTAAAAATTAAAAATAATAATGTTTCTTAAAAAAGGGATTGATAAGATATTGGATGAAAAAATGGGAAAAAAAGATAGTTAAAAAGAATTAACTTTGAAAGACTAAAGAATCATGGTAAAAAATCCATGAATTCTATGTGCAGTATTCCCCTAGAGCTGGAGTTCTGCTGTTCTCACTGATCAGTAAACTTGGTCTTGGCTGGCTGTTCGTGCTGATCTTCTGGGGCAGGGGCCTGTTGCCCTGGTTCCCAAATGTCTTTGCCGGAGGCAGAATTGCCCTGCCCTTACTGGTCCAAGCCTAATAATCTGCTCCGCTTTGCTCTCAGGAGCTTTTGTTCCCTGCAGCCTCTCCATAAAGCTTTGGAGGATGAGAGTGAAAATGGCGGCCGCCTAATCTCTGCCACGGAGGAGCCGAGAACTCGGGGGCCCCACTCCTCAGTGCGCCCCCAGAGGAAAGTAGTATTCACTCCTGCCTCCCTGATCTCTGGCTGCACCCTGTACTCACCCGGCCTGTGACCGAGCATTTCTTTCTCTGTCACCCAACTCGGTGTGGAATCTCCACAATGTCCTACCTTCCAGAAAGTGGTCGCTTTTCTGATCAAAGAGTTGTTGCTATTTTTTTTTCGATCTCCTGTTGAGTTTGTAGATGTTCAGAATGGTCTGATCCCTCTCCAGCTGAATTCCTGGGACCAGACGAAATCCAGGTCTCCTACTCCTCCGCCATCTTGCTTTCCACCTCCCCACCCCCACTGACAACTCTTACACTCAGAAAGAGGAAATTGAAGTCACCAATGAGAGTTAAACTTTTCTTCCGGCCACAAAAGGAGAGAGAGTCAAATCCAAATGCTCGTGTTGTTGATTAGGAACTTCTAGATGCAAAGCTGTCGCCATGGCCCATAAAAGATGTGCCAGTAGAGGAACCAGCTGGGTGTGAGGCTGGGAGGAAAGAGTTCAAAGCCTCTGAGTCAGAGGAGGTGGTTTGCCACACACAATCATGTGCAAACCCACAAGCAACTAATAGTGTCGATCAAACCACCCCACATACATGGCGATGGCCAAGTCCACAATTTCCCTCTCACGTGCCGCCCATCTAAGCTGACTGATTTCAGTGTCCTGCCAGGCTCCACACCCATAGCTTCACAAGATGCCTGGGAGCTGACCTGATGTCATCAGAATTGCGTTCCCCAGATGTGGAGGGCATCTAGACACAAAAATATGTAGCTAAACAGTCCTGATTGGTGGGGCGAAGGTTGAAAATACCAGGGCACGTACGAAATCAATATAAAAAAAAAGTAATACCAAAAAAAATATATAAAAATGAAGGGGAAAAACAAAAACATTCAAATGAAAAATGATGAAAGTTCCAATACATAAAAAATAAATGTAAACAAAGAAAAGAAAGATAGAAAACAACGTAATGCAAGACAAGGGAACTTAATTAGGAGGCTCGTCATGGGTGGCCAAAGGTGGTTGGAGTTGCACACATACATGGCAAAATCTGAAGCGATTATCGAAGTGCCTTTACGTGGTCCGGTCCTACACAGAGTCCAAGAATCTCAACATCATGATTCGATGTCAAGGCTGTAATCTCGGAGAAAAGCCAGTGGGATTGGGAAAGGCACATTGCAACCAGAGGAGGGGGGGTCATGTCCACTTGCCCAGGGCAAATACTTGGCTCAGGTGGTCCCGATGTCCTCCTGAAGACCTCTTCCGCCAAAGGTCTGAACCACTAAAGGCAGGGCTACCACAGGAAGCTGTCAAAATGATGGGGGTGGGACTTCAAGGGGTGGGCCATCCCAGGCATTGATAAGTCCCATGATCCGGGTCCTACCCAGTCGGCCGGCCAGTGCTCTGGAACCCAAGTGACTCCATCAGCATGGCTCCCACCAGCACATCAAAGAGTAAGTTTCCATCCAATTTCCTGCTCCCTGCAGGCATTTTCCAAAGGCCCTGATAATTTTACAAGGTTCGGGAAAGTAAAAGAGACCATATCGATTGCCAGCATACATGCTGGAGGGATTGTGATCCAGGGAGGATTGGGGGAATGGATAGAGTGAGGCTTGCATATGGCTGCCATCAGAATGAAAACTGCAGTTGGTGCCCGGGATTCCCAACAAGACTCCCTCTTTTGCAAATAGGCAAGCTAGATCTCAGGTGGGAAAGAACAGGAAAATATTCAGCACCTATTTCAGGTGTCATTTACAAAAAGAGAAGTTTCACCTCACTGAGTAGCACTTAGGATATTTTGTTGGAGTTCACCTTGGTGGTTTTTAGGAGCAGTGGGTTCCTCTTTGTTTCTCCTAAGGTCCTTTCACCTCTTCATCCCAACCACAGGGTTCCTCAGTTCATTGCCATGCCATCACATGGTTTGATAGCATTTGGTATTTCCCTAGATGCGTGCCTATCACTCATTCACATAGGCAGATGGTGGACTGCCTGTCCTATCGAGCAGCCCCTTAGTTGGATCCATGAATGGCAAAGGCACAGGAAGCCCCAGCCTTGGAAGGTGTACACAGGGCAGGAAGTGAAGAGCTGAGACCGAACCACCGCTTTGCATTCCTATGAAAGCCTTCCTAATATGGTTGTCATTTTCCACCAACAGTCTCCCTCCCATGCGGATCCCGAAGGAGGAGGCTTGTTTTGAAGCCGATGCAGCAAGGGGCTCTGCACGCATTGTTCCAACAGAACCCGTACCCAGGCATCGCCACCAGAGAACGACTGTCCCGAGAGCTAGACATTCCAGAATCCAGGATCCAGGTAGGTTTGAACTTCACTTGCATTTTCCCTGGGGGACAAGTCATGGACAAAATCAGTCCAAGCCACTGCATGTCAATCTACATGCTGAGCTCGGAAGCTCAGAAGCTTTGGCTCCTGTATGTGCATCTCTTTTAAGCCCCTGTCCTTTGAAGTCATTCTAAATCATTCACTCGTGGAACCCAGGTACTATTGGAGGGCCAGGCCTGGGATATTTCAACAGGTCAACACATCTTCGCTGACTTTCCCTAGAGATCATTTTTCCTGAGTTATCTCATGGTCCACACAAAACACTATGAGACCTTATGTATGAGAAAAAAAAAAAGCATATAGATAGATAGATAGATAGATAGATAGATAGATAGATAGATAGATCATGTCCACCAGTGTTGCCTGACCATCGGTTCTTCTTTTGCAATTTAGGTGTGGTTCCAGAACCAGCGCACGAGACAGCTAAGGCAGAGCCGATTGGGGTCTGCCAAATCCCAAGGGCAAGGGCCAACACATGGACAGGAACAGCCTCCATCTTGGACTCAAGGTGACTCCCCATCATACCAAATGGGTCTCTTCTTGAGCTTTTCCTTGACACAGGAATGGGTATGCATGGGCTTCCATGTGTTTGCCAAGATGGCTTAGCAGAGGAAACCATGACCACTTGTTCCAGCCGCCTTTCTGTTCCCAGAGATGGACACTGTGCATGCACCACCTGTTGGGCGGGTGCATTGTTTCTGGGCAAGAAAGGCTTTGAATCTTCTTGTCCTGAAAATGTAGGAAGGACAGAGTCCTCTTCTGGGGTCACCTCAGACTTAGATTCAAGCACTGGCTTGTGTGCATGGGTCCATGGTGAACTCAAGACTCAGGGATGGAGAGGACATTGAGAAAATGGAGAAGCATGTGAGAACAGACACACACACACACACACACACACACACACACACTCACACACATGTATGCAGACGGACACCAATATCTCTTTCTACACTGGATGTGCCAGTGGTTTCAAAGCCCTCCTTTCTAACTCTATTCTCTTTTTAGAACATTTCACAAAGGATGGCAGGAGAAAACGGACATCGATTTCTCCATCCCAAACCAGTATCCTCCTTCAAGCCTTTGAGAAGAACCGCTTTCCAAGCATTGCTACCAGGGAACACCTGGCCAGCCTCACAGGTCTTCCGGAATCCCGCATTCAGGTACATATTCAGAGTGTGGCACATGAGTTTTTCAACGTGGAAGGGATAGTGGTGGGGAATCGTGGGCTCCGTGGACCTATCCACAGGATCAAATGCCCAGGCAATGGGGGGATAGCCTTGAACTTGCAAGTGAGACACCGCCCAAGGAAGAATTTCCAAACCAAATGGTGCGTGTGTGTGTGGGGGGGGGAGTTGGCAGCGTACATGCGTATAGAAATGGTGAGCAGACAAAAGAGGGGAAATAGAAATATTGGCACCTATCTAGAGATCACACAAACTGTCAGCTCTTGAGCAGCTAGTAGCACTCTCCATGTGGCCCTCAGAATTTCCTGAGTGTGAGTGGGGTTGCTGTCCTGCGTGTGGCAACCTGTTTGTCAGGGTCCTGGTCCTCAGGACCACAGAGCAGGAATGGATTCTACCCGCAAACCACACCTTCTCTGGATAACCTAATCATCCAGGATAATTGTCCCAAGGATTATTGGCAGGTGGGTGAGAGGTCCCATGTGCCCTGGTTGAGAAAGCTCTGCAGAGAGTGGTTCCTGGTATAGGAGTTGTGAAATGTCCTTATGGTATATGGAGGCTGACTCTCTGGAAGCCTCTCCTTTGGGACAAGAGCCAGTGACCCTGCTTCAAGCGGGCCTTCATGGGCTCGTACTCTGAGAAGTCGTGTCCCTGGACACAGGGGAAGCTCAACATGCTCAATCCTGAAAACTCTTCTTTCCATGTAGCAAAAGGAGGAGAGGGAGTACCAAATCTGAATGCGAGTGTTGTTGATGTGGATTCCTGGCTACCCATACCTTCCTCTAGACCCATAAGAGATGTGCTTGTAAACTTACCTATCATGTGGATCCGAGGCCAGTAGGCATGAGTTGAAGGGCTTCAAGTCAGAGTTGGTGGTTTGCCATTCGGGTTACACCGAATCAGACACCAGAGAAGGGAAAAGTGTTAAGAGACGTCCTGAGGCATTCCGGAGGACTTGGAGTAGCCTGGGGAAGGAGGGGCAGGTGGTCAGCTATGTCTTTGTCCCAGGGCTCCTGAAATGGCTGGGCAGAAAGCTGCAATTGGCAATCAAAGAGACGGCAAGTTAGGGACTGAACAGCAGGCAGAGCAGAGCTGAGCGCCTGCCATTCAAGCCTATCAAGGGGGGATGGACTCCAGGCCAGGTGTCCAGTTTCCCTGGGTGTTCACCTAGTTTCCAAGGGCCAGGTGAAAGGTATGGACAGAGCTACCCTGAGATTCAGAACAAGAGTCCTGGCCTTCTCCACGAGATATCCCATGTGGACATAGGGGGGAAAGAGTGCTGACATCTATCCCTTCTTCTCATGTCCACATGTCTTCTCTGTCCCAGGTCTGGTTCCAGAACAGAAGAGCTCGGCACTCAGGGCAGAGCAGAAGTGGCCCCATGAAGGACATGGAAGCAGACCCCAAACCCAGTCCTTATGTGACAGTCCCAGTGGAACCAGGCCTTCTGGCCAGTGTCCCTGTAAGCTCTCCCCAACTGGCTCTGTCCAATACTCTGGGAAGCATGCAGGGCTTTCCTGCAGGGACAACTCCTATTCCCTGCATGGGCTTTGACCCTCCAGTTTTCTGTGGGGGCCCTGGGTGCCAGGCCCTGGGGGCCATGATGGTCCAGCCCACCCAAGGTGGGCAAGGAGGAGACAACTTTCCTGCTGCTAAAGGCCTGAGGAGCTGTTCCTTGACCGGACCGACTCTGGTAGGGAGTCTCTTCATTCAACACGCACTTCTTTGTCCCCCATCCCAAGGGGAACACCAGCAGCAACATGAGCGCACTGGCATGACACCCCTGCCCTTCCAAGACTACCCTCAGCCTCTAGCTGACAATCCTTGCCAAGGGTTGAAGGAGGCAGGGCACGCCGGGAGAAACTCCACTACACAGTGCACGGGCGAGGGGTCCCAGCTTGTCATCGGCACAGGACAGGCTCAGGATGGGGCAGTTCTGCAGCCTGCACATGCTGAGATGCCTGGCTGGGAGCAGCAGGCACTTCCTACCGCAGGGCTGTCTGCTACTCTCAACCCAGAGCACCAAACCTCTGCAGAAGCCTCAAGTTTTTTAGAGGATCTTTTCACAACCACAGAGATGGAAGAAGACACACACCCTTTTCTGAGTGGGTGTTTGCCACAAGAGGACCCTCTGGGACCCCTGGAAACACCCCTCAGTGAGGAGGAGTTTCATGCCTTACTGGCTATGCTGCATGACTCCACATGGCCTCAGGCCTAGGCACAGGGAGGCTTCTTCCTCCCCACCCAACACTCATTCAGATGTCCTTTCCTGAGATGCAGTCCTAGCGGGTCAGCAAGGAGGAGAAACAGGCAGCATTGTGCATGATCCGGAGGAAGACCAATGCACAAAGCAGCATCCATGGCTTGGAAAGACAGAGGAAGGCTATCCTTTCTGCCCTGTGCGCAGGCCTCCATTGCCTTCCCGATGAGCACCACGCTCCACAAAGCCTCTGAATGCACCGTGGGCACTGGGCTATGGGCACCCTCCCAGACACCTAATTGATCAAAATCACTGTCAGGACACACAGGTGACCTCTTCCCTGCCATCACCCGTTCCTCTGTGGCCTGGGAAACCCTGGGCCTGGCAGCCAAACCAAGAAAGGGGGAGAGTTTGAAGAAGGACACCTCCACATGCCTTTTCCTTCTGCCCAGTCAGATCGTCCCATCTCCAGGAGCTGAATGGGTAGACCAAGACAGGATGCTACACATCTTGACCATGAGAGCCCAGGGTCATAAATCCATCCTGGCTGGGATAGGCTGGGAACCAGCAAAACAGGAAATGACTGCAGTCTCCCATCGCTGAGTGATTCTGTCCCAACCAACGTCTGGAATGCCCTGGGGGCTTTGCCTGGCATCTTTGCCCCGGGCAAGCCTTTCCAAAGAACACAAAATGGCAGCACGAAGGGCCACAGCCACTCTCAGCAGGCATTCCAGGAAGGGTACGACTGTGTCTCATTCTTCAACCTTAGCATTTGTTTTCTCTTTTGTTGGTATGTATCGGCATGCCTCTCTACCCACAGTGTGCCTTCCCTTCTCAGGAGGAAAGATGTTCCCAGTCAGCCTCTTGGTGGCCTTCTGTCAGCAGGGTCACCTCTCTCCACTGCAAGGGCTAACTTGGAGGAAATCCATACTGGAATCGCAAGCTCGAGGGGAAAATCCATTGGTCAAATAAATCTATTTTTGCCTCTGCAATGTGATCTCTTGGTTGTGATTTGTTCCATTTCCCTCCTCTCCACTCATGCCTGCCAATCTTCAGAGATGTGAGATGCTTCCTGGCCCTGGGACCGGCTGTGGAAGCCATTGGTATGCCCAAGTCCAGTTCACAGCTTTGGGCCCAGACAACCTCATGGGGCAGCACTTACACTACCTGGCGGTCATCAAGCTTCGCCTGGTTGACAGTGCCTGATGGTCAAGCATTCCTCCAAGGGATGTAGGGTGAACCCAAGTGGCACACAGTCCATGCACATTGTATTTGACCCCACTGTTCTCAGCAGTGGCCAACTTCATACCTAAGGCTCATCCTACTGTGCTGGCAATGAATCTTCCTTCCTTTCCTGCTCTTTGCCTCTGCCACCTCTCCTTGTCTCTATTTCTTCAGACCTCTGTCTCTCTGTGTCTATCTCTCCCATTTTATCTCACTTTCTGTCACTACTGGACACACACAGATATCCACACTCTCAGCGCATCATGCTTATGCAACTCAGAGTACGGGCACTGATCATCCAGAAAGGATCGTGGGTCAAAACATTTGGAAGAATAAGGTGGGAATTGGCACGTTTTTTCCCTTGGGGTTTTATTCTACCCCTACCTATTTGCCACATGCCCTTGGAGAGGAGAGATTGTGAATCTGGTCATTTGAGGCCCCACCCCCTCCATGTCCAACACATCTGTGTTTCAATGGGGAAGGAACCAGAGAATTCCTATCTTGGTCGCTTCTTTTTTTTTTTTTTTTTCCTTTAGATAGATTCTTTTTTTTTTTATTTTTTTATTGTTATGTTAATCTCCATATATTACATCATTAGTTTTTGGTGCAGTGTTCCATGATTCATTGTTTGTTCATAACACCCAGTGCTCCATGCAGAACGTGCCCTCCTCAATACCCATCACCAGGCTAACCCATCCCCCTACCCCCTCCCCTCTAGAACCCTCAGTTTGTTTTTCAGAGTCCATCATCTCTCATGGTTCGTCTCCCCCTCTGACATACTCCCCTTTTCTTCCTCTCCTGTTATCTTCTTCTTTTTCTTTTTTCTTAAAATATGTTGCGTTATTTGTTTCAGAAGTACAGATCTGTGATTCAACAGTCTTGCACAATTCACAGCGCTCACCGTAGCACATACCTTCCCCAATGTCTATCACCCAGCCACCCCATCCCTCCCACCCCCGACCACTCCAGTAACACTCAGTTTCTTTCCTGAGATTAAGAATTCCTCATATCAGTGAGGTCATGTGATACATGTCTTTCCTGATTGACTTATTTCACTCAGCATAACACCCTCCAGTTCCATCCACGTCGTTGCAAATGGCAAGATCTCATTCCTTTTGATGGCTGCATAATATTCCATTGTGTATATATACCAGCTCTTCTTTATCCATTCATCTGTCGATGGGCATCTTGGCTCTTTCCACAGTTTGGCTATTGTGGACATTGCTGCTATAAACATTGGGGTGCACGTACCCCTTCGGGTCCCTACATTTGTATCTTTGGGGTAAATACCCAGTAGTGCAATTGCTGGATCGAACGGTAGCTCTAATTTCAACTGTTTGAGGAACCTCCATACTGTTTTCCAGAGTGGTTGCACCAGCTTACATTCCCACCAACAGTGTAGGAGGGTTCCCCTTTCTCCGCATCCCCGCCAACATCTGTCGTTCCCTGACTTGTTAATTTTAGCCATTCTGACGGGTGTGAGGTGGTATCTCATTGAGGTTTTGATTTGGATTTCCGTGATGCCGAGCGATGTTGAGCACTTTTTCATGTGCCTGTTGGCCATTTGGATGTCTTCTTTGGAGAAATGTCTGTTCATGTCTTCTGCCCATTTCTTGATTGGATTATTTGTTCTTTGGGTGTTGAGTTTGATAAGTTCTTTATAGATTTTGGATACTAGCCCTTTATCTGATATGTCATTTGCAAATATTTTCTCCCATTCTGTCGGTTGTCTTTTGGTTTTGTGGACTGTTTCTTTTCTTTTTTTTTTTTTAAAGATTTTATTTATTTGACAGAGACACAGTGAGAGAGGGAACACAAGCAGGGGGAGAGGGAGAGGGTGAGGGAGAAGCAGGCTTCCCGTGGAGCAGGGAGCCCGATGCGGGGCTCGATCCCAGGACCCTGGGATCATGACCTGAGCCGAAGGCAGATGCTCAAAGACTGAGCCACCCAGGCGCCCCTGTGGACTCTTTCTTTTGCTGTGCAAAAGCTTTTTATCTTGATGAAATCCCAATAGTTCATTTTTGCCCTGGCTTCCCGTGCCTTTGGTGATGTTTCTAGGAAGAAGTTGCTGCGGCTGAGGTAGAAGAGGTTGCTACCTGTGTTCTCCTTTAGGATTTGGATGGACTCCTGTCTCACGTTTAGGTCTTTCAACCATTTGGAGTCTATTTTTGTGTGTGGTGTAAGGAAATGGTCCAGTTTCATTCTTCTGCATGTGGCTGTCCAATTTTCCCAACACCATTTGTTGAAGAGACTCTCTTTTTGCCATTGGACATTCTTTCCTGCTTTGTCAAAGATAAGTTGACCATAGAGTTGAGGGTCCATTTCTGGGCTCTCGATTCTGTTCCATTGATCTATGGGTCTGTTTTTGTGCCAGTACCATACTGTCTTGATGATGACAGCTTTGTAATAGAGCTGGAAGTCCGGAATTGTGATGCCACCAGCTTTGCTTTTCTTTTTCAGTATTCCTCTGGCTATTCTGGGTCTCTTCTGGTTCCATACAAATTTTAGGATTATTTGTTCCATTTCTTTGAAAAAAGTGGATGGTATTTTGATGGGGATTGCATTGAATGTGTAGATTGCTCTAGGTAGCATTGACATCTTCACAATGTTGATTCTCCCAATCCATGAGCATGGAACGTTTTTCCATTTCTTTGTGTCTTCTTCAATTTCTTTCCTGAGTATTTTATAGTTTTCTGAGTACAGATCCTTTGCCTCTTTGGTTAGATTTATTCCTAGGTATCTAATGGTTTTGGGTGCAATTGTAAATGGGATCGACTCCTTGATTTGTCTCTCTTCTGTCTTGTTGTTGGTGTATAGGAATGCCACTGATTTCTGTGCATTGATTTTATATCCTGCTACTTGACTGAATTCCTGTATGAGTTCTAGCAGTTTTGGGGTGGAGTCTTTTGGGTTTTCCACATACAGTATCATATCATCTGCAAAGAGTGAGAGTTTGACTTCCTCTTTGCCGATTTGGATGCCTTTGATTTCTTTTTGTTGTCTGATTGCTGTGGCTAGGACTTCTAATACTATGTTGAATAGCAGTGGTGAGAGTGGACATCCCTGCCGCGTTCCTGACCTTAGGGGAAAAGCTCTCAGCCTTTCCCCATTGAGAATGATATTCGCTGTAGGTTTTTCATAGATGGCTTTTATGATATTGAGGTATGTACCCTCTATCCCTATACTCTGAAGAGTTTTGATCAAGAAAGGATGTTGTACTTTGTCAAATGCTTTTTCTGCATCTATTGAGAGGATCCTATGATTCTTGCTCTTTCTTTTGTTAATGTATTGTATCACGTTGATTGATTTGCGGATGTTGAACCAGCCTTGCAGCCCAGGAATAAATCCCACTTGGTCGTGGTGAATAATCCTTTTAATGTACTGTTGGATCCTATTGGCTAGTATTTTGGTGAGAATTTTTGCATCCATGTTCATCAAGGATATTGGTCTGTAATTCTCTTTTTTGATGGGGTCTTTGTCTGGTTTTGGGATCAAGGTAATGCTGGCCTCATAAAATGAGTTTGGAAGTTTCCCTTCCATTTCTATTTTTTGGAACAGTTTCAGGAGAATAGGTATTAATTCTTCTTGAAATGTCTGATAGAATTCCCCTGGGAAGCCATCTGGCCCTGGGCTTTTGTTTCTTGGGAGATTTTTGATGACTGTTTCAATTTCTTTAGTGGTTATAGGTCTGTTCAGGTTTTCTATTTCTTCCTGGTTCAATTTTGGTAGTTGATACATCTCTAGGAATGCACCCATTTCTTCCAGGTTATCTAATTTGCTGGCATAGAGTTGCTCCTAATATGTTCTTATAATTGTTTGTATTTCTTTGGTGTTGGTTGTGATCTCTCCTCTTTCATTCATGATTTTGTTGATTTGGGTCATTTCTCTTTTCTTTTTGATCAGTCTGGCCAGGGGTTTATCAATCTTGTTAATTCTTTCAAAGAACCAGCTCCTAGTTTCGTTGATCTGTTCTCCTGTTCTTTTGGTTTCTAGTTCATTGATTTCTGCTCTGATCTTTATGATTTCTCTTCTCCTGCTGGGTTTAGGCTTTATTTGCTGTTCTTTCTCCAGCTCCTTTAGGTGTAGGGTTAGGTTGTGTATTTGAGACCTTTCTTTTTTCTTGAGAAAGGCTTGTATTGCTATATACTTTCCCCTCAGGACTGCCTTTGCTGTATCCCAAAGATTTTGAACAGTTGTGTTTTCATTTTCATTGGTTTCCATGAATTTTTTAAATTCTTCTTTAATTTCTTGGTTGACCCATTCATTCTTTAGTAGGATGCTCTTTAGCCTCCATGTATTTGAGTTCTTTCCGACTTTCCTCTTGTGGTTGAGTTCTAGTTTCAAAGCATTGTGGTCTGAAAATATGCAGGGAATGATCCCAATCTTTTGGTACCGATTGAGACCTGATTTGTGACCTAGGATGTGATCAATTCTGGAGAATGTTCCATGGGCACTAGAGAAGAATGTGTATTCCGTTGCTTTGGGATGGAATGTTCTGAATATGTCTGTGAAGTCCATTTGGTCCAGTGTGTCATTTAAAGTCTTTATTTCCTTGTTGATCTTTTGCTTAGATGATCTGTCCATTTCAGTCAGGGGGTGTTAAAGTCCCCCACTATTATTGTATTGTTGTCAATGTGTTTCTTTGCTTTTGTTATTAATTGCCTTATATAATTGGCTGCTCCCATGTTCGGGGCATAGATATTTACAATTGTTAGATCTTCTTGTTGGATAGACCCTTTAAGTAGGATATAGTGTCCTTCCTCATCTCTTATTACAGTCTTTGTTTTAAAATCTAGTTTGTCTGATATAAGGATTGCCACCCCAGCTTTCTTTTGGTGTCCATTAGCATGGTAAATAGTTTTCCACCCCCTCACTTTCAATCTGGGGGTGTCTTTGGGTCTAAAATGAGTCTCTTGCAGACAGCATATGGATGGGTCTTGTTTTTTAATCCAATCTGATAGCCTGCGTCTTTTGATTGGGGCATTTAGCCCATTTACATTCAGGGTAACTATTGAAAGGTATGAATTTAGTGCCATTGTATTACCTGTAAGGTGACTGTTAACTGTCTGTTGTCTGTGTTCGTTTCTGCTCTTTGCTGCTTTTAGGTTCTCTCTTTGCTTAGAGGACCCCTCTCAATATTTCTTGGAGGGCTGGTTTTGTGTTTGCAAATTCCTTTAGTTTTTGTTTGTTCTGGAAGCTTTTTATCTCTCCTTCTATTTTCAATGATAGCCTAGCTGGATATAGTATTCTTGGCTGCATATTTTTCTCGTTTAGTGCTCTGAGGATATCTTGCCAGTCCTTTCTGGCCTGCCAGGTCTCTGTGGATAGGTCTGTTGCCAATCTAATGTTTCTACCATTGTAGGTTACATATCTCTTCTCCCGAGCTGCTTTCAGGATTTTCTCTTTGTCTCTGAGACTCGTAAGTTTTACTATTAGATGTCGGGGTGTTGACCTATTATTATTGGTTTTGAGAGGGGTTCTCTGTGCCTCCTGGATTTTAATGCCTGTTTCCTTCCTCACATTAGGGAAGTTCTCTGCTATAATTTGCTCCAATATACCTTCTGCCCCTCTCTCTCTCTCTTCTTCTTCTGGGATCCCAATTATTCTAATGTTGTTTCGTCTTATCATATCACTTATCTCTCGAATTCTGCCCTCATGATCCAGTAGTTGTTTCTCTCTCTTTTTCTCAGCCTCTTTATTTTCCATCATTTGGTCTTCTATATCGCTGATTCTCTCTTCTGCCTCATTTATCCTAGCATTTAGTGCCCCCATTTTTGATTGCACCTCATCAATAGCCTTTTTGATTTCGATTTGGTTAGATTTTAGTTCTTTTATTTCTCCAGAAAGGGTTTCTCTAATAACTTCCACGCTTTTTTCAAGCCCAGCTAGTATCTTTAAAGTCATGATTCTGAACTCTAGGTCCGACATCGTACTAATGTCCGTATTGAGTAGGTCCCTGGCTGACGGTACTACCTCTTGTTCTTTTTGCTGAGGGGATTTCTTTCGTCTTGTCATTTTGTCCAGAGGAGAATAGATGAATGAGAGAACAAAATGCTAACAGGTTTACAACGTCCCCAGCAAATATACTGTATACAAATCAGAAAAGACCTGAAAGCAGGGGAAAAGAAAGGGAAAGAAAGAAAAAAGAAAGAGAAAAAGAAAAAAAAAGAAAAAAAAAGATAAAAACAAAAACAAAACAATACAAAAAAGGCAGAATATAATCAAATATGATCAGGCTAGTGCATAGATCAGTGCCACACACTAGATTTTGGGCGTATTTTGGTTTGTTAGAAAAAAGTTCCTCCTAAAATTTTAAAGGAAGAAAGACATATATGTACAAAATAAGGGTTGATACAATGAAGGGATGGAAGATGACTGTAAAGATGAAAATTATAAAAGATCTTATAAAAGGACTTGGTAAGATAAGTTGTTTGAAAAAAGAAAGAAGATTTAAGAAAAAAAAAGGAAAAAGGGAGAGACTGTGATCAGGCAGGAGACTAGAACAAAGCCATACACTAGTGATTTAGGGTATATTTTGATCTGTTAGAAGAAACTGTACCTCAAAATTTTAAAGAGAGAACAACTTATATATATATGCCAAAAATAAGGGTAACTACTATGAAGGGATAAAATATGACTCTAAAAATGAAAAATAAAAAAGGTTGTTTTTTTTTTAAAAAAAGGGATTTATAAGATGTTGGTTGAAAAAGGGAAAAATAAAAATAAAAAAACAGTCAAAAAAATTAACTTTGATGAAATAACGAATCATGGTAAAAAAAAAAAAAAAAAGCCATGAATCTATGTGCAGTATTCCCCTAGCGCTGGAGTTCTCCCATTCTCCTTGATCGATCAACTTGGTCTTGGCTTGCTGGCTGTTTGTGCTGATCTTCTGGGGGAGGGGCCTGTTGCTGTGGTTTCCAAATGTCTTTGCCGGAGGCAGAATTGCCCCGCCCTTGTTGGTCCTGGCTAAGGAAGCTGCTCCGGTTTGCTCTCAGGAGCTTTTGTTCCCTGCAAGCTCTCGGCACAGCTTTGGAGGACCAGGGCAGAAATGGTGGCCTCCCAATCTCCACTCGGAGGAGCCGAGAACTTGGGGCCCCGCTCCTCAGTGTGCCCCCAGAGAAAAGCAGTCACCTCCGTGTCCCCGGTCTCCGGCCGCACTCCGTGCTCACCCGGCCTGTGACCGAGCGTTGCTATCTCTGGCCCCCGACCCCGCGCGGAGTCTCCAAATCCAGCAGATCCCTGCAGTGTGTTCCCGCACCGCTCCTCCCCGGGAAGGAAGGGGAGTCTCCCCGGATCTGCTGCTTGTTGGGTCCCTGCTGGGGGAGCCGTGCCCCAACTGGGCCGCAGATCACAGTTTATGGCAACCCCGAGATGAGAGCCCGCGCCTCTGCTCCGTATCTGCAGCCGGCTTCCCTGCTCTGATACCTGGGAGCTCTGGCGCACTCAGGCACCCCCGGTCTCTCTGTGACCCCAAGGGTCCTGAGACCACACTGTCCCGGGAGGATTCCACCCCCCGCTTAGCCACTGCAGCGTCGTCCCTCCGCCGAGCCAACTTCTAAAAGGTCCGATTTTGTGCTCCGCGGCTCTATCACTTGCCAGAAGTGGCTGGCGGAGGCCCCTCCCCCGCCGTCTATCCTCCCGAATATCGCCTCGGATTCACTTCTCCGCACGCCCTACCTTCCAGTAAGTGGTCGCTTCTCTGTTCAGAGAGTTGTTGGTACTCTCCTGTTCAATCTCCTGTTGAGTTCGTAGGTGTTCAGAATGGTTTGATCCCTATTCAGCTGGATTCCTGAGACCAGATGAAATCTAGGTCTCCTACTCCTCCGCCATCTTGCTCCGCCTCCCTATCTTGGTCGCTTCTATCCAAATAGATCTCCATCTCTATCCACATTCACATATGCACCAATATATCTGTATCTCCATGTCTCCATGCATCCAGACCCATGGTGTATCGTGTTTATCTCTCCATAGATATAGGTTGTGCTAGAAGGCTTCCACATCTCTCTTGCCCTAGTGTATCATTGTTCCAGTTCCATCTATGGACACATCAACCTGTAGCTTCGGTAAACAGACTGGAAGTGTCTGTCTCTCTCCCTGAACAGAGAGGGATAGAATGTCTGAAAGGTGCTTGGCGGAGCTCTCCTTGGGACAGACTGGGCTTTCATTCTGTCTAGAGAAGACACGTGGAAGGACGGCTCACTTGCAGTGGTGGGAATACTGCGGTCTGATCTGAGAGTGTCTGGGAGGTCCCTGGAGGGGGATGGCACTGCTGCACATAGGAAATGGAGGGAAGAAAAGACCTGTAGCCACACTGGGGTCCAAGGCCAGCCAGGCCAGAGGAGTCTCAAGTCTGGACTTAAGCCCTGGAGTCTGTCCTGTCAACAGGTGGCCTGTTCCATCCATAACGGTGAGCTTTCAGGGCCTTGGTATGTGTGCAAAACGGAGCCACTACTCTGGGAAATCACCTGCCAGAGAAGGTGTCCACGTGGAAGCTGGCAGGAGTCCACCAGCTACCAGGCTGTTACTTATGGCCTTGGAGGCCGTGGCCCCAGGGGCTCTCATCTGCAAGGATACCCTCCACAACTGTGCCTCCCTTGGGATCCCTCAAACTGATCCTCTTGCTCTTGGGGTACCCTGGCCTGGGAATGAGTGATCAAGAACAAGACCCACATGTCTGCAAAACATCCTCTTGGGGCATGAAGGCTGCTCCCAGTCTTGGTCAGAGTCAACCTCAGGCACTGCCTGTTAACCACCTGCACTGTAGGGACAGAGAAGTCTACAAAAGCAACAGAGAGCCATGCCAATGGTAATTTGCCCTGAGCAGCTCCAATCAGGACTCGGGACTTGGATAACCTCGGGGGAATACGCTTTCCTGAAAGACACTGTTTTGAGGATGCTGCCCCCAGAAAAGTTGTAGGGCACCCTCTCTGCAGCCCTCTGCCCATGCCTCTCCTTGTGCTACAAGCCACCACTTGGACAAGGCAAGCCAGAAATGGACATTGGAGAGACACCAACCATCTGGCCAAGGCTGAAACCCAAGGGCTTCCAGGTTAGGCATTCCCTCTCTTTCTGCAGATGCTGTTTCCGTGACCTAAAGCCACTGATTTCTCTGGCACCGAAACACAAGCGCACACCAGCAAACACTCAGACATACAGACACCCCCACCCCCACCATTAGCGATTGCTAATGGACTGCCTTCAAGTCCTGGGAGAATGGGTCCCTTCACCACTTATTTCTACTGGGTTCCACTTGTCTCCCTCTAGTACACCTGATGGACTTTCAGAGACCTGTGGTCAAAAGGATACAGGAGGAGAATTTGGGTCAGTGTGTACCATTTTCTGTTGGACGATTGGTAGGTTCTTTGCTTTCTTTGTCCTTTGACTGGTCGGGTTCCTAAATGCCTGCCCTGGGACTCCAATGAAATGCTTGACTCAGCGCCCTTTCCAGCAGATCTTCCATTAAATCACTGAAGGGACTTTTCTCATAGAAGGGGGTTGGTCATTTTGGAAACACACACACAGCACCACCAGGATCACCTACCCAACACACCAGAAACACCCCAGCTTTGAATGAGATGCAACATGGCCCTTCCGGTTTCTATTTTGTTTTGAACTTATATGATTTTCTTCATCTTCTTCCCACATTACTGGAAATGACTTCTCCTTCTCCCAGGTCGTTAAGTAGTGCTCTCCTTAGAGAGCTCTCATCTCTCTTGGCAGGCCCTGTCATGAGTAGTCAAGAGCAAAGAACACCAGCTGGAGCCAGTGGAAACCCAAAATGATGGACTCCAGCGGAGCACAGATTATTTCTCTCTGGGAAAACTAGGGAAGCTTGAATCCATATCAGACTGCAGATAGCATTGCTTCCGTTGCACCAGGATCTGGTAGCATCTCCACTTGCCCCGAACACTGCACGTTCACAGGCTCCATGCATTTCCTTTAAGGGTGTTTATCCCTTGTGCCCACAAGCAACTAAGTGTGTCGACCAACCATCGCCACATACATGGAGATGGCCAACGAGCAATTTCCACTCATGTTTCTCCTATCGAAGCTGTGTGAATTCAGGCCCCTTCCCGGCTCCACAAGTGTTGTTTCACAAGCAGCCTGGGAGCTGCCAGGGTGTCAGTGGAAATGTGCTAAACAGATGCTAAGGGATTTGAGACACCAAACTAAGAGGCTAAATAATCCCAAATGTCAGGGGGAAGTTTGAAAATACCAGGACACTTACAAAATCAAAATTTTAAAAAATTTAAAGTAAAAATGAAAGGGAAAAATGAAAGCACTCAAATGAAAAATGTTGAAAGTCCAATACATAAAAAATAAATGTAAACAAACAAAAGAAGTTAGAAAATAATGTAATGCAAGGCAAAAGAATTTAATTAGGAGGCTCACCTTGGGTGGCCAAAGGTGACTCGAGTTCCAAATATAGGACATGGAGGACATCGAAATCTGAAGCGATTGTTGAAGGGTCTCCACTGGGTCCAGTCCTACACAGAGTCCCCAGAGTCTCAACACCATGATTTGATGTCAGGGCTGTAATCCTTGAGAAAAAACTAGTGGGAGTGGGAAAGAGACTTTGCATCCAGAGGAGAAGGGGCAGGGCACGTGCACCTGCCCAGGGTAAGCAATTGGCTCAAGTGGTCCCGATGTCCTCCTGAAGAACTCTTGTGCCACAGGTCTGAACCACTGAAGGCAGGGCGTCCACAGGAAGCTGTCAAAATAATTGGGGGTGGGCCATCAAGTGGTGTGCCATCTGGTCATTGATAAGTCCCATGCTCCATGTCCTGCCCATTGAACCAGCCAGCACTCTGGAACCCAAGTGACTGCACCGGCATTGCTCCCACCAGCACATCAAGGAGTAAATTTTCATCAGATACCCTGCTATCTGCATGCATTCCCCAAAACTTGATAATGTTCCAGGGTTCGAGAAATTAGAAGGGACCACCCTGATTGCTGGCACACATGGACGTCATCCATGGAAGATTGGGGGAAGGGGATAGAGAGAGAGGATTGTATGGCTGCTGTCAGAATGAAAACTGAATTTGAGTCCCTCTTTGGAAATAGGCAAGTTAGATCTCAGGTGGCAGAGAACCGATCAAAATTCAGCAACTATTTCAGGTGTCATTTACAAAAAGGAAACATTCACCTCATGGACCAGCACTTAGGATGTGTTGTCGGAGTTTCCCTTCATGTTTCTTTGAAGCAGTCAGTTCCTCTTTGTTTCTCCTAAGGTGCTTTCACTCCTTCACTCCCACCGTGGGTCTCCTCAATTCGTTGGCATGCCAACACATGGTTTGATAGTGGCTGGTTTTCCTAGATCCTTGCTTATCACCTGTCCCCACAGGCAGATTGCAGACTGCCTGTGTCCTGTTGAGCAGCCCCTTATTCGGATCCATGAGTGGCAAAGTCACAGGAACCCCGAACTGAGAATATGTCGACCCAGCAGAAAGTGAAGAGTTGAGACTGCGCCACCAGTTTGCATTCCTATTACAGCTTTCCACATATGGTTGCCATTTCCCTTGCAACAGGCCCACTCACATGCACAACATGATGGACGCAACTTGTTTTGAAGCTGACGCAGCAAGGTGCTCTGTGAACATTGTTCTAGCAGAATCTGAACCCTGACATCGCCACCAGAGAACGACCGGCCCAAGAGCTAGACATTACATAATCCAGAATCCAGGTAGGCTTCAGCTTCCATTGCATTTTTCCTGGGGTCAAGATTGGACACAATCCAGTCCAAGCCACTGCATGCCAATGCCCACGCTCAGCTGGGGAGCTCAGGAGTTTGGCCCCTGTTTGTGCATCGCTGTTGAACCTGTGCCCTTTGAAGTTATTCCAAATCATTCAGTCCTGGAACATGGGTAGCAGTTGTCTGCAAGGCTTGGGACATTCTAACAAGTCAACACATTTTGGCTTACCTTCCTGAGAGATCATTTCTCCAGAGTTATTGCATGGCCCACACAAAACACTCTTGATACCTTAGATATGAGAAAAATAATATATATAAATACATATTTATATTCATATTGTATACATATATATAATATATAAATATACACTACATATATATCATGTCCAACAGTGTTGCCTGACCTTCTGTTCTTCTTTTGCCATTAAGTGTGGTTCCAGAACCAGTGCATGAGACAGCTAAGGCAGAGTTGTTTGTGGTTCACAAACCCCCAGGGGAAGGGCCATCGCATGGACAGGAACAGCCTCCTGCTTGGACTCAAGGTGACTCCCTAGCATACCAAATGGTTCTCTTCTTGAGCTTCTCCTTAACACAGGAACGGGTCATCATGGGCTTGCCAAGTGTATGGCAAGAAGGCTTAGGATAGGAACACATGCTCTGGTTCCAGCTGCCTTTCTGTTCCCCCGGCTTCAGAGAGTACCTCTCTGCCTATTCCTCTTCTCTCCCTTTAGCTTCAGACCCTGTGTATCTGCTTGCAGACCAGACAGCTCCATTCTGAGCTCACATTTTCAACAAGTAATTAAAGGGAACTTACGGTGTGCCTATGGGGAACAAACATGGGAGGCTCTAGAAGACATTCCTTTTTGTTTGTTTGTTTGTGTGTTTTATAGTTTCAGAGGTAGAATTTAGTTGCATTGGGTGTTATATTCATCAGTTGCATATAACACCTAATGCTCATTCCTAGTGCCCTCCCTAATGCCCATCACTTAATTTACCCCTTCTCCCCAACCACCTCCACTGAAGCAACCCTCAGGTCCATCCCTATATTTAAGAGTTTCTTATAATTTAGCTTCCTCTCTGTTTTCACCTTATTTTATTTTGTCTTCCCGTCCCCTATTTTCATCAGTTTTGTTTCTTAAGTTCCCAATATGAGTGAAATCATATGGTATTTCTCTTTCTCTGACTAAGTTCAATTAGCATAACACCGTCTAGTTCCATCCACATCATTGCAAATGGCTAGATATCCTTTATTCTTGGTGCCTGTGTATCATTTCATTGGGTATATATAACAAATCTTCTTTACTGAGACCTCAAAAGATCTGTTTTTACACCCTGCTGCTTATAATACTTTGTGGTAGCTTCCTCAAGCAGACTTCCTTATCTCCACTG
The DNA here is from genome assembly GCF_037043125.1 of Eumetopias jubatus. Taxonomy (NCBI): domain Eukaryota; kingdom Metazoa; phylum Chordata; class Mammalia; order Carnivora; family Otariidae; genus Eumetopias; species Eumetopias jubatus. The sequence continues at coordinate 494,149 of NW_028274836.1, read as the reverse complement.
TATCTTCAACTATCTGACAGCAGATTCAAGTCTCCACACTTCCTCCCTTCCAAACTGTGCTCCCTTATCTCCTTGTTGACTTGCAGCATTTATATTCTTAGATCTCTGATTTCTTGGGTGCTCAGAATGATTTGATAAGTATGTAGTCGTATTTGAGGGATGAGACAAACTTATTTCTTCCCCTCTGTACTTTCCGATTGGATGCTGGGCATGAAGACCGTGAACCCGGTGACAGGCTGAATTTTGTTGCCCCAATTCTATGAGAGCTGAATGTCTTTTTGTGAAGTAGGTAATGATTTGGGACACAGTTTCATCCTTTCCCAATTTATGTTCATTTTAAGAAGATGTACCCAACCTATATCTACCAATTTCAACAATTATATATAAGATTTGATGGATGACTTGAAAATAGCATTTGCTAGAGTGCCATGTTGTCCAACTTACCCCTCAAGTGTGACCTTTCATTGGGTCTAATGGCCCATGCCTTCATTAATATCGGTGTCAGTGTTTCAGTGAATGTTGACTCTGTGTGTGACACTTAGCTTTGTACTGACTGAATATTTTCAGCGTCATCATGAAGTTCACCATAAATACATCCTAAATAATACTTTTCATCTTGAAGAAACTTAACCTGTTTTCTTTAAAAGACGGTTTCCAGGCAATGATGTCAGAAGTGTTACTGAGAATGCCATTCATCATTTGTCAGCCAAACTGCATGGTGATTGGCCACAAAATGGGGTCGTCCTGATAGCATCATGGTGATTGGCCAGGGCACGGTGGTGACATATGAAGAAGGACATGGGATGCCACAGGGCTGTTATAAAAGTATGGCAACAGCCGAGGCTAAACTGAGAAGAGAGATGGCACTTCGGCCACAGCTCTTCCTGCTGTTCCGTGAGTTCTCTACTCTGTTCTCTGTTCCCGCCCATGGCAAGCCCTGCCCACTCTTCCTGCCCCGGGGCTCTCATCAGCACTCTGCACCCCACCTTCATGTTTGCCATTATATTTGTGCCCCTCTGTTGTCCTGAGCATCCTTGAAGCCATACCCAGTGACTCCTGGACCCATTTCCCACTGTGAGGTTGGCCTGACTGCTCAGGAATGCATTCTGATTTGGCATGTGGGAGAAGGACACTGGGAATCAGAGTGCAGTGGATTCTCAGCCAGCTGGGTCCCACACCTCTGGGGTCACAACTGGGCTCAGCAGAGCAAAGCTGAGTCCACAACCTGAGGGAATCACCCCATTATTGGACACATTTGGATTCCATGGATCACAAGACCTCAGACAATGAGCTATCTGACCCAGCTCCGAGGGGACAAACGAATCCCCAAGACACCTGGCTGACCAGGATCCTGTAGACCACAAACCCTCAAAAACAGCACACCTTAAAGAAATTCAGTCCTCAAACAAAGCATCAGGTACCTCAACCCTGGGAGCCCTCAGAACCCATTTGACACTGGGCCGGTGAGACCCATAGATATGGGGTAGAAAAGGAGCCCTCACACCACAAACTGGTCAGGCCAGTGTGGCAGAAGGCAAGTGAGTCTGGAGAACACGAGGCTTGCCAAGTGCCAAGAAACCACGAGTCTTGCACCCCAGCTAAACATTGGGAAAAGGACTCAACTGGGCAGCATTCTCACTATGTGCCCTTTTACTTTGAGAACAAGAATTGAGCTCTGGGATAGGATAAGCACACACCTGGACAGAGGGCTTACAATGTGCCCTTGGACCTGGAGACTAGCAACCCAGCTCAGCATGTTGCAGGCACCTCAACATCAGGCTTACCATGTGCTCTAGGACCTGCAGACCAACAACACATCTCTGTGCTATGCCAAGCAGGCACCTGGACAGAGATCTCCCAATGTGCCTTTGGACCTGGAGAGTAAAATACAGCTTCAACCAAGGAGCTAGCACCAAGCATCTAGATTAGGTCTCACAAAGTGCCTTGGGACCTGGAGACCAAGAACTCAGATCTGTGCTAAGCCAAGCAACCTGGATAGAATGATCCAGATGTTCTCATGGAACTGCAGACCAAAACGGAGCTCTCTGTTAGATGAAGCAGGCACCTTGACAGCAGGCTCAGTATCTGCCCTTGTACAGTGGAGCCCAAAATCAAAGCTCTGAGCTAGGCCAAGCACACACCTAGACAGAGGGATCAACATGTGCTCTTGGAAAAGGAGACCACCGACTCAGCTCTGTGCTAGGGCAAGCAGGCACCTGGACAGAAGTCTCATCATGTGCTCTTGGACCTGGAGACCAACAACATAGCTCTGCACTAAGCCAAGCAGTCACCTGGACAGCGGGCTCACCACATGCTCTAGGATGTGGATCGTTCCTTCCCCCCAGAGCACAGGGAACTCAAACACTGGGATTGCCAGTGGGTCTCAGGCTATGAGACCTCCGAACATGCTCATCACTACCACGTGGCCCCTGGTCTCTTGGCCACCTGGGAGCATTGAAACCAAGAGCCCTCTAGTCATGCTTAGTATTGGCCTAAAAAGGCACTGGGACCACAGCCTGACCAAAACCCTCTGAATGGCTGCCTTCCAACTCTGCAGAGACGTGAGCATTTGAGTCCCGTCTCACCTGGGATTGACTTCAGACTGAGGTCCTTGTGGCCGTCTGCTTGTGCATTATTCATCTTCTGAGGAGTTCTCCTCAGGAGAAAATGACACCACGCGCTAGAAAATAAAATAGACTAGTGATTTGAAGACTTTGTATTAAGTCTCAAGGCATGAAATGAGGATGGGGGCTGGGAGGAAAGTGTAAAGGAGACCAAGGCCCTAAGCACTGAGTCATTCATCCCACACTTGAACAAGAGGTCCACCAACCTGGAGGGAGAGATGAAGACCTTAAAACAAGAGACCAAGCAGTACAGTGAGAGGTAGACTCAGCTCCATGACCTGAAGAGGGTGTTCATTCAAATGAAGGTCTTCCTGGAAGTTTCTGCTTCCCACTTAGTGCCCCATGGTTGAGTTCTGAGCACCAACCCCGCGAAGACAGAAGAGGAGCTGGGAAAATTGTGGTCATCTCCAGGAGTGGGGGCGTGGTATGAATTTGAGTATTAGATTAAATAGACTATTTAAAATTATCATTTCTGAATGAGGAATTTATGAGAAACCATCCCCTTGTGATTGTGATGTGCAGCCTGGCTCACAGTACCTACTGCCCCTTATTAGTCATCACATTTTCCTGATGCTGGGCAGGGATGTCTATGGCTTTGAGAAAATATCAGTGAAGTATGCTGAGCAATATATATATATATACACTTATGTATATAGTATTATATTATATTATATTATATTATATTATATTATATTATATTATATTATATTATTTGTGGACATTCCAAATGCTTTGTTGTGGGTGACTTCAAGTTTTTAAACATTGTGGTTTGAAAGTATGCATGGTACGGAGGCGGAGGAAGATGGCAGATGATTTGGAGACCTGGATTTATTCTGGTCTCAGGAATTCAGCTAGATAGGGATCAAACCATTCTGAACACCTATGAACTCAAAAGGAGATTGAAGAAAAGAATAGCAACAACTCTCTGAATAGAAAAGCGACCACTTTCTGGATGGTAGGACGTGTGGAGAAGTGAATCCGTGGTGATATTCGGGAGGATAGACGGTGGGGGAAGGGGCTCCTGTAGGCCGCTTCTGGCAAGTGATAGAGCCTCAGAGCACAAAATCGGTACTTTTAGAAGTCGGCTTCCCTGAGGGACGTTGCTCCAGTGTCTAAGCAGGGGGTGGAACCCTCGCAGGACAGGGGTCACAGAGGGACCAGGGGTGCCTGAGTGCAGCAGAGCTCCCAGGTATCAGAGCAGGAAATTTGGCTGCAGAGACAGAGCTGAGGCATGGTCTCTCAGTTTGGGGTTGTCATAAACTGTGATCGGCGACACAGTCGGGCCACTGCTCCTCCAGCAGTGACTCAACAAGCGGCAGATCCGGGGAGACTCCCCTTCCTGCCCTGGGAGGAACAGCACGGGATGGCACCGCAGGGATTTGCTGGGTTTGGAGACTCCATATTGGGTAGGGTGCCGGAGATTGAGTCGCTTGGTCACAGGCTGCGTGTGCATGGATTGCGGCTGGAGACCGGGGAGATGGGAGTGATTGACTGCTTTCACTGGGGGCGCACTGAGGAGTGGGGCTCTGAGTTCTCAGCTCCTCAGCGGGGGGAGATTGGGAGGCCGCCATTTTCACTCTTGTCCTCCAAAGTTGTACCAAAACGTTGCAGGGAAAAAAAACTCCCCAGAGCAATCCCGAGCAGATTACTTAGACTGGACATGGCAATGGCGGGGCAATTCCACCTCGGGCAAAGTCATTTGGAAAGCACAGCAACAAGCCCTTCCCCCAGAATATCAGCAAGAACAGCCAGCCAGGACCAAGTTTACCAGTCAATGAGAGCGGCAGAAATCCAGCGCTGGGGGAATATTGCACATAGAATTCATGGCTTTTTTACCAAGATACTTTAGTCTTTCAAAGTTAATTTTTTTTTACTATCTTTTTTTCTTATTTTTCTTCTTCCCTTTTTCAACCAACATTTTATCAATCCGCTTTAAAAAAAAACATTTATTTTTAATTTTTCGATGTATATTCTGTCCCTTCATAGTGGTTACCCTTATTTTTGGCATATATAACTTGTTCTCACTTTAAAATTTTGGTATACACTTTCTCCTAACAGATACAAATATACCCTAAATCTCTAGTGTATGGCTTTCTTCTAGTCTCCTGCTTGATCACATTCTCTCCCTTTTTTTCTTTCTTTATTATTTAAATCCTCTTCTTTCTTTTTTCAAACAACTTCTTAGATCAATTCCTTTTATAAATTTTTATACTTTTCATTCTTACTGTCATATTCCATCCCTTCTTTGTATCAACCCTTATTTTGTACATCTAAAGTCTTTCTTTACAATTTTGTGAGGCACTTTCTCCTAACAGACCCAAATACACCCAAAATGTAGTGTGTGGCACTGACTTATGTACCAGCCTGATCATCTTTGATCATATTATGTTTTTTTTGTTGTTGTTTAATTCTGTTTTTGTTTGTTTTTATCTTTTTCTTTTTTTCTCTTTCTTTTTTCTTTAGTTCCCTTATTTTCCCCTGGTTTCAGGTCTTTTCTGATTTGTTTAGAGAATATTTTCTGGGGATGTTGTAACCTTCTTAGCATTTTGTTCTCTCCTTCATCTATTCTCCTCTGGACAAAATGACAAGACGGAAAAAATGACCTCAAGAAAAAGAACAAGACGCAGTACCAACTGCCAGGAACCTACTCAATATGGACATATGTATGATGTCAGACCTAGATTTCAGAATGATGATTTTTAAGCTACTAGCTGGGCTTGAAAAAAGTGTGGAAGTTATTAGGGAAACCCTTTCTGGAGAAATAAAAGAACTAAAATTTAACCAAGTCAAATTCAAAAAGACTATTAATGAGGTGCAATAAAAAATGAGGGCGCTACCTGCTAGGAGGAATGAGGCAGAAGAGAGAATTAGTGGTCTAGAAGACAAAATGATGGAAAATAAAGAAGCTGAGAAAAAGAGAGAGAAAGAAGTATTGGATCACGAGGGCAGAATTCGAGAGATACGCGATACCATAAGATGAAACAACATTAGAATAATTGGGATCCCAGAAGAAGAAGAAAGAGAGAGTGGGGCAGAAGGTATATTGGAGCAAATAATAGCAGAGAACTTCCCTAATGTGGGGAAGGAAACAGGCATCAAAATCCAGGAGGCATAGAGAACCCATCTCAAAATCAATAAAAACATGTCAACACCCCGACATCTAACGGTAAATCTAATGAGTCTCAGAGACAAAGAGAAAATCCTGAAAGCAGCTCGGGAGAAGAGATATGTAACGTATAATGGTAGAAAAATTACTGGCAACAGATCTATCCCAGAGACCTGGCGGGCCAGAAAGGACTGGCAAGATATATTCAGAGCACTAAACGAGAAAAATATGCAGCCAAGAGTACTATATCCAGCTAGGCTGTCATTGAAAATTGAAGGAGATTGAAAAAGCTTCCAGGACAAACAAAACTAAAGGAATTTGCAAGCATGAAACCAGCCCTACAGGAAATATTGAAATGGGTCCTCTAAGCAAAGAGAGAGACTAAAAGCAGCATAGACAAGAATGGAACACTAAAAATATACAGTAAGAGTCACCTTAAAGGCAATACAATGGCACTAAATTCATATCTTTCAATAGTTACTCTGAATGTAAATGGGCTAAATGACCCAATCAAAAACACAGGCTATCAGATTGGATTAAAAAACAATATCAATGGATATGCTGTCTGCAAGAGACTCATTTTAGATCCAAGGACACCCCCATTAAACCCAATACCGTAGTAAGTTATGTAGAGGGACAGTACATCATACTTAGAGGGTGTACCTAACAAAATTTAACAATTGTAAATATCTATGCCCCAATAGGGAAACAACCAATTATATAAACCAACTAATAACCCAAATAAAGAAACACACTGGTAATTATATATTAATAGTAGGAGATTTTAACACTCTACTTACAGCAATGGACAGATCATCTAAGCAGAAGATCAGCAAAGAAACAAGAGTTGGAAGGACACATTGCACCACATGGACTTCCCTGACATATACAGATCATTCCATCCTAAAACAACAGGATACTCATTCTTTTCGAGAGCACGCGGAACATTCTCCAGAATAGACCACATACTGTGTCACAAATCAGGTCTCAGCTGGGACCAAAAGATTGAGGTTATCCCCGACATATTTGAGACCACAATGCTTTGAAACTGAACTCAACTACAAGAAGAAATGTGGAAGAATCTCAGACACTTGGGAGCAAACCAGCATTCTGATAAAGAATGATTGGGTCAACCAGGAAAGTAAAGAAGAACTTAAATAATTCATTGAAAATAATGAGAATGAAAATGCATTGTACAAAAACCCATGGGAGGGGTGCCCATGTAACTCAGTAATTAAACGTCTGCCGTCGGCTGAGGTCATGATCCCAAGGTCCTGGGATCGAGGCCCGTGTCAGGCTCCCTTCTCCGCGGGAAGCCAGCTTCTCGTCTCCCACTCCCCCTGCTTGTGTTCCCTCTCTCACTGTGTCTCTCTCTGTCAAATAAATAAAATCTTAAAAAAAAAAACCCATGGGAAACAGCAAAGGTGGTCCTAAGAGGAAAGTGCATAGCCATTCACACGTATCTTATAAAATTAGAAAAATCCAAATTGCACAAGGTAAACTTGCACCTAAAAAGCCTGTAGAAAAAACCGCAAATTAGGCCTAAACCATGCAGGAGGACAGAAATAATAAAGACTAGAACAGATATTAAAGAAACAGAAAACAGAAAAACAGTAGAACAGATCAATGAAATTAAATGTTGGATCCTTGAAAAAATTAATAAGATCGATAAATTTCTTGTCAGTCTTTTCCAAAGGAAGAGACAGGACACAATTAATAAAATCATAATGAAAGGGGAGAGATCACAACTAATACCAAGGTCATAGAAACAATTATGAGAAGTTTTTTTTATCACCAAAGACATGCCGACAAATTAAGCAATCCAGAAGAACTGGATACCTTTCTAGGAACTTATAAACTTCCAAGACTGAAAGAGGAAGAAATAGACAATCTGTACAGACCACTTAACAGCAAGGAAATTGAAGCAGTAGTTGTAAACCTCTCCCCGCAAAAAGCGTCCAGGGCCAGATAACATCCAAGGCATATTCTGCCAAACATTCAAAGATGAAATAATACCTCTTCTACTGGAGTTTTTTCAAGAAATAGAAATGGAAGTAAAACTTCAAAACTGGTTTCATGAAGTCAGCATTACCTTGATCAAAAATCCAAAGGCCTCATCAAAACGAGCCTTACAGACCATTATCCTTGATGAACAAGGATGCCAAAGTTCTCAACAAGATCCTAGCCAATATAATCCAACAGTACACTAAAAGGATTATTTATCACGACCATGTGGGATTTATTCCTGGAATGCAAGGGCGGTTAAACATTCGGAAAGCAATCCAAGTGATGGAGTCCATAAAAAACGAACAGACAAGAACCCTATGAACCTCTCTATTGATGCAGAAAAAGCATTTGACAAAATACAGCATCCTTTCCTGATTAAAATTCTTCAAATTATAAGGATAGTGGGAACATAACACAACATCATAAAAGCCATCTATGAAATGCCCAAGCAAATATCATTCTCAACGAAGAAAACTGAGAGATTTCCCTTAAGGTCAGGAATGTGAGAAGAATGTCTAGTCTCACCACTATTGTTCAACATACTACTAGAAATCCTAGCTTCAGCCATCAGAGAAGAAGAAATGAAAGGCATTCAGATTGGCAAAAATTAAGTCAAAAGTTTTCTCTTTGCAGATGACATGATCCTTTGTGTGGAAAATCCAAAAGACTCAACCCCAACATGGCTAGAACTCAACCAGCCATTCAGAAATCTGGCAAGATACAAAGTCTTTGCATAGAGATCAGTTGCATTTCTAGACAGAAACGATGTGACTGAAGAAATAGGAATTAAGGAATCAAGTCCATTCACAATAGCACAAAAAACCATTAGATCCCTAGGAATAAACCTAAGCAAAGAGGTAAAGGATCTATACTCTAGAAAATATGGGACACATATGAAAGAAATAGGGGAAGACACAAATAGATGGAAAAATATTCCATGATTATGGATTGGAAAAATAAACATTATTAAAATATCTGTGTTGCCCAGAGAAGTCTACACATTCAAATATTCCCTATCAAAATATAATTGACATTTTTCACAGAGCTCAAACAAACATCCTAAAATGTGTATAGAACCAGAAACGACTTCAATTCACCAGGGGATTTTTGAAAATGAAAATCAAACCTGGGGGTATCATGTTGCCTGACTTCAGGCTATAGTGAAAGCCTGTGACACAAAGACAGCATGGTACTAGCACAAAAACAGACACATAGATCAATGGTAGAGAACAGAGCCCAAAAATGGACCCTCAACTCTAAGGTCAACTAATCTTCGAAAAAACAGGAAATAGCCAGTGGAAAAACAAAGACAGTCTCCTCAATAAATGGCGCTGGAAAAATTGGACAGACACATGCAGATGACTGAACCTGGACCATTTTCTTATATCATACACAAAGATGAAATCAAAATGGATGAAAGACCTCAATTTGAGGCAGGAATCCATCAAAATTCTTGAGGAGAAGGTAGGTAGTAACTTCTTCAAAAACAGGCACAGCACCTTATTTCAAGACACTTCTCTAAATGCAAGGAAAACAAAAGCAAAAAATGAACTTTTGGGACTTGATTAAGATAAATACCTTCTGCACAGCAAAGGAAACAATCAACAAAATTGAGAGGCAACCAACAGAATGGGAGAGATATTTACAAATGACATTACGGATAAAGGCTAGTATCTAAGATCTATAAAGAATTTCTCAAACTCAACACCCAAAGAACAAATAATCCAATCAAGAAATGGGCAGAAGACATGAACAGACATTTCTCCAAAGAAGACATCCAAATGGCCAACAGGCACATGAAAAAGTGCTCAACATCGCTCGGCATCAGGGAAATCCAAATCAAAACCTCAATGAGATACCACCTCACACCCGTCAGAATGGCTAGAATTAACAAGTCAGGGAACGACAGATGTTGGCGGGGATGTGGAGAAAGGGGAACCCTCCTACACTGTTGGTGGGAATGCAAGCTGGTGCAACCCCTCTGGAAAACAGTATGGAGGTTCCTCAAACAGTTGAAATTAGAGCTACCGTTTGATCCAGCAATTGCACTACTGGGTATTTACCCCAAAGATACAAATGTAGGGACCCGAAGGGATACGTGCACCCCAATGTTTATAGCAGCAATGTCCACCATAGCCAAACTGTGGAAAGAGCCAAGATGCCCATCGACAGATGAATGGATAAAGAAGAGGTGGTATATATACACAATGGAATATTATGCAGCCATCAAAAGGAATGAGATCTTGCCATTTGCAACGACGTGGATGGAACTGGAGGGTGTTATGCTGAGTGAAATAAGTCAATCAGAGAAAGACATGTATCACATGACCTCACTGATATGAGGAATTCTTAATCTCAGGAAAGAAACTGAGTGTTACTGGAGTGGTTGGGGGTGGGAGGGATGGGGTGGCTGGGTGATAGACATTGGGGAGGGTATGTGCTACGGTGAGCGCTGTGAATTGTGCAAGACTGTTGAATCACAGTTCTGTACCTCTGAAACAAATAATGCAACATATTTTAAGAAAAAAGAAAAAGAAGAAGATAACAGGAGAGGAAGAAAAGGGGAGTATGTCAGAGGGGGAGACGAACCATGAGAGATGATGGACTCTGAAAAACAAACTGAGGGTTCTAGAGGGGAGGGGGGTAGGGGGATGGGTTAGCCTGGTGATGGGTATTGAGAAGGGCACGTTCTGCATGGAGCACTGGGTGTTATGAACAAACAATGAATCATGGAACACTGCACCAAAAACTAATGATGTAATATATGGTGATTAACATAACAATAAAAAAATAAAAAAAACACAACAAATGATGTACTATATGTTGGCTAAATGAACATAATAAAAAATAGAGAGCTAACCTTTCAACCCAGCAATTGCAATTCTGGGTATTTGCCCCAAAGATACAGATGTAGTGAAAAGAAGGGACACCTGATCCTCAATATTCATGGGAAAGGAAGGATCTACATCCTAGGTCATGTGGCGAGACCACTGTCCAGGTACCTGTTTGGCCTAGCATAGAGCTGAGTTGTTGGCTTCCTGTTCCAAGAGCACATGTTGATCCCTCTGTCTAGGTGTGTCCTTGGCTTAGCACAGAGCTTGGATTTTGGTCTCCAGGTACAAGGGTGATATGTTGGTGCCTGCTTCACCTAGCATAGAGCTGAGTTGTTGGTCTACAGGTCCATGAGCAGGTTGTGATCCCTCTGTCCAGGTTGCTTGGCTTAGCACAGGTCTGACTTCCTGGTCTCCAGGTCCAAAATATATTATGAGACCTCTGTCCAGGTGACTGCTTGGCCTAGCAGAGATGTGTTGTTGGTCTCCATGGCTAAGGGCACATGGTGATCCCTTCGTCTAGGTTTCTCCATGGTCAGGTGCGGCGCTGTGTTTTGGTCTCCAGGCCCAAAGTCACATTGTGAGACATCTACCCAGGTGCCTGCTTGGCATAACACAGAGATGTATTGTTGGACTGCAGGTCCTAGAGCACATGGTGAGACTGCTGTTTAGGTGCCTGCTTGGCGTAGCACAGAGCTGCTTTGTTGTACTTCAGGTCCACTGGCACATGGTGAGTTCTCTGCGCAGCTGTCTGCTTAGCCCAGCATAGAGTTGAGATGTTGGTCTCCAGGTCCAAGGGCACGAGGAGAGGCCACTGTCCAGGTGACATCTTGGCTGGATGCAGAGCATTGGAACAGGGCTCAGGTCCACCTGCACATGGTGATCACATTGTCTAGGTGAGCTCTTGGCAACATGCTAAGTTGGGTTGACAGTCTCAGGTCCAAGGGTACATAGCGAGCCCTCTGTCCGGGCATCTCTTTAGCCTACCTCAGAGATCCTTTCTTGGTCTCCAAGGGAAAAGCCACATGGTGAGCCTGCAGTTCAGTTGAGGTTTTCCTCAATGCTTAGCTGGGATGCAAGACTCCTGCTTTCTTGGCACTTGGCAAGCCTCGTACTCTTTGGACTCACTTGCCTGGTGTCACACTGGCCTGGACAGCTTGTGGTGTGAGGGCTCCTTTTCCAGCCCATTACAATGTGACTCACCTGCTCAGTGTCAAATAGGATCAGAGGGCTCCCAGGTTTCAGGTACCTGGTGCTCTGTTTAGGGACAGAAATTCTTTATAATCTGCTGTTTTTGATGGTTTGTGGTTTATGGGATCATTGTCAGCCAGGTATATGGTGGATTAGTTTGTCACCTCTGAGCTGGTGAAGACAGCTTATTGTCTGAGGACCTGTGGTCCAAGAACTCCCTCTGTGTCCAATGATGTGGTGATTCCCTCAGGTTGTGGATTCAGCTTTCCTTTGTTGAGCCGGGTTGTGACCCCAGAGGTATGGGGCCCAGCTGGCTGAGAATCCACTTTACTCTGATTCCCAGTGTCCTTATCCCACGTGCCAAATCAGAATGCATACCTGAGCAGCCAGTCCATCCTCACAGAGGTAAATGCATCAAGGAGTAGCTGGGTGTGTGGACTCTCAGGACCACAGATGGGCACAAAGACAGGAACACACATGAAGGTGGCATGCAGAAAGTTGGTGAGAGGCCCACAGCAGGAGGAGTGGGCAGGGGTATTGCCATGGGCAGGAGCAGAGAATAGAGTAGAGAACTCAAGGAAGAGCAGGAAGAGCAATGGCTGAAGTGCCAAGTCTCCTCAGTGCAGCCTGGGCTGTTGCTGTGCATTCTTAACATTCTGGGGCATCACAAGGCCTCTTGTGATGTCATAACCATACCCTGGCCAATCACCATGGCACTATCAGGTTGATCCCTTTTGGGTGGCCAATTATGATGCAGTTTGGCTGGCCAGTGACCAATGGCTTTCTCAGTAACCCTTCTGACATCATTGCCTGGAAACCATCATTTAAAGAAAACAGGATAAGTTTCCTCCAAGATGAAAAAATATTATTTAGGATGTATTTATAGTGAAGGGCAAGGTGAGGCTGAAGCACTCAACCAGTACAAAGGTAAATGTATCACACAGATTCACCATTCATCGAAACACTGACAATGATATTAATGAGGAGATGGGCCGTTATACCCCAAGGAAGGTCCCGCTTCCTTGGAGTAAGTTGGACAATATGGCACTAGAACAAATGCTATTCTCAAGTCATCCATCAAAGCTTATATAAAAGTGTTGAAAATGGTAGAAATATGTTGGGTACATCTTCCCACAATGAACATAAACCTGGAAAGGATGAAGCTGTGTCACAAATCATTACCTACTTGCCAAAAGCACATTCAGCTCTAACAGAAGTGGGGCAAAAAAACAGTCTGCCACCGGGTTCACAGTCTTCATGCTGAGCATCCAATCAGAAAGTACAGATGGGAAGAGTTAAGTTTGTCTCATCCCTCAAATACAACTACATACTTATCAAATCATTCTGAACACCCAGGAAATCAATCAAACATCTTAGAATAAAAATGCTGCAAGTCTACATGTAGACAAGGGACCACCGATTGGAAGGGAGGACGTGTGGAGACGTGAATGTGCTGTGATATAGCTGAGGATACAGTGGAGGTGAGGGAGTCGGCTTGAGGTAGCGACCGCAAAGTATTATCAGCAGCAGGGTGCAAATACAGATATTTTTGAAGTCTGGATAAAGAAGATTTATTATATATACACCATGGAATGATACTCAGCCACCAAGAAAAACGAAACCTTGCCATTTGCAATGATGTGGATGAAAAAAGAGGGTATAATGCTACTTGAAATTGCTCAGTCACAGATAGACAAAAACCATATGATTTCACTCATATTTGGAACTTAAGAAACAAAACCGATGAACATAGGGGAAGGGAAGACAAAATAAAATAAGATGAAAACAGAGAGGGAAGTAAACCATAAGAAACTCTTAACTCTAAGGATGAAAGTGAGGGTCCCTTGAGTGGAGGTGGGTGTGGAGAAGGGGTAATTAGGTGATGGGCATTAGGGAGGGCACTAGGCATGAACATTGGGTGTTATATGCAACTGATGCATCACTAAATTCTACCTCTAAAATTACAAAGAAAAAAAAAGGATGTGTTCTGGAAGCTCCCATGTTTGTTCCCCACTTGCACACAGGAAGCTCCCGTTAATTCCTTATTTAAAAGGTGAGCACAGATGGAGCTATCTGGTCAGCAAGTAGATGCACAGGGTCTGGAACTCAGGGAAAGAGAAGAGTAATATGCAGAGAGGTGCTTTCTGAATCTGGGGGAAGAGAAATGTGGCTGGAACCAGATAGAATGGGTTCATAACATAAGCCTTCTTGACATGCACTTGGCAACCGCATGCTGACCCATTCCTGTGTCAAAGCAAATTTCAAGAAGAGACCTCTTTGGTATGCTGGTGAGTCACCCTGAGTCCAAGCTGGAGGCTGTTCGTCTCCACACGATGGCCCTTCCACTTGGGAATTTGTAGACCCCAAATGGCTCTGACTTAGCTGTCTCGTGCACCAGTTCTGGAGCCACATCTAAGTAGCAAAAGAAGAACCGATGATCAGGCAAAACCTGTGGACATGATTTATATATATATATATTTTTTTCTCATACCTAAGATTTCAGAGTGTATTGTGTGTGCCATTCAATAACTCTGGACAAATGACCTCTAGGGATTTACATCAAAGACATGTTGAGCTTTTGGAATGTCCCAGGCCTTGCGCTCCCATGTGCCACGAGTGAAAGACTTGGAATGACTTCTAAGGGCACGTGCTCAACAGAGATACACATAGAGGGGCCAAAGCTTCTGTGCTTCCCAGGTGAGCATGGTGATTGACATGCAGTGCCTTGGGCTGGATTGTGTCCACACCTTGTCCCCCAGGAAAAAAATGCAAGAGAAGTTGAAGCCTACCAGGATCCTGGTTCTTGAATGTCTAGTTCTCGGGATAGTCATTCTCTGGTGGTGATGCCAAGGTATGGGTTCTGCTGGAACAATGCTCTCAGAGCACCATGCAGCATCGGCTTCAAAACAAGCTGTCTCCATCGGGATTTGGGTGGGAGTGGACCTGTTGCAGGGAAAAAGGCAACCTTATAAGGAAGGCTTCATAGGAATGCAAACTGGTGGTGCGGTCTCTGCTCTTCACTTTCTGCCCTGTGGACACCTTCCCAGTCTGGGGATTCCTATGCCTTTGCCACTCATGGATCCGCCTAAGGGGCTTCTCAATGGGACACAGGCAATCCTCCACCTGTCTATGGGAATGGGTGATAGGCAAGGATCTAGGGAAATTCCAACCGCTATCAAGCCATGTGATGGCATGCCAATGAGTTGTGGAGACCCGCCTTGGGAGTGAGGGGCCGAAAGCACCTTAGGAGAAACAAGGAGGATCCCACTGTTCCTAAGAAACATCAAGGTAAACTCCAACAATACGTCCTAAGTGTGGATCCCAGAGGTATATGTTATATTTTTGTAAATGACACCTGAAATAGGCGCTGAATCTTGACTCGGTCTCTGCCACTTGAGATCTAGCTTGCCTATTTTCAAAAGAGGGATTCTTGGTGGGAATGCTGGCCACTGACTTCAGTTTTCATTCTGACAGCAGCCATATGCAAGCCTCTCTCTATCCCCTTTCCCCAATCCTCCATGGATCACATCCCTACAGCATGTGTGCTGGCAATCGGGGTGGTCCCTTCTACTTTCACAATCCCTGGAAAGTTATCAGGGTCTTTGGGGAATTCAAGCAGGGTGCAGGGCATCTGACAGAAACTTACTCCTTGATGTGCTGGTGGGAGCCATGCTGATGGAGTCCCTTGGGTTCCAGACCCCTGGATGGTCAACTGGGCAGGACCCGGAGCATGGGACTTATCAATGCCTGGGATGGCCCTCCCCTGGATGTCCCACCCCCATCATTTTGACAGTTTCCTGTGGGAACCCTCTCTTCAGTTGTTCAGACATTTTGTGGAAGAGGTCTTCAGGAGGACATCGGGACCACTTGAGCCAAGTGCTTGCCCTGGGCAGGTGGACGTGCCCCAACCCCTCTCCTCTGGATGAATGTGCCTTTCCTACTCCCACTAGCTTCTCTCCAGGATTACAGCCCTAACTTCAAATCGTGGTGTTGAGACTCCGGGGACTCTCTGTAGGACTGGATCCAGTAAAGGCCCTTCCACAATTTATTTATTTGTGTGTGTGTGTGTATCCTGACATTTTCAACCAACCCCCCACCAATCGGGACTGGTTAATTTGGTGTCTAGATGCTCTCCGCATCTGGGGAACCCGATTCTGATGACATCATGGCAGCTTCCAAGCAGTTAGTGAAGTCATATTTGTGGAGCCAGGCAGGACACTGAAATCAGTCGGCTTAGATAGGAGGCACGTGCAAGGGAAATTGCGGAGTTGGCCATCGTCATGTATGTGGGGAAGATTGGTCGACACTCTGAGTTGCTTGTGGGCTTGCACACATGAGTGTGTGTGGCAAACCAGCTCCCCTGATTGAGAGCCTTTGGACCTTTTCCTCCAGGCCTCACATTCACCTGGTACCTCTACTGGCACATCTCTCTTGGGCCAAGGGGAAGGCTTGGGCATCCAGAAGTTCCTAATCAACAACACCTGCATTTGGATTTGCCTCTCTCTCCTCTTGTGGCTGGATGAAAAGTTTAAATCTCACTGGTACCTTCACTTTTTCTCTTTCTGTGTATAAGAGTTGTCAGAGTATCGACCCATGCATGCCAGGTCAAGCTGGTTTATCGTTTCTTGCGCTAATTTAGAGACTTTTTGATAGATATCCCATTGTTATAAAATTCTCCTTGTATATAAAGTTTAAGTCCTCTTGCTATTACTGTGAATAAAATACTATATGAAAAATTATTCTCTCATGCAGATTACTGCCTTCATTCAATTTTCCTGAAATATCGATTAATGAAACATTTTTTCCTTTCTTTCTGTAAACTATTTAACCTTACAATACTCAGAAGACCATTTTTCTTATTGAACATGCATTTTTTACTTTCTTTCCCCCTTATATAAACCTTCATTTTTAATTTTTTTATCTTTTAATATGTTAGTCACCACACAGAACATCATTAGTTTTTTTATTTATTTTTTACAATGTTATGTTAGTCACCATACAGTACATCATTACTTAATGTAGTGTTCCATCATTCATTGTTTGTGTATAAAATCATCATTAGTTTTTGATGTAATGGTGTTCAGTGATTCATTATTTGCATATAACACCCAGTGCACAATACAACACATACCCTCCTAAATGCCCATCCCTCGGCTACCCCATTCCCCACCCTCCTCCCCTCTGAAACCCTCATTTTGTTACTTGGTCCATAGTCTCTCATGGTTCGTCTCCCCCTCTGATTTCCCCCACTTCATTTTTCCCTTTCTTCTCCTAATATCATTCATACCATTCCTTATGTTTCACAAATAAATGAAATCATATGATAACTGGCCTCCCTCTTCCCTGGTTCCCTCATCTTCTTGTCACATTTGCTCTTCAAACTTCTGCATCCCATAGGAACATGTAGTCAAGAAATGCTTGCTGTGGAGGCCAGAGTTTGGAACCTTCACACCTGGGTCCAGACTCAAATTTGCCACAGCGTGAATGGTAGGTCTAGGGGCAAAATCGTTTTTACAGAAAGAGCTCTGTATTGACAAAAGCTTGTCCTTTTCTTCCTGTTCAAATGGGGCTGAACTAATCAGCTGATCTTGGGTTCTGGAAATCAATATTTCTGATGGTGTTGATGGTGTGAGGCAGATTGTGCTCAGGGTCATCTCGGCATGCTTCAATGACACTTTCTCAGAGCCATGGAGACCCTTGCCCACCATCAGGAGAAGGTGATGATTCATACGGTGCAGTAATGACTTTAAGCCAGGCTGCACATCACAATCACCCAGGAGTCGGTTCTTGTGGATTAGTCGATCTGAATTGATGGTTTTAAATTATTTATTTAGTCCCCTGACAAATATTAAAACTTGCCACAAATCCACTCCTAGAGATGACCACACTTCTTCCAGCTCCCCTTTTATTCCATCTTGGATGGGTGGCTGCAGAGACTTCACCCCCTTGGACAACATTGCTTGGAAGCAAAAGTTTCCAGCAAGACATTCATGTACCCAAAGTGTCTCCCCACCTTATGAATCTGAGCCTGTCTCTCACTCCACTATTCAGGTTGTTTTCCTAAGGTCTCCACCTCTCCTTCCAGGCAGGAGCACCTCTCCTTCCTCTGGAAGACCTTAGTCAATGACTCCTCTGTACTCAGGGCCTAGGGTCTCTTCCATAGCTTCCTCCCAGACCCCCAAATGATCTTCTGCCATGCATTCTATTTCAAACTCTTCAAACGTTTGTTCTGGCTCCTCTTTTGGGGCATGATATCCTTTTCTCCTGAGGAGAACTCCCCAAAATAGAAAGCTACCCAGGTGACAAGCCAGAAGGACCTTAATCTGAAATTCATCTCAGGCCAGTGAAGATTTAATTTCCCTAGTGTCACCTTAGTTAAAGGGCTTCCAGTCAGCCCAGTGTTCAAGGGACTTGTTGGCCCAGTGCACAGAGCTGGGTTGGAGGAGTCATAACCAGAGGGCTCCCAGTCAACCTGTGTTCTGAGAACCCTATTTTCCAGTGCTCTACTGGTTTGGAGGACTTTCAGTCAGAGGTCTCCTGATCAGAGTGTTGTCTGAGAGACTGGGCTCAGTGCCAAGCTCAAACAGAAGCCCGACGTTCCAGGGGTCACAGTGGGCCTGGTGCTCTACGGACTCAATTGCCAGTGGTCTGCTTGGTAGATGGGCCTCAATTCAGAGGACGTTCAGTCATCCTGGCGTCCAAGTGAGTCCTTTGCCCACTGCCAAGCTGAGTTGGATGGCTTGGGGTCTGAAGGTTCCTGGGTGGCCCAGTACTGTGAAGACTCAGTTGCCCTATGCTTTCTTAGGATGAAGAAATCCTAGTTAGTGTATTCTTACTCAAGCCAGTGTGCAGGGGACTCCTTTCCCCCGTGTGCATTTGTGTTGGATGCGTCATGGTCTCAGGGCATCCAGTGGGCCTGGTGTTCCAGAGACATGGTTGCTGTGCTCTCTGCTACATTAGAAGAGTACCCCTTTTGCCCCAGTGTCCAGGTGACTCATTTGCTTGGTGAAGAGTTGGGTTGGAGTGCTTGTATTAAGGCTCCTGTTTGGCCCACTGTTCAGATAATGCATTTGTCCAATTCCAGGTCTGGTTGGAAGGGTTTTGGTCAGAGGGCTCCTGGAAATCCTGGTGTCCTGAAAACCTGATTGCTTTATGCTCTACTGGGTAAGCTAGCTCATCATCTGAGTGTTCCTGCTCAGATTACTGTCCAGGCGATTCATTTGCCCAGTGCCAAATTGGATTGGACGGCTCCTAGCCTAAGATGGCCTGGTTTTCTGGGGACCTGATTGACATGTGCCACACCTGTGGCACTGTGTGGCCACAGTGCCACACACTGTGGCACTGAGGGCTCCTAGTCAGCCTGGTGTTCAGAGGATTCTTGTAGCTAATGCTGAGCAACATTGGACAGCATGTGGCTTGAGGACTCTCAGTGGTCTAGTGTTCTGGGAACCCCATGGCCCTGTGCTATGTTTGGAGGAAAGGCTCCTAATCTCAGTCAGTCAGGTGTCCAGGTGACTCCTTTGCCATGTGCCCAGCTGGGTGTTCGAGGAAGGCTCCTGCTTGGTCTGGTGTTGTTAGGACTCAATTGTACTGTGTTCTTCTGGGTTGGAGAGCTCCCAGTTAGAGGACTTCCACTCAGTCCAGTGTCCAGGGGTCTCCTTTACTAGTACCAAGCTGGGCTGGAGGGCTCATGGTCTGGAGACCCCTCGCAAGCATGGTGTTCTTTGGATTTGACTGCCTTGTGTTCTGCTGCACAAGAACAGCAGAAGGGAGGGCTCCTGTTCAGAGGACTGTCCCTCAGCCTTCTGTCCAGGGTCCTTATTTGCACAGTGCAGAGCACGGTTGGAGGTTTCATATTCTCAAGGTTCCCAGGAGGCGTGGTGTTCTGCGGACTCAATTGCACTCTCCTCTGTTGCATTGGAAGGCTTGCACTTGGTCCAGTGACTTTGTGATTCCTTTGCCTGGTACAAAGCTGAGATGGAGTGCTTGTGGTCCTAAGGCTCCTGGTCACCCCTCTGTCCAGATGACATGTTTGTCTAGTGCCAAGCTTGGTTGGAGGAGGTTGTTCAGAGGGCTCCTGGAGACTTGACTGCCCTGTGGCTCTCCCACAGTTAAACAACAAAAAGAAATAAAAGAGGGCGCGGAGCAAGATGCCGGAGGAGTAGGAGACCTGGATTTCGTCTGGTCTCAGGAATTCAGCTGAATAGGGATCAAACCAATCAACACTTACAAACTCAACAGGAGATCGAAGAGAAGAATAGCAACAACTCTCTGAACAGAAAAGCGACCACTTACTGGAAGGTAGGACATGCGGAGAAATGAATCCGAGGTGATACTGGGGAGGATAGATGGCGTGGGAGGGGGCCTCTGTCGGCCACTTCTGGCAAGGCATAGAGCAGCGGAGCACAACATCGGAACATTTAGAAGTCAGCTCTGCTGAGGGACATCACTCCAGTGGCTAACCTAGGGGTGGAACCCTCGCAGGACAGTGTGGTCTCAGGACCCTCGTGGTCACAGAAGGACCAAGGGCGTCTGAGTGCATCAGAGCCCCAGGTATCGGAGTGGGGAAGCCGGCTGCAGAGAGGGAGCCGAGGCGCCGGCTCTCAGGTTGGGGTTGCCATAAACTGTGATCCGCGGCCCAGTCGCGCCACTGCTCCTCCAGCAGTGACCCAACAAGCGGCAGAGCTGGGGAGACTCCCCTTCCACCCCTGGGAGGAGCGGCATGGGAATGCACTGTAAGGATTTGCTGGGTTTGGAGACTCTACATGGGGTCGGGTGCCAGAGATAGAAACACTCGGTCACAGGCCGGGTGAGCATGGAGTGCGGCCGGAGACCGGGGAGACAGAACTGACAGCTTTTCTCTGGGGACACACTGAGAAGCGGGCCCCGAGTTCTCAGCTCCTCCTGGCAGAGATTGGGAGGCCACCATTTTCACTCTGGTCCTCCAAAGCTGTACCGAGAGTTTGCAGGGAACAAAACTCCTGAGAGCAACCCCGAGCAGATTGCTTAGCCTGGGTCGAAAAGGGCGGGGCAATTCGCCTCTGGCGACATTTGGAAACCAGGGCAACAGGCCCCTCCCCCAGAAGATCAGCAGGAACAGCCAGCAATTCAAGACCAAGTTTACCAAACAAGGATAACGGGAGAACTCCAGCGCTAGGGGAATACTGCACATAGAATTCATGGCTTTTTTTACCATGATTCATTAATTTTTCAAAGTGAGTTATTTTAACTGTTTTTTTTTGGAATTTCTCTTTTTCCCTTTTCCAACCAACATCTTATCAATCCCTTCTTTAAAAAAACATTTTTTATTTTTCATTTTTAGAGTCATATTTTATGCCTTCATAAGAGTTACCCTTATTTGGCATATATATATAAGTTGTTCTCTCTTTAAAATTTTGAGATACAGTTTCTTCTAACAGATCAAAATATACCCTATATCACTAGTGTATGGCTTTGTTCTAGTTTCCTGCCTGATCACATTCTCTCCCTTTTTTTTCTTTCCTTTTCTTTTTCTTTTTTTTAAATCTCCTTCCTTTTTTCAAACAACTTCTTTTCTTATCAAATGCTTTTATAAAATCTTTTATAATTTTCATCTGTACAGTCCTCTTCCATCCCTTCATTGTATCAATCCTTAATTTGAACATATATAAGTCTTTCTTCCTTTAAAATTTTAGGAAGCACTTTCTTCTAACAGACAAAAATACACCCAAAATCTAGTGTGTGGCACTGATCTATGCACTAGCCTGATCATATTTGATCATAATCTTTTTTTTTTTTTTTGGTCTGTTTTTGTCTTTTTTTTTTTATGTTTTTTTTTCTCTTTCTTTTTTCTTTCTTTCCCTTTCTTTTCCCCTGGTTTCAGGTCTCTTCTGATTTGTATAGAGTATATATTCCTGGGGATGTTGTTAACCTGTTAGCATTTTGTTCTCTCATTCATCTATTCTCCTCTGGACAAAAAGACAAGACGGAAAAAATCACCTCAGCAAAAAGAACAAGAGGTAGTACTGTCTCTCTGGGACCTACTCAATACGGACATTAGTACGATGTCAGAGATAGAGGTCAGACACATGACTTTAAAGATACTAGCTAGGCTTGAAAAAGCATGGAAGTTATTAGAGAAACCCTTTTTTGGAGAAATAAAAGAACTAAAATCTAACCAAGTCGAAATTAAAAAGGCTATTAATGAGGTGCAATAAAAAATGGGGGCACTAACCGCTAGGATAAATAAGGCAGAAGAGAGAATCAGCGATATAGAAGACCAAATGATGGAAAATAAAGATGTTGAGAAGAAGAGAGATAAACAACTACAGGATCACGAGGGCAGAATTCGAGAGATAAGCAATACGATAAGAAGAAACAACATTACAATAATTGGGATCCCAGAAGAAGAAGAAAGAGAGAGAGGGGCAGAAGGTATATTGGAGCAAATCATAGCAGTGAACTTCCCTAATGTGGGGAAGGAAACAGGCATCACAATCCAGGAGGCACAGAGAACCCCTCTCAAAATCAATAAAAATAGGTCAACACCCCGACATCTAATAGTACACTTACGAGTCTCAGAGACAATGAGAAAATCCTGGAAGCAGCATGGGAGAAGAGATATGTAACCCACAATGGAAGAAACATTAGATTGGCAACAGACCTAGTGCTCTGAAGATATCATGCCAGCACTTTCAGGCCTGCACTAAACGTGAAAGGTGTCCTCTAAGCAATGACAGAGGCTAAAAGCAGCATAGATCAGAAAGGAACACAGACAATATACAGTAACAGTCACGTTACAGGCAATCCAAAGGCAATAATTCATATCTTTCAATAGTTACCATGAATGAAAATGGGCTAAATGCCCCAATCAAAAGCACAGGATATCAGATTGGATTAAAAAACAAGATCCATTGATATACTTTTTGGAAGAGACTCATTTTAGACCAAAGAAACCCCCACTTTGAACGTAAGGGGGCGGAAAACTATTTACCATGCTAATGGACACCAAAAGAAAGCTGGGGTGGCAATCCTTCTATCAGACAAATTAGACTTTAAAACAAAGACTGTAATAAGAGATGAGGAAGGACACTATATCCTACTTAAAGCATCTATCCAACAAGAAGATCTAACAATAGTAAATATCTATGTCCCTAACATGGGAGCAGCCAATTATATAAGGCAATTAATAACAAAAGCAAAGAAAAATATTGACAATACAATAATAGTGGGGGTCTTTAACACCCCCTGACTGAAAAGGACAGATCATCTATGCAAAAGATCAACAAGGAAATAATACTTTAAATGACACACTGGACCAAATGGACTTCACAGATATATTCATAACATTCCATCCCAAAGCAACGGAATACACATTCTTCTCTGGTGCCCATGAACATTTTCCAGAATTGATCACATCCTAGGTCACAAATCCGGTCTCAGCTGGTATCAAAAGATTGCGATTATTCCCTGCATATTTTCAGACCACAATGCTTTGAAACTAGAACTCAATCACAAGAGGAAATTCAGAAAGAACTCAAACATATGGAGGCTAAAGAGCATCCTCCTAAAGAATGAATGGGTCAACCAGGAAATTAAAGAAGAATTTAAAAAATTCATGGAAACCAATGAAAATGAAAACAAAACCCTTCAAAATCTTTGGGATACAGCAAAGGCAGTCCTAAGAGGAAAGTATACAAGCCTTTCTCAAGGAAAAAGAAAGGTCTTAAATACACAACGTAACCCTACACCTAAAGGAGCTAGAGAAAAAAAAAAAAAACAGCAAATAAGCCTAAACCCAGCAGGAGAAGAGAAATAATAAACATCAGAGCAGAAATCAATGAACTAGAAACCAAAAGAACAGTAGAACAGATCAAAGAAACTAGGAGCTGGTTCATTGAAAGAATTAACAAGATTGAAAAACCACTGGTCAGACTATCAAAAAGAAAAGAGAAATGACCCAAATCAACAAAATCATGAGTGAAAGAGGAGAGATCACAACCAACACCAAAGAAACACAAACAAATGTAAGAACATATTATGTGCAACTATATGCCAGCAAATTAGATAATCTGAAAGAAATGAGTGCATTCCTAGAGATGTATCAACTACCAAAATTGAACCAGGAAGAAATAGAAAACCTAAACAGAACTATAACCACTAAGGAAATTGAAGCAGTCATCAAAAATCTCCCAAAAAACATAAGGCCAGGGCCAGATGGCTTCCAAAGGGAATTCTATCAGACATTTAAAGAAGAATTAATACCTATTCTCCTGAAACT
Organism: Eumetopias jubatus; assembly: GCF_037043125.1. Lineage (NCBI taxonomy): Eukaryota > Metazoa > Chordata > Mammalia > Carnivora > Otariidae > Eumetopias > Eumetopias jubatus. Next base: position 470,131 of record NW_028274836.1, on the reverse strand, counting down.
GTTCCAAAAAATAGAAATGGAAGGAAAACTTCCAAACTCATTCTATGAGGCCACCATTACCTTGATCCTAAAAACCAAAGACCCCATCAAAAAGGAGAATTATAGACCAATGTCCTTGATGAACATGGATGCAAAAATTCTCACCAAAATACTAGCCAATAAGATCCAACAGTACATTAAAACGATTATTCACGGGCGCCTGGGTGGCTCAGATGGTTAAGCGTCTGCCTTCGGCTCAGGTCATGATCCCGGGGTCCTGGGATCGAGTCCCGCATCGGGCTCCCTGCTTCTTGGGAGCCTGCTTCTCCCTCTGCTTCTCTCTCTCTCTCTCCTCCTCTGTCTCTCGTGAATAAATAAATAAAATCTTAAAAAAAAAAAAAAAAAAAAAACGATTATTCACCATGAGCAAGTGGAATTTATCCCTGGGTTGCAATTTTGGTTCAACATCTGCAAATCAATCAACGTGATACCATAATATAACAAAAGAAAGAACAAGAATCATATGATCCTCTCAATAGATGCAGAAAAAGCATTTGACAAAGTACAGCATCCTTTCTTGATCAAAACTCTTCAGAGCAAAGGGTAGAGCGTACATACCTCAATATCATAAAAGCCATCTATGAAAAACCTACAGCAAATATCTTTCTCAATGGGGAAAAGCTCAGCTTTCCCCCCTAAGGTCAGGAACGCGGCAGGGATGTCCACTCTCACCACTGCTATTCAACATAGTATTAGAAGTCCTAACCACAGCATGATGAGCACTGGATGTTATAAGAAACCAATGATTCATTGAACACTACATCAAAAAATAATGATGTACTATATGTTGGCTGATTGAACATAATATATAAATAAAATAAAATAAAAATAAATTTTAAAAACAAAAGAAAAAGGAAAACATAATGGGAGGCATCACGATTCCAGTCTTTAGGTTATATTACAAATGTGTAATAATCAATGTAATATGGTACAGTCATAAAAACGGACACATAGATTAATGGAAGAGAACAAAGAATGCAGAAATAGATTCACATTTATATTAATGAAAAAATATATATACTAATACATTAATACTTGGCCATAAAAAAGGAATGATCTCTTGCTATTTGTAATGACATGAAAGAAGCTAAAGGTATTAAGCTAATTGAAATAAATCAGTCAGAGAAAGACAAATACCAAATTATTTAACTCATATGTAAATTTAAGACACTTGAGAGCAAAGGGGAATAATGAGAGAGGCAAACCAATAAAAAAACCCTTAAGTCTAGAGAAAACCTGATGGTCAGAAGGGCACGGTGTGGGGGATTCCTTAAATAGGAGATAGGAATTAAGGAGTGCACATTCCATACAATGGAATATTCCATTGTATATATGGACCACATCTTCTTTATCCATTCATCTGTTGAAGGGCATCTCGGCTCTTTCCACAGTTTGGCTATTGCAGACATTGCTGCTATGAACATTGGGGTGCATATGGGCGTTTTTTTCACTGCATCTGTGTCTTTGGGGTAAATACCCAGTTGTGCAAATGTTGGGTCATAGGGTAGCTCTATTTTTAATTTTTTGAGGTAAGCAGTGATTAAAAACCTCTCTAAAAAATGAGAGTCCAGGACCTGATGGAGTCCCTGGGGAATTCTACCAAACATTTAAGGAAGAAATAATACCTGTCCTCCTGAAGCTTTTTCAAGAAGTAGAAACAGAAGGAAAGCTTCCAGACTCATTCTATGAGGCCAGCATTACCTTAATGTTCAAACCAGGCAAAGACCCCATCAAAAAGGAGAATTTCAGACCGATATCCCTGATGAATATGGGTTCCAAAATTCTCAAAAAAATCATAGCTAATAGGATCCAATAATACATTAAAAGGATCACCCACCATGATCAAGTGTGTCTTGTCCCCAGGATGCAAGGGTGGTTCAACATTCGCAAATCAATCAATGTAATAGAACACATTAAACAGGAGAGAGAAGAACCATATGATCCTTTCAATTGATGCAGAAAAATCATTTGACAAAATACAGCATCCTTTCCCGATTAACACTCTTCAGAGTATAGGGATAGGGGGAACATTCCTCAAGTTCATAAAATCCATCTATGAAAAACTCACAGTGAATATCATCCTCAATGGGGAAAAGCTGAGAACATTTCCCTTAAGATCAGGAACACGTGAAGAATGCCCACTCTCACCACTATTGTTCAACATAACACTTGAAGTACTAGCAACAGCAGTCAGACAACAAAAAGAAATAAAATGTATTCAAATTGGCAAAATAAGTCAAATTCTCTCTTTTGCAGATGACATGATACTTTATGTGGGAAATCCAAAAGACTCCACCCCCAAATTACTAGAACTCATACAGCAATTCAGTAATGTGGCAGGATACAAACTCAATGCACAGAAATCAGTTGTTTTCTTATACACTAGCAGTCTAACTGTAGAAAGAGAAATTAGAGAAACTATTCCATTTACAATAGCACCAAAAACCTTAAGATACCTCGGAATAAATCTAACCAAAGAGGTAAAGATCTACACTCTAGGAACTAGAGAACACTCATGAAAGGAATTGAAGAAGACACAAAAAGATGGAAAAACATTCCATGCTCTTGGATCGGAAGAATAAATATTTTTTAAAGATTTATTTATTTTGAGAGAGTGAGAATGAGAGAGAGAGTACATGAGAGGGGGGAGGGTTAGAGGGAGAAGCAGACTCCTTGCTGAGCCAGGAGCCCGATGCGGGACTTGATCCCGGGACTCCAGCATCATGACCTGAGCCAAAGGCAGTCGCTTAACAGACTGAGCCACCCAGGCGCCCCAGAAGAATACATATTGTTAAAATGTCTGTACTGCCCAGAGCAATCTATGCTTTCTACACCATCCCGATCAAAATTCCAAGGACATTTTTTAAAGTGCTGGAACAAACAATCCTAAAATCTGTATGGATCAGAAAAGATCCCAATTCTGCAAGGAAATATTGAAAATGAAAGTAAAGTTGGGGGCATCACGTTGCCTGATTTCAAACTATATTACAAAGCAGTGATCACCAAGACAGCATGGTATTAGCACAAAAACAGATATATAAACCAAAGGACTAGAATAGAGAGCCCAGATGTGGACCCTCAACACTATGGTTCAATAATCTTCGACAAAGCAGGTAAAAATATGCAACGGAGAAAAGACAGTCTCTTCAATAAATAGTGCTGGGAAAATTGGATGAATATTTTCACTTTGCATTTAATTGCTGCAAATGGTTCTCAGTTTACATGTTTGGAAACAATTATGAGTTGTTGTTGTTGTTTAATCTATATCAATGAGCAATCCTGCTGTTGAATAATTAAAAAAGCAATATAACGAATTCTCCTTGGAAAAATTAACATATATATCCATAAATAAAACACAAACATATATAACATACAAATAAAAAATGCAAAACACTGATGCATAATGAAACAAATAAACTTAGCACATTTGAAAGGGGAAAATTCCTGGATTCATGCCAATCTTTATCTTAGATAAGGTTTGTGAGATTTCATTTCCACCCACAGTAGACAGACACGTCATAGAACCGTCGTGGCTGTTAAGTTTTGATGAACTTCAGAAAGGGGTTCTTCTCTGTTCTCCACGCCACCAGTGGTTCCTATCCTAAAAAATCATCATTCTTTTTCCCTGGATATCATCAACTTTGCTGCTTAAAGCTTGTCTGATTCAATTAATTATAAATAGAAAATGCCTAGTAACCATCAGAGTTCTAAACCCATTGTTTGAAATGTACTTCATTTAATGTATAGCCATTCGGGTAAAAGACATGTAGTACAACAATGTTTCTAACATTTTTTTATAAGTGTACCAAGGCTCTGGGAGCCTGGGTAGCTCAGTTGGTGAAGTGTCTCACTCTTGATTTTGGCTCAGGTGATGTGACATGGAGCCCCACATGGGGATCCAAGCTGAGTGTGGAACCTGCTTAAAATTCTCTCTCCCTTTCCTTCTTCCCCTCCCCCCACCACTCTAAAAAACAAACAAAAAATGAAGTGTACAAATGCTTATATTCCCATATGTAATGCAAAAAAGAACCCTCTCATTTAAAAGAGATGCCAGTTCCTTTGCATATAGTCACATGTTCTTATCAGCATTAGGCACCTATAGGTTTTCATTTAAGTAATCCAGGGTGAGGTTCCATGGCCTGGTCACCTGTTTTATTTGTACAACACTTCCTTTCTTTAAACCTAGTCCAGGAAATCTGTGTTTCTATTTCCACATATTCAATAACCATGTCCTGATATATTCAATAACCATGTTATGATAATAACACTGTTTCCAAAAAAAAGTGCCAACAAAGTGATATAAATTCAAACTATTTGGCTTTCAATCCAGCTCTCTTTGATTTTGAATCCCATTAATAGTGATTTTTTTAAGGGGCCTGATGAAACCAGAAATGCCCTTCACTCTTTCCATGCTGGGAACACATCGAAGTTTAATCACTGAGACTGAGAGTCTTTCATGATGAGCAGCACTGGACAGGACTGGGGTTACAGGGCTGTGACTGAAGCACTTGTCCTGCACCAGAAATGCTATCTCTGCTCAGGGAAGTACAGGGAGGGGAGTTCTCATGCACCCACCAGGTCCCAATCGAATCTCATACCTTTGGGGGGCAGGCATGCCAAGGGGTCCCCTGAGCTGTGCTGTTGAAACACTCCACAAGCTGTAGCATCTTGAGCATAAACATGTATAAATCGGATGAAACTAAATGCACCACTTCCTTTGATGCGTTTAAATGTTCTCTTTTTGTGGATTACTCCTGCTTCCCTTTCTTTTCCTCTTTGCCTCACAGTACTGTTCCTAACTGAGTAGAGAATCTGACACAGGTTATGTGTTTTGGTTTTATATGGTTCTATGAACATGGCTTCAGCAAAGTGTTTTCTATTACTCTCTGATATTAGCACCAAATTATGCTTCTACTAAAGAAGTAGTCTAACCTGAGAAATAAAACCGATTCATTTCTTGGTTTATGCAGATTTGAATTTATACATAAGACACTTCCATAAAAGTAAATTCAAATGAAAATTCACAATATTCAATTACCAGCTACTTTTAATTGCAAATCAATATAAGTGACTTCATCAGTGCATCTGCAACATGGGGACAAAGCTTTGTGAAAGCCTAACATGAAGCAGGACGACTGGGAATTCCCTGAGGGCAGGAGCTCAGTAGGTGTTTCTTACCACTCAATCTCTAGCAGCTAGAGCAGGTCAGCAGACATTGGTTCTCCCAGCTGGGAAAGAGTTAGTATGTATTTGTGTATAGGTATTTTATTTATATATTCTTTCTTTATTTTTAAAAGATTTTATTTATTTATTTGACAGAGAGACAGATAGTGAAAGCAGGAACACAAGCAGGGGGAGAGGGAGCGGGAGAAGCAGGCTTCCTGCCGAGTAGGGAGACTAATGTGGGCTTCCATCCCAGGACCCTGGAATCATGACCTGAGTTCAAGGCAGACACTTAATGACTGAGCCACCCAGGCGCCCTATATTTTCTTTATTTTAAACTGGTGCCCAAGGATGGGCAAGTAGCAAATTCAAGAACCAGAAAAGGGCACCACAGGGGAGGTTGCAGAAACAGAAGAGGAAGCAGGACAGAGAGGATTGCAGAGAAGAGCAGATGTTGATCTTTTGCTTATATGATCTGTCCATTTCAGTGAGGGAGGTGTTAAAGTCCCCCACTATTACTGTATTGTTGTCAATGTGTTTCTTTGCTTTTGTTATTAATTGCCTTATATAATTGGCTGCTCCCATGTTAGGGGCATAGATATTTACAATTGTTAGATCTTCTTGTTGGATAGCTCCTTACGTAGAAAATACTGTCCTTCCTCATCTCTTATTAGACTCTCTGGTTTAAAATGTATTTTGTCTGATATAAGGATTGTCAGCCAAGCTTTCTTTTGGTGTCCATTAGCATGGTAAATGGTTTTCCACCCCCTCTTTCAATCTGGGGGTGTCTTTGGTTCTAAAATGTGTCTCTTGCAGACAGCATATCGATGGGTGTTGTTTTTTAATCCAATCTGATAGCCTGTGTCTTTTGATTGGGGCATTGAGCCCATTTATATTCAGGGTAACTATTGAAAGTTATGAATTCAATGCCATTGTATTGCCTGTAATGTGACTGTTACTGTATATTGTCCGTGTTCCTTTCTGGTCTATGTTGCTTTAGGCTCTCTCTTTGCTTAGGGGACCCCTTTCAATATTTCTGGTAGGACTGGTTTCATGTTTCAAATTCATTTAGGTTTGGTTTGTCCTGGAAGCTTTTTATCTCTTCTTCAATTTCCAATGACAACCTAGCTGGATATAGTATTCTTGGCTGCATATTTTTCTTCTTTAGTGCTCTGAATATATCATCCCAGTCATTTCTGGCCTGCCAGGTCTCTGTGGATAGGTCTGTTGCCAATCTAATGTTTATACTATTGTAGTTTGCAGATGTCTTCTCCTGAGCTGCTTTCAGGATTGTCTCTTTGTCTCTGAGACTCTTAAGTTTTACTATTAGATGTTGGGGTGTTGACCTATTTTTATTGATTTTGAGAGGGGTTTTCTGTGCCTCCTGGATTTTGATGCCTGTTTCCTTCCCCACCCTAGGGAAGTTCTCTGCTATAATTTGCTCCAATATACCTTCTGCCCTGCTCTCTCTTTCTTCTTCTTCTGGGATCCCAATTATTCTAATGTTGTTTCATCTTATGGGTCGCTTATCTCTCGAATTCTGACCTCATGATCCACCAGTTGTTTATTTCTCTTTTTCTCAGCTTCTTCTTCTTCCCTCATTTGGTCTTCTATATCGCCTATTCTATCTTCTGCCCCATTTATCCTACCAGTTAGTGCCCCCAATTTTGATTGCACCTCATTCACAGCCTTTTTGATTTCGATTTGGTTAGAGTTTAGTTCTTTTATTTCTCCAGGAAGGGTTTCTATAATAACTCCCATGCTTTTTTCAAGCCCAGCTAGTATCTTTAAAATCATGATTCTAAACTCTAGGTCCGACATCCTACTAATGTCCATATTGAGTAGGTCCCTTCAGACTGTACTACCTCTTGTTCTTTTTGCTCAGGTGATTTTTTCCGTCTTGTCATTTTGTTCAGAGGACAATAGATGAAAGAGCAAACAAAATGCTAACAGGCTAACAATGTCCCCAGAAATTATACTCTAAAGAAATCAGAAAATTTCTGAAACCAGAGGAAAGAAAGTGAAAGAGAGAAAAAAGAAAAAAAAAGGGAACGATAAAAACAGAACAAAACAAAAAAAAAACAGAATATGATCAAATATGATCAGGCTGGTGCACAGATTATTACCACACACTAGATTTTGGGTGTATTTTTTTCTCTTAGAAGAAAGTGAGTCCCAAAATTTTAAAGAAATAAAATCTTTTATATGTACAAAATAAGGGTTGATATGATGAAGGGATGGAACATGAATGTAAAGATGATAATTATAAAAAAATTTATAAATGGAATTGATGAAAGGAAGTTGTTTGAGAAAAGAAAGAAGAGGATTTAAAAAAAAAGAGAAAATAAAAGGGAGAGAATGTGATCAGGCAGGAGACTAGAACAAAGCCAAACACTAGAGATATAAGGTAAATTTTGATCTGTTAGAAGAAACTGTATATCAAAATTTTAAAGAGAGAGTAACATATATATATGCCAAAATAAGGGTAACTACTATGAAGGCACAGAATATGACTCTAAAACTGAAAATAAGAATGTTTTAAAAAAGGGATTGATAAGGTGTTGATTGAAAAAGGGAAAAAGAAAAATTCAAAAAAAAAAGAAAGTTTAAAAATTAACTTTGAAAGACTAAAGAATCATGGTAAAAAAGCCATGAATTCTATGTGCAGTATTTCCCTAGTGCTGGAGTTTTGCCGTTCTCATTGATGGGTAAAATTGGTCTTGGCTAGCTGTTCTTGCTGACCTTCTGGGGGAGGGGCCTGTTGCCGTGGTTCCCAAATGTCTTTGCCGGAGGTGGAGTTGCCCTGCCCTTGTCGCTCCAGGCTAAATAATCTGCTTCGCTTTGCTCTCAGGAGCTTTTGTTCCCTGCAAACTTTCCGTACAGCTTTGGAGAACGAGAGTGAAAATGGCGGCCTCCCAATCTACACCACGGAGGACAAGAGAACTCAGGGACCCCGCTCCTCAGTGCGCCCCCAGAGAAAAGCAGTCCTCACTCCCCCTTCCCTCGTCTGTGGCAGCACGCCATGCTCACCCGCCCTGTGACTGAGCGTTTCTCTCCCTGGCACCCGACTCGGTGTGGAGTCTCTATTCCCAGCAGATCCCTGGGGTGTGCTCCCACGCCGCTCCTCCCCGGGGAGGAAGGGGTGTCTCCCCAGATCTGCCGCATGTTGGGTCCCTGCTGAGGAGCAGTGGCCCAACTGTGCCGTGGGTCATGGTTTATGGCAACCCGGAGCTGAGAGCCCGCGCCTCAGCTCTGTCTCTGCACCCGGCTTCCCGCTCTGATACCTGGGAGCTCTGCAGTACTCAGGCACCCCCAATCTTTCTGTGACCCTACATCCTGAGACCACACTCTCCCGCGAGGGTTCCACCCCTGCTTAGCCACTGGAGCAACGTCCCTCAGCGGAGCCGACTTCTAAATTTCCGATTTTGTGCTCCGCTGCCCTCTCATTTGCCAGAAGCAACTGACGGAGGCCCCCTCCCCTGCCATCTATCCTCCTGAGTACCGCCTCGGATTCATTTCTCTGCATGTCCTACCTTCCAGAAAGTGGTCTCTTTTCTAATCAGAGAGTTGTTGCTATTCTTTTCGCTGATGTCCTGTTGAGTTTGTAATTGTTCAGAATTGTCTGATCCCTATCCAGCTGAATTCCTGGTACCAGATGAAATCCAGGCCTACTACTCCTCTGCCATCTTGCTCCACCCCCCATCCTCCACCCCCCCCCCAACGCTGACAACTCTTATACACCAAAAGAGAAAAAACTGAAGTTGTCAATGAGAGTTAAACTTTTCTCCCAGCCACAAAAGCAGAGAGAGTCAAATCCAAATGCTGGTGTTGTTGATACAGAACCTCTAGATGCCAAGCTGTCAACATGGCCCATACGAAAATTGCCAGTAGAAGAACCAGCTGGATGTGAGCCTGCGAGGAAAGGGTTCAAAGCCTCTGAGTCAGAGGAGGTGGTTTGCCACACATATGCATGTGTAATCCCACAAGCAACTAATATTGTCGACCAAACCACACCACATACTTGGCGATGGCCAACTCCGCAATTTTCTTCTCATGTGCCACCCATCTAAGCTGACTGATTTCAGTTTCCTGCCTGGCTCCACACCTGTAGCTTCACAAGCTGCCTGGGAGCTGCCATGATGTCATCACAATCAGGTTCCCCAGATGGGGAGGGCATATAGACACCAAACTCTGTGGCTAACCAGTCCTGACTGTAAGAACAAAGGTTGAAAATACCAGGGCACTTACAAAATCAATATTAAAAAAAAAAGGTAATACCAAAAAATAAATAGAAAAATGAAGGTGAAAAACAAAAACATTCAAATGAAAAATGACGAAAGTTACAATACATAAGAAATAAATGTTAATGAAGAAAAGAAAGATAGAAAACAATGTAATGCAGGACAAGGGAACTTAATTAGGAGGCTTGTCTTGGGTGGCCAAAGGTGATTCGAGTTCCACACACACATATGCCAGAATCTGAAGGGATTATCGAAGGGCCTTCACCCAGTCTGGTCCTACACCAGAGTCCCAGAGTCTCAAAACCACGATTCGATGTCAAGGCTGTAATCCCGGAGTAAAGCTCGTGGGAGTGGGAAAGGCACATTGCATCCAGAGGAGAGGGGGCAGGGCATGTCCACCTGCCCAGGGAAAGCACTTGCCTCAAGTGGTCCCGATGTCCTCCTGAAGACCTCTTACACCAAATGTCTGAAAAACTGATGGCAGGGCTACCACAGGAAGCTGTCAAACTGATGGGGGTGGGACATCCAGGGGAGGGCCATCCCAGGCATTGATAAGTCCCATGCTCCGGGTCTTGCCCAGTCGACCAGCCAGTGCTCTGGAACCCAAGTGACTCCATCGACATGGCTCCCACCAGCACATCAAGGAGTAAGTTTCCACCTTATGCCCTGCTCCCTGCTTACATTCCCTAAAGTCCCTGATAATTTTCCAGGGTTCGGGAAAGTAGAAGAGACCAACTCATTTGTCGGCATACATGCTGGAGGGATTGTGATCCAGGGAGGATTGGGGGAAAGGGATAGAGTGAGGCTTGCATATGGCTGCTGTCAGAATGAAAACTGAAGTTGGTGGCCGGGATTCCCAACCGGAGTCCCTCTTTTGCAAATAGGCAATCTAGATCTCAGGTGGCAGAGAACAGGCAAATATTCAGGACCTATTTCAGGTGTCATTTACAACAAGTGAACTTTCACCTCATGGACCAGGACTTAGGATATGTTGTCGGAGTTGACCCTGATGATTTTTAGGAGAAGTGAGTTCCTCTTTTTTTCTCCTAAGGTGCTTTCACCTCTTCATCCCCACCGCGGGTTTCCTCAGTTCATTGGCATGCCATCATATTGTTGGAGAGCAGTTGGTATTTCCCTAGATCTGTGCCTATCACTCATTCCCATAGGCAGGTGTTGGACTGCCTGTCCTATCCAGCAGACCCTTAGTTGTATCCGTGAATGACTAAGACACAGGAAGCGCCAGCCTGGGAAAGTTTCCACAGCTCAGAAAGTGAAGAGCTGAGACCGCACCACCAGTTTACATTCCTATGAAAGCCTTCCTAATACGGTTGTCATTTTCCCTGCAACAGGCCCCCTCCCGTGCAGATCCTGATGGAGGTGGCTTGTTTTGAAGCCAATGCAGCAAGGGGCTCTGCACGCATCGTTCGAGCAGAACCCGTACCCAGGCATCGCCACCAGAGAACGACTGGCCCGAGAGCTAGACATTCCAGAATCCAGGATCCAGGTAGGTTTCAGCTCCATTTGAATTTTCCCTTAGGGACAAGTCGTGGACACAATCAGGCCCAAGCCACTGCATGTCAATCTACATGCTCAGCTGGGGAGCTAAGAAGCTTTGGCCCCTATATGTGCATCTCTGTTCAGCTCATGCCCTTTGAAGTCATTCGAAGTCATTCACTCATGGAACCCAAGTACTATTGGAGCGCGGGCCTGGGACATTCCAACAGGTCAGTACATCTTCGCTGAATTTCCCTAGAGATCATTTTCCCAGTGTTATTGCATGGACCACACCAAACACCCTGAGACCTTAGTTATGAGGAAAAAACAAACATATGTCTATATATATATATATATATATATCATGTCCACCAGTGTTGCCTGACCTTTAGTTCTTTGTTTGCCAATTAGGTGTGGTTCCAGAACCTGCGCATGAGACACCTAAGGTAGAGCCGATTGATGTCTGCCAAATCCCAAGGGGAAGGGACACCACATGGACAGGAAAAGCCTCCAGCTTGGACTCAAGGTAACTCCCCAGCATTCAAAACGGGTCTCTTCTTGAGCTTCTCCTTGACACAGGAACGGGTATGCATGGGCTTGCCATGTGTTTGGCAAGAAGGCTTAGCAGAGGGACTCATGACCACTGGTTCCAGCCGCCTTTCTGTTCCCAGAGGTGAAAAATGTGCATGCCCTGCCTGTTGGGCAAGTGAATTGTTCCTGGGCAAGAAAGGCTTTGAATCTTCTTGTCCTGAAATGGTGGGAAGGACAGAGTCCTCTTCTGGGATCACCTCAGACTTTAGATCCAAGCACTGGCTTGTGTGGGTGGGTCCATGCTGACCTCAGTGGACTCAGGGAAGGAGAGGCTATAGAGAAAATGGAGAAGAATGAGAGAACACACACACACACACACACACACACACACACACTCATGCATGCACACGTACACCAATTTCTCTGTCTACACTGGATGTAGCCCTCCTTTCTAAATCTATTCTCTCTTTAGACATTTCCCAAAGGAAGGAAGGAGGAAACGGAAATCCATTTCTCCATCCCAAACCAGTATCCTCCTTCAATCCTTTGAAAAGAACTGCTTTCCAAGAATTGCTACCAGGTAAAACACCTGGCCAAACTCACAGGTGTTGCAGAATCCTGCATTCAGGTATATTTTCAGAGTGTGGCCTGTGAGATGTTCAACATGGAAATGATAGTGGCACCTGAGACGTTGCTGGGGAATCGTGGGCTCCTTTGAGTTATCCACAGGATCCAGTGCCCAGGCAATGAGGGGAAAGTGTTGAACTTTCAAGTGAGAGACGGCACAAGGAAGAATTTCTAAACAAAATGCTGTGTGTGTGTAGGGGGGGAATAGGCAGTGTATATGCGTGTAGAAATAATGAGCAGACAAAAGAGGGGAAACGTAAACATTGGCACCTATGTAGAGATCACACAAACTGTCAGCTCTTGAGCAGCGTAGTTGCAGTCTCCATGTGGCCCTCAGGATTTCCTGAGTGTGAGTGGGGTTGCTGTCTTGAGTGTGGCAACGTGTTTTTCATTGTCCTGGGCCTCAGGACCCCAGGGAAGGAATGGATTCTACACACAAACCACACCTTCTCTGGATAACCTAATCATCAAGGATAATTGTCCCAAGGATTATTGGCGGGTGGGCGAGAGGTCCCATGTGCCATGGTTGAGAAGGCTCCGCAGAGAGTGGTTCCTGGTAAAGGAGTTGTGAAACGCCCTTATGGTATATGGAGGCAGACTCTCTGGAAGCCTCTCCTTTGGGACAAGAGCCAGTGACCCTGCTTCAAGCCGGCCTTCATGGGCCAGTACCCTGACAAATTTTATCCCTGGACACAGGGGAACCTCAACGTGCTCGTTCCTGAAAACTCTTTTTCCCATGTAGCAAATGGAGGAGATGGAGAGCCAAATCTGAATGTGAGTGTTGTTGATGAGGATTCCTGGCTGCCCATGCCTTCCTCTAGACCCATAAGAGATTTGCTTGTAAACTTACCTATCATGTGTATGTGAGACCAGGAGGGCAATGTAGGGTCTGAACAGCAAGCAGAGCTGAGCGCCTGCCATTTAAGCTTATCAAAGGGGGATGGACTCCAGGCCAGGTGTCCACAATTTCCCTGGGTATTCACCTAGTTTCCAAAGGCCAGGTGAAAGTTATGGACAGAGTTCCCCTGAGATTCAGACCAAGAGTCCTGGCCTTCTCCGAGAGTGATCCCAGGTGGGGTTAGGGGGGAAAGAGAACTGACATCTATCCCTGTGCCTCCCCTGGGTTCCCTCAAAGTGAGCCTCTCGCCCTCAGATCACTTTGGCCTGGGAATGAGGGATCAAGAACAGGACACACATGTCTGCAAGACATCCTCTTGGGCCTTGAAGGCCCCTCCCAGTCTTGGTGAGAGTCAACTTCAGGCACTGCCTGGGGACCACCTGCACTGTAGGGACAGAGAAATCCATAAAAACAACTCAGAGCCACACCAATGGTCAATTATCCTAGCAGCTCCAAACAGGAATTGGCACTTGGAACACCTTGGGGGATTTACGCTTTCCTGAGAGGCACTTTGTTGAGGATGCTGCCCCCAGAAAAGGTGTAGGGCACCCTCTGTGCAGCCCTCTGCTCACGCCTCTCCTCAAGCTACAAGCCACCACTTGGACAAGGCCAGCCTGAAACAGACATTGGAGAGCCACCAACCACCTGGTCAATGTTGCAACCCTGGGGCTTCCAGTAGATGCGTTCCCTCTCTTTCTGTAGACGCTCTTTCTTTGACCTAAAGCCACTGGTTTCCCTGTCACCGAAACACAATTGCACACCAGCAAACCCTCAGACACACACACACTTACCCCTACAATGAGCGATTGCTAATCGACTGCCTTCAAGTCCTGGGAAAATGAGTCCCTTCACCACCTGTTTCAATTGGGTTCTACTTGTCTCCCTTGTAGTACACCTGATGGACGTTCAGAACCCTGTGGCCAAAAGGATACAGGAAGGGAATTTGGGTCTGTGTGTGCTATTTTGTTGGATTCGCTGGTAGTTTGTTTGCTTGCTTAGTTGTTTGGTTGGCCAGTTTCCTACCTGGCTGACACTGGGAGTCCATTGAAACGCTAGACTCGTCGCCCTTTCCAATGGATCTTCTTTTCAAACACCCAAGGGACTTTTACCATGAAGGGGGGTTGGTTACTTTGGAAGCAAACACACAGCACAACCACCACCTTCCAACACAACAGAAAAACCCCAGCTTTGAATGAGATGCAACGTGGCCCTCCGGTTTCTTTTTTGTTTTGAATTTGTATAATTTTTGTCATCTTCTTCTCATGTTCCTGGAACTGTCATTTCTTTTTCCAGGTCATTAAGTAGTGTTCTCCTTAGAGAGCTCAAGGTTCTCTTGACACATCCTTCCCAGAGCAGTCAAGAGCAAGGAACACAAGATGGAGCCAGGGGAAACCCAAAATGATGGACTCCAACAGAGTACAGACTATTACTGGGAAACCTAGGGAGGCCTGAATCTGTATCAGACTATGGATAGCATTGCTTCCTTTGCACCAGGATCTGGTAGCATCTCCATTTGCCTTGAACATTGCACGTTCATGGGTCCCATGCTCTTCCTTCAAGTTTCTTCTTCCCATGTGCCCACAAGCAACTGAGATTGTTGCTCTGCAAACATTTTTCCAGTAGAACCTGTACCCTGGCATCGCCACCAGAGAATGCCTGGATCAAGTGTTACACATTCCAGAATCCAGGAACCAGGTAAGATTGAGCTTCTTTTGTATTCTACCTGGGAGTCAAGGTTTGCATAAGATCCTGCTCAAGCCACTGCATGCCAATGTCCATGCTCAGCTGGGGAGCTCAGAAGCTTTGGCCCCTGTTTGTGCATTCCTTGGGAGCCCGTGACATTTGACATCATTCCAAATTATTCACTCGTGGAACACAGGTACCATTGGAGGGGAAGGCCTGGGATATTCCACCAGGTCAGCACATCTTGGCTGACTTTCCCTAGAGATCCTTTGTCCAGATTTATGGCACGGCCCACTCAAAACACTCTGAGACCTTACCTGTGAGGAGAAAAGAAAATATGGATCATGTCCACCAGTGTTGCCTGATCATAGAATCTTCTTTTTCCACTTATGTATGGTTCCAGAACCAGCACATGAGACAGATAAGGCAGACCTGATTTGGGTCTGCAAACTCCCAAGGGGAAGGGCCATCTCATGGACAAGAACAGTCTACACCGTGGACTCAAGTTTACTCCCCAGCATATCAAACAGGTCTCTTCTTGAGCTTCTCCTTGACACAGGAACAGGTCTTCATGGGCTTGCCAAGTGTATGGCAAGAAGGTTTAGGATAGGAACCCATGCTATCTGGTTCCAGCTGCCTTTCTGTTCCCCCAGATTCAGAGAGCACCTCTCTGCCTATTACTCTTCTTTCCCCTGAGATCCAGACACAGTGCATCTGCTTGCTGACCAGACAGCTCCATCTGAGCTCACTTTTTCAACAAGTAATTAATGGGAGATTACTGTGTGCCAGTGGGGAACAAAAATGGGAGCTTCCAGAACACATTCCTTTTTTGTTTTATAGTGTCAGAGGTAAAATTTAGTGATGCATCAGATTCATGTAACACCCAAAGCTCATTCCCAGTGCCCTTCCTAATGCCCATCAGCTAATTATGCCATCTCCACACCCACCTCCACACAAGCAACCGTGTTTCATCCCTGTAGTTAAGAGCTTCTTATGGTTTAGCTCCCTCTCTGTTTACATCTTATTTTATTTTGTCTTCCCTTCCCCTATGTTCATCGGTTTTGTTTCTTAATTTCCAAATATGAGTGAAATCATATGGTATTTGTCTATCTGTGACTGACTAATTTCAAGTAGCATAATACCGACTAGTTCTACCCACATCATTGCAAATCGCAAAGTATTGATTTTCTTGGTGGCTGAGTATCATTCCATTGTGTATATGTAACAAATTTTCTTTATCCAGACATGAAAAATATCTGTATTTGCACCCTGCTGCTGATAATACTTTGCAGTAGCTTCCTCACACAGACTCTCTCGTCTCCACTATATCCGCAGCTATATCAGAGCAGATTCAAGTCTCCACATTACCTCCCCACTTAACAGTGGTCCCTTTTCTACTTGTAGGCTTGCAGCGTTTATATTCTTAGATCTCTGATTGATCTCTTGGGAGTTCAGAATGATTTGATAAGTATGTAGTTGTATTTGAGGGATGAAACAAACTTAACTCTTCCCCTCAGTACTTTCTGATTGGATGCTGGATATGAAGACTGTGAACCTGGTGACAGGCTGGATTTTCTTGCCCCAATTCTATGAGAGCTGAATGTCCTTGTGTCAAGTAGGTAATGATTTGTGACACAGCTTCATCCTTTCCAGGGTTATGTTTATTGTGGGAAGATGTACCAAACATATATCTACCATTTTCAACACTTACATATAAGCTTTGATGGATGACTTGAGAATAGCATTTGCTCTAGTGCCATGTTGTCCAACGTACCCGTAAAGTGTGACCTTCCATAGGGTCTAATGGCCCATGTCTTCAGTAATATCGGTGTCAGTGTTTCAGTGAATGGTGGGTTTTTGTGACACATTAAACTTAGTACTGGTTGAGTCTTTCAGCCTCACCATGAACTTCACTATAAATACATCCTAAATATGATTTTTTCTTCTTGAAGGAAACTTAAACTGTTTTCATTAAAAGATGGTTTCCAGGCAATGATGTCAGAGGGGTTACTGATAAGGCCATTGGTCATTGGCCAGTCAAGCTACAAGGGGATTGGCCCACCAAGTAGTGTCAACTGGATAGCGCCATGGTGATTGGCCAGGGCATGGTGGTGACATCACAAGAAGGCACTTTGATGCACCAGGGCTGTCATAAAAGCACAACAGCAGAGGCTAAACTGATGAGAGAGATGACACTTTGGCCAACACTCTTCCTGCTATTCCTTGAGTTCTCTACTCTGTTCTCTGCTCCTACCCAGGGCAAGCCCCCTGCCCACTCCTCCCGCACTGGACCTCTCACCAACCACTCTGCACACCACCTTCATGTTTGCACTTATCTTTTTGTCCCTCCGTGGTCCTGAGAGGCCCTGAACTTGCACCCGGGGAATCCTGGATCAATTTGCCACTCTGAGGAAGGCCTGGCTGCTCAGGTACACACTTTGATTTGGCATGTGGTAGTACGATACTGGGAATCAGTGTGCAGTGGATTCTCAGCAAGCTGGGCCCAACACTTCTGGGGTCACAACCGGGCTTAGCATAGGTAACCTGAGTTCACAACCTGATGGAATCACATTATTGGACACAGTGGGAGTCCTTGTATCACAGGTCCTCAGACAATGAGTTGTCTGACCCACATCAGAGGGGACAAACTAATCCCCCAGAATCCTGGCTGATCAGGATCCCATAGACCACAAACCCTCGAAAACAGCAGAACATAAAGAAACTCTGCCCCCAAACAGAATACCCGGAACCTGAACCCTGGGATACCTCTGAAACAATTTGTCACTGGGCAGGTGAGTCACATGGATATGGGGTTGAAAAGGAGCCCTCACACCACAAGATGGCCAGGCCAGTGTGACACAAGGCAAGTGAGTCCAGAGAACACGAGGCTTGCCATGTGTAAAGTCTTGCTTCCCAGCTCAGCACTGGGAAAAGGACTCAACTGGACAGCAGGCTCATCATGTGCCTTTTGACTTGGAGACCAAGAAAGGAGCTCAGGGATAGGCTAAGCAGAAACCTGGACAGAGGGCTCGCTATGTGTCCTTGGGCCTTGAGACGAACAACCCAGGTAAGCACGTTGCTAACAATTCACCTAGACAATGTGATCACCATGTGCAGTTGGACCTGAGCCCTGTTCCACTGCTCTGCATTCAGCCAAGAAGTTACCTGGACAGTGGCCTCACCTCGTGTCTGTGGACCTGGAGACAAACATATCACTATGCTGGCCCAAGCAGATACATGCACAGAAAACTCATCATGTGCCTTTGGACCTGGAGAACAACAGTGCAGCTCTGTGCTATGCCAAGCAGACACCAGGTTAGCAGACCCACCAGGTGCCCTTGGACCTGGAGACAAACAACTCAGCTCTGGTCTAATCCAAGTAGGCTACTTGACAGCAGGGTCCATCTCATCCCTTGGACCTGGAGACCAACAGTGCAGCATTGCTCTAGGCCAAGGAGTCACTTTGACAGTGGGCTCACTCTGTCCTTGGCCAAAATGGAGAGGGGGCTCACCATGTGCTCTTAGACCTGGCGATCAACAACACATCTCTGTGCTATGGCAAGCAGGAATCTGAACAGAACCCAGCTTCTCTGCTAGGCCACACAAGCACCTGGATTGACATCTCACAATGTGCCTTTGGACCTGGAGACCAAGAACTCATATTTGTACTGGGCCAAGCAACCAGGACAGAGGGATCACGATGTGTTCATGGACCTGCAAACCAACAATGGAGCTCTGTGCTAGGTGAAGCAGGCACCTTGACAGCAATATCACTATTTGCCCTTGTACCTGGAGACCAAAACTGTAGCTCTGTGCTAGGCCAAGCACACACCTGGACAGAGGGATCAACATGTGCTCTTGAAACATAAGACCACCAACTCAGCTCTGTGCTAGGCCAAGCAGGCACCTGGACAGCGGGCTCACCATGTGCCCTAGGATGTGGATCCTTCCCCTCAGAGCACAGGGCTCTCAAACACTGGGATTGCCAATTCATCTCAGGCTATGAGACCTCCAAAGCTGCTCAGTACTACACCTATGTCTCCATTGGTCCTTTGGCCCCATGGGAGCTTTCAAACCAAGAGCCCTCCAGTCATGCTTCGTACTGCACTAAAAAGACACTGGGACAACAGCCTGATACAAAACCCTCTGATTGGGTGCCTTCCAACTCTGCCAGCAAGTGAGCATTCAAGTCACTTCTCACCTGGGATTTGCTCCAGGGATGTGGGTTTTAAGCTCAGGTAATGTGCAGATCCCAATGAGCTGGTGCCCACAGGTGACTACCCCTGTGCTGGAGTGGGAAGGGCCTAGATCTGTGGCTCCGGGGCTGAGCTCCGTCAAGGCAGTGTGCTCATAACACCCGGGCATAAATGGATGGAATCAGGAGGAAGCTCCTTTGGGGATGAGAAGTGAACTTCAGGGGCTTGGGAAGTGGGCAGCTTACATCCTTAAGATAGATGGTGCCTCAGGTGATTTGAGGGTGCTGTTTTCAGGAGCCAGTGTGGAGGCTGGTAGATTGAAGTTCACTTAGATGTAAGGGGGAAGTGGGTCGCTTATGTGATCCCAACACTTAGAATCTCCTGTGCTTAGCTGCTCAGACCTTGCTCACAATACCTTGGGCTCCACAAACATGAGGCTCCTGGGAGGGCTGGCACCCAGAGCCGCTCCCCCCTTGAATCCCTATTCCTTCATTTGTAAAATGGGGGTAACTTTTTTGGGAGGTGTTTGTGTGAGCAGGAGGCAGGAGATGGCAGGTTTGGGGAGGGGATCTACAAGGGCAGGTGACAGATGCCGCCCAGAGGAGGGAGGGAAGAAGGGGGGGTGAGACTGTGAGCGTGGTCCTTGTTCTGGCCTTTCCTGCCCAAAGGCAAAACATCAGCTTTGGGAGGACCACAGTGTGGGAGTTGCCTCTGTCCCATACCTGGCCTTCTCTGCCCCTAAGGATCACAGGGCATCATAGCCGAGCAGCTGCTGTGTCACAGACCAGCACCAGATCCCTCCTGCCTCCTTCACTGCTGCTTGACACCCACAGGCAGGGTTCTGAGGTCTTTAGTGAAGCTTGGAACTCCAGCGACCAGGGTGGGACTGCTGGTTTGAGTGACTATTCCGAGGTGTGCTGACAGGCAGAGAACAACTACAGGTAGGTATGGAGGTAGAACGTTAGACTTATACAGATTCACAGGAAGCCACAGGTAGTTCAGAAAGATCCCTTCACAGAGGCACCATTCACTCCTTTTGATTATTTCCACTCTTTCAGCAATTACAAATAAACCCGCAGTGAAAATCGTGCACTCATTACCTGGGACCCCAGTAACACAGATATCATTTCTCTTTATGGAATCATTGTCTTCTCCAAGTATCCCTTTATGACCCAATAGATTTCTTTCTCTCTGCTTCTCAGCCCTCTATTTTCCATCATTTTATCTTCTATAGCACAGATCTGTTCTTCTGCATCATTCATTCACTTTGTTTAGCTTTTACTTGGACTGTACCTGAGTAATAGCATATTTAATGTTGGCCTGAGTAGATTTTAGTTCTTTTAGGTCGACAGCAAGGGATTCTCTAGTGCCTTCTATGCTAGAGAATGCCTTCTGTGCTAGTTTCAAGTCCAGCCAGAATCTGTGTAATCATTGTTGTCAATTCAAGTTCAGACATCGCAATTATGTCCATATTGATTAAATCACTGGCAGTGAGTACAACATCCTGTTCTATCTTTTGGAGTGAATTTCTCCATCTCGTCATTTTCTCCAGGAAGAAAAGAAGAAAAAAAGACAGAAAAAAGTAATACCAATTTTAGCTGATAAAAACAAGACCAACAAAATTCAAAACAGAAATAATTAAAGAAAGAAACAAAAAAAAAAGTATGCCCTGGTCGTGTTTGATCCGCTTTCCAAAGAATTTAGATACCAAAATAAGAAAATGTATAAAGTTTTGAAAGGAAATATATATGATTTACATAAAAATGGACATCAATATGAATTAAAAAGAATTGAAAAATAAGAAAATAACTGAAAAATAATAAAATATAATAATAAAAATGCAAAGAATGTCATATACGGTTTTCCCCAAGAGCTGACGCTTTGCAGCCCTCTTCGATCAGTTAACTTGGTGTGAGCGAGTTGTTTGTGGGAAACTTCTGGGCGAGGAGCCCTTTGAGTTGATTCTCAAGTGGACTTGTCCTAGGGGAATAGCTCTCCTAGAGTGCACATGGAGGCATGGCTGGGCGTATGCTCCCCCAGCCTCCAGTAGGTGGCACTGTTTTGCTCCCTGCAGGGTTTTAGAGCTGATGGGTAGGATGAATGTGACAGTGACCCCCTTTCTAGCCCTGGAGCTGAAAATCCCGTCCCCCCACTCTTCAGTGAACCCTCTCATGACAACAATCAATCAGTCTTCCCTCCCTGGTTTCCATCAGAAATCTGGGTTCACCTGCCTGTGCCTGAGCATTTTAACTCAGGCATGTGACAGAGTTTCAAAACTCCAAATATACAACATGGAGCCCAACAATTCTCCCTGTTCAGGATCTCCTGCGCTGCTGCTATTTGCCACCCTATCCCAGGAAAGTGACCGCGTTACCGTGGAGCGTTCGCAGTTTATGGCAACACAAAGCAGAAAACCGGCACCTAGTCTGACTGTTCTCAGCCTGCTTTCCCGTTCCTACAGCTGGGTCATTGGGTAGCTCCAATATTAAATTTTTTGGGGGGGTTTCCTTTTTTTTAATTTTAAGTTCAATTAATTAACAATATAGTGTATTATTAGTTTTAGAGTTCAGTGATTCATCAGTTCCAATATTAAATTTTTGATGTCTGGGAACTCTGCCACAATCAGACACTGCCCATTCTTCTTGGAACCGTGGGGATCCTGGGACCACTCTGTCACACCTGGGATCCTTGCTGGCCTCCACCTGAGCACATTTAAACCAGGCACATCCCCCACTGTATCAGACTTCTAAAAGTTACGACTTTTTGTTCTGATGCATATAATACTTCGCAGTAGCCTCTTCAAGCAGGATCCCTCCCTTCCACCATGTCCTCGGCTATATCACAGAGGATTCAAACTTTCCATCTCCTACGTTCCAAACCTTAGCAGCTTTTCTACTTGTGGACTTGCACCATTTGTTTTCTCACATCTCTGATTTCTTAGGTGTTGAGAATGATTTGATAACATCATATTTGTATCCGAGGGACAAGACAAATTTAGGCACCCCCTGTGTCCCCACCATCTTAACGTAGGCACATACAGTTGAAGGACCAGATTTCTGATTCTGATTGGCTGGATAAGTTTTAAGCCCTGTAAAAAGGACTCCAAGTCCCCAAGGCAGCCCTCCCTTACACATGCCCAGCAGATGAGCAGAAGTGCCCCACAAGCTCAGGATGCTCTCCTATCTTGAACCCACACATCACCTGCTCCAGTACCCTGCTGGGCCCACAGATACTGAGGTGCCTGACCTTGATGCCTGCCAGGAGCAAGGCTCAACAGCACCCCAATGTTTGTTCAGCATCCCTAACACTAAGAGGCAGTCTCTAGTTGTGGGTTGTAATAAAGATTCAGGAACAGAGAGGGGCTGGATTTTTGCAACATACTGGTTTCTAACTCACTTTTCCTATTGGTTTCTAATCTAATTGTTTTTTAGGTGTAATTGGACTAGATCTAAATATGGCCACATGAAAATTCGAAATGTTTTAATTACACCTAGACCGACCTTTGAAAACAAAATGAAAGCAGTGTCACTGTCCTGTGTAATGAGCTCCATTTGTGACAGTTGTTTTCCTGCATTGAAAAGTCAACCATAATGCTTTCTTTCCTGTTCATTTGTTGAAATATATTTAAGATACAGTGTCATATTAATTTCAGTGGTACAGTACAGTGATTCGACAAATCTGTACCTTCCTCAGTGCTCATCATGATAAGCGTGCTCTTCATCCCTTTTTCTCTTCCTCCCATCCCCCACCCACCTGCCCGCTGGGAACCATCTATTTGTTCTCTAGTTAAGTCTGTTCCTTCATTCGTCTCTCTTTTTCCTTTGATTGCTTGTTTTCTTTCTTAATATTCCACATAAGAGTGAAATTACAGGGTATCTGTCTTTCTTAGACTTATTTGGCTTAGGGTTATACTCTCTATCTCTACACATGTCATTGCAAATGGCAAGACTTTATCCTTCTTGATCACTGAGCAATATTCCCTTGTGTGTATATACCACATCTTCTTTATCCATTCATCAGGCAATGGACACAGAACTGTTTCCATAATTTGCTGATTGTAGATGATGGCGCTAAAAATTAGCGGTGCACGTAATCCTTTGATTGAGTGTTTTTGTATTTTGGAGGTAAATACCCAGTAGTGCGATTGCTGGGTTATATGGTAGTTCTACAATTAACTTTTTGAAGAACCTCCTTAAAGTTTTCCACATTGGCTTCACCAGCTTGCAATCCCACCAACAGTGTAAGAATGTTCCCCTTTCTCTGCATCCTTGACAACATCTCTTGTTTCCCGAGTGGTTAATTTTACCCATTCTGAGAAGTATGAGGTGGTATCTCATTGTGGTTTTGGTTAGCATTTCCCTCATCATAAGTGATGGTGAGCATCCTTTCATGTGTTTGTTGACCATCTGGATATCTTCTTTGGAAATAGTTTTTCAGGCCTTCTCCCTCATTTTTGATTGGATTATTTGATTTTGGGGTGTTGAATTGTATAAATTCTTTATATATTCTAGATACTAACCCTTACAATAATTTAGAGATGGAGAGTGAAATAAATAAATTCTCAAAATGATTTATAAGCTTCTTTTGTTGTTGTTGACTGACATCTTTAGCAACTTATTCTGAGGAAAATTTGGAAAAATTTTAATGGTCATGCAACTGGACATGTCCATTCCTGAATGTGTTCCTTCACTTATGATATAACAGTGAGAACATTCATCAATGCTGACAGGTTCCTTCCAATTTCAAAAAGAAATAAAAAGGACTCTATCTGTCTTCTTTTGTGCCATTAGCCAAGATTGGTCACATAAACAACATGGAAATAAAAGAACCCTGAAGACATCGTTCATCTCTACAAGAGGTTGATTAAAACCTGGCATTTCTTTTCTCTGTAACACCAAGTATCTGGAAGGAGTGGTATATAATTTAGCTGACAATGACTAGAACTGGGTGAGGGCAAGTCAGCAGTAAGTCAGTCCTGAACTGTGTGTCCCTCCACAGTTGGCATCTCAGTACCATCCATGGAGTGGAACAATAATGCTTGTCAGTTATGGGCTTACTAAAATATTTTCACTCCCACTAATCATTAGAAGCGTGGTCACTCCCTTGTCCACATAGGCACTGATTTTATTGAAGCCTCTCTTGCAGCATCTGAGGGCCCACTCAACAGCACACACCATCCCCTCCCAGAATCATTCTGGGCATTTTCCCAGACTAAAAGGACAGAGCACCAGTGCCAACACCTGGCATGCCACAGGTACTCAAAAATATTGTGACATGAAGCATACATGATAAATCAATGCATCATCTCTACTTTGATATACACGGACTTGAGATTTGAATCTTTGTCCCTGGGTGTGAAGTTCCTGTGAGCAGAGCCAGCATATCATCATCTGGAGCCTTGTCCTATCCCTTACCACCAAAGCCTAGCACATCCTTGGCCAAAGTAGACACGATTATATAAATGCCTATGGAATGATTGAGCATAGCCTTACATTGCTGGCTTTATAATTCCCAACTGTGAAAGGATACCAAGGATTGACTCTCAGTCAAACTTTGTCAGAGAGACCAGACTCCTTCTGTTTCTGTGCTCAGATTTACAGCCTCTCCAGCAGTGGCTCTCAGGTCTCCCTCTTTTTCACAGTAATAACTGTAGGGCTTTCCAGCTGCAAATCTTCCTTCACAATCAGAGTGATCTTCCTGCCTGGGTTTTAATCACCCCATGCCTCTCTGCTCAGTAGCTGCCTGCTCCCACAGGGACTCAGCCCTGCCACTATCTTCTGACCATTCTATTAACCAACTGTCAAGAACCATGCCAGGCACCAGAGGTTTATTGTCATTGGGGGTGAGAAGCTACAACCACAGGGCAAAACTCTTCTGAATGAAAAGGGAACCCAGGACCTGCTTCTGCCCTTAACATATGTGATTTAAAGACAGAAGGTAAGGTGTAAAAAAAATGTGTAAAACTGGTTTCATGAAAACTGCAGTCAATGGGCACTGTGGATAATCATATTTGATTGTATATTTGAAGGTTGCTAGACAAAATTCTTAAATATTCTTTTCACAAGAAAACGTGAAACTGTGGGGAGATGCTAACCAGAATGAAGTGGTGATTATTTCACAATATATACAGATATCAGTCTGTCATACACCCAAAAGGAATATAATGTTACCCATTAATTATACCTCAATTATTAAAAATAAATGAATAAAACAGGAATTGGCAAGATGTAAAGTCAGTGCAACCAAAAATAACTGCTTTTACTCATGTAATTGTAGGTGAACCAGGAAAAGTGGAAGTCAATGAAAAGAAATCTGGATGTGAAAATCGGGGAAGACTTCACAGGGGAGGAATTCCACCAGATTAAGAACAGAAGCTATCCAGTTTGAGAAGGTAGGACCTGGTGGGAGAGGGTGTACACCTACACGTTTCAACCTGCAACTGCAAATAATCTTCCTTCACTTTAAACGAATCATAATCGTTCCTTGAGAGGGATGAAAGCCCCTTCTCCCTCCTAGGCTCCCAGTCTCTTCTTTCTTCCAGTCAATTTCTGCAAAATCCACTCCTCAATACAGCCCAGGACCCATCTCTCTGTGTGTCCTCTTCTGGTCAATCCATACCCCCGACCATTGACTGCTTCACACGGCTGGCATTTTAGTGTAGAATGTTGTAGTCTCCAACCCCATTTATTAATTCCTTGTCACATCATGTTCTTTGGATTTCTTTGCTCACTTTCTCCCCCTAATGAACTGATTCCTCACGTTTTTAGTGGTTTGTCTAGGAAGGTATGAATATACACAGTATATTTTTTATTAAACAAATGACAATTTTTTTAACAAAGTAAAAATGAATTACAAGTGTAATTTAATCTACAAATCACACAGGTCTTACAATGAAATGCTTAGGGGGTAGGGCTCACCTAGGATTCTTACCATGAAGTACAAAATACACTTATTTCTCCTTAAAGTGATAATTAAGGTGTTCTTCAAATTTCCTTCATTGTGTCTTCACCAGATAATCTTCCCACCGATAACCTTTCTAAGAAAACTGATTGAGAGCTCATTGACAAGTTAGAGCAATATTGTCAAGCAACATGTTCACATCTCCACCATCAAGGGCTGCATGCATTACAATTCTCCAATGTCCCTCAAATCTGATAGAAACCTCAATAGGAGAGTTTTGTTAATTTTTAATTAAATTCAATTTAATTAACACATACAGCATTTTTAGTTTCAGAAGAATACAGTGATTCATCAGTGACAAATAACATCTAGTGCTCATCCCATCAAGTGCCCTCCTTAATGTGCATTATGCAATTACTCCATCTCCCCACCAGCCCTCCAGCAACCTTCAATCTGTTCCCTACAGTGAAGAATCTCTTGTGATTTCCCTCCTTCTCTAATTTCCTCTTATTTTACTTTTCCTTCCCTTCCCATATGTACATTTGTTTTGTTTCTTAATTTCCATATATGAGTGAGATCCTATGATATTTTTTCTTCCTCTGACTGACTTATTTCACTAAGCATAATACCCTCTATTTCCGTGCATGGCATTGCAAATGGCAAGATTCATTCTTTTTGATGCTGGAGTAATATTCCATTGAGTATATACAAGTGGCCAAAGACACATGAGAAGATGCTCTACATCACTCAGCATTAAAAAAAATCAAATTAAAACCACAATGAGAGACCACTTCACACTGGTAAGAATGGCTAAAATTAACAAGAAAGGAAACAACAAATGTTGGTGAGAATTGCAGAGAAAGGAGAACCCCTAACAATGTTGGTGGGAATGCAAGCTGGTACATCCATTCTGGAAACAGTTTTGGAGGTTCCTCAAAAAGTTAAAAATAGAACTACCTGGGTCATCTGGGTGTCTCAGTCGATTAAGCATCTGCCTTTAGCTCAGGTCATGGTCCCAGGGTAGGGATCGAGCCCCACAATAGGAGACCTGCTCAGCGGGGAATCTGCTTTCCCTCTGCTTGCTCCCCCTCCCCACCTTATGCTTGTTCTCTCAAATAAATATTACCAATCTCAAAAAAATATATAGAACAACATTATGACCCAGCAAATGCAATACTCTGTATTTATCCAAAGCATAGAAACATTATGATTCAAAGAGGCACTTGTATCCTCAAAGATTATAGCAGAAATGTCCACAATAGCCAATATATGGAAAGAGCCCAGGTGTCCGTGGGCACAGGAATTGAGAGAGAAGATGTGGTATATGTATTCAGTAGCAATTTTAAGCTCATCTCTTTTATTTAACAGTTAACTCCACCCAAGTACAACAGAATCTCTACTCTTTCAATCCTTTCTTCTGATTCTAGGGTATCAGGAGAAACAATTGAAGTTGGCATTTTTAGCCTCTTGTGAAGGGGCTAAATGCTTTCATAGTCTGTATTACCAAGACCAAAGGAAAAAAAAAACCCACCACCTGTTTGCCACCTTAACATTTTTTAAGTTAAGGGAGAACTAGAAAACACTATCAGAGCCCCTTCCCCACCCTCCACCACACCACTTATCTCAGCTAAAGACTAAAACTGGAGCCAGCCTCCAGTGCTTTCTTCACCAGCTCCAACCAGAAGACAGTGGCAAACCTAGTGGAGAACAAACAACCCTGAAGTGTGAGTCTTGGGCACGGAAGTGGTCCTTTCTCCTGCACTGAACAGGCTGACTGCATCTGGTTATGACAGCCAGTAGTCTCAGCAGTAACATTTATCAGATCTACCTTTTATCCAGTTTCCACTTGAGGTCCTAAACAGTAAGAATGTCTGCAGTGGTTAAAGGCATAGATAGGGGAAAGCATATTCCATGAACTTTAATCAATGACTAGAGCTGTAAAAGGCAGAGGACGACCCCAGGAGAGTTTTCCCACCTCTAGCAAAGGCTTTCACCAATCAGGCAGTTAACTGTGGTGCTAGTCTCATTGTACCCAGGGCCTCTGGCCTCTTGTTTTGCCCATCTCTGCAGAGGACAGGAAGGGAGGCTTCAGTTAGTGTATCTCAAGTGCAGTTCCTGGTGGGGATGAGCTGGTGAAACCCCCACAGATACTGGGAGGACCCCCAACCCTTGAGCACTTCCTCTGCTCAGGTCTGGGTACTGGTCAGAACTTGGGGAGCTGGACCAGGGAGGAAGAGGGGTTGAGGTGAGGAAGTGCTCCTGAGGGTATTTGCAGGAGCCCTGTCCTGGCTCAAAGACCAGCTGTCCGCATGGGGAGAGGCAGGCACACAGGAGACACCTTCCCTGACAGGAAACAAAAGCCAAATGCCCACCATCAGCACTGGTGCCCTGAGAGCCATTTGGGACCCCCAGGAATCCAGTGCCCGCTGCTCTCCCTCTGCCCAATAACTCATGCCCATTGGTGCCCTCTGTGCTGCTTGCCAGCAGGGCTGATGGACTTGAATGTGGGAGGGATGTGGCTGTAGCTCTCCTATTTTTTTCATAGTCAAAAGTATATTTAGGCGTGCATTGCTTTTATAGTCTAAAAGTTACAGAAAAAGACGAAATCTCAATGTTTTGTTTGTTATTTGTGTGTGTGTGTTTAATTATGTTCAATTAGCCAACATGTAGCTCTTTTTTCAAGGGCATCTCTCTCTGTATTTGTTCCCTGGTAATGAATTCCAGGACTCTTGGCTACTTCCTCCCAGAACCCTCCGCACTCCCACAGTGCTGTCCAAGCTGAGCGAATGCCTTCTGTCTGCTCTTCTCTGCAATCCTCTCTGCCCTGCTTCCTCTTCTGATTCTGCAACCTCTCCTGTGGTGCGCTTTTCTGGTTCTTGATTTGCTACTTTCCCATCCTTGGGAGCGAGTTTAAAATAAAGAAAATATAGGGCGCCTGGGTGGCTTACTCATTAAGTGTCTGCCTTCAGCTCAGGTCATGATCCCAGGGTCCTGGGATCGAGCCCCACATTGGTCTCCCTACTCGGCAGGAAGCCTGCTTCTCCCGCTCCCTCTCCCCCTGCTTGTGTTCCTGCTCTCGCTATCCGTCACTCTGTCAAATAAATAAATAAAATCTCTTAAAAAATAAAGAAAGAAAATATAAATATAATATCTATATACAAATACATACTAACTCTTTCCCAACTGGGAGAACCAAGGTCTACTGACCTGCTCTAGCTGCTAGATATTGAGTGGTAATAAACACCTACTGAGCTCCTTCCCTCACGGAATTCCTAGGCTTCCTGCTTCATATTAGGCTTTCACAAAGCTTTGTCCCCATGTTGCAGATTCACTGATGAAGTCACTTAGTTTGAGTTGCAATTAAAGTTAGCTGGTGCACTGATGAAGTCACTTAGTTTGATTTGCAATTAAAAGTACCTGTAGGGCGACTGGGTGGCTCAGTCCATTGAGCGACTTCCTTCAGCTTGGGTCATGATCCTGGAGTCTTGCGATCGAGTCCCGCCTCGGGCTCCCTGCTCGGCGGGAAGTCGGCTTCTCCCTCTGACCATCCCCCATCTCATGTGCTTTCTCTCTCTCTCTTTCAAATAAATAAATAAATAATTTTTTAAAAATGTAGCTGGTAATTGAAGATTGTGAATTTTCATTTGAATTTACTTTTATGGAAGTGTCTTATGTATAAATTCAAGTCTGCATTAACAAAGAAATGAATCGGTTTTATTTCTCAGGTTAGACTACTTCTTTAGTAGAAGCATACTTTGGTGCTAATATTAGAGAGAAATAGAAAACAATTTGCTGAAGCCATGATCATACAAACATATAAAACAAAACCACACAACCTGTGTCAGATGCTCTAATCAGTTAGGAATAGTGATGTGGGGCAAAGAGCAACAGAATTGGAACCAGGAAGAATCCACACCAAGAGAACATTTAAACACATCAAAGGAAGTGGTGCATTTAGTTTCATCCCATTTATACATGTTTATGCTCAAGATGCTACAGCCTTGTGGAGTCTTTCAACAGCACACCTCAGGGGATCCCTTGGCATGCCTGCCCCCCAAAGGTATGAAATTTGATTGGGACCCGGTGGGTGCATGAGAACTCCCCTCCCTGTACTTCCCTGAGCAGAGATACAATTTCTGGTGAAGGACAAGTGCTTCAGTCACAGCCCTGTAACCCCAGTCCTGTCCAGTGCTGCTCATCATGAAAGACTCTCAGTCTCAGTGACTAAACTTCAACGTGTTCCCAGCATGGAAAGAGTGAAGGGCATTTCTAGTTTCATCAGGCCCCTTAAACAATCACTATTAATAGGATTCAAAATCAAAGAGAGCTGGATTGAAAGCCAAATGGTGTGAATTTATATCACCTTGTAGGCACTTTTTTTTTGAAACAGTGTTATTATCATAACATGGTTATTGAATGTATCAGTACATTGTTATTGAATATATGGAAAGAGAAACACAGTTTTCCTGGACTAGGTTTAACTAAAGGAAGTGTTGTACAAATAAAATAGGTGACCAGGCCATGGAACCTCATCCTGGATTAATGAAAATGTATATGTGTGTAATGCTGATAACAACATATGATTATATGCAAAGGAACTGGCATCTCTTTTAAATAAGAGGGGTTTTTATTGCATTACATATGGGAATATAAGCATTTGTACACTTCATTTTTTTTGTTTTTTAGAGTGGTGGGGGGAGGGGAAGAAGGAAAGGGAGAGAGAATTTTAAGCAGGTTCCACACTCAGCTTGGATCCCAATGTGGGGCTCCATGTCACATCACCTGAGCCAAAATCAAGAGTGAGCCACTTAACTGAGCTACCCAGGCACCCAGAGCCTTGGTACACTTATAAAAAAATGTTAGAAACATTGTTGTACTAAATGTCTTTTACCCGAATGGCTATACATTAAATGAAGTACATTTCAAACAATAGGTTTTAGAACTCTGATGGTTACTAGGCATTTTCTATTTATAATTCAATTGAATCAGACAAGCTCTAAGCAGCAAAGTTGATGATATCCAGGCAAAAAGAATGATTATTCTTTAGGATAGGAACCACTGGTGGTGTGGAGAACAGAGAAGAACCCCTTTCTGAAGTTCATCAAAACTTAACAGCCACAACATTTCTATGACGTGTCTGTCTACTGTAGGTGGAAATGAAATCTCACAAACCTTATCTAAGATAAAGATTGGCATTAATCCAGGAATTTTCCCCTTTCAAATGTGCTAAGTTTATTTGTTTCTTTATGCATCAGTGTTTTGCAATGTATATTTGTATGTTATATATGTTTGTGTTATGTTTATGGATATATATTAATTTTTCCAAGGAGAATTCAGTTATATTGCTTTATTAATTAATCAACAGCAGGATTGCTTATTGATACAGATTAAAAAATAACAACAACAACTCATAATTGTTTCCAAACATGTACACTGAGATCCATTTGCAACAATTCAATGCAAAGTGAAAAGAGCTGTCCAATTTTCCCAGCACCATTTATTGAAGAGACTGTCTTTTTTCCATTGCATATTTTTACCTGCTTTGTCAAAGATTATTTAACCATATTGTTGAGGGTCCACATCTGGGCTCTTTATTCTGGTCCATTGGTCTATGTATCCGTTTTTGTGCCAGTACCTTGCTGTCTTGGTGATCACTGCTTTGTAATATAGTTTGAAATCAGGCAACGTGATGTCCCCAGCTTTACTTTCATTTTCAATATTTCCTTGCAGATTTGGGATCTTTTCTGATTCCATACAAATTGTAGGATTGTTTCTTCCAGCACTTTAAAAAATGTCATTGGAATTTTGATTGGGATGGTGTAGAAAGTATAGATTGCTCTGGGCAGTATAGACATCTTAACAATTTTTATTCTTCTGATCCAAGAGCAATGAATGTTTTGCCGTCTATTTGTGTCTTCTTCAATTTCTTTCATGAGTGTTCTGTAGATCCTAGAGTGTAGATCTTTTACCTCTTTAGTTAGGTTTTTCCCGAGGTATCTTATGATTTTTGGTGCTATTATAAATGGAATAGGTTCTCTAATTTCTCCTTCTACAGTTTCACTGCTAGTGTATAAGAAAGCAAGATATTTCTGTGCATTGAGTTTGTATCCTGCCACATTACTGAATTGCTGTATGGTTCTAGTAATTTGGGGGGTGGAGTCTTTTGGATTTCCCCCATAAAGTATCATGTCATCCGCAAAAAAGAGAGAGTTTGACTTATTTTCCCAATTTGAATACATTTTATTTCTTTTTGTTGTCTGACTTCTGTTGCTAGGACTTCAAATATTATGTTGAACAATAGTGGCGAGAGTGGGCATTTTTCACGTGTTCCTGATCTTAAGGGAAATGTTCTCAGCTTTTCCACATTGAGGATGATATTCACTGTGAGTTTTTCATAGATGAATTTTATGAACTTGAGGAATGTTCCCCCTATCCCTATACTCTGAAGACTGTTAATCAGGAAAGGATGCTGAATTTTGTCAAATGCTTTTCTGCATCAATTGAGAGGATCATATGGTTCTTCTCTCTCCTGTTTAATGTGTTCTATCACATTGATTGATTTGTGAATGTTGAACCACCGTTGCAACCCGGGGACAAGTCCCACTTGTTCATGGTGGGTGATCCTTTTAATGTAATGTTGGATCCTATTAGCTATGATTTTCTTGAGGATTTTGGAACCCATATTCATCAGGGATATCGGTCTGAAATTCTTTTTGATGGGGTCTTGCCTGGTTTGCATATTAAGGTAATGCTGGCCTCATAGAATGATTCTGGAAGCTCTCCTTCTGTTTCTATTTCTTGAAAGAGCATCAAGAGGAGAGGTATTATTTCTTCCTTGAATGTTTGGTAGAATTCCCCAGGGAATCCATCAGGTCCTGGACTCTCGTTTTTTGGGGGAGGTTTTTAATCACTGCTTACCTCAGAAAATTAAAAATAGAACTACCGTATGACCCAACAATTGCACAAGTGGGTATTTACCCCAAAGACACAGATGTAGTGAAAAGAACAGCCATATGCACCCCAATGTTCATAGCAGCAATGTCCGCAATAGCCAAACTGTGGAAAGAGCCGATGCCCTTCAACAGATGAATGGATAAAGAAGATGTGGTCCATATACACAATGGAATATTACTGAGCCATCAGAAAGCATGAATACCCAACTTTTACATCAGCATGGATGGGACTGGAGGAGATTATGCTAAGTGAAATAAGTCAAGCAGAGAAATCCGATTATCATATGGTTTGACTTATTTGTGGAACATAAGTAAGAGCATGGAGGATATTAGTGAGAGGAATGGAAAAATGAAGGGGAGGGAATTGGGGGAAGCACCTGATCATGAGAGACTATGGACTCTGAGAAACAAACTGAGGGTTCTAGAGGGGAGGGGGTTGGGGGATGGGTTATCCCGGTGATGGGTATTAAGGAGGGCACGTACTGCATGGAGCACTGGGTGTTATACGAAAACAATGGATCGTGGATCACTACATCGAAAACTAATGATGTACTGTTTGGTGACTAACATAACATAGTAAAAAATAAATAAAAAAAACTAATGATGTTTTGTGTGGTGACTAACATATTAAAAGATAAAAAAATTAAAAATGAAGGTTTATATAAGGGGGCAGAAAGAAAGTAAAAAAATGCATGTTCAATAAGAAAAATTGCGCCCTGGCAATTTTTGGCTTGTTCTCTCTTGAAAATTTTGAGATACATTTTTTTTAACGTCAAAATATGCCTTAAATATCTAGTGTATTGCTTTGTTCTAGTCTCCTGACAGATCACATTTTTCCCTTTTTTTTCTTTCTTTCTTTTAAATCCTCTTCTTTTTTTCTCAATCAACTTCTTATCTTATCAATTCCTTTAATAAAATTTTTTATAATTATCATCTGTATATATTCCATCCCTTCATCATACCAACCTTCATTTTTGTACATATATAAGTTTTACTTTCTTTAAAATTTTGGGGGCACTTTCTTCTAAGAGACCAAAATACAGCTAAAATCTAGTGTGTTGTAATGATCTTTACAGCACCTTGACCATATTTGATCATATTCTGTTTTTATCTTTTTCTTTTTCATTTTTTGCTTCTTTTTTTTTATTTCCCTTTCTATCCCCCTGGTTTCAGGTCTTTTCTGATTTGTTTAGAGTATATTTTCTGAGGACGTTGTGACCCTGTTAGCATTTTGTTCTCTCATTCATCTATTCTCCTCTGGACAAAATGACAAGACGGAAAAAAACACCTAAACAAAAAGAAGCAGAGTTAGTACCAACTCCCAGGGACCTACTCAATATGAACATTAGTTCGGCATTGGACCTAGAGTTCAGAAACATGATTTTAAGGATATTGTCTGGACATGAAAAAGCATGGAAGTTATTAGAGAAACACTTTCTGGAGAAGTAAAAGAACTAAAATTTAACCAAGGCAAACAAAAAGGCTATGAATGAGGTGCAATCAAAAATGGAGGCACTAACCAACAGGCACATGAAAAAGTGCTCAACATCGCTCGGCATCAGGGAAATCCAAATCAAAACCTCAATGAGATACCACCTCACACCCGTCAGAATGGCTAAAATTAACAAGTCAGGGAACGACAGATGTTGGCGGGGATGTGGAGAAAGGGGAACCCTCCTACACTGTTGGTGGGAATGCAAGCTGGTGCAACCACTCTGAAAAACAGTATGGAGGTTCCTCAAACAGTTGAAATTAGAGCTACCGTTCGATCCAGCAATTGCACTACTGGGTATTTACCCCAAAGATACAAATGTAGGGACCCGAAGGGGTACGTGTACCCCAATGTTTATAGCAGCAATGTCCACCATAGCCAAACTGTGGAAAGAGCCAAGATGCCCATCGACAGATGAATGGATAAAGAAGAGGTGGTATATATACACAATGGAATATTATGCAGCCATCAAAAGGAATGAGATCTTGCCATTTGCAACGACGTGGATGGAACTGGCGGGTGTTATACTGAGTGAAATAAGTCAATCAGGAAAGACATGTATCACATGACCTCACTGATATGAGGAATTCTTAATTTCAGGAAACAAACTGAGTGTTACTGGAGTGGTTGGGGGTGGGAGGGATGGGGTGGCTGGGTGATAGACATTGGGGAGGGTATGTGCTATGGTGAGTGCTGTGAATTGTGCAAGACTGTTGAATCACAGATCTGTACCTCTGAAACAAATAACGCAACATATTTTAAGAAAAAAGAAAAAGAAGAAGATAACAGGAGAGGAAGAAAAGGGGAGTATGTCAGAGGGGGAGACGAACCATGAGAGATGATGAACTCTGAAAAACAAACTGAGGGTTCTAGAGGGGAGGGGGTAGGGGGATGGGTTAGCCTGGTGATGGGTATTGAGGAGGGCACGTTCTGCATGGAGCACTGGGTGTTATGAACAAACAGTGAATCATGGAACACTGCACCAAAAACTAATGATGTAATATATGGTGATTAACATAACAATAAAAAAAAACACTGCTGGAAAAAAATGGGGGCACTAACTGCTAGGATAAATGAGGCAAAAGAAAGAATCAGTGATATAGAAGACCAAATGTTGTAATATAAAGACGCTGAGAAAAAGAGAGATAAACAACTACTGGATCACGAGGGCAGAATTCGAGAGAAAAGCGATACCCTAAGACAAAACAACATTAGAATAATTGGAATCCCAGAAGAAGAAGAAAGAGAGGGAGGTGCAGAAGATATAGTGGAGCAAATTATAGCAGAGAACTTCCCTAATTTGCAGAAGCAAACAGGCACCAATTCCAGGAGGCACAGAGAACCCCTCTCAAAATCAATAAAAATAGGTCACCACCCCGACATCTAATAGTAAAACTTATGAGTCTCAGAGACAAAGAGATATTCCTGAAAGCAGCTCAGGAGAAGAGATCTGCATAATACAATGGTAGAAACATTAGATTGGCAACAGACCTATCTATAGAGACCTTGCAGTCCAGAAAGTACTGGAATGATATATTCAGGGCACTAAACAAGAAAAATATGCAACGAAGAATACTATATCCAGCTAGACTGTCATTGAACATAGAAGGAGAGATAAAAAGCTTCCAGGACAACAAGAGCCAAACTGTGGAAAGAGCCAAGATGTCCATCAACAGATGAATGGATAAAGCAGATGTGTATAAATGAAATCTTTAAAAAAAAAAACAAATAATAAATAAAATCTTAAAAAAAATAAGGGGCACCTGTGTGGCTCAGTTGTTAAGCGTATGCCTTCGGCTCAGGTCATGATCCCAGGGTCCTGGGATCGAGCCCTACATCGGGCTCCCTGCTCTGCGGGAAGCCTGCTTCTCCCTCTCCCACTCCCCCTGCTCGTGTTTCCTCTCTCACTGTCTCTCTCTGTCAAATAAATAAATAAAATCTTAAAAAAAAGAAGTGGTATATATGCACAATGGAATATTATGCAGCCATCAACAGGAATTAGATCTTGCCATCTGCAATGATGTGGATGGAAATGGATTGTGTTATGCTGAGTGAAATAAGTCAATCAGAGAAAGACATGTATCACATGACCTCACTGATATGAGGAATTCGTAATTTCAGGAAACAAACTGATGGTTGCTTGAGTGGTGGGGGGTAGGAGGGATGGGGTGGCTGGGTGATAGACATTGGGGAGGGTACGTGCTATGGAGAGTGCTGTGAATTGTGCAAGACTGTTGAATCACAGATCTGTACCTCTGAAACAAATAATGCAATATATGTTAAGAAAAAAAAGAAGAAGAAGATAGCAGGAGGCGAAGAATGAAAGGGGGGAAATCGGAGGGGGAGACCAAACATGAGAGACGATGGACTCTGAAAAACAAACTGAGGGTTCTGGAGGGGAGGGGGGGTTGGGGGATGGGTAGCCTCATGATGGGTATTAAAGAGGGCACGTTCTGCATGGAGCAATGGTTTTTATGCACAAACAATAAATCATGGAACACTACTTCCAAAACTAATGATGTAATGTATGGTGATTAAAATAACAATAAAAAAAAAACTTCCAGGACAAACCAAAACTAAAGGAATTGGTAACACAACACCAGCCCTACAAGAAATATTGAAAGGGGTCCTCTAAGCAAAGAGAGACATAAAAGCAACATTGACCAGAAAGGAATACAGACAATACACAGTAACAGTCAGCTTAGAAGCAATACAATGGCACTAATTTCATAACTTTCAATAGTTACCCTGAATGTAAATGGGCTAAATGCCCCAATCAAAAGACACAGGCTAACAGATTGGAATCAAAAAACAAGACCCATGCACATGCTGTCTGCAAGTGACTCATTTTAGATCCAAAAACACCACCTGATTGAATGTGAAGGGGTGGAAAATCAGTTACGGTGCTAACTGACACCAAAAAAAGCTGGGGTGGCAATCCTTATATAAGACAAATTAGATTTTAAACC
This sequence comes from Eumetopias jubatus, assembly GCF_037043125.1. Classification (NCBI taxonomy): domain Eukaryota; kingdom Metazoa; phylum Chordata; class Mammalia; order Carnivora; family Otariidae; genus Eumetopias; species Eumetopias jubatus. The sequence continues at coordinate 432,945 of NW_028274836.1, read as the reverse complement.
AAAGACTGCAATAAGTGTTGAGGAAGGACACTATATCATTCTTAAAGTGTCTACCAACAAGAAGATCTTACAATTGTCAATAGCTATACCCCTAACATGGGAGCAGCCAATTACATAAGGCAATTAATAATGAAAGCAAAGAAACACATTGACAACAAAAAATAAGAGCGGGGAAATTCAACAGCAACCTCACTGAAATGGAGAGATCATGTAATCCAAGGACCAACAAGGATATAAAGACTTTAAATTCAGGGGACTAGGTGAAATAGGGTCCCCTACTTCTCTGCCATCCTGCCTCCCCCCCAAGTAGCCTAGACATTTTAAAAATATTTGTTCTTCCAATCCATAAGCATGGGATATTTCTCCATTTCCTTCTGTCTTTTCAATTTCAGTTATATGTATTCTGTAGTTTTTAGAGTTCAGATCTTTTATTGCTTTGGTTGGGTTTATTCCTGGGTATCTTACGGGTTTTGGTGCAATTCTAAATAAGATCGATTCCTTAATTTCTCTTTCTTCTGTCTTGATGTTAGTGTACAGAAATGCAACTGTCGGGGCGCCTGGGTGGCTCAGTTGGTTAAGCGACTGCCTTCGACTCAGGTCATGATCCTGGAGTCCCGGGATCGAGTCCCACATCGGGCTCCCTGCTCAGCAGGGAGTCTGCTTCTCCCTCTGACCCTCCCCCCTCTCGTGCTCTCTATTTCTCATTCTCTCTCTCTCAAATAAATAAATAAATAAATAAATAAATAAATAAATAAATAAAAGAAATGCAACTGTCTTCTGTGCTTTGATTTATATCCTGCTACTTTGTTGAATACCTACATGATTTCTAGCAATTTTGGGGTAGGATATTTTGGGTTTTCAATATAGAGAACCATGTCATCTGTGAAGAGTGAAAGGTTGACTTCTTCTTTGCCAGTTTAGATGCCTTTTATTGCTTTTTGTTGCCTGATATCTAAGGTGGAACTTCTAGCAATATGTTGATTAACTGTGGTGAGACTGGACATCCCTGTCATGTTCCTGCCCTTACGGAAATGCTTTCATTTTTTACCCATTGAGAATAATATTCTCTGTGTGCTTTTTGTATATGGATTTTATGATACTGAGGAATGTTACCTCCAGACCTGCACTGCAGAGAGTTTTAATCAAGAAAGTATGCTGCATTTTGTCAAATATTTTTTTGCATCTATTTAAAAGATTATGTGGTTCTCGTCCTTTCTTATATTAATGTAGTGTATCACATTGATTGATTTGTGTATTTTGAACCACACTTGCAGCCTTGGAATAATTTCTACTTGGTTGGTGTGAATAATCCTTTTAATGTAATGTTGGATCTTATTAGCTAGTATCATGGTGAGAATTTTGGGATCCATGTTCATCAGGGATATTAGTCTTTAATTCTCCTTTTGGGTGGGTCTTTGATTTTTTGTTCAAGGTATTGCTGGCCTCATAGAATGAGTTTGGAAGTTTTCCTTATGTTTCTATTTTTTGAAAAAGCTTAGTACAATATATATTATTTTTTTAAAATGTTTGATAGGATTCTCCTGGGAGGCAAACTAGTCCTGGACTCTGGTTTGTTGGGAGATTTTAATTACTCCTTCAATTTCTTTGTTCGTTAAGCATCTTTTCAGGTTTTCCTGTTTCAATTTTGATAGTTCATATGTTTCTAGGACTAAAGGCAACCTATGGAATGAGAGAAGATATTTAGAAATGGCTTATCAGATAAATGACTAGTATCCAAAATCTAAAAATAATTTCTCAAACTCAACATCCAATAAGCAAATAATCCTGTCAAGAAAAGGGGAGAAGCCATGGACAGACATTTCTCCAAATAAGACATACAAGTGGTCAAGAGACACATGAAAAAATACTCAACATCACTTAGCATCCGGGAAATACAAATCAAAAGCACAATGAGATGACACTTCACACCAGTCAGAAGGGCTAAAATGAACAATACAGGAAAGAAGAGAAGTTGGTCAGGATGCAGAGAAACGGGGAACCTCTTATATTGTTGATGGGAATGCAAACTGGGGCAGCCATTCTGGAAAACAGAATGGAGGATCCTCAAATAGTTAAAATTGGAGTTATCTTTGCCCCAGCAGTTGTACTACCGGGTATTTATCCAAAGGATACAAACATAGTTATGCAAAGGGGCACCTGCACCCCAATGTTCATAGCAACAATGTCTACAGTAGCCAAATACAGAATGAGTCCGGATGTCCATTGACAGAAGAATGAAGAAGATGTGGTATATGTGTAAAATAGATTATTACTCAGCCATCAGAAAAGATGAAAACTTACCATTTGCAATGATGTGGAAGAAAATAGAATGTATTATACTAAGTGAGGTAAGTCAGTCAGAGAAAGACAAATATTGTATGACCTCACTCATATGTGGAATATAGGAAACATCATAGAGGATCGTAGGGGTAGGGAAGCAAAAACAAAATAACACGAAATCAGAGAAAGAGACAAACCATAACAGACTCTTAACAATAGGAAACAAACTGAAGGTTGCTGGACGGGAAGTGGCTGTGCAGATGGGGTAACTGGGTGATGGACATTAAGGAGGGTACTTGATGTAATGAGCACTAGATGAATCATTCATGCACTTAGCAAGTGATGAGTCAATAAATTCTACCCCTGATAATACACTCTATGTTAATTAATTGATTTTAAATGATAAAAGATTTCAAAAAAAGAAATTGTTAGAATACAAGATTTCAGCAAATTCATGGGATACAAAATTAAGGTGTAGAATTTTTTGCATTTCTACACAGCAATGAGTAAGCAACAATAAGAAAAATCAAAGAATCAATCCCACTTATAATTGCAACAAAACCTATGATACCTAGGAATAAAACTAACTGAATAGGTGAAAGACTTTTTCTATGAAACTATAAAACATGGATGAAAAAAATTGAAGACAGAACAAAGAAATAGAAAGATACTCCACTCTCATAGATTGAAATAACCAACATTGTTGAAATGTCTATACAACCCAAGGAAATGTTTTAATGGAACATTCCAGATTTAATGGAAATCCAATCTAATTACCAATGGCATTTTTCACAGAGCTAGAACAAACTATCACAAAATATCTATGGAACCACAAAAGACCCGAATACCAAAAACAATCTTGAAAAGGAAAGAAAAGTTGGAGGCATCGTAACTCCAGACTCCAAGTTATATTACAATGGTGTAGAGATCAAGACAGTATGTTACTGGCACAAAACGAGACAGAAGATCAATAAAACAGAATAGAACACCCAGAAATGAACCCACAGCTGTATGGTCATTTAATTTTCAACAAAGCAGAAAAGAATAGTCAGTGGGAAAAAGACAGTCTCTTTAACAAATGGTATTGGGAAAACTGGATAAAACACTCAGAAGAATGAAATTGGACTTCTTCCTTTCACCATACAAAAATTTATTCAAAATAGAACAGATCTAAATGTGAGACTGGAAAACTTTAAATCCTAGACAATAACATAGACAGTAATTTCTTTGACCTTGGCCATAGTAACTTCTTACTAGATATGAGTCCTGGTGCAAGGGAAACGAAAGCAAAATAAACTATTGGGTTTTCATCAAATATAAAGCTACTGCACAACAAAGGAAATAATTGAAAAAACAAAAAGGCAACCTACAGAATGGGAGAATATAGTTGGTAATGACAGATATGATAAGCAGTTAGTACTCAAAATGTAAAAAGAATTTTTCAAAGTCGAGGAGGGAGGCAAGGTGGTGGAGGAGTAGGGGACCCCATTTCGTCCGGTCCCCTGAATTTAGCTGGATATCTATCAAACCCTTTTGAACACCCATAAAATCCGCCTGAGATGTAAGAATATATATCTGGATCTCTACAAGCAGTAAAGCTACTCCTTTTTGCAAGGTAAGATGTGCGGAATCATGAATCTCGGGGGAGATTTCAAAAGATTAACAGAAGGGCGCCTGGGTGGCTCAGTTGGTTAAGCGACTGCCTTCGGCTCAGGTCATGATCCTGGAGTCCCGGGATCGAGTCCCGCATCGGGCTCCCTGCTCAGCGGGAAGTCTGCTTCTCCCTCTGACCCTCTTCCTTCTCGTGCTCTCTATCTCTCATTCTCTCTCTCTCAAATAAATAAATAAAATCTTTAAAAAAAAAAAAGATTAACAGAAGGGGAGGGCCTCCATTTACTATCTCCTGGAAAATGATATAACATCAGAACGCAAAATAAGAACCCTTAGAAATCTGCTCTAGGGAGAGACAGCTCTCTCTGTAAAGGGGCTCTGGAAATGAAAAGGTAGAATTCTAGGGAGGCCAATGTGTTCCTGGGATCTGAGGAGTCACAGAGCTACTGGGGTGCCTGAACAGGTAAGAATGCCTGAGCAGTGGAGCAGGGAAGCATGTTATTGTCAGTGAGCCCAACAGGGGACTCTCACCTTGGGTCTTCATAAACCATGAACCAAGCTGGTTGGTAATCGCTCTTTTCCTGAGCAGCCTGAAAATAATGGAACCTGAGCCTGCAACCGGCCAAAAACTCACAGTGGAGTAGAGCCCCAGAAAGGTCATTAGACAGGCATCTAGACATGATCTAAGAGTACTGGTTTCGTGCAAGAGCCCATGGCTGCTCACGGTTTTAGTCGCACTCAGGGGCCTCTGGGACTATCTCTGAGAGAGCTATACAGTGGGTGTATGCTGCAGGAGATGTGGTTTTTCTCGCATACAGAAGTGGATACTTATTGTCCCTGAGGTTTTATTAGAGGGCAGACTGCAAAATTTCTGTCCTGAGCCAGAGTTTTGGCTATGGGCATTTTTGCTTTGATCCTCTGAAGAGGCGAGGACATCCTCCACCGAAAAAAAGCCACACAGAAGACCACTTTACACTGAACCCTTCCCGCTGACAGGGCGTGGGGCAACTCCGTCCAGGCAGGGATACCTGAGAAACATCGTGGCAGGCCCCTCCCCAAAAAGAAAGTCTGGAAGAACAGGTGGACTACAAGACTATGGATTCCACGACACAGTAAAATTACAACACCAGGGGAAAATAGTTTATTGAGTGCAGGTGTTCCCTCAGGACTCCTTTATTTTTTGGATAAAATTCTCATGTGTGTTTTTTTTTTTATTATCTTGGGTATTTTTTTCTCTTTTTCTTTTTACTTTTACATTTTTCTCATTTCAACTAGAGCTTATTATATAACTTATATTTCATAGTCACGTTTTAGCTTGCAGGTTTTCACATCTACTTTTTTAAAGATATATGCTTCATTTTTGCTCCTTTTTCACTCTACAATTTTGTCTTTATATATATATATATATATATGCTTTACATTCACTGTTCAGTTTTATCTTTATATATAGTATGTTCCTTGCAATATTGGAATGTAGGGTTTTCTAACACACAGACCAAAAATCACTCAGGAAAAGTAGAACACACTCCTTTGACATATGCTGTCCAGAAGAGAAATTTTTTTTTTCTTTTTAAAGGTTTTATTTATTTTTTTGACAGAGATAGACACAGCGAGAGAGGGAACTCAAGTAGGGGGAGATGGAGAGGGAGAAGCAGACTTCCCGCTGAGCAGGGAGCCCGATGGGGGACTCGATCCCAGGACTCTGGGAACATAACCTGAGCTGAAGGCAGATGCTTAATGACTGAGCCACCCAGGCACCTGGAGAAGAGACTCATTTTGAACCTAAAATCGCCTCTATATTGAAAGTGAAGGAATTGAGAACAATTTACCATGCTAATGGATGTCAAAAGAATGCTGGGGTAGCAATCCTCATATCAGACAAATTAGATCTTAAACCAAAGACTGCAGTAAGAGTTGTGGAAGGATGCTATCTCATCCTTAAAAGGTCTATCCTACAAGGAAATCTAACAATTGTAATTATCTATGCCACCAACGTGGGATCAGCAAAATACATAAACCAACTAATAACCAAGATAAAGATTCATATGGAAAATAATGCATTATTAGTAGGAGACTTCAACACTCTACTCACAGCAATGGATAGATCATCTAAGCAGAAAACCAACAAAGAAACAAGAGGTCTGAAGGACACATTGGACCAGATGGACTTCATAGACCTTGACAGAACACTCCATCTTTAAACCACAGAATACTCATTCTTCTCGAGTGCACATGGATCTTTCTCCAGAATAGATCACATGCTGAGTCACAAATCATGTCTTACTCGATACCAAAAGATTGAGATTAGTCCCTGCATATTTTTAGACCACAATGCTTTCAAATTGGAACTCCATTACAAGAAAAATTTTGGAAGGAACTCAAAATTTGGAGGTTAAAGAACATCCTGCTAGAGAACTTATGGGTCAACCCGGAAATTAAAGCAGAACTTAAACAATTCATGCAAAGGAATGAAAATGAAAACACAGCAGTTCGAAATCTATGGGATGCTGCAAAGGTGGTCTTAGGAGGATAGTAAATGGCCATCCAAACCTCTCTCAAAAAATTAGAAAAATCCCAAATGCACAAGTTTACTTTAGACCTAAATGCCCTTGAGAAAGAACAAGAAATAAAGCCTAAACCAAGCAGGAAAAGAGAAATAATAAAGACTAGAACAGAAATCAATGAAATAGAAAATGGCTGAACAGTAGAGCAGATCAACAAAACTAGAAGCAAATTCTTTGAAAGAATTGATAAAATCAATAAACCTCTGGCCAACCTTATCCAAAAGACAATAGGAAGGGCCAAATTAATAAAATTAAGAATGAAATAGGAGAGATCACGACTACTACCAAGGAGATAGAAACAAGTACTAGAAATTATTATCAGCAACTCTATGCCAACAAATTAACCTATCTGGGAAAATGGATGTTTTCCTGGAAACTTATAAACTACCAAGAATGAAACAGGAAAAAAACAGACTATCTGAACAGACCAAGAAGCAGCAAGGAAATTGAAGCAGTAATCAACACCCCCCAAAAAAATTTCCAAAGTCGTTCTATGAGGCCAGCATTACTCTGATCCCAAAACCAGACAAAGAACCCATCAAAAAGGAGATTTACTGAACAATATCCCTGATGAACATGGATGCCAAAATTCTCACCAAGATCCTAGCCAATAGGATCCAACAGTACACTTAAAGGATTGTCCACCACGACCAGGTGGGAATTATTCATGGGATGCAAATGTGGTTCAGCATTCAGAATTCAATGAACATGATAGAGCACATTAATGATGAAAAGACAAGAACCATATAATCCTCTCAGTTGATGCAGAATAAGCATTTGACAAAATACAGCATCGTTTCCTGAATAAAACTCTTCAAAATATAGGGATAGTGGTACATATCTCAATGTCTTAAAACCCATCTATGCTCACAGCGAATAACAATCTCAATGGAGAAAAATTGAGAGCTTTTCTTTTAAGGCCAGGAACATGAAAGCGATGCCCACTCTCACCACAATTGTTTGATATAGTACTAAAAGTCCTAGCCTCAGCAATCAGACAAAATAAATAAATGTCATTTAAATTGGCAGAGAACAAGTCAAACTCTCTCTCTTCACAGATGACATGATAGTTTGGTGGAAAATGCAAAAGATTGTAGCAGCAAATTGCTAAACCTTATAAAGCATCTGGCAATGTGGCAGGATATGAAATCAATGCAGAAAAATCAGTTGCTTTCCTATAAACTAAAAATGTATCTATAGAAAGGGAAATTAGGGAATCGATTCCATATACAATAGAACCAAAAAAAATAAGATACCTTGAAATAAGGCTAACCATGAACGTAAAGTATCTATACTCTAGAAACCACAGAACACTTATAAAAGAAATTGAAGAAGACACAAAGATAGAAAAATATTCCATGCTCATGCATTTGAAGAATTAACATTTTAAATCTCTATGCTGCACAGAGCCATCTATATATTCAATGCGATCCCTATCAAAATGCCATCAGGATTTTTCACAGACTTGGAACAAATAATCTTAAAATTTTTATGGAACCAGAAAAGACTGAAAATCGCCAGGAGAATGTTGAAACAGAAGACTAACCCTGGAGTCATCACATTGCCTGATTTCAACCTGTATTACAAAGCTGTCATCATCAAGACAGTGTGGTACTGGCACAAAAACAGACACATAGATCAATGGAACAGTTTAGAGAACCCAGAAAAGGACCCTCAACTCTATGGTCAACTCATCTTCGACAAAGCAGGAAAGAATGTCCAATGGAAAAAAGACAGTCCCTTCCATATTTGGTGCTGTGCAAATTGGACCCCCATGTGCTGAAGAATTAAACTGGACCATTCTCTCTCTTTTTTAATTTTTTATTGTTATGATAATCGCCATATATTACATCTTTAGTTTGTGATGTAGTGTTCCGTGATTCACTGTGCCTAACACCCAGTGTTCCACGCAGAACATACCCTCTTTAATACCCGTCACAAGGCTAACCCATCCCCACAAACCCTCCTCTCTAGAACCCTCAGTTTGTTTTACAGAGTCCATCGTCTCACATGGTTCGTCTCCCCCTCCGACTTACTCCCCTTCATTCTTCCCCTCCTGCTTTCTTCTTCTTTTCTTTTTTCTTAACATATGTTGCATTAGTTGATTCAGGAGTACAGATCTGTGATTCAACAGTCTTGCACAATTCACAGCGCTCACCATAGCACATACCCTACCCAAGTCTACCACTCAGCCACCCCATCCCTCCCACCCCCCACCACTCAAGCAACACTCAGTTTGTTTCCTGAGGTTAAGAATTCCTCATATCACTGAAGTCATATGATACATATCTTTCTGTGATTGACTCATTTCACTCAGCATAACACCCTGCAGTTCCATCCACGTTGTTGCAAATGGCAAGACCTCATTTCTTTTTAGGGCTACATAATATTCCATTGTGTATATATGCTAAATCTTCTTTATCCATTCATCCATCGATGGACATCTTGGCTCTTTCCACAGTTTGGCTATTGTGGACATTGCTGCTATACACATTGGGGTGCACGTACCCCTTCGGATGGCTACATTTGTATTTTTGTGTTAAATACCCAGTAGTGCAATTGCTGGATCATATGGTAGCTCTATTTTCAACTGTTTGAGGAACCCCCATAGTGTTTTCCAGAGTGGCTGCACCAGCTTGCATTCCCACCAACAGTGTAGGAGGGCTCCCCTTTTTCCGAATCCCCGCCAACATCTGTCATTTCCTGACTTGTTAACTTTAGGCATTCTGACGGGTGTGAGGTGGTATCTCATTGAGGTTTTTATTTGGATTTCCCTGATGCCGAGCGATGTTGAGCACTTTTTCATGTGTCTGTTGGCCATTTGGATGTCTTCTTTGGAAATATATCTGTTCGTGTCTTCTGCCCATTTCTTGATTGGATTATTTGTTCTTTGAGTATTGAGTTTGATAAGTTCTTTATAGATTTTGGATCCTAGCCCTTTATCTGATATGTCATTTGCAAATATTTTCTCCCATTCTGTCATTTGTCTATTGGTTTTCTGTACTGTTTCTTTGCTGTGCAAAAGCTTTTTATCTTGATGAAATCCCAATAGTTCATTTTTGCCCTGGCTTCCCTTGCTTTCGGCGATGTTTCTAGGAAGTTGTTGCTGTGGCTGAGGTTGAAGAGGTTGCTGCCTGTGTTCTCCCTGAGGAGTTTGATGGACTCCTGTTTCACGTTTAGGTCTGTCAACGATTTGGAGTCTATTTTTGTGTGTGGTATAAGGAAATTGTCCAGTTTCATTCTTCGGCATGTGGCTGTCCAATTTTCCCAACACCATTTGTTGAAGAGACTGTCTTTTTTCCGTTGGACATTCTTTCCTGCTTGGTCAAAGATAAGTTGACCATAGAGTTGAGGGTCCATTTCTGGGCTCTCTATTCTGTTCTGTTGATCAATGTGTCTGTTTTTGTGCCAGTTCCATATTGTCTTGATGATGACAGCTTAGTAAAAGAACTGGAAGTCTGGAATTGTGATGCCGCCAGCTTTGCTTTTCTTCTTCAATATTCCTCTGGCTATTCGGGGTCTTTTCTGGTTCCATACAAATTTTAGGATTATTTGTTCCATTTCTTTGAAAAAAATGGATGGTATATTGATGGTGATTGCATTGAATGTGTAGATTGCTCTAGGTAGCATTGACATCTTCACAATGTTTGTTCTTCCAATCCATGAGCATAAAAAGTTTTTCCATTTCTTTGTGTCTCCCTCAATTACTTTCATGAGAATTTTATACATTTCTGAGTAAAGATCCTTTCCTTCGTTGGTTAAATTTCTTCCTAGGTATCGTATGGTTTTCGGTGCAATTGTAAATGGGATTGACTCCTTCATTTGTCTCTCTTCTGTCTTGTTGTTGTTGTGTAGGAATTCCACTGATTTCTGTGCATTGATTTTATATCCTGCTACTTTACTGAATTCCTGTATGAGTTCCAGAAGTTTTGGGGTGGAGTCTTTTGGGTTTTCCACATACCGTATCATATCATCTGCAAAGAGTGAGAGTTTGACTTCCTCTTTCCTGATTTGGATGCCATTGATTTATTTTTCTTGTCTGATTGCTGTGGCTAGGACTTCTAGTACTATGTTGAATAGCAGTGGTGATACTGGACATGTCTGCCGCGTTCCTGACCTAAGGGGAATAGGGGAAAGCTGAGAGCTTTTCCCCATTAAGAATGATATTAGCTGTAGGTTTTTCGTAGATGGCTTTTATGATATCGAGGCATGAACCCTCTATCCCTATACTCTGAAGTGTTTTGGTCAAGAAAGGATGCTGTACTTTGTCAAATGCTTTTTCTGCATCTTTTTAGAGGATCATATGATTCTTGTTCTTTCTTTTGTTAATGTATTGTATCACGTTGATTGATTTGCAGATGTTGAACCAACCTTGCAGCCCAGGAATAAATCCCACATGGACATGGTGAATAATCCTTTTAATGTACTGTTGGATCCTATTGGCTAGTATTTTGGTGAGAATTTTTGCATCCATGTTCCTCAAGGATATTGGTCGGTAATTCTCCTTTTTAATGGGGGTCTTTTTCTGGTTTTGGATCAAGGTAATGCTGGCCTCATAAAATGTGTTTGGAATTTTCCTTCCATTTCTATTTTTTGGAACAGATTCAGGAGAATAGTTATGATTTCTCATTTAAATGTCTGATAGAATTCCCCTGGGAAGTCATCTGGCCCTGGGCTTTTGTTTGTTGGGGATTTTGGATGACTGCTTCAATTTCCTTAGTGGTTATAGGTCTGTTCTGGTTTTCTATTTCTTCCTGGTTCAATTTTGGTAGTTGATACATCTCTAGGAATGCACCCATTTCTTTCGGTTTATCTAATTTGCTGGCATAGAGTTGCTCATAATATATTCTTTTAATTGTTTGCATTTCTTTGGTGTTGGTTGTGAACTCTCCTCTTTCATTCATGATTTTGTTGATTTGGGTCATTTCTCTTTTCTTTTTGATAAATCTGACCAGGGTTTTATCTGGTCATGTTAAGAATCATGTTAATTCTTTCAAAGAACCAGCTCCTAGTTTCGTTGATCTTTTCTACTGTTCTTTTGGTTTCTATTTCATTGGTTTCTGATCTGATCTTTATTATTTCTCTTCTCCTGCTGGGTTTAGGCTTTATTTCCTGTTCTTTCTCCAGCTCCTTTATGTGTAGGCTTAGGTTGTGTATTTGAGGCCTTTCTTGTTTCTTGAAAAAGGCTTGTATTGCTATATACATTCCTCTCAGGACTGTCTTTGCTGTACCCCAAAGATTTTGAACAGTTGTGTTTTCATTTTCATTGGTTTCCACGATTTTTTAAAATTCTTCTTTAATTATCTGGTTGACCCATTCATTCTTTAGTAGGATGCTGTTTAGCCTCCATTTATTTGAGTACTTTCGACTTTCCTCTTGTGTTTGAGTTCTAGTTTCAAAGCATTGTGTTCTGAAAATGTGCAGGGAATAATCCCAGTCTTTTGGTACCAGTTGAGAAATGATTCGTGACCTAGGATGTGCTCAAATCTGGAGAATGTTCCATGGGCATTAGAGAAGAATGTGTATTCTGTTGCTTTTGGTTTGAATGTTCTGAATATGTCTGTGAAGTCTATTTTGTCCACTGTGTAATTTAAAGTCTTTATTTCCTTGTTCATCTTTTGTTTAGATGATCTGTCCATTTCAGTCAGGGGGGTGTTAAATCCCCCACTGTCATTGTATTGTTGTCACGTGTTTCTTTGCTTTTGTTTTTAATTGCCTTTTAAAATTGGCTGCTCCCATTTTAGGGGCATAGATATCTACAATGGTTAGATCTTGTTGGATAGGCCCTTTAATGGGATATAGTGTCCTTCTTCATCACTCATTACAGTCTTTGTTTCAAAGTCTAATTTGTCTGATATAAGGTTGGCCCCCCCAGCTTTCTTTTGGTGTCCATTAGCATGGTAAATTGTTTTCCACCCCCTCACTTTCAATCTGGGGGTGTCTTTGGGTCTAAAATGAGTCTTTTGCAGACAGCATATGGATGGGTTTTGTTTTTTAATCCAGTCTGATAGGCTGTGTCTTTTGATTGGGGCATTTAGCCCATTTACATTCAGGGTAACTATTGAAAAGTATGAATTTAGTGCCATTGTATTGCATGTCGGTGACTGTTATTGTATATTGTCTGTGTTCTTTTCTGATATATGCTGGTTTTAGGCTCTCTCTTTCCTTAGAGGACCCCTTTCAATAGTTCTTGGAGGGCTAGTTTTGTGTTAGCAAATTCCTTTAGTTCTTGTTTGTCCTGGAAGCTTTTTATCTCTCCTTCTATTTTCAATGACAACCTAGCTGGATATAGTATTCTTGGCTGCATATTTTTCTCGTTTAGTGCTCTGAAGATATCATGCCAGTCCTTTCTGGCCTGCCAGGTCCCTGTAGATAGGTCTGTTGCCAATCTAATATTTCTACCAGTGTAGGTTACATATCTCTTCTCCCGAGCTGCTTTCAGGATTTTCTCTTTGTCTCTGCGACTCGTAAGATTTACTATTGGATGTCGGTCGTTGACCTATTTTTATTGAATTTGATAGGGGTTCTCTGCGCCTCCTGGATTGTGATACCTGTTTCCTTCCCCACATTAGGTAAGTTCTCTGCTATTATTTGCTCCAATATACCTTCTGCCCCTCTCTCTCTTTTTTCTTCTTCTGGGATCCCAATTATTCTAATGTTGTTTCATCTAATGTTGTTTCATCTTATTATATCACATATCTCTCGAAATCTGCCCTCGTGTTCCTGTAGTTGTTTCTCTCTCTTTTTCTCAGCCTCTTTATTTTCCATTATTTGTTCTTCTATTTCGCTGATTCTCTCTTCTGCCTCATTTGTCCTAGCAGTTAGTGCCCCCATTTTTGATTGCACCTCATTAATATCCGTTTTGATTTTTACTTGGTTAGATTTTAGTTCCTTTATTTCTCCAGAAAGGCTTTCTCTAATAACTTCCACGCTTTTTTCAAGCCCAGCTAGTATCTTTAAAGTCATGTTTCTGAACTCTATGTCCGACATTGCACTAATGTCCTTATTGAGTAGGTCCCTGGCTGATGGTACTACCTCTTGTTCTTTTTGCTGTGGTGATTTTTTTTCGTCTTTTCATTCTGTCAAGAGGAGCATAGATGAATGAGGGAACAAAATTCTAACAGGTTAAAAACGACCCCAGCAAATATACTCTATACAAATCAGAAAAGACCTGAAACCAGGGGGAAAGAAAGGGAGAGAAAGAAAAAAGAAAGAGAGAAAAAAAATAAAAAGATAAAAACAAAAACAGAACAAAACAAAAAAATACCAGCATATGATCAAGTATGATCAGGCTAGTGCATAGATCAAAATCACTCAAGATTTTGGGCATATTTTGGTCTGTTAGAGAAAAGTGCCTCCTAAAATTTTAAAGGAAGAAAGACTTATATATATATACAAAATAAGGGTTGATAAATTGAAGGGATGGAAGAATAAAATAAGGATGAAAATTATAAAAGATTTTACAAAAGGTATTGATAAGATAAGAAGTTGTTTGAAAAAAGAAAGAATAAGATTAAAAAAGAAAAGAAAAAAAAGGGACAGAATGTGATCAAGCAGGAGACTAGAACAAAGCCATACACTAGTGATTTAGGGTACATTTTGATCTGTTAGAAGGAACTGTATCTCAAAATTTTAAAGAGAGAACAAGTTATATATATATATGCCAAAAATAAGGTAACTACTATGAAGGGATAAAATATGACTCTAATAATGAAAAATAAAAAATGTGTTTTTTTAAAGGGATTGATAAGATGTTGGTGGAAAAAGGGAAAAAGAAAATTAAAAAAAAACAGTTAAAAAAATTCACTTTGAAAAACTAATGAATCGTGTTAAAAAAAAAAAAGCCATGAATTCTATGTGCAGTATTCCCCTAGCGCTGGAGTTCTGTTCTCCTTGATCGGTAAACTTGGTCTTGGCTTGCTGGCTGTTCGTGCTGACCTTCTGGGGGAGGGTCCTGTTTGCCGTGGTTCCCAATTGTCTTTGCCGGAGGCTGAATTGCCCCGCCCTTGTCGGTCCGGGGTAAGGAAGCTGCTCCAATTTGCTCTCAGGAGGTTTTGTTCCCTGCAAGCACTCAGTACAGCTTTGGAGGACCAGGGCGAAAATGGTGGCCTCCCAATCTCCACCTGGAGGAGCTGAGAACTCACGGCCCCACTCCTCGATGCGCTCCCAGAGAAAAGCAGTCACTCGCGTCTCCCTGGTCTCCGGGTGCACTCCGTGCTCACCCGGCCTGTGACCGAGCGTTTCTATCTCTGGCACCAGACCCTGGGTGGAGTCTCCAAACCCAGCAGATCCCTGCGGTGCGCAGCCGCGCCGCTCCTCCCCGGGGAGGAAGGGGAGTGTCCCCAGCTCTGCTGCTTCTTGGGTACCTGCTGGAGGAGCAGTGGCCTGACTGGGCCGCGGATCACAGTTTATGGTAACCCCGAGCTGAGAGCCGGCGCCTCGGCTCCCTCTCTGCAGTCGGCTTCCCTGCTCCAATACCTGGGACCTTTGCCACACTCAGGAACCCCCGGTTTTTCTGTGACACCGAGGATTCTGAGACCACACTGTTCCGCGAAGGTTCCACGCCCTGCTTAGCCACTGGAGCGACATCCCTCAGCAGAGCCACCTTCTAAAAGTTCCAATTTTGTGCGCCGCGGCTCTATCACTTGCCAGAAGTGGCTGAGGGAGGCCCCCTCCCCCGTCGTCTATCCTCCCGAATATCGCCTCGGATTCACTTCTCATGTCCTAACTTCCAATAAGTGGTCACTTCTCTGTTCAGAGAGTTGTTGCTACTCTCTTCTTCGATCTCCTGTTGAGATCGTAGGTGTTCAGAATGGTTTCATCCCTATTCAACTGAATTCCTAAGACCAGACGAAATCCAGGTCTCCTACTCCTCTGCCATCTTGCTCCTCACCGAAACTGGACCATTCTCTTACACCAAATATAAGACAAACTCAAAATGGATGACAGACCCCAATGTGTGTGGAATCCATTAAAATCCTAGAGGAGACCATAGGCAGTAACCTCTTCGACAACTGCCACAGCAACTACCTCTCTACATCTCCACATATCTGTAGTAGGTCTCTACCTGTCAGGGCACCTCAGAATAGTTTCCTAAATCTCTCAGTCCCACCCTGGTTGCTGGAGCTCCAAGCTTCCCTAAGGGCCCCAGGACACTAAGGTGTGAGTGTCAAGCAGCAGTGAAGGAGGCAGGAGAGGTCTGTCACTGGTCTGTGACTGGGTACGTGTTGGGCTCTGATGCCCTGTAAGCCTGAGGACCAGAGAAGGTCAGATGTGGAACAGAGGCAGCACCCAGTCTGATGTCCTCCCAGACCCAGATCTAATGTTTTACATTTGAAGAGGAAAGGTCAGGACAATTACCAGGCTCACAGTCTACCCTCCCCCTTGTCCCTTCCCTACTCCGGACTGTACCTGTCCCTTGCTCTTTTAGATTCCTTCCCCATCCCTGCCATCTCCTGCCTTCTGCTCAAACAACCACCTCCCAACAAAGTTGCCCCCATCTTACAGATGAAGGAATGGGGATTCAAGGGGTGAGCAGCTCTGTGGTGCCAGCCCTCCCAGGAGCCTGATATTTGTGGAACCCAGGGTATGATGTGCAGGGTCTGAGCAGCTACGAACAGGAGATTCTAAGTGTCGGGATCACATAAGCGACCCACATCCCCCTTATATTTAAGTGACCTAGACTCCACCAGCCTCCAGACTGCCGAAAGCAGCACCCTCAAACCAGATTAGACAACATACATTACAGAGAGGCAAGACTCACACTTACCAAGCCCCTGGAGGTCACTTCTCATCCCAAGAAGCTTCCTCACGGTTCCATCTGTTTATGCCCAGGTCCTATGAGCACACTGCCTTGTATTTCTCTGATTGACTTACCTCACTTAGTATAATACACTCTATTTGCTTCCACATCATTGCAAATGGTAAGGTTTCATCTTTTCTGATGGCTGAGTAATAATCTATTTTACACATACAGCACATCTTCTTCATTCATCTGTCAATGGACATCCGGACTCATTCTGTATTTGGCTAATGTAGACATTGTTGCTATGAACATTGGGGTACAGGTGCCCCTTTGCATAACTATGTTTGTATCCTTTGGATAAATACCCAGTAGTACAACTCCTGGGGCAAAGATAACTCCAATTTTAACTATTTGAGGATCCTCCATTCTGTTTTCCAGAATGGCTGTCCCAGTTTGCATTCCCACCAACAATGTAAGAGGGTTCCCCTTTCTCTGCATCCTGACCAACTTCTCTTCTTTCCTGTATTGTTCATTTTAGCCCTTCTGACTGGTGTGAAGTGTCATCTCATTGTGCTTTTGATTTGTATTTCCCGGATGCTAAGTGATGTTGAGTATTTTTTCATGTGTCTCTTGATCACTTCTATGTCTTATTTGGAGAAATGTCTGCCCATGGCTTCTCCCCTTTTCTTGACAGGATTATTTGCTTATTGGATGTTGAGTTTGAGAAATTATTTTTAGATTTTGGATACTAGCCATTTATCTGATAAGCCATTTCTAAATATCTTCTCTCATTCCATAGGTTGCCTTTAGTCCTAGAAACGTATGAACTACCAAAATGGAAACAGGAAGAAATGGAAAACCTGAAAAGATGCTTAACGAACGAAGAAATTGAAGGAGTAATTAAAATCTCCCAACAAACCAGAGTCCAGGACTAGTTTGCCTCCCAGGAGAATCCTATCAAACATTTTTTAAAAAATAATATATATTGTACTAAGCTTTTTCAAAAAATAGAAACATAAGGAAAACTTCCAAACTCATTCTATGAGGCCACCAATATCTTGAACCAAAAACCAAAGACACACCCAAAAGGAGAATTAAAGACTAATATCCCTGATGAATATGGATCCCAAAATTCTCACCATGATACTAGCTAATAAGATCCAACATTATATTAAAAGGATTATTCACAACAACCAAGTACAGATTATTCCAGGGCTGCAATTGTGGTTCAAAATACACAGATCAATCAATGTGATACACTACATTAATATAAGAAAGGACAAGAACCACATAATCTTTTAAATAGATGCAAAAAAATATTTGACAAAATGCAGCATACTTTCTTGATTAAAACTCTCTGCAGTGCAGGTCTGGAGGGAACATTCCTCAGTATTATAAAAAGCATATACAAAAAACACACAGAGAATATTATCCTCAATGCGGAAAAATGAAAGCATTTCTCGTAAGGGAAGGAACATTCCAGGGGTGTCCAATCTCACCACAGTTAATCAACATAATGCTAGAAGTTCCACCTTAGAAATCAGGCAACAAAAAGAAATAAAAGGCATCTAAACTGGCAAAGAAGAAGTCAAACTTTCACTCTTCACAGATGACATGGTCCTCTATATTGAAAACCCAAAATATCCTACCCCAAAATTGCTAGAAATCATGTAGGAATTCAACAAAGTAGCAGGATATAAATCAAAGCACAGAAGACAGTTGCATTTCTATACACTAACAAGACAGAAGAAAGAGAAATCAAGGAATCGATCTTATTTAGAATTGCACCTAAACCCGTAAGATACCCAGGAATAAACCTAACCAAAGCGATAAAATATCTGAACTCTAAAAACTACAGAATACATATAACTGAAACTGAAAAGACAGAAAGAAATGGAGAAATATCCCATGCTTATGGATTGGAAGAACAAATATTTTTAAAATATCTATACTACTTGGGGGCGGGATGGCAGAGAAGTAGGGGACCCTATTTCACCTAGTCCCCTGAATTTAAAGTCTTTATATCCTTGTTGATCCTTGGATTAGATGATCTGTCCATTTCAGTGAGGTTGCTGTTGAATTTCCCAGCTCTTATTGTGTGTTGTCAATGTGTTTCTTTGCTTTCAGTATTAATTGCCTTATGTAATTGGCTGCTCCCATGTTAGGGATATAGCTATTGACAATTGTAAGATCTTCTTGTTGGAGAGACAGTTTAAGAATGATATAGTGTCCTTCCTCATCACTTATTGCAGTCTTTGGTGAAAATCTAATTTGTCTTATATAATGATTGCCACCCCAGCTTTTTTTGGTGTCAGTTTGCACAGTAAATGTTTTTCTACCCTCTCACATTCAATCAGGTGGTGTTTTGGGGTCTAAAATGAGTCACTTGCAGACAGCATATGCATGGGTGTTGTTTTTTTAATCCAATCTATTACCCTGTGTCTTTTGATTGGGGCATTTAGCCCATTTACATTCAGGGTAACTATTGAAAGATATGAATTTAGCGCCATTGTATTGCTTCCAAGGTGACTGTTACTGTATCTTGTCTGTGTTCCTTTCTGGCCAATGCTGCTTTTATGTCTCTCTTTGCTTAGAGGACCCTTTCAATATTTCTTGTAGGGCTGGTTTTGTGTTACCAATTCCTTTAGTTTTGGTTTGTCGTGGAAGCTTTTTTTTATTGTTATTTTAATAACCATACATTACATCATTAGTTTTGGATATAGTGTTCCATGATTCATTGTTTGTGCATAACACCCAGTGCTCCATGCAGAACGTGCCCTGCTTAATACCCATCACGAGGCTACCCATCCCCCGACCCCCCCTCCCCTCCAGAACCCTCAGTTTGTTTTTCAGAGTCCATCGTCTCTCATGCTTGGTCTCCCCCTCCGATTTCCCCCCTTTCATTCTTCCCCTCCTGCTATCTTCTTCTTCTTTTTTTTTCTTACCATATATTGCATTATTTGTTTCAAAAGTACAGACCTGTGATTCAACAGTCTTGCACAATTCACAGCACTACCCATAGCACAAACCCTACCCAATGTCTATCACCCAGCCACCCCATCCCTCCCACCCCCCACCACTCAAGCAACCCTTAGTTTGTTTCCTTATATTAAGAATTCCTCATATCAGTGAGGTCATATGATACACGTCTTTCTCTGATTGACTTATTTCACTCAGCATAACACACACCAGTTCCATCCACATCATTGCAAATGGCAAGATCTCATGCCTGTTGATAGCTGCATAATATTCCATTGTGTATATATACCAGTTCTTTTTTTTTAAGATTTTATTTATTTATTTGACAGAGAAAGACAATGAGAGAGGAAACACGAGCAGGGGGAGTGGGAGAGCGAGAAGCAGGCTTCCCGCAGAGCAGGGAGCCCAATGCAGGGCTCTATCCCAGGACTGTGGGATCATGACCTGAGCTGAAGGCAGACGCTTAACAACTGAGCCACCCAGGCACCCCTTATTTTTTTTAAAGATTTTATTTATTATTTGTGTTTTTTTTTAAAGATTTTATTTATACACATCTTCTTTATCCATTCATCTGTTGATGGACATCTTGGCTCTTTCCACAGTTTGGCTCTTGTTGTCCTGCAAGCTTTTTATCTCTCCTTCTACATTCAATGACAGCCTAGCTGGATATAGTATTCTTCGTTGCATATTTTTCTTGTTTAGTGCCCTGAATATATCATTTCCATCTTTTCTGGACTGCCAGGTCCCTATAGATAGGTCTGTTGCCAATCTAATGTTTCTACCATTGTATTATACAGATCTCTTCTCCTGAGCTGCTTTGAGGAATATCTCTTTGTCTGAGACTCATAAGTTTTACTATTAGAGGTCGGGGTGGTGACCTATTTTTATTGATTTTGAGAGGGGTTCTCTGTGCCTCCTGGAATTGGTGCCTGTTTGCTTCTGCAAATTAGGGAAGTTCTCTGCTATAATTTGCTCCACTATATCTTCTGCACCTCTCTCTCTTTCCTCTTCTTCTGGGATTCCAATTATTCTAATGTTGTTTTGTCTTATGGTACCGCTTTTCTCTCGAATTCTGCCCTTGTGATCCAGTAGTTGTTTATCTCTCTTTTTCTCAGAGACTTTATATGACAACATTTGGTCTTCTATATCACTGATTCTCTCTTTTGCCTCATTTATCCTAGCAGTTAGTGCCCCCATTTTTGATTGCACCTCATTCATAGCCTTTTTGTTTGACTTGGTTAAATTTTAGTTCTTTTATTTCTCCAGAAAGGATAAATTCCATGCTTTTTTCAGGTCCAGATAGTATTCTTAAATTCCTGTTTCTGAACTCTAGGTCCAATACCGTACTAATGTTCATATTGAGTAGGTCCCTGGGAGTTGGTACTACCTCTGCTTCTTTTTGTTTAGGTGTTTTTTTTTTCTGTCTTGTCATTTTGTCCAGAGGAGAATAGATGAATGACAGAATAAAATGCTAACAGGGTAACAACGTCCTCAGAAAATATACTCTAAACAAATTAGAAAAGACCTGAAACCAGGGGGAAAGAAAGGGAAATAAGAAAAAGAAAAAGAAACAAAAAAAGAAAAGATAAAAACAGAATATGATCCAATATGGTCAAGCTGCTGTAAAGATCATTACCACACACTAGATTTTAGCTGTATTTTGGTCTCTTAGAAGAAAGTGCCCCCAAAATTTTAAAGAAAGAAAAACTTATATATGTACAAAAATGAGGGTTGGTATGAAGAAGGGATGGAATATATAAAGATGAGAATTATAAAAAATTTTATAAAAGGAATTGATGAGATAAGAAGTTGTTTGAGAAAAGAAAGAAGAGGATTTAAAAAAAAGAAAGGAAAATAAAAGGGAGAGAATGTGATCAGGCAGGAGACTAAAACAAAGCCATACACTAGATATTTAAGGTATAATTTGACGTTAGAAGAAACTGTATCTCAAAATTTTCAAGAGAGAACGAGCCAAAAATAAAGGTAACTAGTATGAGGGACAGAACATGACTCTAAAAATTAAAAATAATAATGTTTCTTAAAAAAGGGATTGATAAGATATTGGATGAAAAAACGGGAAAAAAAAGACAGTTAAAAAGAATTAACTTTGAAAGACTAAAGAATCATGGTAAAAAAATCCATGAATTCTATGTGCAGTATTCCCCTAGAGCTGGAGTTCTGCTGTTCTCATTGATCAGTAAACTTGGTCTTGGCTGGCTGTTCTTGCTGATCTTCTGGGGCAGGGGCCTGTTGTCCTGGTTCCCAAATGTCTTTGCCGGAGGCAGAATTGCCCTGCCCTTACTGGTCCAAGCCTAATAATCTGCTCCGCTTTGCTCTCAGGAGCTTTTGTTCCCTGCAGCCTCTCCATAAAGCTCTGGAGGATGAGAGCGAAAATGGCGGCTGCCTAATCTCTGCCACGGAGGAGCCGAGAACTCGGGGGCCCCACTCCTCAGTGCGCCCCCAGAGGAAAGTAGTATTCACTCCTGCCTCCCTGGTCTCTGGCTGCACCCTGTACTCCCCCGGCCTGTGACCAAGCGTTTCTTTCTCTGCCACCCTACTCGGTGTGGAATCTCCACAATGTCCTACCTTCCAGAAAGTGGTCGCTTTTCTCATCAAAGAGTTGTTGCTATTTTTTTTTTTTCGATCTCCTGTTGAGTTTGTAGATGTTCAGAATGGTCTGATCCCTCTCCAGCTGAATTCCTGGGACCAGACGAAATCCAGGTCTCCTACTCCTCCGCCATCTTGCTCTCCATCTCCCCACCCCCACTGACAACTCTTACACTCAGAAAGAGAGGAAATTGAAGTTGCCAATGAGAGTTAAACTTTTCTTCCGGCCACAAAAGGAGAGAGAGTCAAATCCAAATGCTCGTGTTGTTGATTAGGAACTTCTAGATGCAAAGCTGTCGCCATGGCCCATAAAAGATGTGCCAGTAGAGGAACCAGCTGGGTGTGAGGCTGGGAGGAAAGAGTTCAAAGCCTCTGAGTCAGAGCAGGTGGTTTGCCACATACACTCATGTGGAAACCCACAAGCAACTAATAGTGTCCACCAAACCACCCCACATACATGGCGATGGCCAAGTCCACAATTTCCCTCTCACGTGCCGCCCATCTAAGCTGACTGATTTCAGTGTCCTGCCTGGCTCCACACCCATAGCTTCACAAGATGCCTGGGAGCTGACCTGATGTCATCAGAATTGGGTTCCCCAGATGTGGAGGGCATCTAGACACAAAAATATGTAGCTAAACAGTCCTGATTGGTGGGGCGAAGGTTGAAAATACAAGGGCACATACGAAATCAATATAAAAAAAAAAAGTAATACCAAAAAAATATATAAAAATGAAGGGGAAAAACAAAAACATTCAAATGAAAAATGATGAAAGTTCCAATACATAAAAAATAAATGTAAACAAAGAAAAGAAAGATAGAAAACAATGTAATGCAAGACAAGGGAACTTAATTAGGAGGCTCGTCGTGGGTTGCCAAAGGTGGTTGGAGTTACACACATACATGCCAGAATCTGAAGTGATTATCGAAGTGCCTTTACGTGGTCCGGTCCTACACAGAGTCCCAGAACCTCAACACAATGATTCGATGTCAAGGCTGTAATCTCGGAGAAAAGCCAGTGGGATTGGGAAAGGCACATTGCAACCAGAGGAAAGGGGGGGCATGTCCACCTGCCCAGGGCAAATACTTGGCTCAGCTGGTCCCGATGTCCTCCTGAAGACCTCTTCCGCCAAAGGTCTGAACCACTAAAGGCAGAGCTACCACAGGAAGCTGTCAAAATGATGGGGGTGGGACTTCAAGGGGTGGGCCATCCCAGGCATTGATAAGTCCCATGATCCGGGTCCTACCCAGTCGGCCGGCCAGTGCTCTGGAACCCAAGTGACTCCATCAGCATGGCTCCCACCAGCACATCAAAGAGTAAGTTTCCATCCAATTTCCTGCTCCCTGCTTGCATTTTCCAAAGGCCCTGATAATTTTACCGGGTTCGGGAAAGTAAAAGAGACCACATCGATTGCCAGCATACATGCTGGAGGGATTGTGATCCAGGGAGGATTGGCGGAATGGATAGAGTGAGGCTTGCATATGGCTGCCGTCAGAATGAAAACTGCAGTTGGTGCCCGGGATTCCCAACAAGACTCCCTCTTTTGCAAATAGGCAAGCTAGATCTCAGGTGGCAGAGAACAGGAAAATATTCAGCACCTATTTCAGGTGTCATTTACAAAAAGAGAAGTTTCACCTCACTGAGTAGCACTTAGGATATTTTGTTGGAGTTCACCTTGGTGGTTTTTAGGAGCAGTGGGTTCCTCTTTGTTTCTCCTAAGGTCCTTTCACCTCTTCATCCCAACCACAGGGTTCCTCAGTTCATTGCCATGCCATCACATGGTTTGATAGCATTTGGTATTTCCCTAGATGCGTGCCTATCACTCATTCACATAGGCAGATGGTGGACTGCCTGTCCTATCGAGCAGCCCCTTAGTTGGATCCATGAATGGCAAAGGCACAGGAAGCCCCAGCCTTGGAAGGTGTACACAGGGCAGGAAGTGAAGAGCTGAGACCGAACCACCGCTTTGCATTCCTATGAAAGCCTTCCTAATATGGTTGTCATTTTCCAGCAACAGTCTCCCTCCCATGCAGATCCCGAAGGAGGAGGCTTGTTTTGAAGCCGACGCAGCAAGGGGCTCTGCACGCATTGTTCCAACAGAACCCGTACCCAGGCATCGCCACCAGAGAACGACTGGCCCGAGAGCTAGACATTCCAGAATCCAGGATCCAGGTAGGTTTGAACTTCACTTGCATTTTCCCTGGGGGACAAGTCGTGGACAAAATCAGGCCAAGCCACTGCATGTCAATCTACATGCTCAGCTGGGAAGCTCAGAAGCTTTGGTTCCTGTATGTGCATCTCTTTTAAGCCCCTGTCCTTTGAAGTAATTCTAAATCATTCACTCATGGAACCCAGGTACTATTGGAGGGCCAGGCCTGGGATATTCCAACAGGTCAACACATCTTCGCTGACTTTCCCTAGAGATCATTTTTCCTGAGTTATCTCATGGTCCACACAAAACACTGTGAGACCTTATGTATGAGGGAAAAAAAAGCATATAGATAGATAGATAGATAGATAGATAGATAGATAGATAGATAGATCATGTCCACCAGTGTTGCCTGACCATCGGTTCTTCTTTTGCAATTTAGGTGTGGTTCCAGAACCAGCGCACGAGACAGCTAAGGCAGAGCCGATTGGGGTCTCCCAAATCCCAAGGGCAAGGGCATGGACAGGAACAGCCTCCATCTTGGACTCAAGGTGACTCCCCATCATACCAAATGGGTCTCTTCTTGAGCTTCTCCTTGACACAGGAATGGGTATGCATGGGCTTCCATGTGTTTGCCAAGACGGCTTAGCAGAGGAATCCATGACCACTTGTTCCAGCCCCCTTTCTGTTCTCAGAGGTGGACACTGTGCATGCACCACCTGTTGGGCGGGTGCATTGTTTCTGGGCAAGAAAGGCTTTGAATCTTCTTGTCCTGAAAATGTAGGAAGGACAGAGTCCTCTTCTGGGGTCACCTCAGACTTAGATTCAAGCACTGGCTTGTGTGCATGGGTCCATGGTGAACTCAAGACTCAGGGATGGAGAGGACATTGAGAAAATGGAGAAGCATGTGAGAACAGACACACACACACACACACACACACACACACACACACACACACACGTATGCAGACGGACACCAATATCTCTTTCTACACTGGATGTGCCAGTGGTTTCAAAGCCCTCCTTTCTAACTCTATTCTCTTTTTAGAACATTTCACAAAGGATGGCAGGAGAAAACGGACATCGATTTCTCCATCCCAAACCAGTATCCTCCTTCAAGCCTTTGAGAAGAACCGCTTTCCAAGCATTGCTACCAGGGAACACCTGGCCAGCCTCACAGGTCTTCCGGAATCCCGCATTCAGGTACATATTCAGAGTGTGGCACATGAGTTTTTCAACGTGGAAGGGATAGTGGTGGGGAATCGTGGGCTCCGTGGACCTATCCACAGGATCCAATGCCCGGGCAATGGGGGGATAGCCTTGAACTTGCAAGTGAGACACCGCCCAAGGAAGAATTTCCAAACCAAATGGTGCGTGTGTGTGGGCGGGGGGGGAGTTGGCAGCGTACATGCGTATAGAAATGGTGAGCAGACAAAAGAGGGGAAATAGAAATATTGGCACCTATCTAGAGATCACACAAACTGTCAGCTCTTGAGCAGCTAGTAGCACTCTCCATGTGGCCCTCAGAATTTCCTGAGTGTGAGTGGGGTTGCTGTCCTGTGTGTGGCAACCTGTTTGTCAGGGTCCTGGTCCTCAGGACCCCAGGGCAGGAATGGATTCTACCCTCAAACCACACCTTCTCTGGATAACCTAATCATCCAGGATAATTGTCCCAAGGATTATTGGCAGGTGGGTGAGAGGTCCCATGTGCCCTGGTTCAGAAAGCTCTGCAGAGAGTGGTTCCTGGTATAGGAGTTGTGAAATGTCCTTATGGTATATGGAGACTGACTCTCTGGAAGCCTCTCCTTTGGGACAAGAGCCAGTGACCCTGCTTCAAGCGGGCCTTCATGGGCTCGTACTCTGAGAAGTCGTGTCCCTGGACACAGGGGAAGCTCAAAATGCTCAATCCTGAAAACTCTTCTTTCCATGTAGCAAAAGGAGGAGAGGGAGAACCAAATCTGAATGCGAGTGTTGTTGATGAGGATTCCTGGCTACCCATACCTTCCTCTAGACCCATAAGAGATGTGCTTGTAAACTTACCTATCATGTGGATCCAAGGCCAGTAGGCATGAGTTGAAGGCCTACAAGTCAGAGTTGGTGGTTTGCCATTCGGGTTACACCCAATCAGACACCAGAGAAGGGAAAGGTGTTAAGAGACGTCCTGAGGCATTCCGGAGGACTTGGAGTAGCCTGGGGAAGGAGGGGCAGGTGGTCAGCTATGTCTTTGTCCCAGGGCTCCTGAAATGGCTGGTCAGAAAGCTGCAATTGGCAATCAAAGAGATGGCAAGGTAGGGACTGAACAGCAGGCAGAGCAGAGCTGATCGCCTGCCATTCAAGCCTATCAAGGGGGGATGGACTCCAGGCCAGGTGTCCAGTTTCCCTGGGTGTTCACCTAGTTTCCAAGGGCCAGGTGAAAGGTATGGACAGAGCTACCCTGAGATTCAGAACAAGAGTCCTGGCCTTCTCCACGAGAGATCCCACGTGGACATAGGGGGGAAAGAGTGCTGACATCTATCCCTTCTTCTCATGTCCACGACATGTCTTCTCTGTCCCAGGTCTGGTTCCAGAACAGAAGAGCTCGGCACCCAGGACAGAGCAGAAGTGGCCCCGTGAAGGACATGGAAGCACACCCCAAACCCAGTCCTTATGTGACAGTCCCAGTGGAACCAGGCCTCCTGGCCAGGGTCCCTGTAAGCTCTCCCCAACTGGCTCTGTCCAATACTCTGGGAAGCATGCAGGGCTTTCCTGCAGGGACAACTCCCGTTCCCTGCATGGGCTTTGCCCCTCCAGTTTTCTGTGGGGGCCCTGGGAGCCAGGCCTTGGGGGCCATGATGGTCCCGCCCACCCAAGGTGGGCAAGGAGGAGACAACTTTCCTGCTGCTGAAGGCCTGAGGATCTGTTCCTTGACCGGACCGACTCTGGTAGGGAGTCTCTTCATTCGACACGCACTTCTTTGTCCCCCATCCCAAGGGGAACACCAGCAGCAACATGAGCGCACTGGCATGACACCCCTGCCTTTCCAAGACTACCCTCAGCCTCTAGCTGACAATCCTTGCCAAGGTTTGAAGGAGGCAGGGCACGCCGGGAGAAACTCCACTACTCAGTGCTCGGGCAAGGGGTCCCAGCTTGTCATCGGCACAGGACAGGCTCAGGATGGGGCAGTTCTGCAGCCTGCACATGCTGAGATGCCTGGCTGGCAGCAGCAGGCACTTCCTACCGCAGGGCTGTCTGCTACTCTCAACCCAGAGCACCAAACGTCTGCAGAAGCCTCAAGGTTTTTAGAGGAACTTTTCACAGCCACAGAGATGGAAGAAGACACACACCCTTTTCTGAGTGGGTGTTTGCCGCAAGAGGACCCTCTGGGACCCCTGGAAACACCCCTCAGTGAGGAGGAGTTTCACACCCTACTGGCTATGCTGCATGACTCCGCATGGCCTCAGGCCTAGGCACAGGGAGGTCTCTTCCTCCCCACCCAACACTCATTCAGATGTCCTTTCCTGAGATGCAGTCCTAGCGGGTCAGCAAGGAGGAGAAACAGGCAGCATTGTGCATGATCCGGAGGAAGACCAATGCACAAAGCAGCATCCATGGCTTGGAAAGACAGAGGAAGGCTATCCTTTCTGCCCTGTGCGCAGGCCTCCATTGCCTTCCCGATGAGCACCACGCTCCACAAAGCCTCTGAATGCACCGTGGGCACTGGGCTATGGGCACCCTCCCAGACACCTAATTGATCAAAATCACTGTCAGGACACACAGGTGACCTCTTCCCTGCCATCACCCGTTCCTCTGTGGCCTGGGAAACCCTGGGCCTGGCAGCCAAACCAAGAAAGGGGGAGAGTTTGAAGAAGGACACCTCCACATGCCTTTTCCTTCTGCCCAGTCAGATCGTCCCATCTCCAGGAGCTGAATGGGTAGACCAAGACAGGATGCTACACATCTTGACCATGAGAGCCCAGGGTCATAAATCCATCCTGGCTGGGATAGGCTGGGAACCAGCAAAACAGGAAATGACTGCAGTCTCCCATCGCTGAGTGATTCTGTCCCAGCCAACGTCTGGAATGCCCTGGGGGCTTTGCCTGGCATCTTTGCCCCGGGCAAGCCTTTCCAAAGAACACAAAATGGCAGCACGAAGGGCCACAGCCACTCTCAGCAGGCATTCCAGGAAGGGTACGACTGTGTCTCATTCTTCAACCTTAGCATTTGTTTTCTCTTTTGTTGGTATGTATCGGCATGCCTCTCTACCCACAGTGTGCCTTCCCTTCTCAGGAGGAAAGATGTTCCCAGTCAGCCTCTTGGTGGCCTTCTGTCAGCAGGGTCACCTCTCTCCACTGCAAGGGCTAACTTGGAGGAAATCCATACTGGAATCGCAAGCTCGAGGGGAAAATCCATTGGTCAAATAAATCTATTTTTGCCTCTGCAATGTGATCTCTTGGTTGTGATTTGTTCCATTTCCCTCCTCTCCACTCATGCCTGCCAATCTTCAGAGATGTGAGATGCTTCCTGGCCCTGGGACCGGCTGTGGAAGCCATTGGTGTGCCCAAGTCCAGTTCACAGCTTTGGGCCCAGACAACCTCATGGGGCAGCACTTACACTACCTGGCGGTCATCAAGCTTCGCCTGGTTGACAGTGCCTGATGGTCAAGCATTCCTCCAAGGGATGTAGGGTGAACCCAAGTGGCACACAGTCCATGCACATTGTATTTGACCCCACTGTTCTCAGCAGTGGCCAACTTCATACCTAAGGCTCATCCTACTGTGCTGGCAATGAATCTTCCTTCCTTTCCTGCTCTTTGCCTCCGCCACCTCTCCTTGTCTCTATTTCTTCAGACCTCTGTCTCTCTGTGTCTATCTCTCCCATTTTATCTCACTTTCTGTCACTACTGGACACACACAGATATCCACACTCTCAGCGCATCATGCTTATGCAACTCAGAGTACGGGCACTGATCATCCAGAAAGGATCGTGGGTCAAAACATTTGGAAGAATAAGGTGGGAATTGGCACGTTTTTTCCCTTGGGGTTTTATTCTACCCCTACCTATTTGCCACATGCCCTTGGAGAGGAGAGATTGTGAATCTGGTCATTTGAGGCCCCACCCCCTCCATGTCCAACACATCTGTGTTTCAATGGGGAAGGAACCAGAGAATTCCTATCTTGGTCGCTTCTTTTTTTTTTTTTTTTTCCTTTAGATAGATTCTTTTTTTTTTTTATTTTTTTATTGTTATGTTAATCTCCATATATTACATCATTAGTTTTTGGTGCAGTGTTCCATGATTCATTGTTTGTTCATAACACCCAGTGCTCCATGCAGAACGTGCCCTCCTCAATACCCATCACCAGGCTAACCCATCCCCCTACCCCCTCCCCTCTAGAACCCTCAGTTTGTTTTTCAGAGTCCATCATCTCTCATGGTTCGTCTCCCCCTCTGACATACTCCCCTTTTCTTCCTCTCCTGTTATCTTCTTCTTTTTCTTTTTTCTTAAAATATGTTGCGTTATTTGTTTCAGAAGTACAGATCTGTGATTCAACAGTCTTGCACAATTCACAGCGCTCACCGTAGCACATACCCTCCCCAATGTCTATCACCCAGCCACCCCATCCCTCCCACCCCCAACCACTCCAGTAACACTCAGTTTCTTTCCTGAGATTAAGAATTCCTCATATCAGTGAGGTCATGTGATACATGTCTTTCCTGATTGACTTATTTCACTCAGCATAACACCCTCCAGTTCCATCCACGTCGTTGCAAATGGCAAGATCTCATTCCTTTTGATGGCTGCATAATATTCCATTGTGTATATATACCAGCTCTTCTTTATCCATTCATCTGTCGATGGGCATCTTGGCTCTTTCCACAGTTTGGCTATTGTGGACATTGCTGCTATAAACATTGGGGTGCACGTACCCCTTCGGGTCCCTACATTTGTATCTTTGGGGTAAATACCCAGTAGTGCAATTGCTGGATCGAACGGTAGCTCTAATTTCAACTGTTTGAGGAACCTCCATACTGTTTTCCAGAGTGGTTGCACCAGCTTACATTCCCACCAACAGTGTAGGAGGGTTCCCCTTTCTCCGCATCCCCGCCAACATCTGTCGTTCCCTGACTTGTTAATTTTAGCCATTCTGACGGGTGTGAGGTGGTATCTCATTGAGGTTTTGATTTGGATTTCCGTGATGCCGAGCGATGTTGAGCACTTTTTCATGTGCCTGTTGGCCATTTGGATGTCTTCTTTGGAGAAATGTCTGTTCATGTCTTCTGCCCATTTCTTGATTGGATTATTTGTTCTTTGGGTGTTGAGTTTGATAAGTTCTTTATAGATTTTGGATACTAGCCCTTTATCTGATATGTCATTTGCAAATATTTTATCCCATTCTGTCGGTTGTCTTTTGGTTTTGTGGACTGTTTCTTTTCTTTTTTTTTTTTTTAAAGATTTTATTTATTTGACAGAGACACAGTGAGAGAGGGAACACAAGCAGGGGGAGAGGGAGAGGGTGAGGGAGAAGCAGGCTTCCCGTGGAGCAGGGAGCCCGATGCGGGGCTCGATCCCAGGACCCTGGGATCATGACCTGAGCCGAAGGCAGATGCTCAAAGACTGAGCCACCCAGGCGCCCCTGTGGACTGTTTCTTTTGCTGTGCAAAAGCTTTTTATCTTGATGAAATCCCAATAGTTCATTTTTGCCCTGGCTTCCCGTGCCTTTGGTGATGTTTCTAGGAAGAAGTTGCTGCGGCTGAGGTAGAAGAGGTTGCTACCTGTGTTCTCCTTTAGGATTTGGATGGACTCCTGTCTCACGTTTAGGTCTTTCAACCATTTGGAGTCTATTTTTGTGTGTGGTGTAAGGAAATGGTCCAGTTTCATTCTTCTGCATGTGGCTGTCCAATTTTCCCAACACCATTTGTTGAAGAGACTCTCTTTTTGCCATTGGACATTCTTTCCTGCTTTGTCAAAGATAAGTTGACCATAGAGTTGAGGGTCCATTTCTGGGCTCTCGATTCTGTTCCATTGATCTATGGGTCTGTTTTTGTGCCAGTACCATACTGTCTTGATGATGACAGCTTTGTAATAGAGCTGGAAGTCCGGAATTGTGATGCCACCAGCTTTGCTTTTCTTTTTCAGTATTCCTCTGGCTATTCTGGGTCTCTTCTGGTTCCATACAAATTTTAGGATTATTTGTTCCATTTCTTTGAAAAAAGTGGATGGTATTTTGATGGGGATTGCATTGAATGTGTAGATTGCTCTAGGTAGCATTGACATCTTCACAATGTTGATTCTCCCAATCCATGAGCATGGAACGTTTTTCCATTTCTTTGTGTCTTCTTCAATTTCTTTCCTGAGTATTTTATAGTTTTCTGAGTACAGATCCTTTGCCTCTTTGGTTAGATTTATTCCTAGGTATCTAATGGTTTTGGGTGCAATTGTAAATGGGATCGACTCCTTGATTTGTCTCTCTTCTGTCTTGTTGTTGGTGTATAGGAATGCCACTGATTTCTGTGCATTGATTTTATATCCTGCTACTTGACTGAATTCCTGTATGAGTTCTAGCAGTTTTGGGGTGGAGTCTTTTGGGTTTTCCACATACAGTATCATATCATCTGCAAAGAGTGAGAGTTTGACTTCCTCTTTGCCGATTTGGATGCCTTTGATTTCTTTTTGTTGTCTGATTGCTGTGGCTAGGACTTCTAATACTATGTTGAATAGCAGTGGTGAGAGTGGACATCCCTGCCGCGTTCCTGACCTTAGGGGAAAAGCTCTCAGCCTTTCCCCATTGAGAATGATATTCGCTGTAGGTTTTTCATAGATGGCTTTTATGATATTGAGGTATGTACCCTCTATCCCTATACTCTGAAGAGTTTTGATCAAGAAAGGATGTTGTACTTTGTCAAATGCTTTTTCTGCATCTATTGAGAGGATCCTATGATTCTTGCTCTTTCTTTTGTTAATGTATTGTATCACGTTGATTGATTTGCGGATGTTGAACCAGCCTTGCAGCCCAGGAATAAATCCCACTTGGTCGTGGTGAATAATCCTTTTAATGTACTGTTGGATCCTATTGGCTAGTATTTTGGTGAGAATTTTTGCATCCATGTTCATCAAGGATATTGGTCTGTAATTCTCTTTTTTGATGGGGTCTTTGTCTGGTTTTGGGATCAAGGTAATGCTGGCCTCATAAAATGAGTTTGGAAGTTTCCCTTCCATTTCTATTTTTTGGAACAGTTTCAGGAGAATAGGTATTAATTCTTCTTGAAATGTCTGATAGAATTCCCCTGGGAAGCCATCTGGCCCTGGGCTTTTGTTTCTTGGGAGATTTTTGATGACTGTTTCAATTTCTTTAGTGGTTATAGGTCTGTTCAGGTTTTCTATTTCTTCCTGGTTCAATTTTGGTAGTTGATACATCTCTAGGAATGCACCCATTTCTTCCAGGTTATCTAATTTGCTGGCATAGAGTTGCTCCTAATATGTTCTTATAATTGTTTGTATTTCTTTGGTGTTGGTTGTGATCTCTCCTCTTTCATTCATGATTTTGTTGATTTGGGTCATTTCTCTTTTCTTTTTGATCAGTCTGGCCAGGGGTTTATCAATCTTGTTAATTCTTTCAAAGAACCAGCTCCTAGTTTCGTTGATCTGTTCTCCTGTTCTTTTGGTTTCTAGTTCATTGATTTCTGCTCTGATCTTTATGATTTCTCTTCTCCTGCTGGGTTTAGGCTTTATTTGCTGTTCTTTCTCCAGCTCCTTTAGGTGTAGGGTTAGGTTGTGTATTTGAGACCTTTCTTTTTTCTTGAGAAAGGCTTGTATTGCTATATACTTTCCCCTCAGGACTGCCTTTGCTGTATCCCAAAGATTTTGAACAGTTGTGTTTTCATTTTCATTGGTTTCCATGAATTTTTTAAATTCTTCTTTAATTTCTTGGTTGACCCATTCATTCTTTAGTAGGATGCTCTTTAGCCTCCATGTATTTGAGTTCTTTCCGACTTTCCTCTTGTGGTTGAGTTCTAGTTTCAAAGCATTGTGGTCTGAAAATATGCAGGGAATGATCCCAATCTTTTGGTACCGATTGAGACCTGATTTGTGACCTAGGATGTGATCAATTCTGGAGAATGTTCCATGGGCACTAGAGAAGAATGTGTATTCCTTTGCTTTGGGATGGAATGTTCTGAATATGTCTGTGAAATCCATTTGGTCCAGTGTGTCATTTAAAGTCTTTATTTCCTTGTTGATCTTTTGCTTAGATGATCTGTCCATTTCAGTCAGGGGGGTGTTAAAGTCCCCCACTATTATTGTATTGTTGTCAATGTGTTTCTTTGCTTTTGTTATTAATTGCCTTATATAATTGGCTGCTCCCATGTTCGGGGCATAGATATTTACAATTGTTAGATCTTCTTGTTGGATAGACCCTTTAAGTAGGATATAGTGTCCTTCCTCATCTCTTATTACAGTCTTTGTTTTAAAATCTAGTTTGTCTGATATAAGGATTGCCACCCCAGCTTTCTTTTGGTGTCCATTAGCATGGTAAATGGTTTTCCACCCCCTCACTTTCAATCTGGGGGTGTCTTTGGGTCTAAAATGAGTCTCTTGCAGACAGCATATTGATGGGTCTTGTTTTTTAATCCAATCTGATAGCCTGCGTCTTTTGATTGGGGCATTTAGCCCATTTACATTCAGGGTAACTATTGAAAGGTATGAATTTAGTGCCATTGTATTACCTGTAAGGTGACTGTTAACTGTCTGTTGTCTGTGTTCGTTTCTGCTCTTTGCTGCTTTTAGGTTCTCTCTTTGCTTAGAGGACCCCTCTCAATATTTCTTGGAGGGCTGGTTTTGTGTTTGCAAATTCCTTTAGTTTTTGTTTGTTCTGGAAGCTTTTTATCTCTCCTTCTATTTTCAATGATAGCCTAGCTGGATATAGTATTCTTGGCTGCATATTTTTCTCGTTTAGTGCTCTGAGGATATCTTGCCAGTCCTTTCTGGCCTGCCAGGTCTTTGTGGATAGGTCTGTTGCCAATCTAATGTTTCTACCATTGTAGGTTACATATCTCTTCTCCCGAGCTGCTTTCAGGATTTTCTCTTTGTCTCTGAGACTCGTAAGTTTTACTATTAGATATCGGGGTGTTGACCTATTATTATTGGTTTTGAGAGGGGTTCTCTGTGCCTCCTGGATTTTAATGCCTGTTTCCTTCCTCACATTAGGGAAGTTCTCTGCTATAATTTGCTCCAATATACCTTCTGCCCCTCTCTCTCTCTCTTCTTCTTCTGGGATCCCAATTATTCTAATGTTGTTTCGTCTTATCATATCACTTATCTCTCGAATTCTGCCCTCATGATCCTGTAGTTGTTTCTCTCTCTTTTTCTCAGCCTCTTTATTTTCCATCATTTGGTCTTCTATATCGCTGATTCTCTCTTCTGCCTCATTTATCCTAGCATTTAGTGCCCCCATTTTTGATTGCACCTCATCAATAGCCTTTTTGATTTCGATTTGGTTAGATTTTAGTTCTTTTATTTCTCCAGAAAGGGTTTCTCTAATAACTTCCACGCTTTTTTCAAGCCCAGCTAGTATCTTTAAAGTCATGATTCTGAACTCTAGGTCCGACATCGTACTAATGTCCGTATTGAGTAGGTCCCTGGCTGACGGTACTACCTCTTGTTCTTTTTGCTGAGGGGATTTCTTTCATCTTGTCATTTTGTCCAGAGGAGAATAGATGAATGAGAGAACAAAATGCTAACAGGTTTACAACGTCCCCAGCAAATATACTGTATACAAATCAGAAAAGACCTGAAACCAGGGGAAAAGAAAGGGAAAGAAAGAAAAAAGAAAGAGAAAAAGAAAAAAAAAGAAAAAAAAAGATAAAAACAAAAACAAAACAATACAAAAAAGGCAGAATATGATCAAATATGATCAGGCTAGTGCATAGATCAGTGCCACACACTAGATTTTGGGCGTATTTTGGTTTGTTAGAAAAAAGTTCCTCCTAAAATTTTAAAGGAAGAAAGACATATATGTACAAAATAATGGTTGATACAATGAAGGGATGGAAGATGACTGTAAAGATGAAAATTATAAAAGATCTTATAAAAGGACTTGGTAAGATAAGTTGTTTGAAAAAAGAAAGAAGATTTAAGAAAAAAAAAGGAAAAAGGGAGAGACTGTGATCAGGCAGGAGACTAGAACAAAGCCATACACTAGTGATTTAGGGTATATTTTGATCTGTTAGAAGAAACTGTACCTCAAAATTTTAAAGAGAGAACAACTTATATATATATGCCAAAAATAAGGGTAACTACTATGAAGGGATAAAATATGACTCTAAAAATGAAAAATAAAAAAGGTTGTTTTTTTTTTAAAAAAAGGGATTTATAAGATGTTGGTTGAAAAAGGGAAAAATAAAAATAAAAAAACAGTCAAAAAAATTAACTTTGATGAAATAATGAATCATGGTAAAAAAAAAAAAAAAAGCCATGAATCTATGTGCAGTATTCCCCTAGCGCTGGAGTTCTCCTATTCTCCTTGATCGATCAACTTGCTCTTGGCTTGCTGGCTGTTTGTGCTGATCTTCTGGGGGAGGGGCCTGTTGCTGTGGTTTCCAAATGTCTTTGCCGGAGGCAGAATTGCCCCGCCCTTGTCGGTCCTGGCTAAGGAAGCTGCTCCGGTTTGCTCTCAGGAGCTTTTGTTCCCTGCAAGCTCTCGGCACAGCTTTGGAGGACCAGGGCAGAAATGGTGGCCTCCCAATCTCCACTCGGAGGAACCGAGAACTCGGGGCCCCGCTCCTCAGTGTGCCCCCAGAGAAAAGCAGTCACCTCCGTGTCCCCAGTCTCCGGCCGCACTCCGTGCTCACCCGGCCTGTGACCGAGCGTTGCTATCTCTGGCCCCCGATCCCGCGCGGAGTCTCCAAATCCAGCAGATCCCTGCAGTGTGTTCCCGCACCGCTCCTCCCCGGGAAGGAAGGGGAGTCTCCCCGGATCTGCTGCTTGTTGGGTCCCTGCTGGGGGAGCCGTGCCCCAACTGGGCCGCAGATCACAGTTTATGGCAACCCCGAGATGAGAGCCCGCGCCTCTGCTCCGTATCTGCAGCCGGCTTCCCTGCTCTGATACCTGGGAGCTCTGGCGCACTCAGGCACCCCCGGTCTCTCTGTGACCCCAAGGGTCCTGAGACCACACTGTCCCGGGAGGATTCCACCCCCCGCTTAGCCACTGCAGCGTCGTCCCTCCGCCGAGCCAACTTCTAAAAGGTCCGATTTTGTGCTCCGCGGCTCTATCACTTGCCAGAAGCGGCTGGCGGAGGCCCCTCCCCCGCCGTCTATCCTCCCGAATATCGCCTCGGATTCACTTCTCCGCACGCCCTACCTTCCAGTAAGTGGTCGCTTCTCTGTTCAGAGAGTTTTTGCTACTCTCCTGTTCAATCTCCTGTTGAGTTCGTAGGTGTTCAGAATGGTTTGATCCCTATTCAGCTGGATTCCTGAGACCAGATGAAATCTAGGTCTCCTACTCCTCCGCCATCTTGCTCCGCCTCCCTATCTTGGTCGCTTCTATCCAAATAGATCTCCATCTCTATCCACATTCACATATGCACCAATATATCTGTATCTCCATGTCTCCATGCATCCAGACCCATGGTGTATCGTGTTTATCTCTCCATAGATATAGGTTGTGCTAGAAGGCTTCCACATCTCTCTTGCCCTAATGTATCATTGTTCCAGTTCCATCTATGGACACATCAACCTGCAGCTTCGGTAAACAGACTGGAAGTGTCTGTCTCTCTCCCTGAACAGAGAGGGATAGAATGTCTGAAAGGTGCTTGGCGGAGCTCTCCTTGGGACAGACTGGGCTTTCATTCTGTCTAGAGAAGACACGTGGAAGGACGGCTCACTTGCAGTGGTGGGAATACTGCGGTCTGATCTGAGAGTGTGTGGGAGGTCCCTGGAGGGGGATGGCACTGCTGCACATAGGAAATGGAGGGAAGAAAAGACCTGTAGCCACACTGGGGTCCAAGGCCAGCCAGGCCAGAGGAGTCTCAAGTCTGGACTTAAGCCCTGGAGCTTGTCCTGTCAACAGGTGGCCTGTTCCATCCATAACGGTGAGCTTTCAGGGCCTTGGTATGTGTGCAAAACGGAGCCACCACTCTGGGAAATCACCTGCCAGAGAAGGTGTCCACGTGGAAGCTGGCAGGAGTCCACCAGCTAGCAGGCTGTTGCTCATGGCCTTGGAGGCCGTGGCCCCAGGGACTCTCATCTGCAAGGACATCCTCACACAACTGTGCCTCCCTTGGGATCCCTCAAACTGATCCTCTTGCTCTCGGGGCACCCTGGTCTGGGAATGCGTGATCAAGAACAGGACTCACTGTCTGCAAAACATCCTCTTGGGGCTTGAAGGCTGCTCCCAGTCTTGGTGAGAGTCAACCTCAGGCACTGCCTGTTAACCACCTGCACTGTAGGGACAGAGAAGTCTACAAAAGCAACAGAGAGCCATGCCAATGGTAATTTGCCCTGAGCAGCTCCAATCAGGACTCGGGACTTGGATAACCTCGGGGGATTACGCTTTCCTGAAAGACACTGTTTTGAGGATGCTGCCCCCAGAAAAGTTGTAGGGCACCCTCTCTGCAGCCCTCTGCCCATGCCTCTCCTTGTGCTACAAGCCACCACTTGGACAAGCCAAGCCAGAAATGGACATTGGAGAGACACCAACCATCTGGCCAAGGCTGAAACCCAAGGGGTTCCAAGTTAGGCATTCCCTCTCTTTCTGCAGATGCTGTTTCTGTGACTTAAAGCCACTGATTTCTCTGGCACCGAAACACAAGCGCACACCAGCAAACACTCAGACATACAGACACCCCCACCCCCACCATTAGCGATTGCTAATGGACTGCCTTCAAGTCCTGGGAGAATGGGTCCCTTCACCACTTATTTCTACTGGGTTCCACTTGTCTCCCTCTAGTACACCTGATGGACTTTCAGAGACCTGTGGTCAAAAGGATACAGGAGGAGAATTTGGGTCAGTGTGTACCATTTTCTGTTGGACCATTGGTAGGTTGTTTGCTTTCTTGGTCCTTTGACTGGCCGGGTTCCTAAATGCCTGCCCTGGGACTCCAATGAAATGCTTGACTCAGCGCCCTTTCCAGCAGATCTTCCGTTAAATCACTGAAGGGACTTTTCTCATAGAAGGGGGTTGGTCATTTTGGAAACACACACACAGGACCACCAGGATCACCTACCCAACACACCAGAAACACCCCAGCTTTGAATGAGATGCAACATGGCCCTTCCGGTTTCTATTTTGTTTTGAACTGATATGATTTTCTTCATCTTCTTCCCACATTACTGGAAATGACTTCTCCTTCTCCCAGGTCTTTAAATAGTGCTCTCCTTAGAGAGCTCTCATCTCTCTTGGCAGGCCCTGTCATGAGTAGTCAAGAGCAAAGAACACCAGCTGGAGCCAGTGGAAATCCAAAATGATGGACTCCAGCAGAGCACAGACTATTTCTCTCTGGGAAAACTAGGGAAGCTTGAATCCATATCAGACTGCAGATAGCATTGCTTCCGTTGCACCAGGATCTGGTAGCATCTCCACTTGCCCCGAACACTGCACATTCACAGGCTCCATGCATTTCCTTTAAGGGTGTTTATCCCTTGTGCCCACAAGCAACTAAGAGTGTCGACCAACCATCGCCACATACATGGAGATGGCCAACGAGCAATTTCCACTCACGTGCCTCCTATCGAAGTTGTGTGATTTCAGGCCCCTTCCCGGCTCCACAAGTGTTGTTTCACAAGCAGCCTGGGAGCTGCCAGGGTGTCAGTGGAAATGTGCTCCACAGATGCTAAGGGATTTGAGACACCAATCTAAGAGGCTAAATAATCCCAAATGTCAGGGGGAAGTGTGAAAATACCAGGACACTTACATAATCAAAATTTTAAAAAATTTAAAATAAAAATGAAAGGGAAAAATGAAAGCACTCAAGTGAAAAATGTTGAAAGTCCAATACATAAAAAATAAATGTAAACAAACAAAAGAAGTTAGAAAATAATGTAATGCAAGGCAAAGGAATTTAATTAGGAGGCTCACCTTGGGTGGCCAAAGGTGACTCGAGTTCCAAATATAGGACATGGAGGACATCGAAATCTGAAGCGATTGTTGAAGGGTCTCCACTTGGTCCAGTCCTACACAGAGTCCCCAGAGTCTCAACACCATGATTTGATGTCAGGGCTGTAATCCTTGAGAAAAAACTAGTGGGAGTGGGAAAGCGACTTTGCATCCAGAGGAGAAGGGGCAGGGCACGTGCACCTGCCCAGGGTAAGCAATTGGCTCAAGTGGTCCTGATGTCCTCCTGAAGAACTTGTGCCACAGGTCTGAACCACTGAAGGCAGGGCGTCCACAGGAAGCTGTCAAAATAATTGGGGGTGGGCCATCAAGTGGTGTGCCATCTGGCCATTGATAAGTCCTATGCTCCAGGTCCTGCCCAGTGATCCAGCCAGCACTCTGGAACCCAAGTGACTCTACCGGCATTGCTCCCACCAGCACATCAAGGAGTAAATTTTCATCAGATACCCTCCTATCTGCATGCATTCCCCAAAAGCTTGATAATGTTCCAGGGTTCGAGAAATTAGAAGGGACCACCCTGATTGCTGGCACACATGGACGTCATCCATGGAAGATTGGGGGAAGGGGATAGAGAGAGAGGATTGTATGGCTGCTGTCAGAATGAAAACTGAATTTGAGTCCCTCTTTGGAAATAGGCAAGTTAGATCTCAGGTGGCAGAGAACCGATCAAAATTCAGCAACTATTTCAGGTGTCATTTACAAAAAGGAAACATTCACCTCATGGACCAGCACTTAGGATGTGTTGTCGGAGTTTCCCTTCATGTTTCTTTGGAGCAGTCAGTTCCTCTTTGTTTCTCCTAAGGTGCTTTCACTCCTTCACTCCCACCGTGGGTCTCCTCAATTCGTTGGCATGCCAACACATGGTTTGATAGTGGCTGGTTTTCCTAGATCCTTGCTTATCACCTGTCCCCACAGGCAGATTGCAGACTGCCTGTGTCCTGTTGAGCAGCCCCTTATTCGGATCCATGAGTGGCAAAGTCACAGGAACCCCGAACTGAGAATATGTCGACCCAGCAGAAAGTGAAGAGTTGAGACTGCGCCACCAGTTTGCATTCCTATTACAGCTTTCCACATATGGTTGCCATTTCCCTTGCAACAGGCCCACTCACATGCACATCATGATGGACGCAACTTGTTTTGAAGCTGACGCAGCAAGGTGCTCTGTGAACATTGTTCTAGCAGAATCTGAACCCTGACATCGCCACCAGAGAACGACCGGCCCAAGAGCTAGACATTACATAATCCAGAATCCAGGTAGGCTTCAGCTTCCATTGCATTTTTCCTGGGGTCAAGATTGGACACAATCCAGTCCAAGCCACTGCATGCCAATGCCCACGCTCAGCTGGGGAGCTCAGGAGTTTGGCCCCTGTTTGTGCATCGCTGTTGAACCTGTGCCCTTTGAAGTTATTCCAAATCATTCAGTCCTGGAACATGGGTAGCAGTTGTCTGCAAGGCTTGGGACATTCTAACAAGTCAACACATTTTGGCTTACCTTCCTGAGAGATAATTTCTCCAGAGTTATTGCATGGCCCACACAAAACACTCTTGATACCTTAGATATGAGAAAAATAATATATATAAATACATATTTATATTCATATTGTATACATATATATAATATATAAATATACACTACATATATATCATGTCCAACAGTGTTGCCTGACCTTCTGTTTTCTTTTGCCATTAAGTGTGGTTCCAGAACCAGTGCATGAGACAGCTAAGGCAGAGTTGTTTGTGGTTCACAAACCCCCAGGGGAAGGGCCATCGCATGGACAGGAACAGCCTCCTGCTTGGACTCAAGGTGACTCCCTAGCATACCAAATGGTTCTCTTCTTGAGCTTCTCCTTAACACAGGAACGGGTCATCATGGGCTTGCCAAGTGTATGGCAAGAAGGCTTAGGATAGGAACCCATGCTCTGGTTCCAGCTGCCTTTCTGTTCCCCCGGCTTCAGAGAGTACCTCTCTGCCTATTCCTCTTCTCTCCCTTTAGCTTCAGACCCTGTGTATCTGCTTGCAGACCAGACAGCTCCATTCTGAGCTCACATTTTCAACAAGTAATTAAAGGGAACTTACGGTGTGCCTATGGGGAACAAACATGGGAGGCTCTAGAAGACATTCCTTTTTTTTTGTTTGTTTGTGTGTTTTATAGTTTCAGAGGTAGAATTTAGTTGCATTGGGTGTTATATTCATCAGTTGCATATAACACCTAATGCTCATTCCTAGTGCCCTCCCTAATGCCCATCACTTAATTTACCCCTTCTCCCCAACCACCTCCACTGAAGCAACCCTCAGGTCCATCCCTATATTTAAGAGTTTCTTATAATTTAGCTTCCTCTCTGTTTTCACCTTATTTTATTTTGTCTTCCCGTCCCCTATTTTCATCAGTTTTGTTTCTTAAGTTCCCAATATGAGTGAAATCATATGGTATTTCTCTTTCTCTGACTAAGTTCAATTAGCATAACACCGTCTAGTTCCATCCACATCATTGCAAATGGCTAGATATCCTTTATTCTTGGTGCCTGTGTATCATTTCATTGGGTATATATAACAAATCTTCTTTACTGAGACCTCAAAAGATCTGTTTTTACACCCTGCTGCTTATAATACTTTGTGGTAGCTTCCTCAAGCAGACTTCCTTATCTCCACTGTATCTTCAACTATCTGACAGCAGATTCAAGTCTCCACACTTCCTCCCTTCCAAACTGTGCTCCCTTATCTCCTTGTTGACTTGCAGCATTTATATTCTTAGATCTCTGATTTCTTGGGTGCTCAGAATGATTTGATAAGTATGTAGTCGTATTTGAGGGATGAGACAAACTTATCTCTTCCCCTCTGTACTTTCCGATTGGATGCTGGGCATGAAGACTGTGAACCCGGTGACAGGCTGAATTTTGTTGCCCCAATTCTATGAGAGCTGAATGTCTTTTTGTGAAGTAGGTAATGATTTGGGACACAGTTTCATCCTTTCCCAATTTATGTTCATTTTAAGAAGATGTACCCAACCTATATCTACCAATTTCAACAATTATATATAAGCTTTGATGGATGACTTGAAAATAGCATTTGCTAGAGTGCCATGTTGTCCAACCTACCCCTCAAGTGTGACCTTTCATTGGGTCTAATGGCCCATGCCTTCATTAATATCGGTGTCAGTGTTTCAGTGAATGTTGACTCTGTGTGTGACACTTAGCTTTGTACTGACTGAATATTTTCAGCGTCATCATGAAGTTCACCATAAATACATCCTAAATAATACTTTTCATCTTGAAGAAACTTAACCTGTTTTCTTTAAAAGACGGTTTCCAGGCAATGATGTCAGAAGTGTTACTGAGAATGCCATTCATCATTTGTCAGCCAAACTGCATGGTGATTGGCCACAAAATGGGGTCGTCCTGATAGCATCATGGTGATTGGCCAGGGCACGGTGGTGACATATGAAGAAGGACATGGGATGCCACAGGGCTGTTATAAAAGTATGGCAACAGCCGAGGCTAAACTGAGAAGAGAGATGGCACTTCGGCCACAGCTCTTCCTGCTGTTCCGTGAGTTCTCTACTCTGTTCTCTGTTCCCGCCCATGGCAAGCCCTGCCCACTCTTCCTGCCCCGGGGCTCTCATCAGCACTCTGCACCCCACCTTCATGTTTGCCATTATATTTGTGCCCCTCTGTTGTCCTGAGCATCCTTGAAGCCATACCCAGTGACTCCTGGACCCATTTCCCACTGTGAGGTTGGCCTGACTGCTCAGGAATGCATTCTGATTTGGCATGTGGGAGAAGGACACTGGGAATCAGAGTGCAGTGGATTCTCAGCCAGCTGGGCCCCACACCTCTGGGGTCACAACTGGGCTCAGCATAGCAAAGCTGAGTCCACAACCTGAGGGAATCACCCCATTATTGGACACATTTGGATTCCATGGATCACAGGACCTCAGACAATGAGCTATCTGACCCAGCTCCGAGGGGACAAACGAATCCCCAAGACACCTGGCTGACCAGGATCCTGTAGACCACAAACCCTCAAAAACAGCACACCTTAAAGAAATTCAGTCCTCAAACAAAGCATCAGGTACCTCAACCCTGGGAGCCCTCAGAACCCATTTGACACTGGGCCGGTGAGACCCATAGATATGGGGTAGAAAAGGAGCCCTCACACCACAAACTGGTCAGGCCAGTGTGGCAGAAGGCAAGTGAGTCTGGAGAACACGAGGCTTGCCAAGTGCCAAGAAACCACGAGTCTTGCACCCCAGCTAAGCATTGGGAAAAGGACTCAACTGGGCAGCATTCTCACTATGTGCCCTTTTACTTTGAGAACAAGAATTGAGCTCTGGGATAGGATAAGCACACACCTGGACAGAGGGCTTACAATGTGCCCTTGGACCTGGAGACTAGCAACCCAGCTCAGCATGTTGCAGGCACCTCAACATCAGGCTTACCATGTGCTCTAGGACCTGCAGACCAACAACACATCTCTGTGCTATGCCAAGCAGGCACCTGGACAGAGATCTCCCAATGTGCCTTTGGACCTGGAGAGTAAAATACAGCTCCAACCAAGGAGCTAGCACCAAGCATCTAAATTAGGTCTCACAAAGTGCCTTGGGACCTGGAGACCAAGAACTCAGATCTGTGCTAAGCCAAGCAACCTGGATAGAATGATCCAGATGTTCTCATGGAACTGCAGACCAAAACGGAGCTCTCTGTTAGATGAAGCAGGCACCTTGACAGCAGGCTCAGTATCTGCCCTTGTATAGTGGAGCCCAAAATCAAAGCTCTGAGCTAGGCCAAGCACACACCTAGACAGAGGGATCAACATGTGCTCTTGGAAAAGGAGACCACCGACTCAGCTCTGTGCTAGGGCAAGCAGGCACCTGGACAGAAGTCTCATCATGTGCTCTTGGACCTGGAGACCAACAACATAGCTCTGCACTAAGCCAAGCAGTCACCTGGACAGCGGGCTCACCACATGCTCTAGGATGTGGATCGTTCCTTCCCCCCAGAGCACAGGGAACTCAAACACTGGGATTGCCAGTGGGTCTCAGGCTATGAGACCTCCGAACATGCTCATCAATACCACATGGCCCCTGGTCTCTTGGCCACCTGGGAGCATTGAAACCAAGAGCCCTCTAGTCATGCTTAGTATTGGCCTAAAAAGGCACTGGGACCACAGCCTGACCAAAACCCTCTGAATGGCTGCCTTCCAACTCTGCAGAGACGTGAGCATTTGAGTCCTGTCTCACTTGGGATTGACTTCAGCCTGAGGTCTTGTGGCCGTCTGCTTGTGCATTATTCATCTTCTGAGGAGTTCTCCTCCTCAGGAGAAAATGACACCATGCGCTAGAAAATAAAATAGACTAGTGATTTGAAGACTTTGTATTAAGTCTCAAGGCATGAAATGAGGATGGGGGCTGGGAGGAAAGTGTAAAGGAGACCAAGGCCCTAAGCACTGAGTCATTCATCCCACACTTGAACAAGAGGTCCACCATCCTGGAGGGAAAGATGAAGACCTTAAAACAAGAGACCAAGCAGTACAGTGAGAGGTTGACTCAGCTCCATGACAAGAGGGTCTTCATTCAAATGAAGGTCTTCCTGGAAGTTTCTGCTTCCCACTTAGTGCCCCATGGTTGAGTTCTGAGCA
This sequence comes from Eumetopias jubatus, assembly GCF_037043125.1. Classification (NCBI taxonomy): domain Eukaryota; kingdom Metazoa; phylum Chordata; class Mammalia; order Carnivora; family Otariidae; genus Eumetopias; species Eumetopias jubatus. The sequence continues at coordinate 388,295 of NW_028274836.1, read as the reverse complement.
CCAACCACGCGATGACAGAAGAGGAGCTGGGAAAATTGTGGTCATCTCCAGGAGTGGGGGCGTGGTATGACTTTGGGTATTAGATTAAATAGACTATTTAAAATTATCATTTCTGAATGAGGAATTTATGAGAAACCATCCCCTTGTGATTGTGATGTGCAGCCTGGCTCACAGTACCTACTGCCCCTTATTAGTCATCACATTTTCCTGATGCTGGGCAGGGATGTCTATGGCTCTGAGAAAATATCAGTGAAGTATGCTGAGCAATATATATATATATATATACACATTTATGTATATATTATATTATATTATTATATTATATTATATTATATTATATTATATTATATTATATTATATTATTTGTGGTCATTCCAAATGCTTTGTTGTGGGTGACTTCAAGTTTTTAAACATTGTGGTTTGAAAGTATGCATGGTATGGAGGCGGAGGAAGATGGCAGAGGATTTGGAGACCTGGATTTATTCTGGTCTCAGGAATTCAGCTAGATAGGGATCAAACCATTCTGAACACCTATGAACTCAAAAGGAGATTGAAGAAAAGAATAGCAACAACTCTCTGAATAGAAAAGCGACCACTTTCTGGATGGTAGGACGTGTGGAGAAGTGAATCCGTGGTGATATTCAGGAGGATAGACGGTGGGGGAAGGGGCTCCTGTAGGCCGCTTCTGGCAAGTGATAGAGCCTCAGAGCACAAAATTGGTACTTTTAGAAGTCGGCTTCCCTGAGGGACGTTGCTCCAGTGTCTAAGCAGGGGGTGGAACCCTCGCAGGACAGGGGTCACAGAGGGACCAGGGGTGCCTGAGTGCAGCAGAGCTCCCAGGTATCAGAGCAGGAAATTTGGCTGCAGAGACAGAGCTGAGGCATGGTCTCTCAGTTTGGGGTTGTCATAAACTGTGATCGGCGATACAGTCGGGCCACTGCTCCTCCAGCAGTGACTCAGCAAGCGGTAGATCCGGGGAGACTCCCCTTCCTGCCCTGGGAGGAGCAGCACGGGATGGCACCGCAGGGATTTGCTGGGTTTGGAGACTCCATATTGGGTAGGGTGCCGGAGATTGAGTCGCTTGGTCACAGGCTGCGTGAGCATGTATTGCGGCTGGAGACCGGGGAGATGGGAGTGATTGACTGCTTTCACTGGGGGCGCACTGAGGAGTGGGGCTCTGAGTTCTCAGCTCCTCAGTGGGGGGAGATTGGGAGGCCGCCATTTTCACTCTTGTCCTCCAAAGCTGTACCAAAACGTTGCAGGGAAAAAAAACTCCCCAGAGCAATCCCGAGCAGATTACTTAGACTGGACATGGCAATGGCGGGGCAATTCCACCTCGGGCAAAGTCATTTGGAAAGCACAGCAACAAGCCCTTCCCCCAGAATATCAGCAAGAACAGCCAGCCAGGACCAAGTTTACCAGTCAATGAGAGCGGCAGAAATCCAGCGCTGGGGGAATATTGCACATAGAATTCATGGCTTTTTTACCAAGATACTTTAGTCTTTCAAAGTTAATTTTTTTTACTATCTTTTTTTCTTATTTTTCTTCTTCCCTTTTTCAACCAACATTTTATCAATCCGCTTTAAAAAAAAACATTTATTTTTAATTTTTCGATGTATATTCTGTCCCTTCATTGTGGTTACCCTTATTTTTGGCATATATAACTTGTTCTCACTTTAAAATTTTGGTATACACTTTCTCCTAACAGATACAAATATACCCTAAATCTCTAGTGTATGGCTTTCTTCTAGTCTCCTGCTTGATCACATTCTCTCCCCTTTTTTTCTTTCTTTATTATTTAAATCCTCTTCTTTCTTTTTTCAAACAACTTCTTAGATCAATTCCTTTTATAAATTTTTATACTTTTCATTTTTACTGTCATATTCCATCCCTTCTTTGTATCAACCCTTATTTTGTACATCTAAAGTCATTCTTTACAATTTTGTGAGGCACTTTCTCCTAACAGACCCAAATACACCCAAAATGTAGTGTGTGGCACAGACTTATGTACCAGCCTGATCATCTTTGATCATATTATGTTTTTTTTGTTGTTGTTTAATTCTGTTTTTGTTTGTTTTTATCTTTTTCTTTTTTTCTCTTTCTTTTTTCTTTAGTTCCCTTATTTTCCCCTGGTTTCAGGTCTTTTCTGATTTGTTTAGAGAATATTTTCTGGGGATGTTGTAACCTTCTTAGCATTTTGTTCTCTCCTTCATCTATTCTCCTCTGGACAAAATGACAAGACGGAAAAAATGACCTCAAGAAAAAGAAAAGACGCAGTACCAACTGCCAGGAACCTACTCTATGGACATATGTATGATGTCAGACCTAGATTTCAGAATGATGATTTTTAAGCTACTAGCTGGGCTTGAAAAAAGTGTGGAAGTTATTAGGGAAACCCTTTCTGGAGAAATAAAAGAACTAAAATTTAACCAAGTCAAAGTCAAAAAGACTATTAATGAGGTGCAATAAAAAATGAGGGCGCTACCTGCTAGGAGGAATGAAGCAGAAGAGAGAATTAGTGGTCTAGAAGACAAAATGATGGAAAATAAAGAAGCTGAGAAAAAGAGAGAGAAAGAAGTATTGGATCACGAGGGCAGAATTCGAGAGATACGCGATACCATAAGATGAAACAACATTAGAATAATTGGGATCCCAGAAGAAGAAGAAAGAGAGAGTGGGGCAGAAGGTATATTGGAGCAAATAATAGCAGAGAACTTCCCTAATGTGGGGAAGGAAACAGGCATCAAAATCCAGGAGGCATAGAGAACCCATCTCAAAATCAATAAAAACATGTCAACACCCCGACATCTAACGGTAAATCTAATGAGTCTCAGAGACAAAGAGAAAATCCTGAAAGCAGCTCGGGAGAAGAGATATGTAACGTATAATGGTAGAAAAATTACTGGCAACAGATCTATCCCAGAGACCTGGCGGGCCAGAAAGGACTGGCAAGATATATTCACAGCAATAAACGAGAAAAATATGCAGCCAAGAGTACTATATCCAGCTAGACTGTCATTGAAAATTGAAGGAGATTGAAAAAGCTTCCAGGACAAACAAAACTAAAGGAATTTGCAAGCATGAAACCAGCCCTACAGGAAATATTGAAATGGGTCCTCTAAGCAAAGAGAGAGACTAAAAGCAGCATAGACAAGAATGGAACACTAACAATATACAGTAAGAGTCACCTTAAAGGCAATACAATGGCACTAAATTCATATCTTTCAATAGTTACTCTGAATATAAATGGGCAAAATGCCCCAATCAAAAACACAGGCTATCAGATTGGATTAAAAAACAATATCAATGGATATGCTGTCTGCAAGAGACTCATTTTAGATCCAAGGACACCCCCATTAAACCCAAGACCGTAGTAAGTTATGTAGAGGGACAGTACATCATACTTAGAGGGTGTACCTAACAAAATTTAACAATTGTAAATATCTATGCCCCAATAGGGAAACAACCAATTATATAAACCAACTAATAACCCAAATAAAGAAACACACTGGTAATTATATATTAATAGTAGGAGATTTTAACACTCTACTTACAGCAATGGACAGATCATCTAAGCAGAAGATCAACAAAGAAACAAGAGTTGGAAGGACACAACACACCACATGGACTTCCCTGACATATACAGATCATTCCATCCTAAAACAACAGGATACTCATTCTTTTCGAGAACACACAGAACATTCTCCAGAATAGACCACATACTGTGTCACAAATCAGGTCTCAGGTGGGACCAAAAGATTGAGGTTATCCCCGACATATTTGAGACCACAATGCTTTGAAACTGAACTCAACTACAAGAAGAAATGTGGAAGAATCTCAGACACTTGGGAGCAAACCAGCATCCTGATAAAGAATGATTGGGTCAACCAGGAAAGTAAAGAGGAACTTAAATAATTCATTGAAAATAATGGGAATGAAAATGCATTGTACGAAAACCCATGGGAGTGGTGCCCATGTAACTCAGTCATTAAACGTCTGCCTTCGGCTGAGGTCATGATCCCAAGGTCCTGGGATCGAGCCCCGTGTCAGGCTCCCTTCTCCGCGGGAAGCCAGCTTCTCGTCTCCCATTCCCCCTGCTTGTGTTCCCTCCCTCACTGTGTCTCTCTCTGTCAAATAAATAAAATCTTAAAAAAAAAACCCACGGGAAACAGCAAAGGTGGTCCTAAGAGGAAAGTGCATAGCCATTCACACGTATCTTATAAAATTAGAAAAATCCAAATTGCACAAGGTAAACTTGCACCTAAAAATCCTGTAGAGAAAACCGCAAATTAGGCCTAAACCATGCAGGAGGACGGAAATAATAAAGACTAGAACAGATATTAAAGAAATAGAAAACAGAAAAACAGTAGAACAGATCAATGAAATTAGATGTTGGATCCTTGAAAAAATTAATAAGATCGATAAACTTCTTGTCAGTCTTTTCCAAAGGAAGAGACAGGACACAAATTAATAAAATCATAATGAAAGTGGAGAGATCACAACTAATACCAAGGTCATAGAAACAATTATGAGAAGTTTTTTTATCACCAAAGACATGTCGACAAATTAAGCAATCCAGAAGAAATGGATACCTTTCTATGAACTTATAAACTTCCAAGACTGAAAGAGGAAGAAATAGACAATCTGTACAGACCAATTAACAGCAAGGAAATTGAAGCAGTAATTGAAAACCTCACCCCCAAAAAAGAGTCGAGCACCAGATAACATCCAAGGCATATTCTGCGAAACATTCAAAGATGAAATAATACCTCTACTTCTGGAATTTTTTCAAGAAATAGAAATGGAAGTAAAACTTCAAAACTGGTTCCATGAAGTCAGCATTACCTTGATCACAAATCCAAAGACATCATCAAAACGAGAATTACAGACCATTATCCTTGATGAACAGGGATGCCAAAATTCTCAACAAGATCCTAGCCAGTATAATCCAACAATATATCAAAAGGTTTATTTACCACGACCAAGTGGGATTTATTCCTGGAATGCAAGGGCGGTTAAACATACGGAAAGCAAACCAAGTGTTGTAGCCCATAAAAAAACGAAAAGACAAGAACCATATGAACCTCTCTATTGATGCAGAAAAAGCATATGACAAAACACAGCATTCTTTCCTGATTAAAACTCTTCAAATTATAAGGATAGTGGGAACATAACTCAACATCACAAAAGCCATCTATGAAATGCCGACAGCAAATATTCTCAATGTGGAAAACTGAGAGATTTTCCTTAAGGTTAGGAATGTGAGAAGAATGTCTACGCTCACCACTATTGTTCAACATACTACTAGAAGTCCTAGCTTCAGCAATCAGAGAAGAAGAAATAAAAGGCATTCAAATTGGCAAAAATTAAGTCAAAAGCTTTCTCTTTGCAGATGACATGATCCTTTGTGCGGAAAATCCAAAAGACTCAACCCCAACATGACTAGAACTCAACCAGCAATTCAGAAATCTGGCAAGATACAAAGTCATTACATAGATATCAGTTGCATTTCTACACAGAAACGATGTGACTGAAGAAATAGAATTTAAGGAATCAAGTCCATTTACAATAGCACAAAAAACAATTAGATCCGTAGGAATAAACCTAAGCAAATAGGTAAAGGATCTATACTCTAGAATCAATGGAACACTTATGAAAAAAATAGAGGAAGACACAAAGAGTTGGAAAAATATTCCATGGTTATGGATTGGAAAAATAAACATTATTAAAATATCTGTGTTGTCCAAGGAAGTCTACACATTCAAATAATCCCTATCGAAATATAATTGATGTTTTTCACAGAGCTCAAACAAACATCCTAAAATTTCTATAGAACCAGAAAAGATTTCGAATCACCAGGGGATTTTGAAAAATTAAATCAAAGCTGGGACATGATGTTGCCTGACTTCAGGGTATACTGAAATCCTGTGACACCAAGACACCATGGTACTAGCACAAAAACAGACACATTGATCAATGGAACCTAACAGAGCCCGAAAATGAACCCTCAACTCTATGGTCAACTAATCTTCAAAAAAACAGGAAATAGCAAGTGGGGAAAAAAAGACAGTCTCTTCAATAAATGGCGCTGGAAAAAATGGACAGTCATATGCAAAAGCCTGAAACTGGACCATTTTCTTATATCATACACAAAGATAAAATCAAAATGGATGAAAGACCTCAATTTGAGACAGGAATCCATCAAAATTCTTGAGGAGAACGTAGGTAGTAAATTCTGCAATAACAGCCACAGCAACTTATTTCAAGACACTTTTCTATAGGCAAGGAAAACAAAAGCAAAAAATGAACTTTTGGGACTTGATTAAGATAAAAAGCTTCTGCACAGCAAAGGAAACAATCAACAAAATTGAGAGGCAACCAACAGAATGGGAGAGATATTTACAAATTACATTACGGATAAAAGGCTAGTATCCAAGATCTATAAAGAAATTCTCAAACTCAATACCCAAAAAACAAATAATCCAGTCAAAAAATGGCCAGAAGACATGAGGAGACCCTTCTCCAAAGAAGATGTACAAATGGCTAACAGACACATGAAAAAAATGTTCAACATCACTAGCCATGAGAGAAATTCAAATCAAATCCAACAATGAGATACCACCTTACACCAGTTAGAACGGCAAAATCTGGCAACATAGGAAACAAACAATGTTGGTGAGGATATGGAAAAGGGGAACCCCGCTTACATTGTTGGTGGGAACGCAAGCTGATACAGCAACTCTGGAAAACAATATGGAGGTTCCTAAAGGCATTAACAATAGAGCTAACTGGGGCACCTGGGTGGTTCAGATGGTTAAGCATCTGCTTTCGGTCAGCTTATGATCCTAGGGTCCTGGGATCGAGCCATGCATTGGGCGCCTGGCTCAGCGGGGAGCCTGCTTCTCCTTCTCCCTCTGCCTCTCTTCCTGCTCATGCTCTCTCTCTGTATCTCTTTGTCTCAAATAAATACAAAAACCTTAAAAAACAATAGACCTAACTTATGACCTAGCATTTGTACTATTAGGTATTTACCACAAAGATACAGATGTAGTGAAACGAAGGGGCACATGCACCACAGTATTCATAGCAGCAAAGTCCCTAGGAGCCAAACTGTAAAAGGAGCCACGATGCCCTTCAACAGATGAATGGATATAGAAGATGTGGTCCATATATACAAGGGGATATTATTCAGCCATCAGAAAGGATGACTACCCAGCATTTGCATCTACAAGGATGGAACTGGGTGAGGGGTTATGCTAAATGAAGTAAGACAATCAGTGTAAGACAATTATATAGTTTCACTCATATGTGCAACCTAAGGAATAGCACAGAGGAACATAGGGAAAGAGAAGGAAACCTGAAGGGGAAGAAATCAGGGAGGGAGACGAACCATGATATTCTGGACTCTGGGAAACAAACTGAGGGTTACAGAGAGGAAGGGTGTGGGGAATGTTGTAGCCAGGCGATGGGTTTTAAGGAGGGCATGTGTTGTTTTAAACACTGGGTGTTATATGCAACTAATGAATCCTTAAACGCTACATCAAAAACAAATGAGGTACTATATGTTGGCTAAATGAACATATAGAAATAAATAGAGCTAACCTTTCAACCCAGCAACTGCAATTCTGGGTATTTACCCCAAAGATACAGATATAGTGAAAAGAAGGGGCACCTGGTCCCCAATATTCATGGGGAAGGAAGGATCTACATCCTTGGGCACGTGGCGAGACCACTGTCCAAGTGCCTGTTTGGCCTAGCCCAGAGCTGAATTGTTGGTCTACAGGTCCATGAGCACATTGTGATCCCTCTGTCCAGGTTGCTTGGCCTAGCACAGGTCTGACTTCCTGGTCTCCAGGTCCAAAATATATTATGAGACCTCTGTCCCGGTGACTGCCTGGCCCAGCAGAGATGTGTTGTTGGTGTCCATGGCTAAGGGCACATGGTGATCCCTTCGTCTAGGTGTCTCTATGGCCAGGTGCGGAGCTGTGTTTTGGTCTCCAGGTCCAAAGGCACATTGTGAGACCTCTGTCCAGGTGCCGGCTTGGCATGCCACAGAGATGTATTGTTGGACGGCAGGTCCTAGAGCACATGGTGAGCCTGCTGTTTAGGTGCCTGCTTGGCCTAGCAGAGAACTACTTTGCTGTTCTTCAGGTCCATTGGCACATGGTGAGTTCTCTGCGCAGGTGTCTGCTTAGCCCAGCATAGAGGTGAGATGTTGGTCTCCAGGTCCAAGGGCATGAGGTGAGGCCACTGTCCAGGTACCTTCTTGGCTGAATTCAGAGCAGTGGAACAGGGCTCAGGTCCAGCTGCACATGGTGATCACATTGTCTAGGTGAGTTCTTGGCAACATACTGAGCTGGGTTGACAGTCACCAGGTCCAAGGGTACATAGCGAGCCCCCTGTCCAGGTGTTTGCTTAGTCTACCTCAGAGATACTTTCTTGGTCTCCAAAGGAAAAGGCCCATGGAGAGCCTGCAGTTCAGTTGAGTTTTTTCTCAATGTTGAGCTGGGATGCATGACTCGTGGTTTCTTGGCACTTGGCAAGCCTCATATTCTTTGGACTCACTTGCCTTGTGTCACACTGGCCTGGCCAGCTTGTGGTGTGAGGGCTCCTTGTCCAATCCATATCTATGATATTCTCCTGCTCAGTGTCAAATAGGATCAGAGGGCTCTCAGGTGTCAGGTTCCTGGTGCTCTGTTTAGGGACTGAAATTCTTTATATTCTGCTGTTTTTGAGGTTTGACGTTTATGGGGTCATTGTCAGCCAGGTATATGGTGGATTAGTTTGTCACCTCTGTGCTGGTTCAGACAGCTTATTGTCTGAGGACCTGTGGTCCAAGAATTTCCACTGTGTCCAATGATGTGGTGATTCCCTCAGTTTGTGGACTCAGCTTTCCTTTGTTGAGCCCGGTTGTGACCGCAGGGATATGGGGCCCAGCTAGCTGAGAATCCACTTTACTCTGATTCCCAGTGTCCTTATCCCACATGCCAAATCAGAATGCATACCTGAGCAGCCAGTTCATCCTCACAGAGGGAAATGCATTGAGGAGTATCTGGGTTCGAGGACTCTCAGGACCACAGAAGGGCACAAAAATAGGGACACAGAGGAAGGTGGCATGCAGAAAGTTGGTGAGAGGCCCACAGCAGGAGGAGCGGGCAGGGGTTTTGCCATGGGCAGGAGAAGAGAATAGAGTAGAGAACTCAAGGAACAGCAGGAAGAGTTATGGCTGAAGTGCCAACCCTCCGCAGTGCAGCCTGGGCTGTTGCTGTGCTTTCTGAACATCTCTGGGGCATCACAAGGCCTTCTTGTGATGTCATAACCATAGCTTGGCCAATCACCATGGCACTATCAGGTTGATCCCGTTTGGGTGGCCAATTATGATGCAGTTTGGCTGGCCAGTGACCAATGGCTTTCTCAGTAACCCTTCTGACATCATTGCCTGGAAAGTATATTTTAAAGAAAACAGGTTAAGTTTCCATCAAGATGAAAAAATATTATTCAGGTTGTATTTACACTAAAGGCCAAGGTGAGGCTGAAAGCCTCAACCAGTACAAAGCTAAATGTGTCCCAGAGTCACCATTCACTGAAACACTGACACCAATAGTATTGAGGACATGGGGCATTAGATCCCATGGAAGGTCATGCTTCCTTGGGGTAAGTTGGACAATACGGCCCTAAAACAAGTGTTATTGTCATGTCATCCATCAAACTTATATATAAGTGTTGAAAATGATAGATATAGGTTGGGTGCATCTTCCCACAATGAACATAACCCTGGAAAGGATGAAGCTGTGTCACAAATCATTATCTACTTGCCAAAAGGATATTCAGCTCTCATAGAATTGGGGCAACAAAAGCCAGTCTGTCACCAGGTTCACATTTTTCATGTCCAGCATCCAATCAGAAAGTACTGACGGGAAGAGTTAAGTTTGTCTCATCCTTCAAATACAACTACATACTTATCAAATCATTCTCAACACCCAAGAAATCAATCAGAGATCTAAGAATACAAATGCTGCAAGTCTACATGTAGACAAGGGAACACCGTTTGGGAGGGAGGAAGTGTGGAGACGTGAATGTGTTGTGATATCACTGAGGATAGGGTGGAGATGAGGGAGTCTGCTTGAGGAAGCGACCGCAAAGTATTATCAGCAGCAGGGTGCAAATACAGATTTTTTTGAAGTCTGGATATAGAAGATTTATTATATATACACAATGGAATGATACTCAGCCACGAAGAAAAATGATACCTTGTCATTTGCACTGATGTGGATAAAAAATGAGGGTTTAATGCTACTTGAAATTAGTCAGTCACGGATAGACAAATACCATATGATTTCGCTCATATTTGGAACTTAAGAAACAAAACCGATGAACATAGGGGAAGGGAAGACAAAATAAAATAAGATGAAAACAGAGAGGGAGGTAAACCATAAGAAACTCTTAACTATAGGGATGAAAGTTGGGGTCCCTTGAGTGGAGGTGGGTGTAGAGAAGGGGTAATTAAGTAATGGGCATTAGGGAGAGCACCAGGAATGAACTTTGGGTGTTACATGCAACTGATGCACCACTAAATTCTACCTCTAAAATTACAAAGAAAGAAAAAAGGATGTGTTCTGGAAGCTCCCATGTTTGTTCCCCACTTGCACACAGTAAGTTCCCGTTAATTCCTTATTTAAAAGGTGAGCACAGATGGAGCTGTCTGGTCAGGAAGCAGATGCACAGGGTCTGGAGCTCACGGAAAGAGAAGAGTAATAGGCAGAGAGGTGCTTTCTGAATCTGGGGGAACAGAAAGGTGGCTGGAACCAGATAGCATGGGTTCATAACATAAGCCTTCTTGACATGCACTTGGCAACCGCAGGCTGACCCATTCCTGTGTCAAGGCAAATTTCAATAAGATACCCGTTTGGTATGCTGGTGAGTCACCCTGAGTCCAAGCTGGAGGCTGTTCTTTTCCAAGCGATGGCCCTTCCACTTGGGAATTTACACACGGCAGTTGACTCTGACTTAGCTGTCTCGTGCACCAGTTCTGGAGCCACATCTAAGTAGCAAAAGAAGAATCGATGATCAGGCAAAACCTATGGATATGATCTATCTATCATCTATCTTTCTATCTATCTATCTATCTATCTATCTATCTATCTATCTATCTATCTATCTATCTTTTCTCATACCTAAGGTTTCAGAGTGTATTGTGTGAGCCATGTGATAACTCTGGACAAATGACCTCTAGGGAATTACAGCAAAGATATGTTGACCTGTTGGAATGTCCCAGGCCTTGCGCTCCCGTGTGCCACGAGTGAATGACTTGGAATGACTTCTAAGGGCACGTGCTCAACAGGGAAACACATAGAGGTGCCAAAGCTTCTGTCCTCCCCAAGTAAGCATGGTGATTGACATGCAGTACCTTGGCTGGATTGTGTCCACACCTTGTCCCCCAGGAAAAAATGCAAGAGAAGTTGAAACCTACCTGGATCCTCGTTCTTGAATATCTAGCCCTCGGGCCCGTCGTTCTCTGGTGGCGATGCCAAGGTATGTGTTCTGCTGGAACAATGCTTTCAGAGCACCTTGCTGCATCAGCTTCAAAACAAGCCGCATCCATCAGAATCTGGGTGGGAGTGGAATTGTTGCAGGAAAAATGGCAACCCTATAAGAAAGGCTTCATAGGAATGCAAACTGTTGGTGTGGTCTCTGGTCTTCACTTTCTGCCCTGTGGACACCTTCCCAGTCTGGGGGTTCCTGTGCCTTTGCCACTCAAGTATCCACCTAAGGGGCTTCTCAATGGGACACAGGCATTCCTCCACCTGCCTATGGGAATGGGTGATAGGCAAGGATCTAGGGAAATTCCAACCGCTATCAAGCCATGTGATGGCATGCCAATGAGTTGAGGAGACCCGCGGTGGGGTTGAGGGGGCGAAAGCACCTTAGGAGAAAAAAGAGGATCCCACTGTTCCTAAGAAACATCAATGTAAACTCCAACAATACGTCCTAAGTGTGGATCCATGAGGTATATGCTATATTTTTGTAAATGACACCTGAAATATGTCCTGAATCTTGACCCATTCTCTGCCACCTGAGATGTAGCTTGCCTAGTTTCAAAAGAGGGATTCTTGGTGGGAATGCTGGCCAACAACTTCAGTTTTCATTCTGACAGCAGCCATATGCAAGCCTCTCTATATCCCCTTCCCCCAATCCTCCATGGATCACATCCCTACAGCATGTGTGCCGGCAATCCAGGTGGTCCCTTCTACTTTCACAATCCCTGGAAAGTTATCAGGTTCTTTGGGGAATTTAAGCAGGGAGCAGGGCATCTGATGGAAACTTACTCCTTGATGTGCTGGTGGGAGCCATGCTGATGGAGTCACTTGGGTCCCAGAGCACTGGCTGATCTACTAGGCAGGACCTGGCATTACATGAGTTATCAATGCCTGATATGGCCCAACCATGCATGGCCCACTCCCAATCATTTTGACAGTTTCCTGTGGGAACCCTCTCTTCAGTTGTTCAGACATTTGGTGGAAGATGTCTTCAGGAGGACATCGGGACCACTTGAGCCAAGTGCTTGCCCTGGGCCGGTGGACGTGCCCCACCCCCTCTCCTCTGGATGAATGTGCCTTTCCTACTCCCACTAGCTTCTCTCCAGGATTACAGCCCAGACATCAAATCGTGGTGTTGAGACTCCGGGGCCTCTCTGTAGGACTGGATCCAGTAACGACCCTTCCAAATCACTTCAGATTCTGTCATGTGGATAGGGAACTCGAGTCACCTTTGGCCACCAAAGAAGAGCCACCTAATTAAGTTCCCTTGTATTTAACTACATTGTTTTCTATCTTTCTTTTCTTTGTTTACATTTATTTTTGTTTATTGGAACTTTTGTCAGTTTTCATTTCACTGTTCTCAATTTCCCCTTCATTTTTATTTTTATTTTTTTGGTACTACATTTTTTTTTTTTACTTGGATTTTGTGTGGGCCTGTGTGGCTCAGTCATTACACATCTGCCTTTGGCTCAGGTATGACCCCAGGATCCTAGGATCGAGTCGCACATCGGGCTCTCTTCTCAGTGGGAGGCCTGCTTCTCTCTCTCCCAATCCCCTGCTTGTGTTCCCTCTCTTGCTGTGTCTCTCTCTGTCAAATAAATAAAATCTTTATTTATTTATTTATTTATTTATTTATTTATTTATTTATTTATTGTGTGTGTGTGTGTGTGTGTGTGTGTGTGTGTGTGTGTGTGTGTGTGTGTGTGCCTGGCATTTTCAACCAACCCCCACTAATCGGGACTGGTTACCCACTTAGTTTGGTGTCTAGATGCTCTCAGCCTCTGGGGAACCAGATTCTGATGACATCATGGCAGCTTCCAAGCAGTTAGTGAGGTCATATTTGTGGAGCCAGGCAGGAAACCGAAATCAGTCGGCTTAGATAGGAGGTACGTGAGAGGGAAATTGCGGAGTTGACCATCGTCATGTATGTGGGGAATGTTGGTCGACACTCTGAGTTGCTTGTGGGCTTGCACACATGAGTGTGTGTGGCAAACCAGCTCCCCTGATTGAAAGCCTTTGGACCTTTTCCTCCAGGCCTCACATTCACCTGGTACCTCTACTGGCACATCTCTCTTGGGCCAAGGGGAAGACTTGGGCATCCAGAAGTTCCTAATCAACAACACCTGCATTTGGATTTGCCTCTCTCTCCTCTTGTGGCTGGATGAAAAGTTTAAATCTCACTGGCACCTTCACTTTTTCTCTTTCTGTGCATAAGAGTTGTCAGAGTATCGACCCATGCATGCCAGGTCAAGCTGGTTTATACTTTCTTGCACTAATTTAGAGACTTTAGATAGTTATCCCATATATTATAAAATTCTTCTTGTATATAAGTTTAAGTCCTCTTGCTATTATTGTGAATAAAATACTATACGAAAATTTTTCTCTAATGCAGATTAGTGCCTTCATTCAATTTTCTGAAATATCAATTAATGAAACATTTTTTTCCTTTCTTTCCCTAACCTATTTAACCTTACACTCCTCAGAAGACCATTTTTCTTAATGAATATGCATTGTTGACTTTCTTTTTTCCCCTTATATAAAACTTCATTTTTAATATTTTTAAATTTTTTATTGTTATGTTAATCACCCTACATTACATCATTAGTTCTTGATGTAGTGTTCCATGATTCATTGTTTTTGCATAACACACAGGGCTCTATGCAGAATGTGCACCATTTAATACCCATCACCAGGCTAACGCATCCCCCCACCCTCCTCCCCTCTAGATCCCTCAGTTTGTTTTTCAGAGTCCATCATCTCTCATGGTTCGTCTCACACTCCGACTTACTCCCCTTCATTCTTCCCTTACCGTTATCTTGTTCTTTTTCTTTTTTCTTAACATATGTTGCATTATTTGTTTCAGAAGTACAGATCTGTGATTCAAAAGTCTTGTAAAACTCACAGCGCTCACCATAGCACATACCCTCCCCAATACCTATCACCCAGCCACCCCATCCCTCCCACCCACCACCACTCCAGCAACCCTCAGTTTGTTTCCTGAGATTAAGAATTCCTCATATCAGTGAGGTCATATGATACATGTCTTTCTCTGATTGACTAATTTCACTCAGCCTAACACCCTCCAGTTCCAACCACGTCGTTGCAAATGGCAAGATCTCTTTCCCTTTGATGGCTGCATAATATTCCATTGTGTATATATACCACCTCGTCTTTATTCATTCATCTGTCGATGGACATCTTGGCTCTTTCCGCAGTTTGGCTATTGTGGACATTGCTGCTATAAACTTTGGGGTACACGTACCCCTTCGGATCCCTACATTTGTATCTTTGTGGTAAATACCCAGTAGTGCAATTGCTGGATCGTATGGTAGCTCTATTTTCAACTGTTTGAGGAACCTTCATACTGTTTTCCAGAGTGGCTGCACCAGCTTGCATTCCCAACAACAGTGTAGGTTGGTTCCCCTTTCTCCACATCCCTGCAAACATCTGTCGTTTCCTGACTTGTTAATTTTAGCCATTCTGACTGGTGTGAGGTGGTACCTCATGGAGGTTTTCATTTGGATTTCCCTTGTGCCGAGTGATGTTTAACACTTTTTCATGTGTCTGTTGGCCATTTCGATGTCTTATTTGGAAAAATGTCTGTTCATGCCTTCTGCCCATTTCTTGATTGGATTATTTGTTCTTTGGGTGTTGAGTTTGATAAGGTCTTACAGATTTTGGATACTAGCCCTTTATCTGATATGTCATTTGCAAATATTTTCTCCCATTCTGTCGGTTGTCTTTTGGTTTTGTGGACTGTTTCTTTGGCTGTGCAAAAGCTTTTTATCTTGATGAAATCCCAATAGTTCATTTTTGCCATTGCTTCCCTTGCCTTTGGCGATGTTTCTAGGAAGAAGTTGCTGCAGCTGATGTCGAAGAGGTTGCTACCTGTGTTCTCATATAGGATTTTTTTTTTTTTTTGATGGACTCCTGTCTCGCGTTTAGGTCTTTCAAACATTTGGAGTCTATTTTTGTGTGTGGTGTAAGGAAATTGTCCAGTTTCATTCTTCTGCATGTGGCTGTCCAATTTTCCCAACACCAATTGTTGAAGAGACTGTCTTTTTTCCTTTGGACATTCTTTCCTGCTTTGTCAAAGATGAGTTGACCATAGAGTTGAGGGTCCATTTCTGGGCTCTCGATTCTCTTCCATTGACCTATGTGTCTGTTTTTGTGTCAGTAACATACTGTCTTGATGATCACAGCTTTATAATAGAGCTGAAAGTGCGGAATTGTGATGCCGCCAGCTTTGCTTTCATTTTTAATATTCCTCTGGCTATTCAGGGTCTCTTTTGGGTCCATACAATTTTAAGATTATTTGTTCCATTTCTTTGAAAAAGGTGGCTGTTATTTTGATGGGGATTGCATTGAATGTGTAGAATGCTCTAGGTAGCACTGACATCTTCACAAAGTTGGTTCTTCCAATCCATGAGCATGGAAAATTTTCCATTTCTTGGTGTCTTTTCCAATTTCTTTCATGAGTATTTTATAGTTTTCTGAGTACAGATTCTTTGCCTCTTTGGTTAAATTGATTCCTAGGTATCTTATGGTTTATATATATATTTATGTATATATATATTTATATATATATAAATATTTTATTTTTCTCATAACTGAGGTCTCAGAGTGTTTTGAGTGCTCCATGCAATAACACTTGAAAAATAATCTCTAGGGAATGTCAGCGAAGATGTGTTTACCTGATGGAATGACCCAGGCCTGCGTTCGAATACTACTAGGGTTCCAAGAGTGAATGACTTGGAATGACTTCAAAGGGCATGAGCTTAACAGAGATGCACATACAGGGTCCAAAGTTTCTTAGCTCCCCAGCTGAGCATGTAGATTGACATGCAGGGCCTTGGGCCTGATTTTGTCCACGACTTGTCCCCCAAGGAAAATGCAAGTGAAGCTGAAACCTACCTGGATCCTGGATTCTCGGATGTCTAGCTCTCGGGCCAGTCATTCTCTGGTGGTGATGCCTGGGTATGGGTTCTGCTTGACCAATGCATGCAGAGCTGCTTGCTGTGTCAGCTTCCAAACAAGCCGCCTTCAGCGGAATCTCCATGGGAGGTGGCCTGTTGCAGGGAATATGACAACCATATTAGGAAGGCTTTCATAGGAATGCAAACTGGTGTTTCTGTCTCAGCCCTTCACTTACTGCGCTGCCGAAACTTTCCCAGGCTGGGTCTTCCTGTGCCTTTGTCACTCACGGATGCAACTAAGGGTCTGCTCAGTAGGAGAGGCAGTCCACCATCTGCCTATGGGAATGGGTGATAGGCAAGGATCTAGGGAATCCCAAGTGCTATCCAGCCATATGATGGCATGCCAATGAACTGAGGAAACCCGCGGTAGGGATGAACAGGTGAAACACTTTAGGAGAAACAAAGAGGAACCTACTGCTCCTAAAAATCATCACAGTCAACTCCGACAACATATCCTAAGTACTGATCAATGAGGTGAAACTTCTCTTTTTGTAAGTGACACCTGAAATATGTGCTGAATATTTTCCTGTTCTCTGCCACCTGAGATCTAGCTTGCCTATTTTCAAAAGAGGGACACTTGGTGGGAATCCTGGTCACCCACTTCAGTTTTCCTTGTGACGGCATCCATATGGAAGCCTCTCTTTATCCCCTTCTCCCAATCATCCATAGATCACAGTGCTCCAGCAGGTGTGCGGGTAATTGGGGTAGTCCCTTCTACTTCCCCAAACACTGGGACGTTATCAGGGCCTTTGGGGAATTCAAGCAGGGAGCAGGGCATCTGACGGAACCATACTCCTTGATGTGCTGGTGGGAGCCATGCCAATGGTGTCCTTTGGGTTCCAGAATACTGGCTGGTCGACTGGGCAGGACCTGGCAGCTTGGGACTTATCAATGCCTGTGATGGTCCACACTGGATGGCCAAATCTCAATCATTCCTTCAGCTTCCTGCGGTAGCCGTGTCTTCAGTGGTTCAGACCTTTGGTGGGAGAGGTCTTCAGGAGGACATCGGGACCACTTGAGCCAAGTGCTTGCCCAGGGCCGGTGGACGTGCCCCACACCCTCTCATCCTGATGCAATGTACCTTTACCTCTCCCACTAGGTTTTCTCCAGGATTACAGCCCTGATATCTAATCATGCTGTTGAGACTCTGGGGATTCTGTGTGAGACCGGACCCAGTGAAGGCCCCGCCACAATCACTTCAGATCCCGGAATGTGGGTGTGGAAATCAAGTCACCTTGGGTGACCCAAGAAGGGCCTCCTAATGAAGTTCTCTTGTACTACAATACATTGTTTTCTATCTTTCTTTTCTTTGTTTATGCTTCTTTTTTAATTATTGGAACTTTTGTCATTTTTCATTTGAGTGTTTTCATTTGTCCCCTTCCTTTTTATAATTATTTTTTGTTTTTTTTTAATTTTTATTTTGTAAGAGTCCTGGTATTTTCAAACTTCCCCTCACCAAATGGGGCAGATCATCCACTTAATTTGTTGTCTAAATGCCCTCCGCACTTGGGGAACCATTTTTCCTTTGAGATCCGTGCACCTCCAAGGCAGCTTGTGAAGCAACACTTGTGGAGCCAGGCAGGAGACTGAAATCAGACAGCTTAGGTAGGAGGAATGTGAAAGGGAAATTGAGCTTTGGCCATTGCCATGTATGTGGGGAGGTTTGGTCGACAATCTCAGTTGCTTGTGGGCACATGGGAAGAAGAAACTTGAAAGAAGAGCATGGGACCCATGAACGTGCAGTGTTCCAGGCAACTGGAGATGCTACCAGATCCTGGTGCAAAGGAAACAATGCGATCCGTAGTCTGGTAGAGATTCAGGCCTCCCTAGGTTTCCCAGAAATAGTCTGTGCTCTGTTGGAGTCCATCATTTTGGGTTTCCACTGGCTCCATCTGGTGTTCCTTGCTCTTGACTGCTCTGGGCAGGGTGTGTCAAGAGAAACTTGAGCTCTCTAAGGAGAGCACTACTTCATTACCTGGGAGAAGGAGATGGCCGTTCCCGTACCATGAGAAGAAGAAAAGAAAATCATACAAATTCAAAACAAAATCGAAACCAGAGGGCCAAGTTGCATCTACTTCAAAGCTGGGGGTTTTCTGTTGTGATGGGAGGGTGGTGTTGGTGCTTTGTGTTTGCATCTAAAGTACCCAACCCCGCTTCGTGGTAAAAGTCCCCTGTGTGTTTGAAAGGAAGATCCAAGGGAAAGGGCTACGAGACAAGCGTTTGGATGGACTCCCAGTGCCCACCAGGTAGGAAACTGTCCAACCAAATGACTAAGCAAACAAACAAGCTACCAGCGAATCCAAGAAAATGGCACACACAGACCCAAATTCCCTTCCTGTATCTTTTGGCCACAGGGCTCTGAAAGTCCATCAGGTGTACTACAAGGGAGACAAGTGGAACCCAGTACAAATAGGTGGTGAAGGGATTCATTGTCCCAGGACTTGAAGGCAGTGCATTAGCAATCGCTATTTGTAGGGGTAAGTGTATGTGTGTCTGAGGGTGTTCTGGTGTGCACTTGTGTTTCGGTGACAGTGAAACCAGTGGCTTTAGGTCAGGGAAAGAGCATCTACAGAAAGAGAGGGAACGCATCTACTGGAAGGCACAATGTTGCAGCCTTGACTAGGTGGTGGGTGTCTCTCCAATATCTGTTTCTGGCTGGCTTTGTCCAAGTGGTGACTTGGAGCATGAGGAGAGGCATGGGCAGAGGGCCTCCACAGAGGGTGCCCTACACCTTTTCTGGGGCAGCATCCTCAACAGATTGCCTCTCAGGAAAGCATAAATCCCCCAAGGTGCTCCAAGTGCCAAGTCCTGTTGGGAGCTGTTAGGGTCATTGATCACTTTGTGGCTCTGTGTTGCTTCTATGGACTTCACTGTCCCTACAGTGAAGGTGGTCGCCAGGCAGTGCCTGAGGTTGACTCTCACCAAGACTAGGAGCAGCCCTCAAGGCTCAAGAAGATGTCTTGCAGACATGTGTGTCCTGTTCTTGATCCCTCATTCCCAGGCCAAGGTGATCTGAGGGCGAGAGGATCCCTTTGAGGGATCCAAGGGGAGGCACAGTTGTGTGAGGATGTCCTTGCAGATCATAACCCCTGGGGCCTTGGCCTCCAAGGCCATGAACAACAGCCTGCTACCTGATGGACTCCTGCCAGCTTCCACGTGGACATCTCTGGCAGTCGATTTCCCAGAGTGGTGGCTCCGTATTGCACACATGCCAGGGCCCTGAAAGCTCACCGATATGGATGGAGCAGGCCACCTGTTGACAGGACAAGCCCCAGGGCTCAAGGTCAAACGTGAGACTCCTCTGGCCTGGCTGGCCTTGGACCCAAATGTGGCTGCAGCTCTGTTCTTCCCTCCTGGTCCTATGTGCAGCAGTGCCAACCCCACGGCTCCAGAGAACTCCCAGACATACTCAGATCAGACCGCAATATTCCCACCATTGCAAGTGAGCCGTCCTTCCTTGTGGCTTCTCTAGACAGAACAAAATCCCTGTCTCTCCCAAGCCGACCTTGGTCAGCCACCTTTCAGACATTCTAACCCATTCTGTTCAGGGAGAGAGACAGACACTTCCACTCTGTCTACCGAAGCTACAGGAAGATGTGTCCATAGAGCGAGCAGGAAGAATGTCACACTCGGGCAAGAGAGATGTGGAGGGCTTCTAGCACAAGCTATATGTATGGAGAGATATACACGATCTACCCATGGGTCTGGACGCATGGAGCCATGGAGATACAGATACATTTGTGAATATGTGAATGTGGATAGAAATAGAGATCTATTTGGATAGAAGAGATAAAGATAGGAAATTTTTGGTTCCTTCCCCCTTGGAACACAGATGTGTTTTCTACATGGCGGGGAAAGGGGGTCGCTCAAATGACCGAATCTACAATCTCTTCTCTCCCAGAGCATGTGGCAAATGGGTAGGGGCCGATTAAAGCCCAAGGATAAAAACCCGCCAATGCCCACGTTATTTTCCAAATGTTTTGACCCACAATCCTTTCTGGAGGTTTAGTGCCCATACTCTGAGTTGCATAAGCATGATGCTCTGACAGGGTGGACATCTGTGTGTGTCCACTTGTGAGAGAAAGTGTGATAAAGTGGGAGAGATACACACGGAAAGACAGAGATCTGAAGAAATAGAGAGAAGGAGAGGTGGGGGAGGCAAAGAGCAATGGAGGGAGGGATATTCATTGCCAGCATTGTAGGATGAGCATTATGTATTAATTTGGCCACTGCTGAGAACAGTGGGGAAAAATTCAATGTGCATGAAGTGCCTGTCACTTGGGTTCAACCTACATCCTTTGGAGGAATGTTTGCCCACCAGGCACCGTCAATCCAGGTGAAGCTTGATGACCGCCAGGCAGTGTTAGTGCTGCCCCATGAGATTGTCTGGGCCCAAAGCTGTGAACTGGACTTGGGCATACCAATGGCTTCCACAGCCAGTCCCAGGGCCAGGGAGCATTTCACATCTATGAAGAATGGCAGGCATGAGAGGACAGGAGGGAAATGGAACAAATCACAACCAAGAGATCACATTGCAGAGGCAAAAATGGGTCTATTGGACTAATGGATTGTCCCCTCAAGCTTTCGATTCCACTATGGATTTCCTCCAAGTTAGCCTTTGCAATGGAGAGAGGTCACCCTGCCGTCAGAAGGCCACCAAGAGGCTGACTGGGACCGTCTCCTTTCTTCCTGAGAAGTGAAGGCACACTGTGGGTAGAGAGGCATGCTGATACATACTAACAAAAGAGAAAACAGTTGCTAAGAATGAGGAATGAGCCACAGTGGTAGCCTATCTGGAATGCCTGTTGAGAGTGGCTGTGGCCCTCCATGTGGCCATTTTGTGTTATTTGGAAAGGCTTGCCCGGGGCAAAGATGGCAGGCAAAGGCCCCAGGGCATTCCAGATTTTGGATGGGACAGGATCACTCAGAGATGGGAGACTGCAGTCGTTTCTTGTTTTGCTGGTCCCCAGCCTATCCCAGCCAGGGTGGATTCGTGACCCTGGGCTCCCACGGTCAAGATGTGTAGCGTCCTGTCTTGGTCTACACGTTCAGCTCCTGGAGACGGGACTTTCTGACTGGGCAGGAGGAAAAGGCATGTGGAGGTGTCCTTCTTCGACCTCTCCTCCTTGCTTCATTTGGCTCCCAGGGCCAGGGTTTCCCAGGCCACTGAGGAAAGGGTGATGGCAGGGAGGAGGTCACATGTGTGTCCTGACAGTGCTTTGGATCAGTTAGGGGTTGGGGAGGGTGCCCATTGCCCGGTGCCCACGGTGCATTCAGAGGTTTTGTGGAACTTGGTGCTCATCGGGAATAAAATGGTTGCCCACCCACAGGGCAGAAAGGACATCCTTCTTCTGTCTTTCCAAGGGATGGATGCTCCTTTGGGCATCAGTCTTCCTCCAGCACATGCACAACGCTGCGTGTTTCTTTCCTTGCTGACCCACTGGGACTGCATCTCCGGAAAGTTCTGAATGAGTGTGGTGTGGGAATGATGACGCCTCACTGCTCCTAGGCCTGAGGCCATGTGGAGCCATGCAGCATGCCCAGTAGGGCGTGAAACTCCTCCTCGCTGTGGGGTGTTTCCAGGGCTCCCAGAGCATCCTCTTGCAGCAAATGCCCACAAAGAAATGGGTGAGAGTCTTCTTCCATCTCTGCAAGCTGAGCAAACTTGCTCTAAAAAACTTGAGGCTTCTACAGAGGGTTGGTGCTGTGGGTTGAATGCAGCAGACAACTCTGCAGGAGGATGTGCCTGCTGCGTCCAGCCAGGGGTCTCAGCATGTGCAGGTTGCAGAACTGCCCCATCCTGAGCCTGTCCTGTACCGATGACAAGCTGGGACCCATCGCCTCAGCACTGTGCTGCATGGTTGCTCCCGGGGTGCCCTGCCTCCTTCAAGCCTTGGCAAGGATTGGCAGCTAGAGGCTGAGGGTAGTATTGGAAGGACAGGGCTGCCATGACAGAGTACTCATGTTGTTGCTGGTATTCTCCTTGGGACAGGGGGCAAAGGAGTGCATGTGGGATGGAGAGAAACCCTCCCAGATTTGGTCCCGTGAAGGAACGTCTCCTCAGGTCTCCAGGAGCAGGAAAGTTGTATCCTCCCTGCCCACGTTGGGTGGGCAGAACCATCGTAGCTCCCTGGGCCCCCACAGAAAAGTGGAGGGGCAAAGCCCATGCAGGGAATGGGATTTGTCCCTGCAGCAAGGGCCTGCATGCTTCCCAGGGGATTGGACAGAGCCAGTTGTGGAGAGCTAACAGGGACACTGGTCAGGAGGCCCGGTTCCCCTGGGACTGTCACACAACGACTGGGTTTGGGTTGTGCTTCCAAGTCCTTCACGGGGCCATTTCTGCTCTGCCCTGGGCGCCGAGCTCTTCTGTTCTGGAACCAGACCTGGGACAGAGAAGACATGTCGTGGCCATGGGAAGAAGGGATAGATGTCAGCTCTCTTTCCCCCCTACCCCCACCTGGGATCTCTCATGGACAAGGCCAGGACTATTCGTCTGAATCTCAAGGGAACTCTGTCCATAACTTTCACCTGGCCTTTGGAAACGAGGTGAACACCTAGGGAAATTGTGGACACCTGGCCTGGAGTCCATCCCCCTTTGATAGGCTGAAATTGCAGGCTCTCAGCTCTGCTGGCTGTTCAGTCCCTACCCTGCACTCCTGGCCTCACACCCACATGATAGGTAAGTCTACAAGCACATCACTTATGGGTCTAGAGGAAGGAATAGGCAGGCAGGAATCCACATCTACAACACTCACACTCAGATTTGGCTCTACCTCTCCTCCATTTGCTACATGGGAAGAAGAGATATCAGGAGCGAGGACGTTGAGCTTCCCCTGTGTCCAGGGACACGGCTTCTTGGAGTACAGGCCCATGAAGGTCCGCGTGAAGCAGGGTCACTGGCTCTTGTCCCAACGGAGAGGCTTCCAGAGAGTCTGCCTCCATATACCATAAGGGCGTTTCACAACTCCTATACCAGGAACCACTCTATGCAGAGCCTTCTCAACCAGGGCACATGGGACCTCTGATCCACCTGCCAATACTCCTTGGGACAATTATCCTGGATTCTTAGGTTATCCAGACAAGGTGTGTTTTGTGGGTAGAATCCATTCCCGCCCTGTGGTCCTGAGGCCCAGGACACTGACAAACACGTTGCCACACACAAGACAGCAACCCCACTCACACTCAGGAAATACTGAGGGCCACATGGAGAGTGCAACTACGCTGCTCAAGAGCTGGCAGTTTGTGTGATCTCTAGATAGGTGCCAATGTTTCCGTATGCCCTCTTTTGTCTTCTCACTATTTCTACATACCTGTACACTGCCAACTCCCCACCCCCAAACACACACACACACCATTTGGTTTGGAAATTCTTCCTTGTGCCGTCTCTCACCTGCAAGTTCAACACATTCCCCTCCTTGCCTGGGCACTGGATCCTGTGGATAACTCAAAGGAGCCCACGATTCCCCAGCAACGTCTCAGGCACCACTATCCTTTCCAAGTTTGAAAAACTCACAGGCCTCACTCTGAAAATGTACCTGAATGCGGGATACTGGAAGACCTGTGAGTCTGGCCAGGTGTTCCCTGGTATCAATGCTTGGAAAGCAGTTCTTCTCAAACGCTTGAAGGAGGATACTGTTTTGTGTTGGAGAAATGGATGTCCATTTCCCCCTACCTTCCTTTGGAAATGGTCTAAAAAGAGAATAGAGTTAGAAAGTGGGCTTTAAGCCAATGGCACATACAGTGTAGAAAGAGAATTTGGTATCCGTGGGGATTCATGAGTGTGTGTGTGTGTGTGTGTGTGTGTGTGTGTGTGTGTGTGTGTGTTCTCTCACGCTTCTGCATTTTCTCTATAGCCTCTCCTTCACTGAGTCCACTGAGGTCAGAATGGACCTGTCCACACAAGCTAGTGCTTGGATCTAAAGTCTGAGGTGTCCCTAGAAGAGGACTCTGTCCTTCCTACAGTTTCAGGACAAGAAGATTTAAAGTCTTTCTTGCCCAGAAATAATACACCTGCCCAACAGGTGGGGCATGCACATTGTTCACCTCTGGGAACAGAAAGGCAGCAGGAACCAGTGGTCATGTGTCCCTCTGCTAAGCGTTCTTGCCAAACACATGGCA
The DNA here is from genome assembly GCF_037043125.1 of Eumetopias jubatus. NCBI lineage: Eukaryota > Metazoa > Chordata > Mammalia > Carnivora > Otariidae > Eumetopias > Eumetopias jubatus. Next base: position 363,664 of record NW_028274836.1, on the reverse strand, counting down.
AGCCCATGCATGCAAGTTCCTGTGTCAAGGAGAAGCTCAAGAAGAGAACCGTGTTGTATACTGGGGAGTTACCTTGAGTCCAAGCTGGAGGCTGTTCCTGTCCATGTGGTGTCACTTCTCCTTGGGATTCGGCAGACCCCAAAACGCTCTGCCTTAGCGTTCTCATGCACTGGTTCTGGAACCACCCCTAATTGGTAAAAGAAGAACCAAACTTCAGGCAACACTTGTGGATATGATATATATATATATATATATTTTTTTTTTTCCCTCATACCTAAGGTCTCAGAGTGTTTTCTGTGCTCCATGAAATAACACTGAAACAATGATCTCTACGGTATGTCAGCGAAGATATGTTGAGCTGTTTGAATGTCCCGGGCCTGTGATCCAATAGTACTTGGGTTCCACGAGTGAATGACATGGAATGATTTCAAAGGGCATGAGCTTAACAGAGATACACACACAGGGGCCAAAGCTTCTTAGCTCCCCAGCTGAGCATGTAGATTGACACGCATGGCCTCAGGCTTGATTGTTTCCACGACTTGTCCCCCAGGGAAAATGCAAGTGAAGCTGAAACCTACCTCGATCCTGGATTCTGGAATGTCTATTTCTCGGGCCAGCCGTTCTCTGGTGGTGATGCCTGGGTACGGGTTCTTCTTGAGCAATGTGTGCAGAGCCCCTTGATGGGTCACCTTCCAAACAAGCCGCTTCCATCGGGATCTCCATGGGAGGAGGCCTGTTGCAGGGAAAATGACAACCCTATTAGGAAGGCTTTCATAAGAATGCAAACTGGTGGTGCGGTCTCAGCTTTTCACTTTCTGCTCTGTGGAAACTTTCCCAGGCTGGGACTTCCTGTGCCTTTGTCATTCACAGATCCAACTAAGGGTCTGCTCAGTAGGACAGGCAGTCCACCATCTGTCTATGAGAATGGGTGATAGGCAAGGATCTAGGGAAATCCCAACTGATATGCAACCATATGATGGCATGCCAATGAACTGAGGAAACCCGCGATGGGAATGAAGAGGTGAAAGCACCTTAGGAGAAACAAAGAGGAACCCACTGCTCCTAAAAATCATCAGGGTCAACTCCAACAACATAGCCTAAGTGCTGGTCCATGAGGTGAAACTTTCCTTTTTGTAAGTGACACCTGAAATAGTAGCTGAATGTTTTCCTGTTCTCTGCCACCTGAGATCTAGCTTGCCTATTTTCAAAAGAGGGACACTTGGTGGGAATCCTGGCCACCCACTTCAGTTTTCATTCTGACGGCATCCATATGGAAGCCTCTCTTTATCCCCTTCTCCCAATCATCCATAGATCACAGCTCTCCAGCAGGTGTGCGGGCAATTGCGGTAGTCCCTTCTACTTCCCCTACCTGGGACGTTATCAGGGGCTTTGGGGAATGCAAGCAGGGAGCAGGGCATCTGACGGAACCCTACTCCTTGATGCGCTGGTAGGAGCCATGCCAATGGTGTCCTTTGGGTTCCAGAATCCTGGCTGGTCGGCTGGGCAGGAACTGGCAGCATGGGACTTATTAATCCCTGTGATGGCCCACACTGGATGGCCAAATCTCAACCAATCCTTCAGCTTCCTGTGGTAGCCGTGCCTTCAGTGGTTCAGACCTTTGGTGATAGAGGTCTTCAGGAGGACATCGGGACCACTTGAGCCAAGTGCTTGCCCTGGGCCGGTGGACGTGCCCCACCCCCTCTCATCTGGATGCAATGTGCCTTTACCTCTCCCAGTAGGTTTTCTCCAGGATTACAGCCCTGATATCTAATCGTGCTGTTGAGACTCTGGGGATTCTGTGTGAGACTGGACCCAGTGCAGGCCCCTCCACAATCGCTTCAGAACCCGGAATGTGGGTGTGCAGAACTCGAGTCACCTTTGGTGACCCGAGAAGGGCCTCCTAATGAAGTTCTCTTGTATTGCAGTACATTGTTTTCTATCTTTCTTTTCTTTGTTTATACTTATTTTTTAATTATTGGAACTTTTTTCATTTTTCATTTGAGTGCGTTCTTTTTCCCCTTCATTTTTATATTTATTTTTTAGGTTTTTTTTTAATTTTGATTTTTTAAGAGTCCTGGTATTTTCAACATTTCCCTCACCAAATGGGACAGGTTAGCCACTTAATTTGTTGTCTAAATGTCCTCCGCACGTGGGAAATCATTTTTCCGTTGACACCCGGACAGCTCCAAGGCAGCTTGTGAAGCAACACTTGTGGAGCCAGGCAGGAGACTGAAATCCGACAGCTTAGGTAGGAGGCACGTGAAAGGGAAATTGTGCGTTGGCCATTGCCATGTATGTGGGGAGGTTTGGTCGACAATCTCAGTTGCTTGTGGGCACATGGGAAGTAGAAACTTGATGGGACAGCATGGGACTCATGAACGTGCAGTGTTCCAGGAATTGAGAGATGCTACCAGATCCTAGTGCAAAGGAAGCAATACTATCCATATTCTGATACAGATTCAGACCTCCCTAGGTTTCCCAGAAAAAGTCTGTGGTCTGTTGGAGTCCTCATTTTCGGTTTCCACTGGCTCCATCTGGTGTTCCTTGCTCCTGACTGCTCTGGGCAGGGTGTGTCAAGAGAACCTTGAGCTCTCTAAGGAGAACACTACTTAATGACCTGGGAGAAGGAGATGACAGTTCCCTTAACATGAGAAGATGAAGAAAATCATACAAATTCAAAACAAAATAGAAACCGGAGAGCCAAGTTGCATCTCCTTCAAAGCTGGGTTTTTTCTGTTGTGTTGGGAGGGTGGTGGTGGTGCTGTGGGTTTGCTTCCAAAGTAACCAACCCCCCTTCATGGTCAAAGTCCCCTGGGTGTTTGAAAGGAAGATCCAGGGGAAAGGGCGACAAGTCAAGCTTTTCAATGGACTCCCAGTTCCAGCCAGGTAGGAGACTGGCCAACCAAACGACTAAGCAAGCAAACAAACTACCAGCGAGTCCAACAAAATGGCACACACAGACCCAAATTCCCTTTATCCTTTGGCCACAGGGCTCTGAACGTCCATCAGGTGTACTACAAGGGAGACAAGTGGAACCCAGTACAAATAAGTGGTGAAGGGTCTCATTCTCCCAGGACTTGAAGGCAGTCCATTAGCAATCGCTAATTGTAGGGGTAAGTGTGTGTGTGTGTCTGAGGGTGTACTGGTGTGCACTTGTGTTTCGGTGACAGTGAAACCAGTGGCTTTAGATCAAGGAAAGAACGTCTACAGAAAGAGAGGGAACGCATCTACTGGAAGCCGCAATGTTGCAGCCTTGATTAGGTGGTTGGTGTCTCTCCAGTGTCTGTTTCTGCCTGGCCTTGTCCAAGTGGTGACTTGGAGCATGAGGAAAGGCATGGGCAGAGGGCCTCCACAGAGGGTGCCCTACACCTTTTCTGGGGGCAGCATCCTCAACACAGTGCCTCTCAGGAAAGCATAAATTCCCCAAGGTGCTCCAAGTGCCAAGTCCTGTTGCGAGCTGCTGGAGTCATTGACCATTGGTGTGGCTCTGTGTTCCTTTTATGGACTTTGCTGTCCCTACAGTGCAGGTGGTCGCCAGGCAGTGCCTGAAGTTGACTCTCACCAAGACTAGGAGCAGCCTTCAAGGCCCAAGAAGATGTCTTGCAGACATGTGTGTCCTGTTCTTGATCACTCATTCCCAGGCCAAGGTGATCTGAGGGCGAGAGGATCCCATTGAGGGATCTCAGGGGAGGCACAGGTAGGTGAGGATGCCATTGTATATATGTAGACTTGCAGCATTTGTATTCTTAGAGCTCTGATTGATTTCTTGGGTGTTGAGAATGATTTGATAAGTATGTAGTTGTGTTTGAGGGATGAGACAAACTTAACTCTTCCCGTCAGTACTTTCTGATTAGATGCTGAACATGAAGACTGTGAACCTGGTGACAGAATGGCTGTTGTTGCCCCACTTCTATGACAGCTGAATATCCTTTTGACAAGTAGATAATGATTTGTGACTCAGCTTCATCCTTTCCAGGGTTATGTTCATTGTGGGAAGATGCACCCAACATATATCTACCATTTTCAACAATTATATATAAGCTTAGATGGATGACATGACAATAGCACTTGTTTTAGGGACGTATTGTCCAACTTACCCCGTATTGTCCAACTTACCCCAAGGAAGCGTGACCTTCCATGGGATCAAATGGCCCATGTCCTCAATACTATCGGTGTCAGTGTTTCAGTGAATGGTGACTCTGTGTGACACATTTAGCTTTGTACTGGTTGAGGTTTTCAGCCTCACGTTGACCTTCAATATAAATACATCCTGAATAATATTTTTTCATCTTTAAGGAAACTTAACCTGTTTTCTTTAAAAGATGGTTTCCATGCAATAATGTCAGAAGGGTTACGGAGAAAGCCATTGGTCACTGGCCATCCAAACTGCATCATAATTGGCCACTCAAATGGGATCAACCTGATAGTGCCATAGTGATTGGCCAAGCTATGGTTATGACATCACAAGAAGGCCTTGTGATGCCCCAGAGATGTTCAGAAAGCACAGCAAAAGCCCAGACTGCACTGAGGAGAGTTGGCACTTCAGCCATATCTCTTCCTGCTGTTCCTTGAGTTCTCTACTCTATTCTCTGCTCCTACCAATGGCAATACCCCTGCCCACTCCTCCTGCTGAGGCCTCTCACCAACTTTCTGCATGCCACCTTCCTCTGTGTCCCTATTTTTGTGCTCTTCTGTGGTCCTGAGAGTCCTCGAACCCAGCTACTCCTCGATGCATTTCCCTCTGTGAGGATGAACTGGCTGCTCAGGCATGCATTCTGATTTGGCACATGGGATAAGGACACTGGGAATCAGAGTAAAGTGGATTCTCAGCTACCTGGGCCCCGTATCTCTGCGGTCACAATGGGGCTCAACAAAGGAAAGCTGAGTCCACAAACAGAGGGAATCACCACATCATTGGACACAGTGGGAGTTCTTGGACCACAGGTCCTCAGACAATAAGCTGTCTGAACCAGCTCAGAGGTGACAAACTAATCCACCATATACCTGGCTGAAAATGATCCCATAAACCTCAAACCTCAAAAACAGCAGAATATAAAGAATTTCAGTCCCTAAACAGAGCACCAGGAACCTGAAACCTGGGAGCCCTCTGATCCTATTTGACACTGAGCAGGTGAGTCACATAGATATGGAGTGGACAAGGAGCCCTCACACCACAAGCTGGCCAGGCCAGTGTGACACAAGGCAAGTGAGTCCAAAGAATATGAGGCTTGCCAAGTGCCAAGAAACCACGATTCATGCATCCCAGCTCAGTATTGAGAAAAAACTCAACTGAACTACAGGCTCACCATGTGCCTTTTCCCTTGGAGACCAAGAAAGGATCTCTGAGGTAGGCTATGCAAACACCTGGACAGGGGGCTCGCTATGTACCCTTGGACCTGGAGACTGTCAACCCAGGTCAGTATGTTGCCAAGAACTCACCTAGACAATGTGATCACCATGTGCAGCTGGACCTGAGCCCTGTTCCACTGCTCTGAATTCAGCCAAGAAGTTACCTGGACAGTGACCTCACCTCATGCCCTTGGACCTGGAGACCAACATCTCACCTCTATGCTGTGCTAAGCAGACACCTGCGCAGAGAACTCACCATGTGCCATTGGACCTGAAGTACAACAAAGCAGCTCTGTGCTAGGCCAAGTAGGCACCTAAATCCTAAAAAGTAGGCTCACCATGTGCTCTAGGACCTGCAGTCCAACAATACATCTCTGTGGCATGCCAAGCCGGCACCTGGACAGAGGTCTCACAATGTGCCTTTGGACCTGGAGACCAACACACAGCTCCGCACCTGGCCATGGAGACACCTAGACAAAGGGATCACCCTGTGCCCTTAGCCATGGACACCAACAACACATCTCTACTGGGCCAGGCAGTCACCTGGAGAGAGGTCTCATAATATATTTTGGACCTGGAGACCAGGATGTCAGACCTGTGTTAGGCCAAGCAACCTGGACAGAGGGATCACAATGTGCTCATGGACATGTAGACCAACAATTCAGCTCTGGGCTAGGCCAAACAGGCACTTGGACAGTGGTCTCGCCACGTGCCCAAGGATGTAGATCCTTCCTTCCCCATGAATATTGGGCACCAGGTGCCCCTTCTTTTCACTACATCTCTATCTTTGGGGTAAATACCCAGAATTGCAGTTGCTGGGTTGAAAGTTTAGGTCTATTTTTATCATGTTCATTTAGCTAACATATAGTACATCATTTGTTTTTGATGTAGCGTTTAAGGATTCATTAGTAGCATATAACACTCAGTGTTCAAAACAACACATGCTCTCCTTAAAACCCATCACCTGGCTACAACATCACCCACCCCCTTCCTCTCTGTAACCCTCAGTTTGTTTCCCAGAGCCCAGAATATCATGGTTCGTCTCCCTCCCTGATTTCTTCCCATTCAGGCTTCCGTCTCTTCCCCTATGTTCCTCTGTGCTATTCCTTAGGGTGCACATATGAGTGAAACTATATGTTAATTTTCTTACACTGATTGTCTTACTTCATTAGCCTAACCCCCCAGTTCCAACCTTGTAGATGCAAATGGTGGGTAGTCATCCTTTCTGATGGCTGAATAATATCCCCCTGTATATATGGACCACATCTTCTATATCCATTCATCTGTTGAAGGGCATCTCGGCTCCTTTTACAGTTCGGCTCCTAGGGACATTGCTGCTATGAATATTGTGGTGCATATGCCCCTTCTTTTCACTACATCTGTATCTTTGGGGTAAATACCTAATAGTACAAATACTACGTCATAGGTTAGGTCTATTGTTTTTTTAAGGTTTTTGTATTTATTTGAGACATAGAGATACAGAGAAAGAGCATGAGCAGGAAGAGAGGCAGAGGGAGAAAGAGAATCAGGCTCCCCTCTGAGCCAGGAGGCCACTGCGTGGCTCGATCCCAGGACCCTGGGATCACAACCTGACCGAAGGCAGATGCTTAATCATCTGAGCCACCCAGGCGCCCCAGTTAGCTCAATTTTTAATGCCTTTAGGAACCTCCATATTGTTTTCCAGAGTTGTTGTACCAGCTTGCGTTCCCACGAACAATGTATGCGGGGTTCCCCTTTTCCACATCCTCACGAATATTGTTTGTTTCCTATGTTTCCAGGTTTTGCCATTCTAACTGGTGTAAGGTGGTATCTCATTGTTGGATTTGATTTGAATTTCTCTCATGGCTAGTGATGTTGAACATTTTTTTCATGTGTCTGTTAGCCATTTCTACATCTTCTTTGGAGAAGGGTCTGTTCATGTCTTCTGGCCATTTGTAGACTGGAGTATTTGTTTTTTGGGTATTGCGTTTGAGAATTTCTTTATAGATCTTAGATACTAGCCCTTTATCCGTAATGTCATTTGTAAATATCTCTCCCATTCTGTTGTTTTCCTCTCAATTGTGTTGATTATTTCCTTTGCTGTGCAGAAGCTTTTTATCTTAATCAAGTCCTAAAAGTTCATTTTTGCTTTTGTTTTCCTTGCCTACAGAAAAGTGTCTTGAAATAAGTTGCTGTGACTGTTATTGAAGAAGTTACTACCTACATTCTCCTCAAGATTTTTGATGGATTCCTGCCTCAAATTGAGGTCTTTTGTCCATTTTGATTTTATCTTTGTGTATGAAGTAAGAAAATGGTCCAGTTTCAGTTTTTTGCATGTGACTGTCCAATTTTTCCACCGCCATTTATTGAAGAGACTGTCTTTTTATCCCACCGGCTATTTCCTGTTTTTTTCGAAGATTAGTTGACCATAGAGTTGAGGGTTCATTTTTGGGCTCTGTTCTGTTCCATTGATCAATGTGTCTGTTTTTCTGCTAGTACCATGCTGTCTTGGTGTCACAGGCTTTCAGTATAGCCTGAAGTCAGGCAACATGATGCCCCAGCTTTGATTTTCTTTTTCAAAATCCCCTGGTGATTCGAAATCTTTTCTGGTTCTATAGAAATTTTAGAATGTTTGATTGAGCTCTGTGAAAAACATCAATTATATTTTGATAGGGATTATTTGAATGTGTAGACTTCCATGGGCAACACAGATATTTTAACAATGTTTATTTTTCCAATCCATAACCATGGAATATTTTTCCATCTCTTTGTGTCTTCCTCTATTTTTTTCACAAGTGTTCCATAGTTTCTAGAGTATAGATCATTTACCACTTTGCTTAGGTTTATTCCTACGGATCTAATGGTTTTTTGTGCTATTGTAAATGGACTTGTTTCCTTAAATTCTATTTCATCTGTCACATCGTTTCTGTATAGAAATGCAACTGATCTCTATGCAATGACTTTGTATCTTGCCAGATTTCTGAATTTCTGGTTGAGTTCTAGTCATGTTGGGTTTGAGTCCTTTGGATTTTCTGCACAAAGTATCATGTCATCTGCAAAGAGAAAGCTTTTGACTTAATTTTTGCCAATTTGAATGCCTTTTATTTCTTCTTCTCTGATTGCTGAAGCTAGGACTTCTAGTAGTATGCTGAACAATAGTGGTGAGAGTAGACATTCTTCTCACATTCCTGACCTTAAGGAAAACCTCTCAGGTTTCCACATTGAGAATGATAATTGCTGTGGGCATTCCATAGATGCCTTTTATGATGTTCAGTTATGTTCTCACTATCCTTATAATTTGAAGAGTTTTAATCAGGAAGGAATGCTGTGTTTTGTCAAATGCTTTTTCTGCATCAATAGAGAGGTTCATATGGTTCTTGTCTTTTTGTCTTTTTTATAGGCTACATCACTTGGGTTGCTTTCCGTATGTTTAACCGACCTTGCATTCCAGGAATAAATCCCACTTGGTCGTGGTAAATAAACCTTTTGATGTGCTGTTGGATTATATTGGCTAGGATCTTGTTGAGAATTTTCGCATCCCTGTTCATCAAGGATAATGGTCTGTAATTCTCGTTTTGATGATGTCTTTGGATTTGTGATCAAGTTAATGCTGACTTCATGGAACCAGTTTTGAAGTTTTACTTCCATTTCTATTTCTTGAAAAAATTCCAGAAGAAGAGGTATTATTTCATCTTTGAATGTTTGGCAGAATATGCCTTGGATGTTATCTGGGCATGAACTCTTTTTTGGGGGTGAGGTTTTCAATTACTGCTTCAATTTCCTTGCTGTTAAGTGGTCTGTACTGATTGTCTGTTTCTTCCTGTTTCAGTCTTGGAAGTTTATAAGTTCATAGAAAGGTATCTATTTCTTCTCGATTGCTTAATTTGTCGGCATGACTTTGGTGATAAAAAAAAACTTCTCATAATTGTTTCTATGACCTTGGTATTAGTTGTGATCTCTCCCCTTTCATTATGATTTTATTAATTTGCGTCGTGTCTCTTCCTTTGGAAAAGTCTGGCCAGAAGTTTATCGATCTTATTAATTTTTTCAAGGATCCAACATCTAAATTCATTGATCTGTTCTACTGTTTTTCTGTTTTCTATTTCTTTAATATCTGTTCTAGTCTTTATTATTTCCATCCTCCTGCATGGTTTAGGCCTTATTTGAGGTTTTTTCTACAGACTCTTTAGGTGTCAGTTTACCTTGTGCAATTGGGTTTTTTCTAATTTTTTAAGATAGGTCTGAATGGCTATGCACTTTCCTCTTAGGACCACCTTTGCAGTATCCCACGTTTTTTTTTTTTTAATATATTATTTATTTGACAGGGAGCGACACAGTGAGAGAAGGAACACAGGCAGGGGGAGTGGGAGAGGGAGAAGCTGGCTTCCCGTGGAGAAGGGAGCCTGACGCGGGGCTCGATCCCAGGACTTTGGGATAATGACCTGAGCCGAAGGCAGACGTTTAATGACTGAGCCACACGGGCACCTCTCCCATGGGTTTTTAAACAATGCGTTTTCATTCTCATTATTTTCATTGAATTATTTAAGTTCTTCCTTACTTTCCTGGTTGACCCAATCATTCGTTAACAGGATGCTGTTTAGCTCCCAAGTGTCTGAGATTCTTCCACATTTCTTCTTGTATTTGAGTTCAGTTTCAAAGCACTGTGGTCTCAAATATGTAGGGGATAACCTCAATCTTTGGTCCCACTTGAGACCTAATTTTGTGACACAGTATGTGGTCTATTCTGGAGAATGTTCCATGTGCTCTCGAAAAGAATGAGTATCCTGTTGTTTTAGGATGGAATGATCTGTATATGTCAGGGAAGTCCCTGTGGTGCGATGTGTCCTTCCAACTCTGGTTTCTTTGTTGATCTTCTGCTTAGAAGATCTGTCCGTTGCTGTAAGTAGAGTGTTAAAATCACCTACTATTAATATATGATTACCAATGTGTTTCTTTATTTGGGTTGTTAGTTGGTTTATATACTTGGTTGCTCACATGTTGGGACATAGATATTTACAATTGTTAAATTTTGTTAGGTACACCCTCTAAATATGATGTACTGTCCCTCTACATATCTTACTACGGTCTTGGGTTTAAAATCTAATTTCTGATAAGAGGATTGCCACCCCAGCTTTCTTTTGGTGTCCCATTTCCATGGTAAATGGATTTCCACACCCTCACTTTCAATCTGGGGTTCTCTTTCGGTCTAAAATGTGTCTCTGGCAGACAGCATATCGATGGGTCTTGTTTTTTAATCCAATCTGATAGCCTGTGTCTTTTGATTGGGGCATTCAGCCCATTTACATTCACGGTAACTATTGAAAGGTATGAATTTAGTGCCATTTTATTGCCTGTAAGGTGACTGTTACTGTATATTGTCAGTGTTCCTTTCTTGTCTATGCTGCTTTTAAGCTCTCTCTTTGCTTAGAGGATCCCTTTCAATATTTCTTTTAGGGCTGGTTTCATGTTTGAAAATTCCTTTAGTTTTTGTTTGTCCTAGAAGCTTTTTATCTCTCCTTCTGATTTCAATGACAGCTTAGCTTGATATAGTATTCTTGGCTGCATATTTTTCTCGTTTAGTGCTCTGAATATATCTTGCCAGTCCTTTCTGGCCTGCCAGGTCTCTCTGCAAAGGTCTGTTGCCAATCTAATGTTTCTACCATTATAGGTTACAAATCTCTTCTCCCGAGCTGCTTTCAGGATTTTCTCTTTGTCTCTGAGACTCTTAAGTTTTACTGTTAGATGTCAGGGTGTTGAACAATTTTTATTTATTTTGAGAGGGGTTCTCTGTGTCTCCTGGATTTTGATGCTTTTTTCCTTCCCTAAATTAGGGAATTTCTCTGCTATCATTTGTTCCAATATACCTTCTGTCCCTCTCTCTTTGGTTAGATTTTATCTTTTTATATCTCTCTTTCTCCGTCTTCTGGGATCCCAATTATTCTAATGTTTCGATTTATGGTATCGCTTATCTCTTGAATTCTGCCCTAGTGATCCAATAGTTCTTTCTCTCTCTTTTCCTCAGCTTCTTTATTTTCCATCATTTTATCTTCTATATCACTAATTCTCTCTCTGCCTCGTTCCTCCTAGCAGTGAGCGACCTCATTTTTTATTGCATCTCATTAAAAGTCTTTTTGGATTTGACTTGGTTAAATTTTAGTTCTTTTATTTCTCCAGAAAGGGTTTCCCTAATAACTTCCATGCTTTTTTCAAGCCTGCCTAGTATTTTTAAAATCATCATTCTGAAATCTAGGTCTGACATCATACTAATGTCCATATTGAGTAGGTTCCTGGCAGTTGGTACTGTGTCTTGTTCTTTTTCTTGAGGTCATTTTTTCCGTCTTGTCATTTTGTCCAGAGCAGAATAGATGAATGAGAGAACAAAATGCTAAGATGCTAACAACATCCCCAGAAAATATGCTCTAAACAAATCAGAAAAGACCTGAAACCAAGGGAAAAAAAAGGGAAAGAAAGAAAAAAGAAAGAGAAAAAGAAAAAGATAAAAAAAAAACAACAACAGAATAAAACAACAACAAGGAAAAACAGAATATGATCAAAGATGATCAGGCTGGTGTATAGATCAGTGCCACACAATATATTTTGGGTGTATTTGGGTTTGTTAGAAGAAAGTGACTCACAAAATTTTAAAGAAAGAAAGACTTATATATGTACAAAATAAGGGTTGATACAATGAAGGGATGGAATATGACAGTAAAGATGAAAAGTATAAAAAATTAATAAAAGGAATTGATAAGATAAGAAGCTCTTTGAAAAAAGAAGGAAGAGGATATTTAAAAAAAAGAAAAAAGGGGGAGAGAATGTGATCAAGCAGGAGACTAGAAGAAAGCCATACACTAGAAATTTAGGATATATTTTGGTCTGTTAGAAGAAAGTGTATCCCAATTTTTTCTTAATTTTTTATTGTTATGTTAATCAACATATATTACATCATTAGTTTTTTTATTTTTTATTGTTATGTTAATCACCATACATTACATCATTAGTTTTTGATGTAGTGTTCCATGATTCATTGTTTGTGCATAACACCCAGTAATCCATGCAGAACGTGCCCTCTTTAATACCCATCACCAGGCTAACCCATTCCCCCACCCTCCTCCCCTCTAGAAACCTCAGTTTGTATTTCAGAGTCCATTGTCTCTCATTGTTCGTCTCCCCCTCTGACTTACTCCCCTTCATTCTTCCCCTCCTGCTATCTTCTTTTTCTTTTTTCTTAACATATGTTGCATTATTTGTTTCAGAAGTACAAATCTGTGATTCAACCATCTAGCACAATTCACAGCGCTCACCATAGCACATACACTACCCAATGTCCATCACCCAGCCACCCCATACCTCCCACCCCCCACCACTCCAGCAACACTCAGTTTGTTTCCTGAGATTAAGAATTCCTCATATCAGTGAGGTCATATGATACATGTCTTTCTGTGATTGACTTATTTCACTCAGCATAACATCCTCCAGTTCCATGCATGTCATTGCAAATGGCAGGATCTCATTTCTTTTGATGAGTGCATAATATTCCATTGTGTATATATACCACATCTTCTTTATCCATTCTTCTGTCGATGGACATCTTGGTTCATTCCAAAGTTTGGCTATTGTGGACATTGCTGCTATAAACATTGGGGTGCACGTACCCCTTCGGATCCCTACATTTGTATCTTTGTGGTAAATACCCAGTAGTGCAATTGCTGGATCTTATGGTAGCTCTATTTTCAACTGTTTGAGGAACCTCCATACTGTTTTCCAGAGTGGCTGCACCGGATTGCATTCCAACCAACAGTGTAGGAGGGTTCCCATTTCTCCACATCCCCGCCAACATCTGTCATTTCCTGACTTGTTAATTATAGCCATTTTGACTGGTGTGAGGTGGTATCTCATTGAGGTTTTGATTTGGATTTCCCTGAGGCCGAGCGATGTTGAGCACTTTTTCATGTGTCTGTTGGCCATTTGGGTGTCTTCTTTGGAAAAATGTCTGTTCATGTCTTCTGCCCATTTCTTGATTGGATTATTTGTTCTTTGGGTATTGAATTTGATAGGTTTTTATAGATTTTTGGATACTAGCCCTTTATCTGATATGTCATTTGCAAATATTTTCTCCCATTATGTTGGTTGTCTTTTGGTTTTGTGGACTGTTTCTTTGGCTGTGCAAAAGCTTTTTATCTTGATGAAATCCCAATAGTTCATTTTTGCCCTTCCTTTCCTTGCTTTTGGCGATGATTCTGGCAAGAATTTGCTGCAGCTGAGGTCGAAGAGGTTGTTCCCCTGTGTTCTCCTTTAGGATTTTGATGGACTCCTGTCTCACGTTTAGGCCTTTCAACCATTTGGAGTATATTTTTGTGTGTGGTGTAAGGAAATGGTCCAGTTTCATTCTTCTGCATGTGGCTGTCCAATTATCCCAACACCATTTGTTGAAGATCCTGTCTTTTTCCCATTGGACATTCTTTCCCGCTTTGTCAAAGATACGTTGACCTTAGAGTTGAGGGTCCATTTCTGGGCTCTCGATTCTGTTCCATTGATCTATGTGTCTGTTTTTGTGCCAGTACCATACTGTCTTGATGATGACAGCTTGTAATAGAGCTTGAAGTCCGGAATTGTGATGCCGCCAGCTTTGCTTTTCTTTTTCAATATTCCTCTGGGTATTCGGGGTCTCTTCTGGATCCATACAAATTTTAGGATTATTTGTTCCATTTCTTTGAAAAAAGTGGATGGTATTTTGATGGGGATTGCATTGAATGTGTAGATTGCTCTCGGTAGCATTGACATCTTCACAATGCTGGTTTTCCCAAAACATGAGCATGGAATGTTTTTCCATTTCTTTGTGTCTTCTTTAATTACTTTCATGAGTATTTTATAGTCTTCTGAGTACAGCTCCTTTGCCTCTTTGGTTAAATTGATTCCTAGGTATCTTATCGTTTTGGGTGCAATTGTAAATGGGATCGGCTCCTTGATTTGTCTCTCTTCTGTCTTGTTGGTGTATAGGAATGCCACTGATTTCTTTGCATTGATTTTATATCCTGCTACTTGACTGAATTCCTGTATGAGTTCTAGCAGTTTTGGGGTGGAGTCTTTTGGGTTTTCCACATACAGTATCATATCATCTGCAAAGAGTGAGAGTTTGACTTCCTCTTTGCCGATTTGGATGCCTTTGATTACTTTTTGTTCTCTGATTGCTGTGGCTAGGACTTCTAATACTATGTTGAATAGCAGTGGTGATAGTGGACATCCCTGCCACGTTCCTGACCTTAGGGGAAAAGATCTCATCTTTTCCTCATTGAGAATGATATTCGCTCTAAGTTTTTCATAGATGGCTTTTATGATATTGAGGTATGTACCCTCTATCCCTATATTCTGAAGAGTTTTGATCAAGAAAGGATGCTGTACTTTGTCAAATGCTTTTTCAGCATTTATTGGGAGGATGATATGATTCTTGTTCTCTCTTTTGTTAATGTATTGTATCACATTGATTTATTTGCGGATGTTGAACCATCCTTGCAGCACAGGGATAAATCCCACTTGGTCGTGGTGAATAATCCTTTTAATGTACTGTTGGATCCTAATGGCTAGTATTTTGCTGAGAATTTTTGCGTTCCTGTTCATCAAGGATATTGGTCTCTAATTTTCCTTTTTGATGGGGTCTTTGTCTGGTTTTGGGATTAAGGTAATCCTGGCCTCATAAAAGGAGTTTCGAAGTTTTCCTTCCATTTCTATTTTTTGGAACAGTTTCAGGAGAATAGGTATTAATTCTTCTTTAAATGTCTGATAGAATTCCCCTGGGAAGCCATCTGGCCCTGGGCTTTTGTTTGTTGGGAGATTTTTGATGACTGCTTCAATTTCCTTAGTGTCTATAGGTCTGTTCAGGTTTTCTATTTCTTCCTGGTTCAATTTTGGTAGTTGATACATCTCTAGGAACGCACCCATTTCTTCCACGTTATCTAATTTGCTGGCATAGAGTTGCTCATAATATGTTCTTATAATCGTTTGTATTACTTTGGTGTTGGTTGTGATCTCTCCCCTTTCATTCATGATTTTGTTGATTCGGGTCATTTCTCTTTTCTTTTTGATAAGTCTGGCCAGGGGTTTATCAATCTTGTTAATTCTTTCAAAGAAAAACCTCATAGTTTCGTTGATCTGTTCTACTGTTCTTTTGGTTTCTACTTCATTGGTTTCTGCTCTGATCTTTATTATTTCTCTTCTCCTGCTGGGTTTAGGCTTTATTTGCTGTTCTTTCTCCAGCTCCTTTAGGTGTAGGGTTAGGTTGTGTATTTGAGACCTTTCTTGTTTCTTGAGAAAGGCTTGTATTGCTATATACTTTCCTCTCAGGACTGCCTTTGCTCTATCCCAAACATTTTGAACAGTTGTGTTTTCATTTTCATTGGTTTCCATGAAGTTTTTAAATTCTTCTTTAATTTCCTGGTTGACCCATTCATTCTTTAGTAGGATGCTCTTTAGCCTCCACGTATTTGAGTTCTTTCCGACTTTCTTCTTGTGATTGAGTTCTAGTTTCAAAGCATTGTGGTCTGAAAATATGCAGGGAATAATCCCAATCTTTTGGTACCGGTTAAGACCTGTTTTGTGACCTAGGATTTGATCAATTCTGGAGATGTTCCACGGGCAGTAGAGAAGAATGTGTATTCCGTTTCTTTGGGATGGAATGTTCTGTATATATCTGTGAAGTCCTTTTGGTCCATTATGTCATTTAAAGTCTTTATTTCCTTGTTGATCTTTGCTTAGATGATCTGTCCATTTCAGGACAGGGGGGTGTTAAAGTCCCCCACTATTATTGTATTGTTGTCAATGTGTTTCTTCGCTTTTGTAATTAAATGCCTTATATAATTGGCTGCTCCCATGTTCGGGGCATAGATATTTACAATTGTTAGATCTTCTTGTTGGATAGACCCTTTAAGTAGGATATAGTGTCCTTCCTCATCTGTTATTACCGTCTTTGATTTAAAGACCAATGTTTCTGATAGAAGGATTGCCACCCCTGCTTTCTTTTGGTGTCCATTAGCATGGTAAATTGTTTTCCACACCCTCACTTTCAATCTGTGGGTGTCTTTGGTTCTAAAATGAGTCTCTTGCAGACAGCATATCGATCGATCTTGTTTTTTAATCCAGTCTGATAGCCTGTTTCTTTTGATTGGGGCATTTAGCCCATTTACATTCAGGGTAAATAGTGAAAGGTATGAACTTAGTGCCATTGCATTGCCTGTAAAGTTACTGTTACTATATAATGTCTGTGTTCCTTTTTGATCTATGCTGCTTTTAGGCTCCCTCTTTGGTTAGAGGATCCCTTTCAATATTTCTTGGAGAGCTGGTTTCGTGTTTGCAAATTCCTTTAGTTTTTGTTTGTTCTGGAAGCTTTTTATCTCTCCTTCTATTTTCAATGATAGTCTGGCTGGATATAGTATTCTTGGCTGCATTTTTCTCATTTAGTGCTCTGAAGATATCTTGCCAGTCCTTTCTGGCCTGCCAGGTCTCTGTGGATAGGTCTGTTGCCAATCTAATGTTTCTACCATTGTAGGTTACATATCTCTTCTCCCGAGCTGCTTTCAGGATTTTCTGTTTGTCTCTGAGACTTGTAATTTTACTATTAGATGTCGGGCTGTTGACCTATTATTATTGATTTTGAGAGGGCTTTTCTGTGCCTCCTGTATTTTGTTCCCTGTTTCCTTCCTCACATTAGGGAAGTTCTCTGCTATTATTTGCTCCAATATACGTTCTGCCCCTCTCTCTCTTTCTTCTTCTTCTGGGATCCCAATTATTCTAATGTTGATTCCTCTTATCATATCCCTTAACTCTCGAATTCTGCCCTTGTAATCCTGTAGTTGTTCATCTCTCTTTTTCTCAGCCTCTTTATTTTCCATCATTTGGTCATCGATATCACTGATTCTGTCTTCTGCCTCATTTATCCTAGCAGTTAGTGCCCCCGTTTTTGATTGCACCTCATCAATAGCTTTTTTGATTTCTACTTGGTTAGATTTTAGTTCTTTTATTTCTCCATAAAGCGTTTCTCTAATAACTTCCACACTTTTTTCAAGCCCAGCTAGTATCTTTAAAGTGATGATTCTGAACTCTAGGTCCGATATCGTACTAATGTCCGTATTGAGGTCCAGGGACCTCCCTGGCTGACGGTACTACCTCTTTTTCTTTTTGCTGAGGTGATTTTTTTCATCTCGTCATTTTGTCCAAAGGCAAGAGATGAATGAGATAACAAAATGCTAACAGGTTAACAACGTCCCCAGCAAATATACTGTGTACAATTCAGAAAAGACCTGAAACCAGGGGAAAAGAAAGAGAAAGAAAGGAAAAAAGGAAGAGAAAAAAAAAGATAAAAACAAAAACAGAACAATACAAAAAAGAGCAGAATATGATCAAATATTATCAGGCTAGTGCATAGATCAGTGCCACACACTAGATTTTTGACATATTTTGGTCTGTTAGTAAAAAGTGCCTCCTAAAATTTTAAGGAAGAAAGACATATATGTACAAATAAGGTCTGATACAATGAACGGATGGAAGATGACTGTAAAGATTAAAATTATAAAAGATTTTATAAAAGGAATTGATAAGATAAGTTGTTTGCAAAAAGAAAGAAGATTAAAAAAAGGGGGAGAATGTGATCAGGCAGGAGACTAGAACAAAGCAATACACTAGTGATTTAGGGTATATTTTGATCTGTGAAAAAAAACTGAATCTCAAAATTTTAAAGTGAGAACAACTTATATATATATATATATATATATATATATATATATATATATGCTAAAAATATGGGTAACTACTATGAAGGGATAAATATGACTCTAAAAATGAAAAATAAAAAATGTTTTTTTTTAAAGGGATTGATAAGATATTGGTTGAAAAGGGGAAAAAGAAAAATTTAAAAAAAGCAGTTAGGGCGCCTGGGTGGCTCAGTTGGTTAAGCGACTGCCTTCGGCTCAGGTCATGATCCTGGGGTCCCGGGATCGAGTCCCGCATCAGGTTCCCTGCTCCGCGGGGGGTCTGCTTCTCCCTCTGACCCTCTTCCCTCTCGTGCTCTCTGTCTCTCACTCTCTCTCTCAAATAAATAAATAAAATCTTTAAAAAAAAAGCAGTTAAAAAATTAACTTAGATGAACTAATGAATCATGGTAAAAAAAAAAAAAAAGCCATGAATTTTATGTGCAGTATTCCCCTAGCTCTGGAGTTCTCTTGTTCTCCTTGATCGGTAAACTTGCTCTTGGCTTGCTGGCTGTTCGTGCTGATCTTCTGGGGGAGGTGCCTGTTGCTGTGGTTCCCAAATGTCTTTGCCGGAGGCTGAATTGCCCCGCCCTTGTGGGTCCGGGCTAAGCAAGCTGCTTGGGTTTGATCTCAGGAGATTTTGTTCCCTGTAAGCTCTCCGTACAGCTTTGGAGGACCAGGGTGAAAATGGTGGCCTCCCAATCTCCACCCAGAGGAGCTGAGAAGTCAGGGCTCCGCTCCTCAGTGCGCCCCCAGAGAAAAGCAGTCACTCCCGTCTCGCTGGTCTCCGGCCGCACTCCGTGCTCACCCGGCCTGTGACCGAGCTTTTGTATCTCTTGCACTCGACCCCCTGTGGAGTCTCCAAACCCAGCAGATCCCTGCAGTGCGTTCCCGCGCCGCTCCTCCTGGGGGAGAAAGGGGAGCCTCCCCAACTCTGCCGCTTGTGGGTCCCTGCTGGAGGAGCAGTGGCCTGACTGGGCCACGGATCACAGTTTATGGCAACCCCGAGCTGAGAGTCCATGCCTCGGCTCTGTCTCTGCAGCCGGCTTCCCTGCTCCGATACCTGGAAGCTCTGCCACACTCAGGGACCCTTGGTCCCTCTGTGACCCCGAGGGTCCTGAGACCACACTGTCCCACGAGGGTTCCACCCCCTGCTTAGACACTGGAGCAATGTCCCTCAGGGGAGCCGACTTCTAAAAGTTCTGATTTTGTGCTCTGAGGCTCTATCACTTGCCAGAAGCGGCCTACAGAGGCCCCCTCCACCACCGTCTATCTTCCTGAATATTGCCTCGGATTCACTTCTCCATACATCCTACCTTCCAGAAAGTGGTCGCTTTTCTTTTCAGAGAGTTGTTGCTATTCTTTTCTTCAGTCTCCTGTTGAGTTCATAGGTGTTCAGAATGGTTTGATCCCTATCTTGCAGAATTCCTGAAACCAGATGAAATCCAGGTCTCCTACTCCTCTGACATCTTGCTTTACTTCCATAACATGCATATTTTCAAAGCACAATGTTTAAAAACTTGAATTCACCAACAACAAAACATTTGTAATGACCACAAATTATAATATAATATAATATAATGTAATTAATATAAAATATATATAAATGTGTGTGTGTGTATATATATATTGCTCGGCATACTTCACTGATATTTTCTCAGAGCCACAGACATCCCTGCCCAGCATCAGGAAAATGTGATGACTCATAAGGGGCAGTAGTTACTGTGAGCCAGACTGTACATCACAATCACATGGGGATTGTTTCTCATAAATTACTCATTCAGAAATGATTATTTAAAATAGTCTATTTAATCTAATAATCAAATTCATACCATGCCCCCACTCCTGGAGATGACCACATTTTTCCAAGTTCCTCTTCTGTCATCTGGGGGTGGGTGCTCAGAACTCAACCTTGGGGCACCAAGTGGGAAGCAGAAACTTCCAGGAAGACCTTCATTTGAATGAAGAACCTCTTCACGTCATGGAGCTGAGCCTACCTCTCACTGCACTGCTTGGCCTCTTGTTTTAAGGTCTTCATCTCTCCCTCTAGGTTGGAGCACCTCTTGTGCAAGTGTGGGATGAATGACTCAGGGCTTAGGGCCTGGGCCTCCTTTACAATTTCCTCCCAGGCCCCTTCCTCATTTCATGCCTTGAGATTTAATACAAAGTCTTCAAACCACTAGTCTATTTTATTTTCTAGGGCATGGTGTCATTTTCTCCTGAGGAGGAAAACTCCTCACAAGATGAATAATTCACAAGGAGATGGCCACAAGGACCTCAGGCTGAAGTCAATCCCAGGTGAGAAGGGACTCAAATGCTCACTTCTCTGCAGATTTGGAAGGCAGCCATTCAGAGGGATTTAGATCAGGCTGTTGTCCCAGTGGCTTTTTAGGCCAATACTAAGCATGACTAGAAGGCTCTTGGTTTCAATGTTCCCAGGTGCCCAAGTGACCAGGGGACACATGGGTGTAGTGCTGAGCAGGTTTGGAGGTCTCATAGCCTGAGACCAACTGGCAATCCCAGTGTTTGAGCTCCCTGTGCTCTGGGGGGAAGGAACGATCCACATCCTAGAGCCTGTGGTGAGCCCGCTGTCCAGGTACCTG
Organism: Eumetopias jubatus; assembly: GCF_037043125.1. NCBI lineage: Eukaryota > Metazoa > Chordata > Mammalia > Carnivora > Otariidae > Eumetopias > Eumetopias jubatus. Next base: position 342,993 of record NW_028274836.1, on the reverse strand, counting down.
CTTGGCTTAGTGCAGAGCTGTGTTGTTGGTCTCCAGGTCCTAGAGCACATGGTGTGCCTGCTGTCGAGGTGCCCACAACATGCTGAGCTGGGTTGCTAGTCTCCAGATCGAAGGTCACATTGTAAGTCCTCTGTCCAGGTGTGTGCTTATCTTATCCCAGAGCTTACTTCTTGGTCTCTAAGTCGAAAGGCACATAGTGAGAATGCTGTCCAGTTGAGTCCTTTTCCCAATGCTTAGCTGGGATGCAAGACGTGTAGTTTCATGGCACTTGGCAAGCCTCGTGTTCTCTGGACGCACTTGCCTTGTGCCACACTGGCCTGACAAGTTTGTGGTGTGAGGGTCCTTGTCCACCCCATATCTATGTGTCTCACCTGCCCAGTGTCAAATGGGTTCTGACGGCTCCCAGGGTTGAGGTACCTGATGCTTTGTTTGGGGACCGAATTTCTTTAAGTTGCACTGTTTTTGAGGGTTTGTGGTCTACAGGATCCTGGTCAGCCAGGTGTCTTAGGGATTCGTTTGTCCCCTCGGAGCTCGGTCAGATAGCTCATTGTCTGAGGACCTGTGATACATGGACTCCAACTGTGTCCAATGATGTGGTGATTCCCTCAGGTTGTGGGCTCAGATTTGCTATGCAGAGCCCAGTTGTGACCCCAGAGGTGTGGGTCCCAGCTGGCTGAGAATCCACTGTACTCTGATTCCCAGTGTCCTTCTCCCACATGCCAATCCGAATGCATACGTGAGCAGTCAGGCCATCCTCATAGTGGGAAATGGGTCCAAGAGTCCCCAGGTATTGGTTCAAGGTTTCTCAGGACAACAAATGGGCACAAATATAAGGGCAAACATGAAGGTGGGGTGTAGAGTGCTGATGAGAGGCCCGGGGCAGGGGGACTGGGCAGGGCTTGCCATGGGTGGGAGCAGAGAACAGAGTAGAGACCTCAAGGAATAGCCGCAAGACCTGTAGCCGAAGTGCCATCTCTCTCCTCAGTTTAGCCTCGGGTGTTGCTATAGTTTTATAACAGCCCTGTGGCATCCCAAGTCCTTTTTGATATATCACCACCATGCCCTGGCCAATCACCATGATGCTATCAGGACGACCCCATTTTGTGGCCAATCACCATGCAGTTTGCCTGAGAAATGATGAATGGCTTTCTCAGTAACCCTTCTGACATCATTGCCTGGAAACCATCTTTTAAAGAAAACAGGTTATTTTTCCTTCAATATGAAAGAATATTATTTAGGATGTATTTATGGTGAAGTTCATGATGTCGCTGTAAAAACTCATTCAGTATAAAGATAAATGTGTCACACAGAGTCACCATTCACTGAAACAGTTACACCGATATTAATGAAGGCATGGACCATTAGACCCCATGAATGATCACACTTGAGGGGTAAGTTAGACAACATGGCACTAGAGCAAATGCTATTCTCAAGTCATCCATCAAAGCTTATATGTAAGTGTTGAAAATGGTAGATATATGTTTGGTACATCTTCCCACAATAAACATAAACCTGGAAAGGATGAAACTGTGTCACAAATCATTACCTACTTGACACAACGATATTCAGCTCTCATAGAAGTGGGGCAAGAAAATCCAGCCTGTCACCAGGTTCACAGTTTTCCTGTCAGGCATCCAATCAGAAAGTACTGAGGGGAAGAGTTAAGTTTGTCTCATCCCTAAAATACAACTACATACTTATCAAATCATTCTGAACACCCAAGAAATCAATCATAGATCTAAGAGTATAAACGCTGCAAGCCTACAAGTAGAAAAGGGACCACTGTTAGGAGGGGAGGAATTGTGGAGACTTGAATGTGCTGTGATATAGTTGAGAATACAGTGGAGATGAGGGAGTCTGCTTGAGGAAGCGACCGCAAAGTATTATCAGCAGCAGGGTGCAAATATAGATCTTTCACATGTCTGGATAAAGAAAATTTGTTACATATACACAATGGAATGATACTCAGCCACCAAGAAAAACAATACCTTGCGATTTGCAATGATGTGGATAGAACTAGAGGGTATTATGCTACTTGAAATTAGTCAGTCACTGATAGACACATACCATATGATTTCACTCATATTTGGAACTTAAGAAACAGAACCAATGAACATAGGGGAAGGGAAGACAAAATAAAATAAGATGTAAACAGAGAGGGAGCTAAACCATAAGAAACTCTTAACTATAGGGATGAAACACAGTTGATTGTGTGGACGTGGGTGTGGAGACGGTGTAATTAGGTGATGGGCATTATGAAGGGCACTGGGAATGAGTTTGGGTGTTACATGAATCTGATGCATCACTAAATTTTACCTCTGAAACTATGAAATATAAAAGGAATGTCTTCTGGAAGCTCCCATGTCTGTTCCCCACTGGCACACAGTAAGATCCCATTAATAACTTGTTGAAAAAGTGAGCTCAGATGGAGCTCTCTGGTCAGCAAGGAGATGCACAGCGTCTGGATCTGAGGGGAAAGAAGAGTAATAGGCAGGGAGGTGCTCTCTGAATCTGCGGGAACAGAAAGGCAGCTGGAACCAGATAGCATGGGTTCCTATCCTAAACCTTCTTGCCATACACTTGGCAAGCCCATGAAGACCCGTTCCTGTGTCAAGGAGAAGCTCAAGAAGAGACCTGTTTGATATGCTGGGGAGTAAACTTGAGTCCAAGGTGTAGATAGTTCTTGTCCATGAGATGGCCCTTCCCCTTGGGAGTTTGCAGACCCAAATCAGCTCTGCCTTCTCTGTCTCGTGTGCTGGTTCTGGAACCACACATAATTGTCAAAATAAGATTCGATGGTCAGGCAACACTGGTGAACATGATTCATATTTTCTTTTTCCCTCACAGGTAAGGTCTCAGAGTGTTTTGAGTGGGCCATACCATAAATCTGGAAAAATGATCTCTACGGAAAGTCAGCCAAATATGTTGACCTGTTGGAATGTCCGAGGCCTTACCCTCCAATGGTACCAGTGTTCCACGAGTGAATAACTTGGAATGACGTCAAATGTCACGACATCCCAAGGAATGCACAAACAGGGACCAAACTTCTGAGCTCCCCAGCTGAGCATGGACATTGGCATACAGCAGCTTGAGCAGGATCGTATGCAAAACTTGACCCCAGGGAGAATGCAAAAGAAGCTCAAGCGTACCTGGTTCCTGGACTCTGGAATGTGTAACACTTGGTCCAGTCGTTCTCTGGTGGCGATGCCAGGGTACAGGTTCTACTGGAACAATGTTTGCAAAGCCACTTTCTGCATTGGCTTCAAAACAAGCTGCCTCCATCAGGATCCACATGGGAGTGGGCCTGTTGCAGGGAAAATGTTACCCTTATTAGGAAGGCTGTCATATGAATGCAAACTGGTGGTGTGGTCTCAAAACTTCACTTTATGCCTTGTTGACATCTTCTAAGTCTGGGGATTCCTGTGACTTGGCCACTCATGGATCCAAGTAAGTGGGTGCTCAATAGGACATAGGCAGTCCACGATCTGCCTATGGGAATGGATGTTAGGAAGGATCAAGCGAATACGAACGGCTATCAAGCCATGTGATGCCATGTCAACAAATTGTGGAGACACGGGGTGTGGGTTAGGGGGTGAAAGCACCTTAGAGGAAACAAAGAGATCTCAACTGCTCCTACGAAACTTCAAAGTAAACTCCATGAGGAGTTTTGTTGTTGTTCCATGTGGTGAAAGTTCTCTTTTTATAGATGACACCTGACATGGGTGCTGAATCTTGACCTGTTCTCTGCCACCTGAGATCTAGCATGCCTGTTTTCAAAAGAGGGACTCTTGGTGGGAATCCTGGCCACCCACTTCAGTTCTCATTCTGACGACATCCATATGGAAGCCTCTCTTTATCCCATTCTCCCAATCCTCCATAGATCACAGCTCTCCAGCAGGTGTGCAGGCAATTGGCATAGTCCGTTCTACGTTCCTGATCCCTGGGACGTTATTAGGGGTTTTGGGGAATGCAAGCAGGGAGCAGGAAATCTGTCGGAAATTAACTCCATGATGTGGTGGTGGGAGCCACGCTGATGGTGTCCTTTGGGTTCCAGAATGCTGGCTGGTCGACTGGGCAGGACCTGGCACCACGGGATTATCAATGCCTGGGATGGCCCACCCTGGAGGGCCAAATCTCAATCATTCCATCAGCTTCCCATGGTAGCCGTGTCTTCAGTGGTTCAGACCTTTGGTGGAAGAGGTCTTCAGGAGGACATTGGGACCACTTGAGCCAAGTGCTTGCCCAGGGCCGGTGGACGTGCCCTACCGCCTCGCCTCTGGATGCAATGTGCCTTTACCTCTCCCACTAGCTTTTCTCCAGGATTACAGCCCTGACATCTAATCGTGCTGTTGAGACTCTGGGGATTCTTGGAAGACCGGACCCAGTAAAGGCCCCTCCACAATTGTTTCAGATCCCGGAATGTGGGTGTGGACCTCGAGTCACTTTTGGTGACCCAAGAAGGGCCTCCTAATGACGTTCTCTTGCATTGCAATACATTGTTTTCTATATTTCCTTTCTTTATTTATATTTAGTTTTTAATTATTGGAACTTTTGTCATTTTTCATTTGAGTGTTTTCATTTTTCCCGTTCATTTTTATATTTATTTTTTAGGGTTTTTTTTTTAATTTTGTTTTTGTAAGAGTCCTGGTATTTTCAATATTCCCCTCAACAAACGGGACAGGTTAGCCACTTAATTTGTTGTTTAAATGCCCTCCGCACGTGGGGAACCATTCTCCATTGACACCTGGGCAGCTCCAAGGCAGCTTGTGAAGCTACCCTTGTGGAGCCAGGCAGGAGACTGAAATTAGACAGCTTAGGTAGGAAGCATTTGAGAGGGAAATTGTGCATGGCCATTACCATGTATGTAGGGAGGGTTGGTGGACAATCTTATTTGCTTGTGGGCACATGGGAAGAAGAAACATGAAGGAAGAGAATGGGACCCGTGAACGTGCAGTGTTCCAGGAAAGTGGAGATGTTACCAGATCCTGGTGCAAAGGAAACAATGCTATCCACAGCCTGATACATATGCAGGCCTCCCTAGGTTTCCCAGTAATAGTCTGTGCTCTGTTGGAGTCCATCATTTTGGGTTTCCACTGGCTCCATCTGGTGTTCGTTGCTCTTGACTGCTCTGGGTAGAGTGTGTCAAGAGAACATTGAGCTCTCTATGGAGAGCACTACTTAATGACCTGGGAAAAGGAGATGACAGTTCCCGTAACATGAGAAGAAGATGAAGAAAATCATACAAATTCAAAACAAAATAGAAACCGGAGGGCCAAGTTGCATCTCATTCAAAGCTGGGGTTTCCTGTTATGATGGGAGGGTGGTAGTGGTGCTGTGTGTTTGCTTCCAAAGTCACAAAGCCCCCATCATTGTAAAAGTCCCTCGGGTGTTTGAAAGGAAGATCCATTGGAAAGGGCGATGAGTCAAGCGTTTCAGTGGACTCCCAGTGCAAGCCAGGTAGGAACCTGGGCAACCAAAACACAAGGCAAGCAAACAACCTACCTGTGAATCCAACAAAATGGCACACACAGACCCAAATTCCCTTCCTGTATCCTTTTGGCCACAGGTCTCTGAAAGGGCATCGGGTGTAATACAAGGGAGACAAGGGAACCCAGTAGAAATAGGTGGTGAAGGGACTCATTCTCCCAGGATTTGAAGGCAGTCCATTAGCAATCGCTAATTGCTGGGGTAATCGTGTGTGTGTCTGAGGGTTTGCTGGTGTGCACTTGTGTTTCAGTGACAGTGAAACCAGTGGCTTTAGGTCAAGGAAAGAGCGTCTACAGAAAGAGAGGGAACGCATCTACCGGAAGCCCCAGGGTTGCAGCCTTAACGGGGTGGTTGGTGGCTTTCCAATGTCCGATTCTGGCTGGCCTTGTCCAACGGGTGGCTTGTAGCATGAGAGTCGTTGGCAGAGGGCCTCCACAGAGGGTGCCATACAATGTGTGTCCTGTTCTTGATCCCTCGTTCCCAGGCCAGGTTGATCTGAGGGCGCGAGAATCACTTTGAGGGATCCCAGGGGAGGCACAGTTGTGTGAGGATGTCCTTGCAGATCAGAGCCCCTGGGGCCTTGGCCTCCAAGGCCATGAACAACAGCCTGCTAGCTGGTGGACTCCTGCCAGCTTCCACGTGGACACCTTCCCTGGCAGGCGATTTCCCAGAGTGGTGGCTCCGTGTTGCACACATGCCAGGTCCCTTAAAGCTCACCGATAAGAATGGAACAGGCCACCTGTTGACAGGGCAGGCTCCAGGGCTCAAGTACAGACTTGAGACTCCTCTGGACTGGCTGGCCTTGGACCCCAATGTGGCTGCAGCTCTGTTCTTCCCTCCATGTCCTATGTGCAGAAGTGGCAACCCCATGGCTCCAGAGACCTCCCAGACACTCTCAGATCAGGCCGCAGTCTTCTCACCACAGCAAGTGAGCCGTCCTTCCACGTGACATTTCTAGACAGAACAAAAGCCCAGTCTGTGGCAAGGCCAACCTGTCCAGCCACATTTCAGACAATCTAACCCTCTCTGTTCGGGGAGAGAGACAGACAATTCCACTCTCTCTACCGAAGCCACAAGTAGATGTGTCCATAGAACGAGCTGGAAGAATGACACACTAGGGCAAGAAACATGTGGAGGGCTTCTAGCACAAGCTATATGTATGGAGAGACAAACACGATCCACCCATGGGTCTGGACGCATGGAGACATGGAGATACAGATATATTTGTGCATATGTGAATGTGGATAGAGATAGAGATCTATTTGGATAGAAGGGACCACGATAGGAATTCTTTGGTTCCTTCCCCCTTGGAACACAGATGTGTCTTCTACATGGCGGGGGGTGGGGCACTCAAATGACCAAATCTACAATCTCTTCTCTCCCAGGGCATATGGCAAATAGGTAGGGGCAGATTAAAACCCCAAGGAAACAAACCCGCCAATGCCCACCTTATTCTTCCAAATGTTTTGACCCACAATCCTTTCTGGAGGTTCAGTGCCCATACTCTGAGTTGCATAAGCATGATGCTCTGACAGTGTGGACATCTGTGTGTGTCCACTTGTGAGAGAAAGTGTGATAAAGTGGGAGAAATAGACATGGAGAGACAGAGGTCTGAAGAAATAGAGAGAAGGAGAGGTGGGGGAGGCAAAGAGCAAGGGAGGGAGGGATATTCATTGCCAGCACAGTAGGATGAGCCTTAGGTATGAAGTTGGCCACTGCTGAGAACAGTGGGGACAAATTCAATGTGCATGGACTGTCTGCAACTTGGATTCAACTTACATCCCTTGATGAATGCTTGCTCATCAGACACAGTAAATCCAGGCGAAGCTTGATGACTGCCAGCCAGTGTTAGTGCTGCCCCATCAGGTTGTCTGTGCCCAAAGCTGTGAACTGGACTTGGGCATACCAATGGCTTCCACAGACTTTCCCAGGGCCAGGAATCTCTCACATCTCTGAAGACTGGCAGGCATGAGAGGACAGGAGGGAAATGGAACAAATCACAACCAAGAGATCACATTGCAGAGGCAAAAATGGGTTTATTGGACCAAAGGATTATCCCCTCAAGCTTGCGATTCCAGGATGGATTTCCTCCATGTTAGCCCTTGCAAGGGAAAGAGGTGACCCTGCCGTCAGAAGGCCACCGAGAGGCTGACTGGCAACATCTTCTTTCTTCCTGATAATTGAAGGAACTCTGTGGGTAGAGAGGCATGCTGATACATACCAACAAAAGAGAAAACAAATGATAAGTTTGAGGAATGAGCCACAGTGTTACCCTATCTACAATGCCTGCTGAGAGTGGCTGTGGCCGTTCCTGCTGCCATTTTGTGTTCTTTGAAAAGGCTTCCCCGGGACAACGATGCCAGGCAAAGGCCCCAGGGCATTCCAGACTTTGGCTGGGACAGGATCACTCAGAGATGGGAGACTGCAGTCGTCTCCTGTTTTGCTGGTACCCAGCCTATCCCAGCCAGGGTGGATTCGTGACCCTGGGCTCCCATGGTCAAGATGTGTAGTGTCCTGTCTTGGTCTACACGTTCAGCTCCTGGAGATGGGACTTTCTGACTGGGCAGGAGGAAAAGGCATGTGGAGGTGTCTTTCTTTGACCTCACCTCCTTGCTTGGATTTGCTACCAGGGCCAGATTTTCCCTGTCTACAGAGGAAAGGGTGATGGCAGGGAGGAGGCCACATTTGTGTCCTGACAGTGCTTTGTATCAATCAGATTTCGGGGATGGTGCCCATTGCCCGGCGCCCATGGTGCCTTTAGAGGCTTTGTGGAGCTTGGTGCTCATCGGGAAGGCAATGGAGTCCTGCCCACAGGGCAGAAAGGACATCTTTCTTCTGTCTTTCCAAGTGATGGATTCTGCTTTGGGCATCGGTCTTCCTCCAGTACATGCACAATGCTGTCTGTTTCGCCTCCTTGCTGACCCACTGGGACTGCATCTCAGGAAAGATCTGAATGAGTTTGGGGTGGGAAGGTGGAAGCCTCCCTGCTCCTAGGCCTGAGGCCATGTGGAGTCATGCAGCATGGCTAGTAGGGCATGAAACTCCTCCTCGCTGAGGGGTGCTTACAGGGGTCCCGGAGTGTCCACTTGCAGCAAACACCCACTGAGAAAAGATTGTGTGTCTTCTTCCATCTCTGCAGCTGAGAAAATTTCCTCTAAAAAATTTGAGGTTTCTACAGAGGGTTGGTGCTGTGGGTTGAGCGCAGCAGACAGCTCTGCAGTAGGATGTGCCTGCTGCTGCCAGCCAGGGGTCTCAGCATGTGCAGGCTGCAGAACTGCCCCATCCTGAGCCTGTCCTGTGCCCATGATAAGCTGGGACCCCTCTCCCAAGCACTGTGTAGTGCATTTGCTCCCAGGGTGCCCTGCCTCCTTCAAGCCTTGGCAAGGATTGTCAGCTAGATGCTGGGGTAGTCTTGGAAGGGCAGTTGTACCATACCAGGGTACTCGTGTTGCTGCTGGTATTCCCCATGGGATGAGGGGTAAAGAAGAGCATGTGGAATGGAGAGAAACCCTCCCAGAGTCAGTCCCATCAAGGAATGGCTCCTCAGGTCTTCAGCAGCAGGAAATTTGTCTCCTCCCTGCCCACCTTGGGTGGGCGGGACCATCATGGCCCCCAGGGCCTGGTTCACAAGGCCCCCACAGAAAACTGGAGGGGCAAAGCCCATGCAGTGAATGGGAGTTGTCCCTGCAGCAAGGGGCTGGGAGGAAGGAGGATATTCCCAAAGGAATGGACAGAGCCAGCGGAGGAGAGCTTACAGAGACACTGGCCAGGAGGCCTGGTTCCCCTGGGATTGTCACACAAGGACTGGATTTGGGGTGTGCTTCCAGGTCCTTCACGGGGCCACTTCTGCTCTGCCCTGGGTGCCGAGCTCTTCTGTTCTGGAACCAGACCTGGGACAGAGAAGAGATGCCGTGGACAAGAGAAGAAGGGATAGATGTCAGCTCACTTTCCCCCTACCCCCATGTGGGATGTCTCACGGACAAGGCCAGGACTCTCGGTCTGAATCTCAAGGGAACTCTGTCCATAACTTTCACCTGGCCTTTGGAAGCGAGGTGAACACCCAGGGAAATTGTGGACACCTGGCCTGGAGACCATCCCCCTTTGATAGGCTTAAATGACAGGCGCTCACCTCTGCTTGCTGTTCAGTCCCTACGTTGCCCAACTGGCCTCACATCCACATGATCGGTAAGTCTACAAGTACATCTCTTATGGGTCTAGAGGAAGGCATGGGCAGCCAGGAATCCACATCAACAACACTCACATTCAGATTTGGCTCTCCCTCTCCTCCATTTGCTACCTGGGAAGAAGAGTTTTCAGGAACAAGCCCGTTGAGCTTCCCCTGTGTCCAGAGACAAGACTTGTCAGAGTACAGGCCCATGAAGGCCTGCTAGAAGCAGGGTCACTGGCTGTTGTCCCAAAGGAGAGGCTTCCAGAGAGTTTGCCTCCATATACCATAAGGGCGTTTCACAACGCCTATACCAGGAACTACTCTCTGCGGAGCCTTCTCAACCAGAGCACATGGGACCTCTCACCCACCTGCCAATAATCCTTGGGACAATTATCCTGGATGATTAGGTTATCCAGAGATGGTGCGGTTTGAGGGTAGAATCCTTTCCTGACCTGGGGTCTCTACTCTGTTCTCTGCTCCTACGCATGGCAAGCCCCCTGCCCACTCCTCCCGCCCTGGACCTCTGACCAACCACTCTGCACACCACCTTCATGTTTGCCCTTATCTTTTTGTCCCTCTGTGGCCCTGAGATGCCCCAAACCTGCACCTGGATAATCCTGGATTCATTTCCCACTCTGAGGATGGCCTGGCTGCTCAGGTACACACTTTGATTTGGCATGTGGGAGTACGATACTGGGAATCAGTGTGCAGTGGATTCTCAGCAAGCTGGGCCCCACACTTCTGGGGTCCTCAAAGGTCTCAGCATAGGAAACCTGAGTCCACAAACTGACAGAATCACATTATTGGACCTCAGACAATGAGTTGTCTGACACACATCAGAGGGGAAAACCTAACCCCCAGAATCCTGGCTGATCAGGATCCCATAGACCACAAACCCTCAAAAACAGCAGAACATAAAGAAACTCTGCCCCCAAACAGAATACTAGGAACCTGAACCCTGGGACACCACTGAAACAATTTGTCACTGTGCAGGGGAGTCACATGGATATGGGGTGGAAAAGGAGCCCTCACACCACAAGCTGGCCAGGCCAGTGTGACACAAGGCAAGTGAGTCCAGAGAACACGAGGCTTGCCATGTGCCAAGAAACCACAAGTCTTTAATGCCAGCTGAGCATTGTGAAATTTACTCAACTGGACAGCAGGATCATCATGTGCCTTTTGACTTGCAGACCAAGAAAGGAGCTCTGGGATAGGCAAAGTAGACACCTGGACAGAGGGCTCGCTATGTGTCCTTGGACCTGGAGGCTAACAACCCAGGTTAGCACGTTGCTAACAATTCACTTAGACAATGTGATCACCATGTGCAGTTGGAACTGAGCCCTGTACCACTGCTCTGCATTCAGCCGAGATGTTCCCTGGACAGTGGCCTCACCTCGTGTCCTTGGACCTGGAGACAAACATATCACTATGCTGGGAGAAGCAGATACCTGTACAGAAAACTCACCATGTGCCTTTGGACATGGAGAACAACAGTGCAGCTCTGTGTTATGCCAAGCAGACACCAGGTTAACAGGCCCCCAATGTGCCCTTGGACCTGGAGACAAACAACTCAGCTCTGGTCTAATCCAAGTAGGCACCTTGACAGCAGGCTCAAACTCTTCCCTTGGATCTGGAGACAAACAGTGCAGCATTGCTCTAGGCCAAGAAGTCACTTTCACAGTGGGCTCAATCTGTCCTTGGCCAACATGGAGAGGGGGCTCACCATGTGCTCTTAGACCTGGCGATCAACAACATATCTCTGTGCTATGGCAAGCAGGAATCTGAACAGAAGTCAGCTTCTCTGCTAGGCCAAACAAGCACCTGTTTTGAGGTCCCATAATGTGCCTTTGGACCTGAAGAGCAAGAACTCATATTTGTGCTGGGCCAAGCAACCAGGACTGAGGGATCATGATGTGTTCATGGACCTGCAGACCAACAATGGAGCTCTGTGCTAGGTGAAGCAGGCACCTTGACAGTGATATCACTATTTGCCCTTGTACCTGGAGACCAAAACTGAAGCTCTGTGCTAGGCCAAGCACACACCTGGACAGAGGGATCAATGTGTGCTCTTGGAACAGGAGACCACTAACTCATCTCTGTGCTAGGCCAAGCAGGCACCTGGACAGCGGGCTCACCATGTGCCCTAGAATGTGGATCCTTCCCCTCAGAGCACAGGGCACTCAAACCCTGGGATTTCCAGTTGGTCTCAGGCTATGAGACCTCCAAAGCTGCTCAGTACTACACCTGTGCCTCCACTGGTCCTTTGGCCACATAGGAGCTTTCAAACCAAGAGCCCTCCAGTCATGCTTAGTACTGCACTAAAAGACACTGGGACAATAGCCTGATCCAACATCCTCTGATTGGGTGCCTTCCAACTGTGCCAAAAAGTGAGCATTCAAGTCAATTCTCACCTGGGATTTGCTCCAGGGAAATGAGTTTTAAGCTCAGGTGATGTGCAAATCCCAGTGAGCTGGTGCCCACAGCTGATTACCTCTGTGCTGGAATGGGAAGGGCCTAGATCTGTGGCTCCTGGGCTGAGCTCAGTCAAGGCAGTGTGCTCATAACACCTGGGCATAAATGGATGGAATCAGGAGGAAGCTCCTTTGGGGGTGAGAAGTGAACTTCAGGGGCTTGAGAAATGGGCGGCTTGCATCCTTAAGATAGATGGTGCCTCAGGTGATTTGAGGGTGCTGTTTTCAGGAGCCAGTGTGGAGGCTGGTAGAGTGCAGTTCACTTAGATGTAAGGGGGCAGTGGGTCGCTTATGTGATCCCAACACTTAGAATCTCCTGTGCTTAGCTGCTCAGACCCTGCTCACAATACCTTGGTTACACAAACATGAGGCTCCTGGGAGGGCTGGCACCCAGAGCTGCTCACCCCTTGAATCCTTATTCCTTCATTTGTAAAATGGGGGTAACTTTTTTGGGAGGTGGTTGTGTGAGCAGGAGGCAGGAGATGGCAGATTTGGGGAGGGGATCTACAAGGGCAGGTGACAGATGCCGCCCAGAGGAGAGAGGGAAGAAGGGCGGGTGAGACTGTGAGCGTGGTCGTTGTCCTGGCCTTTCCCGCCCAAAGGCAAAACATCAGCTTTGGGAGGACCCCAGTGTGGGAGTTGCCTCTGTCCCATACCTGGCCTTCTCCGCCCCTAAGGATCACAGGGCATCATAGCCCAGCACCTGCCGAGTCACAGACCAGCACCAGATCCCTCCTGCCTCCTTCACTGCTGCTTGACACCCACAGGCAGGGTTCTGGGGTCTTTAGGGAAGCTTGGAACTCCAGCGACCAGGGTGGGACTGCTAGTTTGAGGGACTATTCCGAGATGTGCTGACAGGCAGAGAACAACTACAGGTAGGTATGGAGGTAGAGCGTTAGACTTATACAGATTCACAGGAAGCCATAAGGTAGTTCAGAAAGGTCCCTTCACAGAGCCACCATTCACTCCTTCTGATTGTTTCCAATCATTCAGCAATTACAAATAAACCCGCAGTGAAAATCGTGCTCTCATTACCTGGGACCCCAGTAACACAGATATGATTTCTCTTTATGGAATCATTCACTTCTCCAAGTATCCCTTTATGACCTAAAACATTTCTTTCTCTCTTCTTCTCAGCCCTCTATTTTCCATCATTTCTTCTTCTATAGCACTGATTTGTTCTTCTGCATCATTCTACACTTTGTGTAGCTTCCACTTGGACTGTACCTGAGTAATAGCATTTTTAATGTTGGCCTGAGTAGATTTTACTTCTTTTATGTCTACAGTAAGGGATTCTCTAGTGCCTTCTATGCTAGTTTCAAGCCCAGCTAGAATCTGTGTAATCATTGTTTTCAATTCTAGTTCAGACATCCTACTTATGCCCATATTAATTATATACCTGGTAGTGAATACTACATCCTGTTCTTTCTTTTGGAATGAATTTCTCCATCTCGTCATTTTCTCCAGGAAGAAAAGAAGTGAAAAAGACAGAAAAAATAACAATAACAATAATAGCAGAGAAAAACAACAACAACCAAAAAGAGAAACAATTAATCTAACAAAATAAAGTATGCCCTTGTTGTGTTTTGATCAGCTTTCCAAAGAATTTAGATGCCAAAATAAGAAAATGTATAAAAGTTTGAAAGGAAATATACATGATTTACATTAAAATAGACATTAAAAAGAATTAAAAAGAATTGAAAAATAGGAAAATAACTGAAAAATAATAAAATATATGAATAAAAATGCAAAGAATGCCATATACTGTTTTCCCCAAGAGCTGACGCTTTGCAGCCCTCTTTGATCAGTTAACTTGGTGTGAGCGAGTTGTTTGTGGGAAACTTCTGGGCGAGGAGCCCGTTGAGATGATTCTCAAGTGGACTTGTCCTAGGGGAATAGCTCTCCTAGATTGCACATGGAGGCATGGCTGGGTGTATGCTCCCCCAGCCTCCAGTAGGTGGCACTGTTTTGCTCCCTGCAAGGTTTCAGAGCTGATGGGTAGGATGAATGTGGCAGTGCCCCCCTTTCTAGCCCTGGAGCTGAAAATTCCGTCCCCCCACTCTTCAGTGAACCCTCTCATGACAGCAGTGAATCAGTCTTCCCTTCCTGGTTTCCATCAGAACTCTGTGTTCACCTGCCTGTGGCTGAGCATTTTAACTCAGGCATGTGACAGAGTTTCAAAACTCCAAATGTTCAACATGGACCCCAACAATTCTCCCTGTTCAGGATCTCCTGTGCTGCTGCTATTTGCCACCCTATCCCAGGAAAGTGACCACGTTACCATGCAGCGTTCGCAGTTTATGGCAACACAGAGCAGAAAACCGGCACCTAGTCTGACTGTTCTCAGCCTGCTTTCCCGTTCCTACAGTTGGGTCATTAGGTAGCTCTATTATTAAATTTTTGATGTCTGGGAACTCTGCCACAATCAGGCACCGCCCATTCTTCTCGGAACCGTGGGGATCCTGGGACCACTCTGTCACACCTGGGATCCTTGCTGGCCTCCACATGAGCACATTGAAGCCAGGCACATCCCCCACTGTATCAGACTTCTAAAAGTTACGACTTTGTGCTCTGATGCATAAAATACTTCACAGAAGCCTCTTCAAGCAGGATCCCTCCCTTCCACCATGTCCTCGGCTATATCACACAGGATGCAAACTTTCCAGCTGCTACGTTCCAAAGCTTCGCATCTTTTCTACTTGTGGACTTGCACCATTTGTTTTCTCACATCTCTGATTTCTTAGGTGTTGAGAATGATTTGATAACATCATAGTTGTATCCGAGGGACAAGACAAATTTAGGCACCCCCTGTGTCCCCACCATCTTAACTTAGTCACATACACCTGAAGGACCAGATTTCTGATTCTGATTGGCTGGATAAGATTTAGGCCTGGTACAGAGGACTCCTTGTCCCCAAGGCATCCCTCCCTCACACATGCCCAGCAGATGAGCAGAAGTGCCCCACAAGCTCAGGATGCTCTCCTATCTTGAACCCACACATCACCTGCTCCAGTACCCTGCTGGGCCCACAGATACTGAGGTGCCTGAACTTGATGCCTGCCAGGGGCAAGGCTCAACAGCACCCCATTGTTTGCTCAGCATCCCTAACACTGACAGGCTCTCTCTAGTTGTGTGTTGGAATACAAGATTCAGGAACAGAGAGGGGCTGGATTTTTGCAACATACTGATTTCTAACTTACGTTTCCTATTGGTTTCTAATCTAATTGTTTTTTAGGTGTAATCGGACTAGATCTAAATATGGCCACATGAAAAGTTGGAATGTTTTAATTATACCTAGACCGAACTTTGAAAACCAAATGAAAGCAGTGTCACTGTCCTGTGTAATGGGCTCCATTTGTGACAGGTGTTTTCCTGCATTGAAAAGTCAGCTGTAACGCTTTCTTTCCTGTTCATTTGTTTAAGTAGATTTAACATACAGTGTCATATTAATTTCAGTGGTATAATACAGTGAATCGACAAATCTGTACCTTCCTGAGTGCTCATCATGATAAGCGCGCTCTTCATCCCTTTTTCTCTTCCTCCCATCCCCCACCCACCTGCCCGCTGGGAACCATCTATTTGTTCTCTAGTTAAGTCTGTTCCTTCGTTCGTCTCTCTTTTTTCTTTGATTGCTTGTTTTGTTCCTTAATATTCCACATAAGAGTGAAATTATAGGGTATCTGTCTTTCTTAGACTTATTTGGCTTAGGGTTATACTCTCCAGCTCTATGCATATCATTGCAAATGGCAAGATTTTTTCCTCCTTGATCACTGAGTAATATTCCCTTGTGTGTATATACCACATCTGCTTTATCCATTCATCAGTCAATGGACACAGAACTGCTTCCATAATTTGCTGATTGTAGATAATGGTGCTAAAAACTAGGGGTGCGTGTAATCCTTTGATTGAGTGTTTTTGTATTTTGGAGGTAAATACCCAGTAGTGCGATTGCTGGGTTATATGGTAGTTCTACTATTAACTTTTTGAGGAACCTCCTTAACGTTTTCCACATTGGCTTCACCAGCTTGCAATCCCACCAACAGTGTAAGAGTGTTCCCCTTTCCCTGCATCCTTGACAACATCTGTTGTTTCCCAAGTGGAAACACTCCTTCCAGACACCTGGTGTTACAGAGCAAAGAGTTGTGTAACACCTGGTGTTACAGAGGCCTTCTGCCTCACTTTTGATGAGATTATTTGATTTTGAGGTGTTGAATTGTATAAATTCTTTATATATTCTAGGTACTAACCCTTACAATAATTTAGAGATGGAAAGTGAATTAAATAAATTCTCAAAATGATTTATAAGCTTCTTTTGTTGTTGTTGACTGACATCTTTAGCAACTTATTCTGAGGAAAATTTGGAAAAATTTAATGGCCATGCAACTGGACATGTACATTCCTGAATGTGTTCCTTCACTTATGATATAACAGTGAGAATTTTCATCAATGCTGACATGTTCCTTCCAATTTAAAAAAAAAAAAGGACTCTCTCTGTCTTCTTTCATGCCATTAGCCAAGATTGGTCACATAAACTACATGGAAATAACACAACCCTGAACACATCAGTCATCTCTACAAGGGGTTGATTAAAACCTGGCATTTCTTTGCTCTGTAACACCAGGTGTCTGGAAGGAGTGGTATATAATCTAGCTGACAATGACTAGAGCTTGTTATGGGTAAGTCAGCAGTAAGTCGGTCCTGAATTGTGTGTCCCTCCACAGTTGGCATCTCAGTACCATCCATGGAGCAGAACAATAATACTTCTCAGTTATGGGCTTACTAAAATATTTTCACTCCCCCTAATCATTAGAAGCATGGTCACTCCCTTGTCCACATAGGCACTGATTTTATTCAAGCCTCTCTTGCAGCACCTGAGGGCCCACTCAACAGCACACACTGTCCCCTCCCAGAATCATTGTGGCCATTTTCCCAGACTAAAAGGACAGAGAACCCAGTGCCAACACCTGGCATGCCACAGGTACTCAAAAATATTGTGACATGAAGCATACATGATAAATCAAGGCATCATCTCTACTTTGATATACACAGACCTCAGATTTGAATCTTTGTCCCTGGGTGTGAAGTTCCTGTGAGCAGAGCCAGCATATCATCCTCTGGAGCCTTGTCGTATCCCTTACCGTCAAAGCCACTACAACCTTGGCCAAAGTAGACACGATTAAATAAATGCATATGGAATGATGGAGCATAGTCTTACATTTCTGGCTTCATAATTCCCAACTGTGCAAGGATACCAAGGATTGACTATCAGTCAAATTTTATCAGAGATACCAGCCTCCTTCTGCTTCTGTGCTCAGATTTACAGCCTCTCCAGCAGTGGCTCTCAGGTCTCCCTCTTTTTCACAGTAATAACTGTAGAGCTTTCCACCTGCAAATTTCCTTCACAATCAGAGTGATCTTCCTGCCTGTGTTTTCATCACCCCATGCCTCTCTGCTCAGCAGCTGCCTGCTCCCACAGGGACTCAGCCCTGCCAGTATCTTCTGACCATTCTCTTAACCAACTGTCAAGAACCATGTCAGGCACCAAAGGTTTATTGTCATTGGGGGTGAAAAGCTACAACCACAGGGCAAAACTATTGTGAATGAAAAGGGAACCCCGGACCTGCTTCTGCCCTTAACATATGTGATTTAAAGAAGAAGCTAAGTTGTGAAAAAATGTGTAAAACTGGTTTCATGAGGACTGCAGTCAGTGGTCACTATGGTTAATCATATTTTATTGTATATTTGAAGGTTGCTAGGACAAAATTCTTAAATGTTCTTTTCACAAGAAAACATGAAACTGTGGGGAGAGATGCTAACCAGAATGAAGTGGTGATTATTTCACAATATATACAGATATCACTCTGTCATATACCCAAAAGGAATATAATAATACCTGTTAATTATACCTCAATTATTACAAATAAATGAATAAAACAGGAATTGGCAAGATGTAAAGTCAGTGAAACAAAAAATAACTGCTTTTACTCATGCAATTGTAGGTGAACCAGGAAAAGTGGAAGTCAATGAAAAGAACTCTGGATGTGAAAATCAGGGAAGACTTCACAGAGGAGGAATTCCACCAGATTAAGAACAGAGGCTATCCGGTTTGAGAAGGTAGGACCTGGTGGGAGTGTATGTACACCTACATGTCTCAATCTGGACACTGCAAATAATCTTCCTTCATTTTAAACAAAACATAATCATCCCTTGAGAGGGATGAAAGCCCCTTCTCCCTTCCTAGGCTTCCAGGCTCTTCTTTCTTCCAGTCAATTTCTGCAAAATCCCCTCCTCAATACAGCCCAGGACCCATCTCTCTGTGTGTTCTCTTCTGGTCAATCCACACCCCTGACTACTGACTGCGTCACACGGCTGGCATTTTAGTGTAGACTGTTGTAGTCTCCAACCCCATTTATTATTTCCTTGTCACATCATGTTCTTCGGATCGCTTTGCTCACTTTCTCTCCCTAATGAACTGAATCCTCAAGTTTTTAGTGGTTTGTCTAGGAAGGTATGAATATGCACGGTACATTTTTTATTAAACAAATGACAAATTTTTAACAATGTAAAGATGAATTACAAGTATAATTTAAACTACAAATCACACAGGTCTTACAATGAAATCCTTAGGGGGTAGGGCTCACCTAGGATTCTTACCATGAAGTACAAAATACACTTATTTATCCTTAAAGTGAAAATTAAGGCATTATTCAAATTTCCTTCATTGTGTCTTCACCAGATAATCTTCCCAACGATAACCTTTCTAAGAAAACTGATAGAGAGCTCATTGCCAATTTAGAGCAATATTGTCAAGCAACATGTTCGCATTTCCACCATTAAGGGCTGCATGCATTACAAGCTCTCGAATGTACCTCAAATCTGATAGAAAACTCAATAGCAGGGTTTTGTTAATTTTTTAATTAAATTCAATTTATTAAACACATATAGCATTTTTACTTTCAGAAGTATTCAGTGATTCATCAGTGGCAGATAACACCTAGTGCTCATCCCATCAAGTGCCCTCATTAATGCACATCATGCAATTACCCCATCTCCCTACCAGCCCTCCAGGAACCATCAATCTGTTCCCTACAGTGAAGAATCTCTTGTGATTTCCCTCCCTCTCAAATTTTCTCTTATTTTACTTTTCCTTCCATTCCCATATGTACATCTGTTTGGTTTCTTAAATTCCACATATGAGTGAGATCATATGATATTTTTCTTCCTCTGACTGACTTATTTCACTTAGCGTAATACCCTCTAGTTCCATGCATGGCATTGCAAATGGCAAGATTCATTCTTTTTGATGGTGGAGTAATATTCCATTGAGTATATACAAATGGCCAAAGACACCTGAGAAGATGCTCTACATCAGTCAGCATTAAAGAAATACAAATAAAAACCACAATGAGAGACCACCTCACACTGGTAAGAATGGCTAAAATTAACAAGAAAGGAAACAACAAATGTTGGTGAGAATTGCAGAGAAACGAGAACCCCTAACAATGTTGGTGGGAATGCAAGCTGGTACAGCCACTCTGGAAACAGTTTTGGACGTTCCTCAAAAAGTTAAAAATAGAACTACCTGGGTCATCCGGGTGGCTCAGTCGATTAAGCATCTGCCTTTAGCTTAAGTCACGGTCCCAGGGTTGGGATCGAGCCCCACAATAGGAGCCCTGCTCAGCGGGGAATCTGCTTTCACTCTGCCCCCACCTGATGCTTGCTCTCTCAAATAAATCTTACCAATCTCAAAAAATATATATATATCTACATTATGACCCAGCAACTGCAATACTCGGTATTTATCCAAAGGATAGAAACATTATGATTCAAAGAGGCACTGGTATCCCCAAAGATTATAGCAGAAATGTCCACAATAGCCAATATATGGAAAGAGCCGAGGTGTCCATGGGCACATGAATGGAGAGAGAAG
The DNA here is from genome assembly GCF_037043125.1 of Eumetopias jubatus. Classification (NCBI taxonomy): domain Eukaryota; kingdom Metazoa; phylum Chordata; class Mammalia; order Carnivora; family Otariidae; genus Eumetopias; species Eumetopias jubatus. Next base: position 322,937 of record NW_028274836.1, on the reverse strand, counting down.
ATGTGGTATATATCAATTTTATATATAGCAATTTTAAGCTCATCTCTTTTAATTAACAGTTGACTCCACCCAAGTACAACAGAATATCTACTCTTTCAACCCTTTCTTCTGATTCTAGGGTAACAGGAGAAACGATTGAAGTTGGCATTTTTAGCCTCTGGTGAAGGGGCTAAATGCATTCATAGTCTGTATTACCAAGACCCAAGGAAAAAAATCCACCCACCACCTGTTTCCCCCTTAACATTTTTTAAGTTAAGGGAGAACTAGAAAACACTATCAGAGCCCCCTACCCCCCCTCCACCACACCACTTATCTCAGCTAAAGATTCAAACTGGAGCCGGCCTCCAGTCCTTTCTTCAACAGCTCCAACCAGAAGAAAGTGGCAAACCTAGTGGAGAACAAACAACCCTGAAGTGTGAGTCCTGGGCATGGAAGTGGTCCTTTCTCCTGCACTGACCGGGTGACTGCATCTGGTTATGACAGCCAGTAGTCTCAGCAGTAACCTTTTATCAGATCTACCTTTTATCCAGTTTCCCCCTGAGGTCCTAAACAGTAAGAATGTCTGCAGTGGATAAAGGCATCGATAGGGGAAAGAACATTCCATGAACTTTAATCAATGACTAGGGCTGTAAAAGGAAGAGGATGACCCCAGGAGAGTTTTCCCACCTCTAGCAAAGGCTTTCACCAATCAGGCAGTTAACTGTGGTGCTAGCCTCCTTGTACCCAGGTCCTGTGCCCTCTTGTTTTGCCCATCTCTCCAGAGGACAGGAAGGGAGGCTTCAGTTAGTGCATGTCAAGTGCAGTTCCTGGTGGGGATGAGCTGGTGAACCCCCCACAGATCCTGGGAGGACCCCCAAACCTTGAGCACTTCCTCTGCTCAGGTCTGGGTACTGGTCAGAACATGGGAAGCTGGACCAGGGAGGAAGAGGGGGTGAGGTGAGGAAGTGCTCCTGAGGGTATTTGCAGGAGCCCTGTCCTGGCTCAAAGGCCAGCTGTCCCCATGGGGAGAGGCAGGCACACAGGAGACACCTGCCCTGACAGGAAACAAAAGCCAAGTGCCCACCATCAGCGCTGGTGCCCTGAGAGCCATTTGGGACCCCCAGGAATCCAGTGCCCGCTGCTCTCCCTCTGCCCAATAACTCATGCCCATTGGTGCCCTCTGTGCTGCTTCCCAGCAGGGCTGATGGACTTGAATGTGGGAGGGAGGTGGCTGTAGCTCTCCTATTTTTTTCATGGTCACAAGTATATTTATTTAGGAATGCATTGCTTTTATAGTCTAAAAGTTACAGTAAAATACTAAATCTCAATGTTTTGTTTGTGATTTGTGTGTGTGTGTGTTTAATTATGTTCAATTAGCCAACATGTGGCTCTTTTTTCAAGGGCATCTCTCTCTTTATTTGTTCCCTGGGTATGAATTCCAGGACTCTTGGCTACTTCCAGAACCCTCCCCACTCCCACAGTGCTGTCCAAGCTGAGGGATCGCCTTCCGTCTGCTCTTCTCTGCAATCCTCTCTGCCCTGATTCCTCTTCTGTTTCTGCAACTTCCCCTGTGGTGCCCTTTTCTGGTTCTTGAGTTTGCTACTTGCCCATCCTCGGGTACCATTTGAAAATAAAGAAAATATAGGGCACCTGGTTGGCTCAATCATTAAGTGTCTGCCTTCCGCTCAGGTCATGATTCCAGGGTCCTGGGATCGAGGCCCACATTGGTCTCCCTACTCGGCAGGAAGTCTGCTTCTCCCGCTCCCTCTCCCCCTGCTTGTGTTCCTGCTCTCGCTATCTGTCTCTCTGTCAAATAAATAAATAAAATCTTTTAAAAAATAAAGAAAGAAAATATAAATAAAATACCTATATACAAATACATACTAAGTCTTTCCCAGCTGGGAGAACCAATGTCTGCTGACCTGCTCTAGCTGCTAGAGATTGAGTCGTAAGAAACACCTACTGAGCTCCTGCCCTCACGGAATTCCCAGTCTTCCTGTTTCATGTTAGGCTTTCACAAATCTTTGTCCCCATGTTGCAGATGCACTGATGAAGTCACTTAGTTTGATTTGCAATTAAAAGTAGCTGGTAGGGCGCCTGGGTGGCTCAGTCGATGGAGCGACTGCCTTCAGCTCGGGTCATGATCCTGGAGTCCCGAGTCGGGCTCCCTGCTCGGCGGGGAGTCTGCTTCTCCCTCTGACCATCCCCCGTCTCATGTGCTCTCTTTCTCTCTCATTCTCTCTCTCTTTCAAATAAATAAATAAATAAATCTTTCTTTAAAAAGTAGCTGGTAATTGAAGATTGTGAATTTTCAATTTTATTTACTTTTATGGAATTGTCTTATGTATAAATTCAAGTCTGCATTAACCAAGAAATGAATCGGTTTTATTTCTCAGGTTAGACCACTTCTTTAGTAGAAGCATACATTGGTGCTAATATCAGAGAGAAATAGAAAACACTTTGCTGAAGCCATGATCATAGAAACATATAAAACCAAACCACACAACCTGTGTCAGATGCTCTAATCAGTTAGGGACAGTGATGTGGGTCAAAGAGAAAAAGAAAGGGAAGCAGGAGGAATCCACAACAAGAGAACATTTAAACACATCAAAGGAAGTGGTGCATTTAGTTTCATCTCATTTATACATGTTTATGCTCAAGATGCTACAGCTTGTGGAGTGTTTCAACAGCACACCTCAGGGGATCCCTTGGCATGCCTGCCCCCAAAGGTATGAAATTCGATTGGGACCCGGTGGGTGCATGAGAACTCCCCTCCCTGTACTTCCCTGAGCAGAGATACAATTTCTGGTGCAGGACAAGTGCTTCAGTCACTGCCCTGTAACCCCAGTCCTGTCCAGTGCTGCTCATCATGAAAGACTCTCAGTCTCTGTGACTAAACTTCAACGTGTTCCCAACATGGAAAGAGTGAAGGACATTTCTAGTTTCATCAGGCCCCTTAAACAATCACTATTAAAAGGATTCAAAATCAAAGAGAGCTGGATTGAAAGCCAAATAGTGTGAATTTATATCACCTTCTTGGCACTTTTTTTTTGAAACAGTGTTATAATCATAACATTGTTATTGAATGTATCAGTACATGGTTATTGAATATGTGGAAACAGAAACACAGGTTTCCTGGACTAGGTTTAACTAAAGGAAGTGTTGTACAAATAGAACAGGAGACCAGACCATGGAACCTCATCCTGTATTACTTAAATGAAAATCTATAGGTGCATAATGCTGATAACAGCATATGATTTTATGCAAAAGAACTGGCATCTCTTTTAAATGAGAGGTTTTTTTTTTTGCATTACATATGGGAATATAAGCATTTGTACACTTCATTTTTTTTTTGTTTTGTTTTTTAGAGTGTTAGGGGGAGGGGAAGAAGGAAAGGGAGAGAGAATTTTAAATAGATTCCACACTCAGCTTTGATCCCAATGTGGGGCTCCATGTTACAACACCTGAGCCAAAATCAAGAGTGAGACACTTAAACAACTGAGCTACCCAGGCTCCCAGAGCCTTGGTACACTTATAAAAAATGTTAGAAACTTTGTTGTACCAAATGTCTTTTACCCGAATGGGTATACATTAAATGAAGTACATTTCAAACAATGGGTTTTAGAACTCTGATGGTTACTAGGCATGTTCTATGTATAATTCAATTGAATCAGACAAGCTCTAAGCAGGAAAGTTGAAGATATCCAGGCAAAAAGAATGATTATTTTTTAGGATAGGAACCACTGGTGGCGTGGAGAACAGAGAAGAACCCCTTTCTGAAGTTCATCAAAACTTAACAGCCACGAAAGTTCTGTGACATGTCTGTCTACTGTGGGTGGAAATGAAATCTCACAAACCTTATCTAAGATAAAGATTGGAATTAATCCAGGAATTTTCTCCTTTCAAATGTGCTAAGTTTATGTTTCTTTATGCATCATTGTTTTGCATTTTATATTTGTATGTTATATATGTTTGTGTTATATGTATGGATATATATGATAATTTTTCCAAGGAGAATTCAGTTATATTGCTTTATTAATTAATCAACAGCAGGATTGCTCATTGATACAGATTAAAAAACAACAACAACTCATAATTGTTTCCAAACAGGTACACTGAGAACCATTTCCATAAATGCAAAGTGAAAAGAGATGTCCAGTTTTCCCAGCACCATTTATTGAAGAGACTGTCTTTTTTCCATTGCATATTTTTACCTACTTTATCAAAGATTATTTAACCATAGTGTTGAGGGTCCACATCTGGGCTCTCTATTCTGGTCCATTGGTCTATATATCTGTTTTTGTGCCAGTACCATGCTGTCTTGGTGATCACTGCTTTGTAATATAGTTTGAAATCAGGCAACGCGATGCCCCCAGCTTTACTTTCATTTTCAATATTTCCTTGCAGATTTGGGATCTTTTCTGATTCCATACAAATTGTAGGATTGTTTGTTCCAGCACTTTAAAAAATGTCATTGGAATTTTGATTGGGATGGTTAGAAAGTATAGATTGCTCTGGGCAGTGTAGATATTTTAACAATATTTATTCTTCTGATCCAAGAACATGGAATGTTTTTCCATCTTTTTGTGTCTTCTTCAATTTCTTTCATGAGTGTTCTGTAGTTACTAGAGTGTAGAACTTTTACCTCTTTGGTTAGGTTTATTCCGAGGTATCTTATGATTTTTGGTGCTATTGTAAATGGAATAGGTCCTCTAATTTCTCATTCTACAGTTACACTGCTAGTGTATAATAAAGCAACTGATTTCTGTGCATTGAGTTTGTATCCTGCCACATTACTGAATTGCTGTATGGGTTCTAGTAATTTGGGGATGGAGTCCTTTGGTTTTCGCATATAAAGTATCATGTCATCTGCAAAAAGAGAGAGTTTGACTTATTTTCCCAATTTGAATACATTTTATTTCTTATTGTTGTCTGACTTCTGTTGCTAGGACTTCAAGTACTATGTTGAACAATAGTGGCGAGAGTGGGCATTCTTCACATGTTCCTGATCTTAAGGGAAATGTTCTCAGCTTTTCCCCATTGAGGATGATATTCAATGTGAGTTTTTCATAGACGGATTTTATGAACTTGAGGAATGTCCCCCTATCCTTATACTCTGAAGACTGTTAATCAGGAAAGGATGCTGTATTTTGTCAAATGCTTTTTCTGCATCAATTGAGAGGACCATATGGTTCTTCTCTCTCCTGTTTAATGTGTTCTATCACATTGATTGATTTGCGAATGTTGAACCACCCTTGCATCCGGGGACAAGTCCCACTTGTTCATGGTGGGTGATCCATTTAATGTATTGTTGGATCCTATTAGCTATGATTTTTCTTGAGAATTTTGGAACCCATATTCATCAGGGATATCCATCTGAAATTCTCCTTTTTGATGGGGTCTTTCCCTGGTTTGCACATTAAGGTAATGCTGGCCTCATAGAATGAGTCTGGAAGCTTTCCTTCTGTTTCTATTTCCTAAAACAGCTTCAGGAGGACAGGTATTATTTCTTCCATGAATGTTTGGTAGAATTCCCCAGGGTATCCATCAGGACCTGGACTCTTGTTTTTTTGGGGAGGTTTTTAGTCACTGCTTACCTCAAAAAATTAAAAACAGAACTACCCTATGACCCAACAATTGCACAACTGGTTATTTACCCCAAAGACACAGATGTAGTGAAAAGAACAGCCATATGGACCCCAATGTTCATAGCAGCAATGTCTGCAATAGCCAAACTGTGGAAAGAGCTGAGATCCCCTTCAACAGATGAATGGATAAAGAAGATGTGGTCCCTATATACAATGGAATATTACTCAGCCATCAGAAAGCATGAATACCCAACTTTTACATCAGCATGGATGGGACTGGAGGACATTATGCTAAGTGAAATAAGTCAAGCAGAGAAATCCGATTATCATACGGTTTGACTTATTTATGGAACATAAGGAAGAGCATGGAGGATATTAGTGGGTGGAATGGAAAAATGAAGGGGAGGGAATTGGGGGAAGTGCCTGACCATGAGAGACTATGGACTCTGAGAAATAAACTGAGGGTTCTAGAGGGGAGGGTGTGGGGGGATGGGTTATCCCGGTGGTGGGTATTAAGGAGGGCACGTACTGCATGGAGCACTGGGTGTTATACGAAAACAATGGATCATGGATCACTACATCAAAAACTAATGATGTACTGTTTGGTGACTAACATAATATAATAACATAAATTAAATAACAAAAAATTAACACAAAGTGAATTCTCTTAGACAGTTCAGTATCCAATAAGGGAGATATATTAAAAATATTCTATGTTTGCTACACAAACAAATTGTCCTTTGCAGCTAAAATTAGATCCTTTGTCACCACTTAAGGTTTTCCTTTTTTAAGATTTTATTTTAATTCCAGTTAGTTAATGTACAGCGGAATATTAGTTTCAGGTATACAATATGGTGATTCAACACCACATACAGGGGCGCGTGGGTGGCTCAGTCGTTAAGCGTCTCCCTTCGGTTCAAGTCATGGACCCAGAGTCGTGGAATCGGGCCCTGCATCGGGCTCCCTGCTCCGCAGGGAGCCTGCTTCTCCCTCTCCCACTCCCCCTGCTTTGTTCCCTCTCTCACTGTGTCTCTCTTTGTCAAATAAATAAATAAAATCTTAAAAAAAAAACACTTCAATACAACACCTGGTGCTCATCGCAAGTGCACTCCTTAATTCCTATCTCTATATAAAAAATCCCCCACACCGTGCCCTCCTGACCATCAGCTTTTTCTCGAGACTTAAGGGTTTTTTATTGGTTTGCCTCTCTCATTTTTCCCCTTTGCTCTCAAGTGTCTTAAATTTACATGTGAGTTAAATCATTTGGTATTTATCTTTCTCTGACTGATTTATTTCACTTAGCTTAATACTTTTAGCTAAATTCATGTCATTACAAATGCTAAGAGATTATTCCGTTTTTATGGGCAAGTAATATTAATGTATTAGTACATATATTTTTTCATTAATATAAATGTGAATCTATTTCTGTGTTCTTTATTCTGTTCCATTAATCTATGTGTCCGTTTTTATGACTGTACCATATTACATTGATTATTACACATTTGTAATATAACCTGAAGACTGGAATCGTGATGCCTCCCATTTTGTTTTTGTTTTTCCTTTGTTTTTAAAATTTATTTTTATTTTATTTTATTTATATATTATGTTCAATCAGCTAACATGTAGTACATCATTATTTTTTGATGTAGTGTTCAATGAATCATTGGTTTCTTATAATGCCAAGGGCTCATCACAATACATGTCCTGGTTGTTTTTCTTTTTCAAGATTTCTTTGGCTATTAGGGATCTTTTGTGATTCCATACAAAATTTTGGATTCCTCGCTCTAGCTCTGAGAAAAGTGCTGTTGGTATTTTGATAGAGATTTCATTAAATGTGTGGATTGCTTTGGGTACTATAGACATTTTCACAATATTAATTCTTCCATCCATGAACATAGAATGTCTTTCCATTTATTCATGTCATCTTCAATTTCTTTCACTCCATGTTTCGTAGTTTTCATAGTACAGGTCTTTGACCTCTCTAGTTAGTTTTATTCTTGGGTATCTTATGATTTTATGTTCAATTGCAAATAACAGTGTTTCCTTACTTTTTCTTTCTGCTGCTTCATTTTCAGTATATAGAAGTGTAACAGAGATCTGCACATTCATTTTGTATCCTGTGATTTTACTAAACTAAATGATAGTTTTTGTGTGGGATCTTTAGGGTTTTCTGTATAGAGTATGATGTCATCTACAAATTGTGAAAATTTTACTTCCTTCTACCCAATTTTGACCTCTTTATTTGTTTTTTTGTGATCAACTGATTTTTTAATTTTTTATTGTTATGTTAATCACCATACATTACATCATTAGATTTTGATGTAGTTTTCCATGATTCATTGTTTGTGCATAACACCCAGTGGTTCACGCAGAAGGTGCCCTCTTTAATATCCATCACCAGGCTAAGGCATCCCCCCACCCCCTCCCTTCTAGAACACTCCGTTTGTTTATCAGAGTCCACTGTGTGAGACCAGAGGAAATCCAGGTCTCCTACTCCTCCATCATCTTGCTCTGCCCCCTCTTTTATTTCTTTTTGTTGTTTAACTGTGGGAGAGCCATAAGGGAGTCCAGTCTCCCGGAGCCCTCTGAGCAACCACCTCCAACCGAGCTTGGCACTAGACAAACATGTCATCTGGACAGAGGGGTGACCAGGTGCCTTAGGACCACAAGCACTACATCTCAGCTTTGTACCAGGCAAAGGAATCACAAAGTCTTAAGAACACAAGCCCTCCATCTCAGCTTTGTACCAGGCCAAGGAATCACAAAGTCACTGGGCCAAGTGCAAGCCTTCCAATGCAACAGAGAAGAGTGCAATTGAGTCCCCAGAACCCCAGGCCTCCTGGGAACATTGAGAATATGAAACCTCCAACCGTGCTCTGCACTGTGCAACTAAGGACCATGGACAGAGGGCTGAGGGACAGTCCTCTGAACAGGAGCCCTCCCTTCTGCTGTTCTTGTGCAGGAGAACACAAATACAGTCAAATCCAAAGAACACCATGCTTGCGAGGAGCCTCCAGACCATGAACCCTCCAGCCCAGCTTGGCACTGGTAAAGGAGACCCCTGGACACTGGACTGAGTGGAAGTCTTCTAAATGGGAGCTCTCCAACCCAGAAGAACACAATAAAACTGAATCCTAACAACAGCAGACCAAGCAGGGGCTCCTCCAACACCCAGCTGGGCACATGGTAAAGGAGTCACCTGACTGACTGAGATTATGAGCCATTCATCCAAACAGAGCACAGGGCCATAGGGTCCCCAGAACAGGAGATCACTGGGAGTCCTCAAGCCACACCCTGTCCAATATTGCTCAGCATTAGCTACAAGAATCCTCTGAACACCAGGCTGACTGGGAGCCCTCAGACCACAAGTGTGGCACATGTCAATCAGGTCCCCAGAAAACCAGGCTATCTCAGGCTAGGAGCCCTCCAATCCAGGTTGGCACTGGGCAAAAAAAAATCACCTGGACCGTAGTCTGAGCAGGAACACTCCGATGATGAGCTATGTAACCCAGCAGAGCATAAAGCAATCAGGTTTTTAGGACACCAGGATTTCCAGGAGCCCTCTGACCAAAAACCCTCCAACCAGTCCTGGAAGTGGACAAATGCATTATCTGAACAGTGGGCCAAACAGGAGCCTTCATACAAGCACTCCAACCCAACCCTTCACCAAGAAAATGATTCACCTGGACACTGGGGCAAAGGGGGGAGTCTTCTAAGGTAGCAGAGAGCACAGCAAAAATTTCTCTGGTACACCAGGCCCACTGGATGCCCTGAGACCATGACGCCTCCAACACAACTGCACACGGTGGAAAGCAGTCCCCTGCACACTGGGTTGATTAAGAATACTCTAACTAGGAGCTCTTCATCACAACAAAGCATAGGGCAATTGAGTCTTCACAGTACTGGGCCACTCAGGAACCTTCAGACCCCAAGCCATCCAACTCAGCTTGACAGTAGACAAAGGACTCACTTGGACGCCAGGATGACTGAACGTCCTATGAATGGAGGCCCATCTACCGAGCAGAACACTCCAATTGAGTCCCTAGAGCACCAGGCCCACTGTGACCCTGGAACCCCAGGCTTCTGTTTGAACTTGGCGCTGAGCCCAGTCTCTCAGACACCAGGCTGACCAGGAGACCTCTGACTGAAAGTCCTCCAAACCAGTAGAGCACAGGAAAATGGGGTTCCCAGAACACAGGTTGACTGGGAGCCATCTGGTTATGACTCCTCCAACCCAGCTCTGCAATGGGCCAACAAGTCCCTTGAACACTGTGCTGACTGGAAGGCCTTTAACTAAGGTGACACTAGGGAAATTAAGTCTTCACTGGCCTGGGATGGATTTCAGACTAAGGTCCTTCTGTCTTGTGACCAGGTTAGCTTTCTATTTTGGGGAGTTCTCCTCAGGAGAAAAGGATATCATGCCCAAAAAGAGGAGCCAGAACAAAAGTTTGAAAAGTTTGAAATAGAATGCATGGCAGAAGATCATTTGGGGGTCTGGGACGAAGCTGTGGAAGAGACCCTAGGCCCTGAGTACAGAGGAGTCATTGACTAAGTAAGGACTTCCAGAAGAAGGAGAGGTGCTCCAGCCTGGAAGGAGAAGTGGAGACTTTAGGAAAACAACCTGAATAGTGGGGTGAGAGGCAGGCTCAGATTCATAAGGTGGGGAGACACTTTGGGTACATGAAGGTCTTGCTGGAAGCTTTTGCCTTCCAGGCAATGTTGTCCAAGGGGTCTCTAGGAGTGGATTTGTGGCAAGTTTTAATATTTGTCAGGGGACTAAATAAATCATTTAAAACCATCAATTCAGATAGACTAATCCACAAGAAACGACTCCTGAGTGATTGTGATTTGCAGCCTGGCTTAAAGTCATTACTACACCGTATGAATCATCACCTTCTCCTAATGGTGGGCAGGGGTCTCCATGGCTCTGAGAAAGTGTCGGTGAAGCATGCAGAGATGACCTTGAGCACAACCTTCCTCACACCATCAACACTATCAGACATACTGATTTCTAGAACCCAAGATCAGCTGATGAGTTCAGCCCCATTTTAACAGGAAGAAAAGGATAAGCTTTTGTCCATACAGATCTATTTCTGTAAAATCGATTTTGCCCCTAGACTTACCATTCACGCTGTGGCAAATTTGAGTCTGGACCCAGGTGTGAAGGTTCCAAACTCTGGCCTCCACAGCAAGCATTTCTTGACTACATGTTCCTATGTGATGCAGAAGTTTGAAGAGCAAATGTGACAAGAAGATGAGGGAACCAGGGAAGATGGAGGCCAGTTATCATATGGTTTCACGTATTTTTGAAACATAAGGAATAGTATGGATGATATTAGGAGAAGGAAGGGAAAAACGAAGTGGGGGAAATCAGAGGGGGAGACGAACCATGAGAGACTATGGACCAAGTAAAAAAATGAGGGTTTCAGAGGGGAGCAGGGTGGGGAATGGGGTAGCCGAGGGATGGGCATTTAGGAGGGTATGTGTTGTAATGTGCACTGGGAGTTTTATGCAAATAATGAATCACTGAACACCATTACATCAAAAACTAATGATGATTTTATACACAAACAATGCAACATGGAACAGTACATTAAGTAATGATGTACTGTATGGTGACTAACATAACATACTAAAAAATAAATAAAAAAAACTAATGATGTTCTGTGTCGTGACTAACATATTAAAAGATAAAAAAATTAAAAATGAAGGTTTATATAAGGGGGAAAAAGAATGTAAAAAATGCATGTTCAATAAGAAAAATGGACTTCTGAGGATTGTAAGGTTAAATAGGTTAGAGAAAGAAAGGAAAAACTGATTCATTATTCGATATTTCAGAAAATTAAATGAAGGCAGTAATCTGCATTAGAGAATAATTTTTCCTATAGTATTTCATTCACAAATATAGCAAGAGGACTTAAACATTATATACAAGAAGAATTTTATAATATATGGGATAACTATCTAAAAGCCTCTAAATTAGCGCAAGAAACTATAAACCAGTTTCACCTGACATGCATGGGTTGATAATCTGACAACTCTTATACACAGAAAGAGAAAAAGTGAAGGTACCAGTGAGAGTTTAAATTTTCATCCAGCTACAAGAGGAGAGAGTGACAAATCCAAATGCATGTGTTGTTGATTAGGAACATCTGGAAGCCCGAGGCTTCCCCTTGGCCCAAGAGAGATGTGCCAGTAGAGATACCAGGTGAATGTGAGGCTTGGAGGAAAAGGTCCAAAGGCTCTAAATCAGGGGAGCTGGTTTGCCACACACACACGTGTGCAAGCCCACAAGCAACTCAGATTCTCGACCAATCTTCCCCACATACATGGCGATGGTCAACTCCGCACTTTCCCTCTCACGTGCCTCCTATCTAAGCCAACTGATTTCAGTGTTCTGCCTGGCTCCACAAATATGACTTCACTAACTGCTTGGAAGCTGTCATGATGTCATCAGAATCGGGTTCCCCAGATGCGGAGAGCATCTAGACACCAAACTAAGTGTGTAACCAGTCACGATTTGTGGGGGGTTGGTTGAAAATGCCAGGGCATACACACACACATAAATAAATGAATGAATGAATGAATGAATGAATAAAGATTTTATTTATTTGACAGAGAGAGACACAGCAAGAGAGGGAACACAAGCAGGGGATTGGGAGAGAGAGAAGCAGGGTTCCCACTGAGAAGAGAGCCCGATGTGGGACTCGATTCTATGATCCTTTTGTCATACCTGAGCCAAAGGCAGATGCGTAATGACTGAGCCACCCAGGGCCCCACAAAATCAAAATTAAAAAATACATGTAGTACCAAAAAAATAAAAATATAAATGAACGGGAAAAATGAGAACAGTCAAATGAAAACTGACAAAAGTTCCAATAAACAAAATAAATATAAACAAAGAAAAGAAAGATAGAAAACAATGTAGTTAAATACAAAGGATCTTAATTAGGTGGCTATTCTTTGGTGGCCAAAGTTGACTCGAGTTCCATATCCACATGACAGAATCTGAAGTGATTTGGAAGGGTCTTTACTGGATCCAGTCCTACAGAGGGTCCCCGGAGTCTCAACACCATGATTTGATGTCTGGGCTGTAATCCTGGAGAGAAGCTAGTGGGAGTAGGAAAGGCACATTCATCCAGAGGAGAGCGGGTGGGGCACGTCCACCTGCCCAGGGCAAGCACTTGGCTCAAGTGGTCCCGATGTCCTCCTGAGGACCTCTTCCAACAAAGGTCTGAACAAGTAAAGACAGGGTTACCACAGGAAACTGTCAAAATAATTGGGAGTGGGCAATCCAGGGGTGGGCCATATCAGGCACTGATAACGCACGGAATGCCGGGTACTGCCCAGTCGACCAGCCAGTGCTCTGGGACCCAAGTGACTCCATCAGCATGGCTCCCACCAGCACAACAAAGAGTTAGTTTCTGTCAGATGCCCTGCTCCCTGCTTGAATTCCCCAAAGACGCTGATAACGTTCCAGGGATTGTGAAAGTAGAAGGGACCACCCGGATTGCCGGCACACATGCTGTAGGGATGTGATCCATGGAGGATTGGGGGAAGGGGAAAGAGAGAGGCTTGCATATGGCTGCTGTCAGAATGAAAACCGAATTTGGTGGCCAGCATTCCCACCAAGAATCCCTCTTTTGAAATAAGCAAGCTAGATGTCAGGTGGCAGAGACCGAGTCAAGATTCATCACTTATTTCAGATGTCATTTGGAAAAATATAGCATATACCTTGTGGATCTGCACTTAGGATGCATTTTTGGAGTTTACCTTGAAGTTTCTTAGGAACAGTGGGATTCTCTTTCTTTCTCCTAAAGTGCTTTCACCCCCTCACTCTCACTGCGCGTCTCAACTCATTGGCATGCCATCACATGGCTTGACAGCGGTTGGAAATTCCCTAGATCCTTGTCTATCACCCGTTCCGAGAGGCAGGTGGAGGATTGCCTGTGTCCCATTGAGAAGCCCCTTAGGTGGATCCATGAGCGGCAATGGCACAGGAACCCCCAGACTGGGAAGGAGTCCACAGGGCAGAAAGTGAAGACCAGAGACCGCACCACCAGTTTGCATTCATGAGAAGCCTTCCTTATAGGGTTGCCATTTTCCCTGCAACAGGTCCACTCCCACCCAGATCCCAATGGAGATAGCTTGTTTTGAAGCCGATGCTGCAAGGTGCTCTGAAAGCATTGTTCCAGCAGAACCCATAAATTGGCATCAACACCAGAGAATGATTAACCCGAGAACTAGACATTCAAGAACAAGAATCCAAGTAGGCTTCAAATTCTCTTTCATTTTTTCCTGGGGGACAAGGTGTGGACACAATCCAGCCCAAGGCACTGCATGTCAATCACCATGCTCACCTTGGGAGCACAGAAGCTTTGGCCCCTCTATGTGTATCCCTGTTGAGCACGTGACCTTAATAGTCTTTCCAAGTCATTAACTCGTGGGACACAGGCACGCAAGGCCTGGGACATTCCAAAAGGTCAACATATCTTTGTTGTAAATCCCTAGAGGTCATTTGTCCAGAGTTATAGAATGGCCCACACAATACACTCTGAAACCTTAGGTATGAGAAAAAATATATATATACATAGTTCATGTCTACAGGTTTTGCCTGATCATCGGTTCTTCTTTTGCTACTTAGATGTGGCCCCAGAACTGGTGCACGAGACAGCTAAATCAGTGCCAATTGGCGTCTGCAAATTCCCACGTGGAAGGTCCATCGCGTGGACAGGACAGCCTCCGGCTTGGACTCAAGGTGACTCACAAGCATACCAAAGAGTTCAATTCTTGAAATTTGCCTTGACACAGGAAAGGGTCAGCATGCGGTTGCCAAGTGCATGTCAAGAAGGCTTGTTACGAACCCATGCTATCTGGTTCCAGCCACATTTCTGTTCCCTCAGATTCAGAGAGCACCTCTCTGCCTATTACTCTTCTCTTTCCCTGAGTTCCAGACCCTGTGCACCTGCTTGCTGACCAGACAGCTCCATCTGTGCTCACCTTTGAAATAAGGAATTAACGGGAGCTTCCTGTGTGCAAGTGGGGAACAAACATGGGAGCTTCCAGATCACATCCTTTTTTTTTTTTTTTTTGTAGTTTTAGAGGTAGAATTTAGTGATGCATCAGTTGCATATAACACCCAATGTTCATTCCTAGTGCCCTCCCTAATGCCCATTACCTAATTACCCCTTCTCCACACCCACCTCCACTCAAGGGACCCTCACTTTCATTCCTATAGTTAAGAGTTTCTTATGGTTTACCTCCGTATCTGTTTTCATCTTATTTTATTTTGTCTTCCCTTCCTCTATATTTATCGGTTTTGTTTCTTAAGTTCCAAATATGAGTGAAATCATATGGTACTTGTCTATCTGTGACTGACTAATTTCAAGTAGCATTATACCCTCTTTTTTCATCCACATCATTGCAAATGGCAAGGTTTCGTTTTTCTTGGTGGCTGAGTATCATTCCATTGTGTATATATAATAAATCTTCTTTATCCAGACTTCAAAAAGATCTGTATTTGCACCCTGCTGCTGATAATACTTTGCAGTCGCTTCCTCAAGTAGACTCCCTCATCTCCACTGCATCCTCAGCTATATCACAGCACATTCACGTCTCCACACTTGCTCCCTTCCAAAGGGTGGTCCCTTGTCTATATGTAGACTTGCAGCATTTGTATTCTTAGATCTCTGATTGATTTCTTGGGTTTTCAGAATGATTTGATAAGTATGTAGTTGTATTTGAGGGATGAGACAAACTTAACTCTTCCCGTCAGTTCTTTCTGATTGGATGCTGGACATGAAGACTGTGTACCTGGTGACAGACTGTCTTTTGTTGCCCCACTTCAATGAGAGCTGAATGTGCTTTTGGCAAGTAGGTAATGATTTGTGACACAGCTTCATCCTTTCCAGGTTTATGTTCAATGTGGGAAGATGTACCCAACATATATCTACCATTTTCAACACTTTTATACAAGCTTTGATGAATGACTTGAGAATAGCATTTGTTCTAGTGCCATATTATACAACTTACCCCAAGGAAGAGTGACCTTCCATGAGATCTATTGGCCCATGTCCTCATTAATAACGGTGTCAGTGTTTCAGTGAATCGTGACTCTGTGTGATACATTTAGCTTAGTACTGGTTGAGTCTTTCAGGCTCACCTTGACCTTCACTATATATATATCCTAAATAATATTTTTTCATCTTGAAGGAAACTTAACCCGTTTTCTATAAAAGATGGTTTCCAGGCAATGATGTCAAAAAGGTTACTGAGAAAGCCGTTGGTCAATGGCCAGCCAAACTGCATCATAATTGGCCATCCAAATGGGATCAACCTGATAGTGTCATGGTGATTGGCCAGGGTATGGTTATGACATCACAAGAGGCCTTGTGATGCCCCAGAGATGTTAAGAAAGCACAGCAACAGCCCAGGCTGCACTGAGGAGCATTGGCACTTCAGCCATAGCTCTTCCTGCACTTCCTTGAGTTCTCTAATCTATTCTCTGCCCCTGCCCATGGCAATACCCCTGCCCATTCCTCCTGCTGGGGGCCTCTCACCAACTTTCTGCAGACCACCTTTATGTGTGTTCCTGTCTTTGTGCACCTCTGTGGTCCTGAGAGTCCATGAACCCAGCTACTCCTCGACACATTTTCCTCTGTGAGGATGGACTGGCTGCTCAGGTATGCATTCTGATTTGGACCCTGG
The DNA here is from genome assembly GCF_037043125.1 of Eumetopias jubatus. Lineage (NCBI taxonomy): Eukaryota > Metazoa > Chordata > Mammalia > Carnivora > Otariidae > Eumetopias > Eumetopias jubatus. The sequence continues at coordinate 306,663 of NW_028274836.1, read as the reverse complement.
GAATCCGAGTAAAGTGGATTCTCAGCCAGCTAGAACCCATACCTCTGGGGTCACAACCGGGCTCAACAAAGGAAAGCTGAGTCCACAACATGAGGGAATCACCACATCATTGGACACAGAGGGAGTTCTTGGACCACAGGTCCTCAGACAATATGCTGTCTGAACCAGCTCAGAGGTGACAAACTAATCCACCATATACCTGGTTGACAATGATCCCATAAACCACAAACCATCCAAAACAGCAGAATATAAAGAATTTCAGTCCCTAAACAGAGCACCAGGAACCTGAAGCCTGGGAGCTCTCTGATCCTATTTGACACTGAGCAGGTGATTCACATAGATATGGGGTGGACAAGGAGCCCTCACACCACAAGCTGGCCAGGCCAGTGTGACACCAGGCAAGTGAGTCCAAAGAATACGAGGCTTGCCAAGTGCTAAGAAACCACAAGTCTTGCATCCCAGCTCAGCATTGAGAATAAACTCAACTGAACTGCAGGCTCACCATGTGGCTTTTCCCTTGGAGACCAAGAAAGGATCTCTGAGGTAGGCTAAGCAGAGCCCTGGACAGAGGGAGTGCTATGTACCCTTGGACCTGAGACTGTCAACCCAGCTCAGGATGTTGCCAAGAACTCACCTAGAAAATGTGATCACCATGTGCAGGTGGACCTAAGCCCTGTTCCACTGCTCTGCATTCAGCCAGAAGTTACCTGGACAGTGGCCTCTCCTCGTGCCCTTGGGCCTGGAGACCAACATCTCAACTCTATGCTGGGCTAAGCAGACACCTGCGCAGAGAACTCACCATGTGACAGTGGACCTCAAGTACAACAAAGCAGCTCTGTGCTACGCCAAGCAGGCACCTAAACAGCAGGCTCACCATGTGCTCTAGGACCTGCAGTCCAAAAATACATCTCTGTGTTATGCCAAGCAGGCACCTGGGCAGACGTCTCACAATGTGCCTTTGGACCTGGAGACCAAAACACAGCTCCGCATCTGGCCATGGAGACACCTAGACGAAGGGATCACCATGTGCCCTTAGCCATGGAGACCAACAACACATCTCTGCTAGGCCAAGCAGTCACCTGGACAGAGGTCTCATAATATATTTTGGACCTGGAGACCAGGAAGTTCAGACCTGTGCTAGGCCAAGCAACCTGGACAGAGGTATTACAATGTGTTCATGGACCTGTAGACCAACAACTCAGCTCTGTGCTAGGCGAAGCAGGCACCAACATATCACTCTTGTACCTAGAGACCAAAATCCAAGCTCTGTGCTAAGCCGAGGACACACCTAGACAAGGGATCAACATGTGCTCTTGGAACAGGAGACCAACAACTCAGCTTTCTGCTAGGCCAAACAGGCACCTGGACAGTGGTCTCGCCACGTGCCCTAGGATGTAGATCCTTCCTTCCCCATGAATATTGGGGACCAGGTGCCCCTTCTTTTCACTACATCTGTATCTTTGGGGTAAATATCCAGAATTGCAATTGCTGGGTTTAAAGGTTAGATCTATATTTTTTATTATGTTCATTCAGCCAAATATAGTACATCATTTGTTTTTGATGTAGTGTTTAAGGGTTCATAAGTTGCATATAATACCCAGTGTTCAAAATAACACATGCCCTCCTTAAAACCTATCACCTGGCTACAACATCCCCCACCCTCTTCCTCTGTGTAACCCTCAGTTTGTTTCCCAGAGTCCAGAACATCATGGTTCATCTCCCTCCCTGATTTCTTCCCCTTCAGGTTTCCTTCTCTTCCCCTATGTTCCTCTGTGCTATTCCTTAGGTTGCACCTATGAGTGAAAACATATAATAATTGTCTTACTCTGTTGTCTTATTTCATTTAGCCTAACCTCCTCCAGTTACATCCTTGTAGATGCAAATGGTCGGTAATCATCCATTCTGATACCTGAATAATATCCTGTTGTATATATGGCCCACATCTTCTATATCCATTCATCGGTTGAAGGGCATCTTGGCTCCTTTTACATTTTGGCTCCTGGGGACATTGCTGTTATGAATATTGAGATGCATATGCCTCTTCTTTTCACTACCTATGTATCTTTGGGGTAAATACCTAATATTACAAATGCTAGGTCATAGGTTAGGTCTCTTTTTTTTAAGATTTCTTATTCATTTGAGACATAGAGATACAGAGAGAGAGCATGAACAGGAGGAGAGGCAGAGGGAGAAGGAGAAGCAGGCTCCCCGCTGAGCCAGGAGCCTGATGCGTGGCTCGATCCCAGGACCCTGGGATCACAACCCAACCGAAAGCAGATGCTTAACCATCTGAGCCACCCACGTGCCCCAGTTAGCTCTATTGTTAATGCCTTTAGGAATCTCCATATAGTTTTCCAGAGTTGCTGTTCCAGCTTGCGTTCCCACCAACAATGTAAGCGGGGTTCCCCTTTTCCACATCCTCACCAACATTGTTTGTTTCCTATGTTGCCAGTTTTTGCCGTCCTAACTGGTGTAAGGTGGTATCTCATTGTTGGATTTGATATGAATTTCTCCCATGGCTAGGGATTTTGAACATTTTTTTCATGTGTCTGTTAGCCATTTGTACATCTTCTTTGGAGAAGTGTCTGTTCATGTCTTCTGGCCATTTGTTGACTGGATTATTTGTTTTTTGGGTGTTGAGTTTGAGAAGTTCTTTATAGATCTTAGATACTCGCCCTTTATCCATAATGTCATTTGTAAATATCTGTCCCATTCTGTTGGTTGCCTCTCAATTTTGTTGATTGTTTCCTTTGCTGTGCAGAAGCTTTTTATCTTAATCAAGTCCCAAAAGTTCAATTTTTGCTTTTGTTCTCCTTGCCTTTAGAGAAGTGTCTTGAAATTAGTTGCTGTGGCTGTTATTGAAGAAGTTACTACCTACATTCTCCTCAAGAATTTTGATGGAATCCTGTCTCAAATTGAGGTCTTTCATCCATTTTGATTTATCTTTGTGTATGATATAAGAAAATGGTCCAGTTTCAGTCTTCTGCATGTGACTGCACAATTTTTCCAGTGCCAATTATTGAGGAGACTGTCTTTTTTTTTTTTTCCACTGGCTATTTTCTGTTTTTTTGAAGATTAGTTGACCTTAGAGTTGAGGGTTCATTTTCGGGCTCTGTTCTGTTCCATTGATCTATGTGTCTATTTTTGTGCTAGTACCATGCTGTCTTGGTATCACAGGCTTTCAGTGTAGCCTGAAGTCAGGGAACATGATACCCCAAGCTTTGATTTTCATTTTCAAAAATCCCCTGGTGAATTGAAATCTTTTCCGGTTCTATACAAATTTTAGGATATTTGTTTGAGCTCTGTGAAAAATGCCAATTATATTTCCATAGGGATTATTTGAATGTGTAGACTTCTCTGGGCAACACAGATATTTTAATCATGTTTATTTTTCCAATCCATAATCATGGAATATTTTTCCATTTATTTGTGTCTTCCATTATTTCTTTCATAAGTGTCCCATATTTTCTAGAGTATAGATCCTTTACCACTTTGCTTAGGTTTATTCCTAAGGGTCTAATGTTTTTTTGTGCTATTGTAAATGGACTTGATTCCTTAATTCCTATTTCTTCAGTCACATCGTTTGTGTCTAGAAATCCAACTGATCTCTATGCAATGACTTTGAATCTTGCCAGATTTCTGAATTGCTGGTTGAGTTCTAGCCATGTTGGGGTTGAGTCTTTTGGATTTTCCACACAAATGATCATGTCATATGCAAAGAGAAAGCATTTGACTTAATTTTTGCCAATTTGAATGTCTTTCATTTCTTCTTCTCTGATGGCTGAATTTAGGATTTCTAGTAGTATGTTGAACAATAGCGGTGAGAGTAGACATTTTTCTCACATTCCTCACCTTTAGGAAAATCTCTCAGTTTTCCTCGTTGACAATGATATGTGCTTGGGGATTTCATAGATGGCTTTTATAATGTTTAGTTATGTTCCCACTATGCTTATAATTTGAAGAATTTTAATCAGGAAAGGATGCTGTATTTTGTCAAATGCTTTTTCTGCATCAATACAGAGGTTCATAGGGTTCTTGTCATTTCGTTTTTCATGGGCTCCATCACTTGGATTGCTTTCTGAATGTTTAACCGCCCTTGCATTCCAGGAATAAATCCCACATGGTCGTGGTAAATAATCCTTTTAGTGTACTGTTGGATTATATTGGCTAGGATCTTGTTGAGAACTTTGGCATCCTTGTTCATCAAGGATAATGGTCTGTAAGTCTCGTTTTGATGAGGCCTTTGGATTTGTGATCAAGGTAATGCTGTCATCATGGAACCAGTTTTGAAGTTTTAATTCCATTTCTATTTCTTGAGAAAACTCCAGAAGAAGAGGTATTATTTCATCTTTGAATGTTTGGCAGAATATGCCTTGGATGTTATCTGGCCCTGGACTGTTTTTTTTGTGGGGTGGAGGTTTTCAATTACTGCTTCAATTTCCTTGCTGTTAAGTGGTCTGTACAGATTGTCTATTTTTCCTGTTTCAGTCTTGGAAGTTTATAAGATCCTAGAAAGGTATCCATTTCTTCTGGATTGCTTAATTTGTTGGCATGCCTTTGGTGATAAAAAACTTCTCATAATTTTTCCTTTGACCTTGGTATTAGTTGTGATCTCTCCCCTTTCATTATGATTTTATTAATTTGTGTCCTGTATCTTCCTTTGGAAAAGGCTGGCAAGAAGCTTATCGATCTAATTAATTTTTTCAAGGACCCATCATCTAAATTCATTGATCTGTTCTACTGTTTTTCTCATTTCTATTTGTTTAATATCTGTTCTAGTCTTTATTATTTCCATCCTGCTGCATGGTTCACGCATTATTTGCGGTTTTTTCCAAAGGCTTTTTAGGTGTAAGTTTACCTTGTGCAATTTGGATTTTTCTAATTTTTTAAGATACGTGTGAATGGCTATGCACTTTCCTCTTAGGACCACCTTTGCTGTATCCCACGGTTTTTTTTTTAAAGATTTTATTTATTTGACAGAGGGAGACACAGTGAGAGAGGGAACACAAGCAGGGGGAGTGGGAGAGGGAGAAGCTGGTTTCCCGCAGAGAAGGGAGCCTGACACGGGGCTCGATTCCAGGACCTTGGGATCATGACTTCAGCCGAAGGCAGACGTTTAATGACTGAGCCACACGGGCACCCCTCCCATGGGTTTTTAAACAATGCGTTTTCATTCTCATCATTTTCAATGAATTATTTATGTTTTTCTTTACTTTCCTGGTTGACCCAATCATTCTTTAGCCGGATGCTTTTTAGCTCCCAAGTGTCTGAGATTCTTCCACATTTCTTCTTTTAGTTGAGTTCCGTTTCAAAGCATTGTGGTCTCAAATATGTCGGGGATAACCTCAATCTTTTGGTCCCACCTGAGACCTGATTTGTTACACAGTATGTGGTCTATTCTGGAGAATGTTCCGTGTGCTCTCGCAAAGAATGAGTATCCTGTTGTTTTAGGATGGAATGATCTGTATATGTCAGGGAAGTCCATGTGGTGCGACGTGTCCTTCCAACTCTTGTTTCTTTGCTGATCTTCTGCTTAGATGATCTGTCCGTTGCTGTAAGTAGAGTGTTAAAATCTCCTACTATTAATATATAATTACCAATGTGTTTCTATATTTGGGTTATTAGTTGGTTTATATAATTTTTTGTTTCCTTGTTCGGGCATAGATATTTACAATTGTTAAATTTTGTTAGGTACACCCTCTAAGTAAGATGTACTGTCCCTCTACATATCTTACTACGGTCTTGGGTTTAATGGGGGTGTCTTTGGATGTAAAATGAGTCTCTTGCAGACAGCATATCGATGGGTCTTCTTTCTTAATCCAATCTGATAGCCTGTGTCTTTTGATTGGGGCATTTAGCCCATTTACATTCAGAGTAACTATTGGAAGATATGAATTTAGTGCCATTGTATTGCCTTTAAGGTGACTATTGCTGGGTATTGTTAGTGTTCCTTTCTTGTCTATGCTGCTTTTAGGCTCTCTCTTTGCTTAGAGGACCCATTTCAATATTTCCTGTAGGGCTGGTTTCATGCTTGCAATTTCCTTTAGTTTTTGTTTGTCCTGGAAGCTTTTTATCTGTCCTTCAATTTTCAATAATAGCCTACCTGGATATAGTATTCTTGGCTGCATATTTTTCTCGTTTAGTGCTCTGAATATATCTTGCCAGTCCTTTTTGGGCTGCCATGTCTCTGTGGATAGGTCTGTTGCCAATCTAATGTTTCTACCATTATAGGTTACGTATCTCTTCTTCCGAGCTGCTTTCATGATTTTCTCTTTGTCTCTGAGACTCATAGTTTTACCGTTAGATGTCTAGGTGTTGACATATTTTTATTGATTTTGAGAGGGGTTCTCTGTGCCTCCTGGATTTTGATGCCTGTTTCCTTCCCCAAATTAGCGAAGTTCTCTGCTATTATTTGCTCCCATATACCTTCTGCCCCCTTCTCTCTTTCTTCTTCTTCTGGGATCCCAATTATTCTAATGTTGTTTCGTCTTATGGTATCGCTTATCTCTCGAATTCTGCCCTGGTGATCCTGTAGTATTTTCACTCTCTTTTTCTCAGCTTCTTTATTTTACATCATTTTGTCTTCTAGATCACTAATTCTGTCTTCTGCCTCATTCATAATAGCACGTTGCACCCTCATTTTTTATTGCATCTCATTAATAGTTTTTTGACTTTGACTTGGTAAATTTTAGTTCTTTTATTTCTCCAGAAAGAGTTCCCCTAATTATGTCCACGCTTTTTTCACACCCAGCTAGTATCTTTAAAATCATCATTCTGAAATCTAGGTCTGACATCATACAATTGTCCATATGGAGTAGGTTCCTGGCAGTTTGTACTGCGTCTTGTTCTTTTTCTTGAGGTCATTTTTTCTGTCTTGTCATTTGGTCCAGAGGAGAATAGATGAATGAGAGAACAAAACGCTAAAAGGTTACAACATCCCCAGAAAATATTCTCTATACAAATCAGAAAAGACCTGAAACCAGGGGAACATAAAGGGAAAGAAAGAAAAAAGAAAGAGGAGAAAAAAAATGAAAACGATAAAAACAAACAAAAACAGAATAAAACAACAACAACAAAATACATAACATGATCAAAGATGATAGGCTGGTGCATAGGTCAGTGCCACACAATACATTTTGGGTGTATTTGGGTCTGTTAGAAGAAAGTGCCTCACAAATTGTGAAGAAAGAAAGACTAATAGATGTACAAAATAAGGGTTGATACAATGAAGGGATGGTATATGACAGTAAAAATGAAAAGTATAAAAATATATAAAAGGAATTGATATATGAAGTTGTTTGAAAAGAGAAAGAAGAGGATTTAAATAAAAAAGAAAAAAGAAAAAATGCGGAGAGAATGTGATCAAGCAGGAGACTCGAAGAAAGCCATACACTAGAGATTTAGGGTATATTTTGATCTGTTAGGAGAAAGTGGATCCCAAAATTTTAAAGTGAGAACAACTTTTATATATATATATATATATATATATATATATATATATATATATATATGCCAAAAATAAGGGTAACCACTATGGAGGGACAGAATATAAATCGAAAAATTAAAAAATACAATTTTTTTTTTTATAAAGGGGACTGATAAAATGTTGGTTGAAAAAGGGAAAAAGAAAATTAAAAAAAAGACAGTAAAAAAAAATGAACTTTGAAAGACTAAAGAATCTTGGTAAAAAACACATGAATTCTGTGTGCAGTATTACCCCAGCCCTGGATTTCTGCCGATCTCATTGATCAGTAAACTTGGTCCTGGCTGGCTGTTCGTGCTGATATACTGGAGGAGGGGCTTGTTGCTGTGGTTTCCAAATGTCTTTGCCCCAGGAGGAATTGCCCCACCACTGCCATGTCCAGGCTAAGTAATCTCCTCGGGTTTGCTCTTGGGAGTTTTTTTTTTCCTGCAAGGTTTTGGTACAGCTTTGGAAGATAAGAGTGAAAATGACGGCCTCCCTATCTCCCCCCAGAGGAGCTGAGAACTCAGGGCCCCGCTCCTCAGTGCGCCACCAGAGAAAAGAAGTCAATCACTCCCGTCTCCCCAGTCTCCAGCCGCAATCCATGCTCACACAGCCTGTGACCAAGCGCCTCCATCTCTGGCACCCTACCCAGTGTGGAGTCTCCAAACCCAGCAGATCCCTGTGGTGCCATCACGTGCTGCTCCTCTCAGGGCAGGAAGGGGAGTCGGCCTGTATCTGCCGCTTGTTGGGTCACTGCTGGAGTAGCAGTGGCCCGACTATGTTGACAATCACAGTTTATGACAACCCCGAGCTGAGAGCCCATGCCTCGGCTCTGTCTCTGCAGCCAGCTTGCCTGCTCTGATATCTGGGAGCTCTGCCGCACTCAGGCACCGCTGGTCCCTCTGTGACCCCTGTCCCGTGAGGGTTCCACCCACCTCTTAGCCACTGGAGCGACGTCCCTTAGGGGAGCCGACTTCTAAAAGTTCCAATTTTGTGCTCTAAGGCTCTATCACTTGCCAGAAGCGGCCGACGGAGGCCCCCTCCAACACCGTCTATCCTCCCGAATATCGCCTCGGATTCACTTCTCCACATGTCCTGCCTTCCAGAAAGTGGTCGCTATTCTGTTCAGAGAGTTGTTGCTATTCTATTCTTCAATCTCCTTTTGAGTTCATAGGTGTTCAGAATGGTTTGATCCCTATCTAGCTGAATTGCTGAGACCAGATGAAATCCAGGTCGCCTAATCCTCTGCCATCTGGCTCTGCCTCCATACCATGGATACTTTCAAACCACAATGTTTAAAAACTTGAAGTCACCACCAACAAAACATTTGGAATGACCACAAATAATATAATATAATATAATAATATAATTTAATATAATATAATATAAACATAAATGTGTATATATATATATACATATATATATACATTGCATATATATATATTGCTCGGCATACTTTGCTGATATTTTCTCAGAGCCATAGACATCCCTGACCAGCATCAGGAAAATGCGATGACTAATAAGGGGCAGTAGGTACTGTGAGCCAGGCTGCACATCACAATGACAAGGGGATGGTTTCTCATAAATTCCTCATTCAGAAATGATAATTTTAAATAGTCTATTTAATCTAATACCCAAAGTCATACCACGCCCCCACTCCTGGAGATGACCACAATTTTCCAAGCTCCTCTTCTGTCATCGGGGGGTGGGTGCTCAGAATTCAACCCTGGGGCAATAAGTGGGAAACAGAAACTTCCAGGAAGACCTTCATTTGAATGAAGACCCTCTTCAGGTCATGGAGCTGAGTCTACCTCTCACTGCACTGCTTGGCCTCTTGTTTTAAGGTCTTCATCTCTCCCTCCAGGATGGTGCACCTCTTGTTAATGTGGGATGAATGTTTCAGTGCTTAGGGCCTGGCTCTCATTAACAATTTCCTCCCAGCCCCCATCTTCATTTCATGCCTTGAGACTTAATACAAAGTCTTCAAATCACTAGTCTATTTTATTTTCTAGGGCATGGTGTCATTTTCTCCTGAGGAGGAGAACTCCTCAGAAGATGAATAATGCACAAGCAGACGGCCACAAGGACCTCAGTCTGAAGTCAATCCCAGGTGAGTAGGGACTCAAATGTTCACGTCTCTGCAGAGTTGGAAGGCAGCCATTCAGAGGTTTTGGATCAGGCTGTGGTCCCAGTGGCTTTTTAGGCTAATACTAAGCATTACTAGAGGGCTCTTGGTATCAATGCTCCCAGGTGGCCAAGAGACCAGGGGACACATGGGTGTAGTGATGAGCAGGTTCGGAGGTCTCATAGCCTGAGATCAACTGGCAATCCCAGTGTTTGAGTTCCCTGTGCTCTGGGGGGAAGGAACGCTCCAAATCCTAGAGCCCGTGGTGAGCCCGCTGTCCAGGTGCCTGCTTGGCTTAGTGCAGAGCTGTGTTGTTTGTCTCCAGGTCCAAGAGCACATGATAAGACTTCTGTCCATGTGCCTGCTTGCCCTAGCACAGAGCTGAGTTGGTGGTCTCCTTTTCCAAGAGCACTTGTTGATCCCTCTGTCTAGGTGTGTGCTTGGCCTAGCTCAGAGCTTTGATTTTGGGCTCCATTGTACAAGGGCAGATAGTGAGCCTACTGTCAAGGGGCCTGCTTCACCTAACACAGAGCTCCATTGTTGGTCAGCAGTTCCATGAGCACCTCTTGATCCTTCTGTCCAGGTTGCTTGGCTTAGCACAGATCTGGGTTCTTGGTCTCTAGGGCCCAAGGCACATTGTGAGACCTCAATCTAAGTGGTTGTTGCTAGCTCCTTGGTTGGAGCTGTATTTTACTCTCCAGGTCCAAAGGCATATTGGGAGATCTCTGTCCAGGTGCCTGCTTGGCATAGCAAAGAGATGTGTTGTTGGTCTCCAGGTCCTAGAGCACATGGTAAGCCTGCTGTCGAGGTGCCTGCAACATGCTGAGCTGGGTTGCTAGTCTCCAGGTCCAAGGGCACATTGTAAGGCCTCTGTCGAGGTGTGTGCTTATCTGATCCCAGAGCTCACTTCTTGGTCTCAAAGTAAGAAGGCACATAGTGAGAATGCTGTCTAGTTGAGTACTTTTCCCAATGCTTAGCTGGGATGCAAGCCTCGTGGTTTCTTGGCACTTGGCAAGCCTCGTGTTCTCTGGCCTCACTTGCCTTGTGCAACACTGGCCTGACCAGTTTGTGGTGTGAGGGCTCCTTGTCCACCCCATATCTATGTGTCTCACCTGCCCAGTGTCAAATGGGTTCTGAGGGCTCCCAGGGTTGAGGTACCTGATGCTTTGTTTGGGGACTGAATTTCTTTAAGTTGTGTGGTTTTTGAGGGGTTGTGGTCTACAGGATCCTGGTCAGCCAGGTGTCTTGGGGATTCATTTGTCCCTTCTGAGCTGGGTCAGATAGCTCATTGTCTGAGGACCTTTGATCCATGGACTCCAACCTTGTCCAATGATGTGGTGATTCCCTCAGGTTGTGGACTCAGCTTTGCTCTGCTGAGCCCAGTTGTGACCCCAGAGGTGTGGGTCCCAGCTGGCTGAGAATCCACTGTACTCTGATTCCCAGTGTCCTTCTCCCACATGCCAAATCAGAATGCATACCTGAGCAGTCAGGCCAACCTCACAGTGGGAAATGGGTCCAGGAGTCACCGGGTATGGGTTCAAGGATGCTCAGGACAACAGAGGGGCACAAATATAAGTGCAAACATGAAGGTGAGGTGCAGAGTGCTGATCATAGGCCTGGGTCAGGAGGAGCGGGCAGGGCTTGCTATGGGCGGGAACAGAGAACAGAGTAGAGAACTCACGGAACAGCAGGAAGAGCTGTGGCCGAAGTGCCATCTCTCTTCTCAGTTTAGCCTCGGCTGTTGCCATACTTTTATAACAGGCCTGTGGCATCCCATGTCCTTCTTCATATGTCACCACCGTGCCCTGGCCAATCACCATGATGCTATCTGGACGACCCCATTTTGTGGCCAATCAACATGCAGTTTGGCTGACAAATGATGAATGGCATTCTCAGTAACCCTTCTGACATCATTGCCTGGAAACCATCTTTTAAAAAAACAGGTTAAGTTTCCTTCAAGATGAAAAAATATTATTTAGGATGTATTTATGGTGAACTTCATGATGACGCTGAAAATAGTCAGTACAAAGCTAAATGTCACACACAGAGTCAACATTTACTGAAACACTGTCACCAATATTAATGAAGGCGTGGGCCATTAGACCCAATGAAAGGTCCCACTTGAAGGGTAAGTTGGACAACATGGCACTCTAGCAAATGCTATTTTCAAGTCATCCATCAAAGCTTATATATAATTGTTGAAATTGGTAGATATAGGTTGGGTACATCTTCTTAAAATGAACATAAATTGGGAAAGGATGAAACTGTGTCCCAAATCATTACCTACTTCACAAAAAGACATTCAGCTCTCATAGAATTTGGGCAATAAAATTCAGCCTGTCACCGGGTTCATGGTCTTCATGCCCAGCATCCAATCGGAAAGTACAGAGGGGAAGAGATAAGTTTGTCTCATCCCTCAAATACAACTACATACTTATCAAATCATTCTGAGCACCCAAGAAATCAATCAGAGATCTAAGAATATAAATGCTGCAAGTCAACAAGGAGATAAGGGAGCACAGTTTGGAAGGGAGGAAGTGTGGAGACTTGAATCTGCTGTCAGATAGTTGAAGATACAGTGGAGACAAGGGAGTCTGCTTGAGGAAGCTACCACAAAGTATTATAAGCAGCAGGGTGTAAAAACAGATCTTTTTGAGGTCTCAGTAAAGAAGATTTGTTGTATATACCCAATGAAATGATACACAGGCACCAAGAATAAAGGATATCTAGCCATTTGCAATGATGTGGATGGAACTAGAGGGTGTTATGCTAATTGAACTTAGTCAGAGAAAGAGAAATACCATATGATTTCACTCATATTGGGAACATAAGAAACAAAACTGATGAAAATACGGGACGGGAAGACAAAATAAAATAAGGTGAAAACAGAGAGGAAGCTAAACTATAAGAAACTCTTAAATATAGGGATGGACCTGAGGGTTGCTTCAGTGGAGGTGGGTGGGGAAAAGGGGTAATTAGGGGATGGGCATTAGGGAGGGCACTAGGAATGAGCATTAGGTGTTATATGCAACTGATGAATATAACACCCAATGCAACTAAATTCTACCTCTGAAACTATAAAACACACAAACAAACAAAAAAAAGGAATGTCTTCTAGAGCCTCCCATGTTTGTTCCCCATAGGCACACTGTAAGTTCCCTTTAATTACTTGTTGAAAATGTGAGCTCAGAATGGAGCTGTCTGGTCTGCAAGCAGATACACAGGGTCTGAAGCTAAAGGGAGAGAAGAGGAATAGGCAGAGAGGTACTCTCTGAAGCTGGGGGGACAGAAAGGCAGCTGGAACCAGAGCATGGGTTCCTATCCTAAGCCTTCTTGCCATACACTTGGCAAGCCCATGATGACCCGTTCCTGTGTTAAGGAGAAGCTCAAGAAGAGAACCATTTGGTATGCTAGGGAGTCAGCTTGAGTCCAAGCAGGAGGCTGTTCCTGTCCATGCAATGGCCCTTCCCCTGGGGGTTTGTGAACCACAAACAACTCTGCCTTAGCTGTCTCATGCACTGGTTCTGGAACCACACTTAATGGCAAAAGAAAACAGAAGGTCAGGCAACACTGTTGGACATGATATATATGTAGTGTATATTTATATATTATATATATATGTATACAATATGAATATAAATATGTATTTATATATATTATTTTACTCATATCTAAGGTATCAAGAGTGTTTTGTGTGGGCCATGCAATAACTCTGGAGAAATGATCTCTCAGGAAGGTAAGCCAAAATGTGTTGACTTGTTAGAATGTCCCAAGCCTTGCAGACCAATGCTATCCATGTTCCAGGACTGAATGATTTGGAATAACTTCAAAGGGCACAGGTTCAACAGCGATGCACAAACGGGGGCCAAACTCCTGAGTTCCCCAGCTGAGCATGGGCATTGGCATGCAGTGGCTTGGGCTGGATTGTGTCCAATCTTGACCCCAGGAAAAATGCAATGGAAGCTGAAGCCTACCTGGATTCTGGATTATGTAATGTCTAGCTCTTGGGCCGGTCGTTCTCTGGTGGCGATGTCAGGGTTCAGATTCTGCTAGAACAATGTTCACAGAGCACCTTGCTGCGTCAGCTTCAAAACAAGTTGCGTCCATCAAGATGTGCATGTGAGTGGGCCTGTTGCAAGGGAAATGGCAACCATATGTGGAAAGCTGTAATAGGAATGCAAACTGGTGGCGCAGTCTCAACTCTTCACTTTCTGCTGGGTCGACATATTCTCAGTTCGGGGTTCCTGTGACTTTGCCACTCATGGATCCGAATAAGGGGCTGCTCAACAGGACACAGGCAGTCTGCAATCTGCCTGTGGGGACAGGTGATAAGCAAGGATCTAGGAAAACCAGCCACTATCAAACCATGTGTTGGCATGCCAACGAATTGAGGAGACCCACGGTGGGAGTGAAGGAGTGAAAGCACCTTAGGAGAAACAAAGAGGAACTGACTGCTCCAAAGAAACATGAAGGGAAACTCCGACAACACATCCTAAGTGCTGGTCCATGAGGTGAATGTTTCCTTTTTGTAAATGACACCTGAAATAGTTGCTGAATTTTGATCGGTTCTCTGCCACCTGAGATCTAACTTGCTTATTTGCAAAGAGGGACTCAAATTCAGTTTTCATTCTGACAGCAGCCATACAATCCTCTCTCTCTATCCCCTTCCCCCAATCTTCCATGGATGACGTCCATGTGTGCCAGCAATCAGGGTGGTCCCTTCTAATTTCTCGAACCCTGGAACATTATCAAGCTTTTGGGGAATGCATGCAGATAGCAGGGTATCTGATGAAAATTTACTCCTTGATGTGCTGGTGGGAGCAATGCCGGTGGAGTCACTTGGGTTCCAGAGTGCTGGCTGGTTCAATGGGCAGGACATGGAGCATGGGACTTATCAATGACCAGATGGCACACCACTTGATGGCCCACCCCCAATTATTTTGACAGCTTCCTGTGGATGCCCTGCCTTCAGTGGTTCAGACCTGTGGCACAAGAGTTCTTCAGGAGGACATCGGGACCACTTGAGCCAATTGCTTACCCTGGGCAGGTGGACGTGCCCTGCCCCTTCTCCTCTGGATGCAAAGTCACTTTCCCACTCCCACTAGTTTTTTCTCAAGGATTACAGCCCTGACATCAAATCATGGTGTTGAGACTCTGGGGACTGTGTGTAGGACTGGACCCAGTGAAGACCCTTCAACAATCGCTTCAGATTTCGATGTCCTCCATGTCCTATATTTGGAACTCGAGTCACCTTTGGCCACCCAAGGTGAGCCTCCTAATTAAATTCCTTTGCCTTGCATTACATTATTTTCTAACTTCTTTTGTTTGTTTACATTTATTTTTTATGTATTGGACTTTCAACATTTTTCATTTGAGTGTTTTCATTTTTCCCTTTCATTTTTATTTTAAATTTATTTAAATTTTGATTTTGTAAGTGTCCTGGTATTTTCAAACTTCCCCCTGACATTTGGGATTATTTAGCCTCTTAGTTTGGTGTCTCAAATCCCTTCGCATCTGTGGAGCACGTTTCCACTGACACCCTGGCAGCTCCCAGGCTGCTTGTGAAACAACACTTGTGGAGCCGGGCAGGGGCCTGAAATCACACAGCTTCGAGAGGAGGCACGTGAGTGGAAATTGCTCGTTGGCCATCTCCATGTATGTGGCAATGGTTGGTCGACAATCTTAGTTGCTTGTGGGCACAAGGGATAAACACCCTTAAAGGAAACGCATGGAGCCTCTGAACGTGCAGTGTTCGGGGCAAGTGGAGATGCTACCAGATCCTGGTGCAACGGAAGCAATGCTATCTGCAGTCTGATATGGATTCAAGCCTCCCTATGTTTCCCAGAGAGAAATAGTCTGTGCTCTGCTGGAGTCCATCATTTTGGGTTTCCACTGG
The DNA here is from genome assembly GCF_037043125.1 of Eumetopias jubatus. NCBI lineage: Eukaryota > Metazoa > Chordata > Mammalia > Carnivora > Otariidae > Eumetopias > Eumetopias jubatus. The sequence goes on along the minus strand of NW_028274836.1, from coordinate 291,177 downwards.
CTCCAGCTGGTGTTCTTTGCTCTTGACTACTCATGACAGGGCCTGCCAAGAGAGATGAGAGCTCTCTAAGGAGAGCACTATTTAAAGACCTGGGAGAAGGAGAAGTCATTTCCAGTAATGTGGGAAGAAGATGAAGAAAATCATATCAGTTCAAAACAAAATAGAAACCGGAAGGGCCATGTTGCATCTCATTCAAAGCTGGGGTGTTTCTGGTGTGTTGGGTAGGTGATCCTGGTGGTGCTGTGTGTGTGTTTCCAAAATGACCAACCCCCTTCTATGAGAAAAGTCCCTTCACTGATTTAAAGGAAGATCTGGTGGAAAAGGCGATGAGTCAAGCATTTCACTGGAGTCCCAGGGCAGGCATTTAGGAACCCGGCCAGTCAAAGGACCAAGAAAGCAAACAACCTACCAATGGTCCAACAGAAAATGGTACACACTGACCCAAATTCTCCTCCTGTATCCTTTGGACCACAGGTCTCTGAAAGTCCATCAGGTGTACTAGAGGGAGACAAGTGGAACCCAGTAGAAATAAGTGGTGAAGGGACCCATTCTCCCAGGACTTGAAGGCAGTCCATTAGCAATCGCTAATGGTGGGGGTGGGGGTGTCTGTATGTCTGAGTGTTTGCTGGTGTGCGCTTGTGTTTCGGTGCCAGAGAAATCAGTGGCTTTAGGTCACGGAAACAGCATCTGCAGAAAGAGAGGGAATGCCTAACCTGGAAGCCCTTGGGTTTCAGCCTTGGCCAGATGGTTCGTGTCTCTCCAATGTCCATTTCTGGCTTGGCTTGTCCAAATGGTGGTTTGTAGCACAAGGAGAGGCATGGGTAGAGGGCTGCAGAGAGGGTGCCCTACAACTTTTCTGGGGGCAGCATCCTCAAAACAGTGTCTTTCAGGAAACCGTAATCCCCCGAGGTTATCCAAATCCTGAGTCCTGATTGGAGCTGCTCAGGGCAAATTACCATTGGCATGGCTCTGTGTTGCTTTTATAGACTTCTCTGTCCCTACAGTGCAGGTGGTTAACAGGCAGTGCCTGAGGTTGACTCTCACCAAGACTGGGAGCAGCCTTCATGCCCCAAGAGGATGTTTTGCAGACACTGAGTCCTGTTCTTGATCACTCATTCCCAGGCCAGGGTGCCCCGAGAGCAAGAGGATCAGTTTGAGGGATCCCAAGGGAGGCACAGTTGTGGAGGGTATCCTTGCAGATGAGAGTCCCTGGGGCCAAGGCCTCCAAGGCCATAAGTAACAGCCTGCTAGCTGGTGGACTCCTGCCAGCTTCCACGTGGACACCTTCTCTGGCAGGTGATTTCCCAGAGTAGTGGCTCCGTTTTGCACACATACCAAGGCCCTGAAAGCTCACCGTTATGGACGGAACGGGCCACCTGTTGACAGGACAGGCTCCAGGGCTTAAGTCCAGACTTGAGACTCCTCTGGCCTGGCTGGCCTTGGACCCCAGTGTGGCTACAGGTCTTTTCTTCCCTCCATTTCCTATGTGCAGCAGTGCCATCCCCCTCCAGGGACCTCCCACACACTCTCAGATCAGACCGCAGTATTCCCACCACTGCAAGTGAGCCGTCCTTCCACGTGTCTTCTCTAGACAGAATGAAAGCTCAGTCTGTCCCAAGGACAGCTCTGCCAAGCACCTTTCAGACATTCTATCCCTCTCTGTTCAGGGAGAGAGACAGACACTTCCACTCTGTCTACCGAAGCTACAGGTTGATGTGTCCATAGATCGAACTGGAACAATGATACACTAGGGCAAGAGAGATGTGGAAGCCTTCTAGCACAACTTATATCTATGGAGAGATAAACACGATACACCATGGGTCTGGATGCATGGAGACATGGAGATACAGATATATTAGTGCATATGTGAATGTGGATAGAGATGGAGATCTATTTGGATAGAAGCGACCAAGATAGGAATTCTCTGGTTCCTTCCCCATTGAAACACAAATGTGTTGGACATGGAGGGGGTAGGGCCTCAAATGACCAAATTAACAATCTCTGCTTTCCAAGGGCATGTGGCAAATAGGTAGGGGCAGAATAAAACCCCAAGGGAAAAAAACGTGCCAATTCCCACCTTATTCTTCCAAATGTTTTGACCCACGATCCTTTCTGGATGGTCAGTGCCCGTACTCTGAGTTGCATAAGCATGACGCTCTGAGAGTGTGGATATCTGTGTGTGTCCAGTAGTGACAGAAAGTGAGATAAAATGGGAGAGATAGACACAGAGAGACAGAGGTCTGAAGAAATAGAGACAAGGAGAGGTGGCGGAGGCAAAGAGCAGGAAAGGAAGGAAGATTCATTGCCAGCAGAGTAGGATGAGCCTTAGGTATGAAGTTGGCCACTGCTGAGAACAGTGGGGTCAAATACAATGTGCATGGACTGTGTGCCACTTGGGTTCAACCTACATCCCTTGGAGGAATGCTTGACTATCAGGCACGGTCAACCAGGCAAAGCTTGATGACCGCCAGGTAGTGTAAGTGCTGCCCCATGAGGTTGTCTGGGCCCAAAGCTGTGAACCGGACTTGGGCATACCAATGGCTTCTACAGCCGGTCCCAGGGCCAGGAAGCATCTCACATCTCTGAAGATTGGCAGGCATGAATGGAGAGGAGGGAAATGGAACAAATCACAACCAAGAGATCACATTGCAGAGGCAAAAATAGATTTATTTGACCAATGGATTGTCCCCTCGAGCTTGCGATTCCAGTATGGATTTCCTCCAAGTTAGCCCTTGCAGTGGAGAGAGGTGACCCTGCTGACAGAAGGCCACCAAGAGGCTGACTGGGAACATCTTTCCTCCTGAGAAGGGAAGGCACACTGTGGGTAGAGAGGCATGCCGATACATACCAACAAAAGAGAAAACAAATGCTAAGGTTGAAGAATGAGACACAGTCGTACCCTTCCTGGAATGCCTGCTGAGAGTGGCTGTGGCCCTTCGTGCTGCCATTTTGTGTTCTTTGGAAAGGCTTCCCCGGGGCAAAGATGCCAGTCAAAGCCCCCAGGGCATCCCAGACATTGGCTGGGACAGAATCACTCAGAGATGGGAGACTACAGTCATTTCCTGTTTTGCTGGTTCCCAACCTATCCCAGCCAGGATGGATTTATGACCCTGGGCTCTCACGGTCAAGATGTGTAGCGTCCTGTCTTGGTCTACACGTTCATCTCCTGGAGATGGGATGATCTGACTGGGCAGAAGGAAAAGGCATGTGGAGGTGTCCTTCTTCAAACTCTCCCCCTTTCTTGGTTTGGCTGCCAGGCCCAGGGTTTCCCAGGCCACAGAGGAACGGGTGATGGCAGGGAAGAGGTCACCTGCGTGTCCTGACAGTGATTTTGATCAGTTAGGTGTCTGGGAGGGTGCCCATAGCCCAGTGCCCACGGTGCATTCAGAGGCTTTGTGGAGCGTGGTGCTCATTGGGAAGGCAATGGAGGCCTGCGCACAGGGCAGAAAGGATAGCCTTCCTCTGTCTTTCCAAGCCATGGATGCTGCTTTGTGCATTGGTCTTCCTCTGGAACATGAACAATGCTGCCTGTTTCTCGTCCTTGCTGACCCGCTAGGACTGCATCTCAGGAAAGGACATCTGAATGAGTGTTGGGTGGGGAGGAAGAGACCTCCCTGTGCCTAGGCCTGAGGCCATGTGGAGTCATGCAGCATAGCCAGTAGGGTGTGAAACTCCTCCTCACTGAGGGGTGTTTCCAGGGGTCCCAGAGGGTCCTCTTGTGGCAAACACCCACTCAGAAAAGGGTGTGTGTCTTCTTCCATCTCTGTGGCTGTGAAAAGTTCCTCTAAAAACCTTGAGGCTTCTGCAGACGTTTGGTGCTCTGGGTTGAGAGTAGCAGACAGCCCTGCGGTAGGAAGTGCCTGCTGCTGCCAGCCAGGCATCTCAGCATGTGCAGGCTGCAGAACTGCCCCATCCTGAGCCTGTCCTGTGCCGATGACAAGCTGGGACCCCTCGCCCGAGCACTGAGTAGTGGAGTTTCTCCCGGCGTGCCCTGCCTCCTTCAAACCTTGGCAAGGATTGTCAGCTAGAGGCTGAGGGTAGTCTTGGAAAGGCAGGGGTGTCATGCCAGTGCGCTCATGTTGCTGCTGGTGTTCCCCTTGGGATGGGGGACAAAGAAGTGCGTGTCGAATGAAGAGACTCCCTACCAGAGTCGGTCCGGTCAAGGAACAGATCCTCAGGCCTTCAGCAGCAGGAAAGTTGTCTCCTCCTTGCCCACCTTGGGTGGGCGGGACCATCATGGCCCACAAGGCCTGGCTCCCAGGGCCCCCACAGAAAACTGGAGGGGCAAAGCCCATGCAGGGAACAGGAGTTGTCCCTGCAGGAAAGCCCTGCATGCTTCCCAGAGTATTGGACAGAGCCAGTTGGGGAGAGCTTACAGGGACCCTGGCCAGGAGGCCTGGTTCCACTGGGACTGTCACATAAGGACTGGGTTTGGGGTGTGCTTCCATGTCCTTCACGGGGCCACTTCTGCTCTGCCCTGGGTGCCGAGCTCTTCTGTTCTGGAACCAGACCTGGGACAGAGAAGACATGTCGTGGACATGAGAAGAAGGGATAGATGTCAGCACTCTTTCCCCCCTATGTCCACGTGAGATCTCTCGTGGAGAAGGCCAGGACTCTTGTTCTGAATCTCAGGGTAGCTCTGTCCATACCTTTCACGTGGCCCTTGGAAACTAGGTGAACACCCAGGGAAACTGGACACCTGGCCTGGAGTCCATCCCCCCTTGATAGGCTTGAATGGCAGGCGATCAGCTCTGCTCTGCCTGCTGTTCAGTCCCTACCTTGCCATCTCTTTGATTGCCAATTGCAGCTTTCTGACCAGCCATTTCAGGAGCCCTGGGACAAAGACATAGCTGACCACCTGCCCCTCCTTCCCCAGGCTACTCCAAGTCCTCCGGAATGCCTCAGGACGTCTCTTAACACCTTTCCCTTCTCTGGTGTCTGATTGGGTGTAACCCGAATGGCAAACCACCAACTCTGACTTGTAGGCCTTCAACTCATGCCTACTGGCCTTGGATCCACATGATAGGTAAGTTTACAAGCACATCTCTTATGGGTCTAGAGGAAGGTATGGGTAGCCAGGAATCCACATCAACAACACTCGCATTCAGATTTGGTTCTCCCTCTCCTCCTTTTGCTACATGGAAAGATGAGTTTTCAGGATTGAGCATGTTGAGCTTCCCCTGTGTCCAGGGACACGACTTCTCAGAGTACGAGCCCATGAATGCCCGCTTGAAGCAGGGTCACTGGCTCTTGTCCCAAAGGAGAGGCTTCCAGAGAGTCAGCCTCCATATACCATAAGGACATTTCACAACTCCTATACCAGGAACCACTCTCTGCAGAGCTTTCTCAACCAGGGCACATGGGACCTCTCACCCACCTGCCAATAATCCTTGGGACAATTATCCTGGATGATTAGGTTATCCAGAGAAGGTGTGGTTTGAGGGTAGAATCCATTCCTGCCCTGGGGTCCTGAGGACCAGGACCCTGACAAACAGGTTGCCACACGCAGGACAGCAACCCCACTCACACTCAGGAAATTCTGAGGGCCGCATGGAGATTCCTACTAGCTGCTCAAGAGCTGACAGTTTGTGTGATCTCTAGATAGGTGCCAATATTTCTATTTCCCCTCTTCTGTCTGCTCACCATTTCTATACGCATGTACGCTGCCAACTCCCCCCCCCCCCCACGCACCATTTGGTTTGGAAATTCTTCCTTGGGCGGTGTCTCACTTGCAAGTTCAAGGCTATCCCCCCATTGCCCGGGCATTGGATCCTGTGGATAGGTCCACGGAGCCCACGATTCCCCACCACTATCCCTTCCACGTTGAAAAACTCATGTGCCACACTCTGAATATGTACCTGAATGCGGGATTCCGGAAGACCTGTGAGGCTGGCCAGGTGTTCCCTGGTAGCAATGCTTGGAAAGCGGTTCTTCTCAAAGGCTTGAAGGAGGATACTGGTTTGGGATGGAGAAATGGATGTCCGTTTTCTCCTGCCATCCTTTGTGAAATGTTCTAAAAAGAGAATAGAGTTAGAAAGGAGGGCTTTGAAACCACTGGCACATCCAGTGTAGAAAGAGATATTGGTGTCCGTCTGCATACGTGTGTGTGTGTGTGTGTGTGTGTGTGTGTGTGTGTGTGTCTGTTCTCACATGCTTCTCCATTTTCTCAATGTCCTCTCCATCCCTGAGTCTTGAGTTCACCATGGACCCATGCACACAAGCCAGTGCTTGAATCTAAGTCTGAGGTGACCCCAGAAGAGGACTCTGTCCTTCCTACATTTTCAGGACAAGAAGATTCAAAGCCTTTCTTGCCCAGAAACAATGCACCCGCCCAATAGGTGGTGCATGCACAGTGTCCACCTCTGAGAACAGAAAGGGGGCTGGAACAAGTGGTCATGGATTCCTCTGCTAAGCCGTCTTGGCAAACACATGGAAGCCCATGCATACCCATTCCTGTGTCAAGGAGAAGCTCAAGAAGAGACCCATTTGGTATGATGGGGAGTCACCTTGAGTCCAAGATGGAGGCTGTCCCTGTCCATGTGTTGGCCCTTGCCCTTGGGATTTGGCAGACCCCAATCTGCTCTGCCTTAGCTGTCTCGTGCGCTGGTTCTGGAACCACACCTAAATTGCAAAAGAAGAACCGATGGTCAGGCAACACTGGTGGACATGATCTATCTATCTATCTATCTATCTATCTATCTATCTATATGCTTTTTTTCCCTCATACATAAGGTCTCATAGTGTTTTGTGTGGACCATGAGATAACTCAGGAAAAATGATCTCTAGGGAAAGTCAGCGAAGATGTGTTGACCTGTTGGAATATCCCAGGCCTGGCCCTCCAATAGTACCTGGGTTCCACGAGTGAATGATTTAGAATGACTTCAAAGGACAGGGGCTTAAAAGAGATGCACATACAGGAGCCAAAGCTTCTGAGCTTCCCAGCTGAGCATGTAGATTGACATGCAGTGGCTTGGACTGATTTTGTCCATGACTTGTCCCCCAGGGAAAATGCAAGTGAAGTTCAAACCTACCTGGATCCTGGATTCTGGAATGTCTAGCTCTCGGGCCAGTCGTTCTCTGGTGGCGATGCCTGGGTACGGGTTCTGTTGGAACAATGCGTGCAGAGCCCCTTGCTGCGTCGGCTTCAAAACAAGCCTCCTCCTTCGGGATCCGCATGGGAGGGAGACTGTTGGTGGAAAATGACAACCATATTAGGAAGGCTTTCATAGGAATGCAAAGCGGTGGTTCGGTCTCAGCTCTTCACTTTCTGCCCTGTGTACACCTTCCAAGGCTGGGGCTTCCTGTGCCTTTGCCATTCATGGATCCAACTAAGGGGCTGCTTGATAGGACAGGCAGTCCACCATCTGCCTATGTGAATGAGTGATAGACACGCATCTAGGGAAATACCAAATGCTATCAAACCATGTGATGGCATGGCAATGAACTGAGGAACCCTGTCGTTGGGATGAAGAGGTGAAAGGACCTTAGGAGAAACAAAGAGGAACCCACTGCTCCTAAAAACCACCAAGGTGAACTCCAACAAAATATCCTAAGTGCTACTCAGTGAGGTGAAACTTCTCTTTTTGTAAATGACACCTGAAATAGGTGCTGAATATTTTCCTGTTCTCTGCCACCTGAGATCTAGCTTGCCTATTTGCAAAAGAGGGAGTCTTGTTGGGAATCCCGGGCACCAACTGCAGTTTTCATTCTAACGGCAGCCATATGCAAGCCTCACTCTATCCATTCCCCCAATCCTCCCTGGATCACAATCCCTCCAGCATGTATGCCGGCAATCGATGTGGTCTCTTTTACTTTCCCGAACCCTGTAAAATTATCAGGGCCTTTGGAAAATGCAAGCAGGGAGCAGGAAATTGGATGGAAACTTACTCTTTGATGTGCTGGTGGGAGCCATGCTGATGGAGTCACTTGGGTTCCAGAGCACTGGCCGGCCGACTGGGTAGGACCCGGATCATGGGACTTATCAATGCCTGGGATGGCCCACCCCTTGAAGTCCCACCCCCATCATTTTGACAGCTTCCTGTGGTAGCTTTGCCTTTAGTGGTTCAGACCTTTGGCGGAAGAGGTCTTCAGGAGGACATCGGGACCACCTGAGCCAAGTATTTGCCCTGGGCAGGTGGACATGCCCCCCCTCACCTCTGGTTGCAATGTGCCTTTCCTAATCCCACTGGCTTTTCTCCGAGATTACAGCTTTGACATCGAATCGTGGTGTTGAGATTCTGGGACTCTGTGTAGGACCGGACCACGTAAAGGCACTTCGATAATCGCTTCAGATTCTGGCATGTATGTGTGCAACTCCAACCACCTTTGGCCACCCACGGCGAGCCTCCTAATTAAGTTCCCTTGTCTTGCATTACGTTGTTTTCTATCTTTCTTTTCTTTGTTTACATTTATTTTTTATGTATTGGAACTTTCATCATTTTTCATTTGAATGTTTTTGTTTTTCCCCTTCATTTTTATATTTTTTTGGTATTACTCTTTTTTATATTGATTTCGTACGTGCCCTGGTATTTTCAACATTCGCCCCACAAATCAGGACTGTTTAGCTACATATTTTTGTGTCTAGATGCCCTCTACATCTGGGGAACCCAATTCTGATGACATCAAGGCAGCTCCCAGGCATCTTGTGAAGCTATGGGTGTGGAGCCAGGCAGGACACTGAAATCAGTCAGCTTAGATGGGCGGCACGTGAGAGGGAAATTGTGGACTTGGCCATCGCCATGTATGTGGGGTGGTTTGGTCGACACTATTAGTTGCTTGTGGGTTTCCACATGATTGTGTGTGGCAAACCACCTCCTCTGACTCAGAGGCTTTGAACTCTTTCCTCCCAGGCTCACACCCGGCTGGTTCCTCTACTGGCACATCTTTTATGGGCCATGGCGACAGCTTTGCATCTAGAAGTTCCTAATCAACAACACCAGCATTTGGATTTGACTCTCTCTCCTTTGTGGCCGGAAGAAAAGTTTAACTCTCATTGGTAACTTCAATTTCCTCTCTTTCTGAGTGTAAGAGTTGACAGTGGGGATGGGGAGGTGGAGAGCAAGATGGCGGAGGAGTAGGAGACCTGGATTTCGTCTGGTCCCAGGAATTCAGCTGGCGAGGGATCAGACCATTCTGAACATCTACAAACTCAACAGGAGATCGAAAAAAAAAATAGCAACAACTCTTTGATCAGAAAAGCGACCACTTTCTGGAAGGTAGGACATTGTGGAGATTCCACACCGAGGTGGGTGGCAGAGAAAGAAATGCTCGGTCACAGGTCGGGTGAGCACAGGGTGCAGCCAGAGACCAGGGAGGCAGGAGTGAATACTGCTTTCCTCTGGGGGCGCACTGAGGAGTGGGGCCCCCGAGTTCTCGGGTCCTCCGTGGCAGAGATTAGGCGGCTGCCATTTTCACTCTCATCCTCCAAAGCTTTATGGAGAGGCTGCAGGGAACAAAAGCTCCTGAGAGCAAAGCGGAGCAGATTATTAGGCTTGGACCAGTAAAGGCAGGGCAATTCTGCCTCTGGCAAAGACATTTGGGAACCAGGGCAACAGGCCTCTCCCCCAGCAGATCAGCAAGAACAGCCAGCCAAGACCAAGTTTACTGATCAATGAGAACAGCAGAACTCCAGCTCTAGGGGAATACTGCACATAGAATTCATGGATTTTTTACCATGATTCTTTAGTCTTTCAAAGTTAATTCTTTTTAACTGTCTTTTTTTTCCGTTTTTTCATCCAATATCTTATCAATCCCTTTTTTAAGAAACATTATTATTTTTAATTTTTAGAGTCATATTCTGTCCCTTCATACTAGTTACCTTTATTTTTGGCTTGTTCTCTCTTGAAAATTTTGAGATACAGTTTCTTCTAATGTCAAATTATACCTTAAATATCTAGTGTATGGCTTTGTTTTAGTCTCCTGCCTGATCACATTCTCTCCCTTTTATTTTCCTTTCTTTTTTTTTTTAAATCCTCTACTTTCTTTTCTCAAACAACTTCTTATCTCATCAATTCGTTTTATAAAATTTTTTATAATTATCATCTTTATATATTCCATCCCTTCATCATACCAAACCTCATTTTTACATATATAAGTTTTTCTTTCTTTAAAATTTTGGGGGGACTTTCTTCTAAGAGACCAAAATACAGCTAAAATCTAGTGTGTGGTAATGGTCTTTACAGCAGCTTGAACATATTTGATCATATTCTGTTTTTATCTTTTTCTTTTTTTGTTTCTTTTTCTTTTTTTTTATTTCCCTTTCTTTCCCCCTGGTTTCAGGTCTTTTCTAATTTTTTAGAGTATATTTTCTGAGGACGTTGTTACCCTGTTAGTATTTTGTTCTCTCATTCATCTATTCTCCTAGGACAAAATGACAAGACAGAAAAAAACACCTAAACAAAAAGAAGCAGAGGTAGTACCAACTCCCAGGGACCTACTCAATATGAACATTAGTACGGTATTGGACCTAGAGTTCAGAAACAGGAATTTAAGAATACTATCTGGATCTAAAAAAGCATGGAATTTATCCTTTCTGGAGAAATAAAAGAACTAAAATTTAACCAAGTCAAACAAAAAGGCTATGAATGAGGTGCAATAAAAAATGGGGGCACTAAGTGCTAGGATAAATGAGGCAAAAGAGAGAATCAGTGATATAGAAGACCAAATGTTGTAATATAAAATCTCTGAGAAAAAGACAGATAAACAACTACGGGATCACGAGGGCAGAATTCGAGAGAAAAGCGATACCCTAAGACAAAACAACATTAGAATAATTGGAATCCCAGAAGAAGAAGAAAGAGAGAGAGGTGCAGAAGATATAGTGGAGCAAATTATAGCAGAGAACTTCCTTAATTTGCAGAAGCAAACAGGCACCAATTCCAGGAGGCACAGAGAACCCCCCTCAAAATCAATAAAAATAGGTCACCACCCCGACATCTAATAGTAAAACTTATGAGTCTCAGACAAAGAGATATTCCTCAAAGCAGCTCAGGAGAAGAGATCTGTATAATACAATGGTAGAAACATTAGATTGGCAACAGACCTATCTATAGAGACCTGGCAGTCCAGAAAAGATGGGAATGATATATTCAGGGCACTAAACAAGAAAAATATGCAATGAAGAATACTATATCCAGCTAGGCTGTCATTGAATGTAGAAGGAGAGATAAAAAGCTTGCAGGACAACAAGAGCCAAACTGTGGAAAGAGCCAAGATGTCCATCAACAGATGAATGGATAAAGAAGATGTGTATAAATAAAATCTTTAAAAAAAAAACACAAATAATAAATAAAATCTTTAAAAAAATAAGGGGCGCCTGGGTGGCTCAGTTCTTAAGCGTCTGCCTTCAGCTCAGGTCATGATCCCAGGGTCCTGGGATCGAGCCCTGCATCGGGCTCCCTGCTCCGTGGGAAGCCTGCTTCTCGCTCTCCCACTCCCCCTGCTCGTGTTTCCTCTCTCATTGTCTTTCTCTGTCAAATAAATAAATAAAATCTTAAAAAAAAGAAGTGGTATATATACACAATGGAATATTATGCAGCTATCAACAGGAATGAGATATTGCCATTTACAATGATGTGGATGGAACTGGAGTGTGTTATGCTGAGTGAAATATGTCAATCAGAGAAAGACGTGTATCATATGACCTCACTGATATGAGGAATTCTTAATATAAGGAAACAAACTAAGGGTTGCTTGAGTGGTGGGGGGTGGGAGGGATGTGGTGGCTGGGTGATAGACATTGGGGAGGGTATGTGCTATGGGTAATGCTGTGAATTGTGCAAGACTGTTGAATCACAGATCTGTACTTTTGAAACAAATAATGCAATATATGGTAAGAAAAAAAAGAAGAAGAAGATAGCAGGAGGGGAAGAATGAAAGGGGGGAAATCGGAGGGGGAGACCAAGCATGAGAGACGATGGACTCTGAAAAACAAACTGAGGGTTCTGGAGGGGAGGGGGGTCGGGGGATGGGTAGCCTGGTGATGGGTATTAAGGAGGGCACGTTCTGCATGGAGCACTGGGTGTTATGCACAAACAATGAATCATGGAACACTACATCCAAAACTATTGATGTAATGTATGGTTATTAAAATAACAATAAAAAAAAGCTTCCACGACAAACCAAAACTAAAGGAATTGGTAACACAACACCAGCCCTACAAGAAATATTGAAAGGGGTCCTCTAAGCAAAGAGAGACATAAAAGCAGCATTGGCCAGAAAGGAACACAGACAACATACAGTAACAGTCACCTTAGAAGCAATACAATGGCGCTAAATTCATATCTTTCAATAGTTACCCTGAATGTAAATGGGCTAAATGCCCCAATCAAAAGACACAGGGTAACAGATTGGATTAAAAAAACAAGACCCATGCATATGCTGTCTGCAAGTGACTCATTTTAGACCCAAAAACACCACCTGATTGAATGTGAGGGGGTAGAAAATCATTTACCGTGCTAACTGACACCAAAAAAAGCTGGGGTGGCAATCATTATATAAGACAATTTAGATTTTCACCAAAGACTGCAATAAGTGATGAGGAAGGACACTATATCATTCTTAAAGTGTCTCTCCAACAAGAAGATCTTACAATTGTCAATAGCTATATCCCTAACATGGGAGCAGTCAATTACGTAAGGCAGTTAATAATGAAAGCAAAGAAACACATTGACAACACACAATAAGAGCTGGGAAATTCAACAGCAACCTCACTGAAATGGACAGATCATCTAATCCAAGGATCAACAAGGATATAAAGACTTTAAATTCAGGGGACTAGGTGAAATAGGGTCCCCTACTTCTCTGCCATCCCGCCCCCCCCCAAGTAGCATAGATATTTTAAAAATATTTGTTCTTCCAATCCATAAGCATGGGATATTTCTCCATTTCCTTCTGTCTTTTCAATTTCAGTTATATGTATTCTGTAGTTTTTAGAGTTCAGATATTTTATCGCTTTGGTTAGGTTTATTCCTGGGTATCTTACGGGTTTAGGTGCAATTCTAAATAAGATCGATTCCTTGATTTCTCTTTCTTCGGTCTTGTTAGTGTATAGAAATGCAACTGTCTTCTGTGCTTTGATTTAAATCCTGCTACTTTGTTGAATTCCTACATGATTTCTAGCAATTTTGGGGTAGGATATTTTGGGTTTTCAATATAGAGGACCATGTCATCTGTGAAGAGTGAAAGTTTGACTTCTTCTTTGCCAGTTTAGATGCCTTTTATTTCTTTTTGTTGCCTGATTTCTAAGGTGGAACTTCTAGCATTATGTTGATTAACTGTGGTGAGACTGGACACCCCTGGCATGTTCCTGCCCTTACGGGAAAGGCTTTCATTTTTCCCCATTGAGGATAATATTCTCTGTGTGTTTTTTGTATATGGTTTTTATGATACTGAGGAATGTTCCCTCCAGACCTGCACTGCAGAGAGTTTTAATCAAGAAAGTATGCTGCATTTTGTCAAATATTTTTTTGCACCTATTTAAAAGATTATGTGGTTCTCGTCCTTTCTTATATTAATGTAGTGTATCACATTGATTGATCTGTGTATTTTGAACCACAATTGCAGCACTGGAATAATTTGTACTTGGTTGTTGTGAATAATCCTTTTAATATAATGTTGGATCTTATTAGCTAGTATCATGGTGAGAATTTTGGGATCCATGGTCATCAGGGATATTAGTCTTTAATTCTCCTTTTGGGTGTGTCTTTGGTTTTTGGTTCAAGATATTGGTGGCCTCATAGAATGAGTTTGGAAGTTTTCCTTATGATTCTATTTTTTGAAAAAGCTTAGTACACTATATATTATTTTTTAAAAATGTTTGATAGGATTCTCCTGGGAGGCAAACTAGTCCTGGACTCTGGTTTGTTGGGAGATTTTAATTACTCCTTCAATTTCTTTGTTCGTTAAGCATCTTTTCAGGTTTTCCATTTCTTCCTGTTTCAATTTTGGTAGTTCATACGTTTCTAGGACTAAAGGCAACCTATGGAATGAGAGAAGATATTTAGAAATGGCTTATCAGATAAATGGCTAGTATCCAAAATCTAAAAATAATTTCTCAAACTCAACATCCACTAAGAAAATAATCCTGTCAAGAAAAGGGGAGAAGCCATGGGCAGACATTTCTCCAAATAAGACATAGAAGTGATCAAGAGACACATGAAAAAATACTCAACATCACTTACCATCCGGGAAATACAAATCAAAAGCACAATGAGATGACACTTCACACCAGTCAGAAGGGCTAAAATGAACAATACAGGAAAGAAGAGAAGTTGGTCAGGATGCAGAGCAAGGGGAACCCTCTTACATTGTTGGTGGGAATGCAAACTGGGGCAGCCATTCTGGAAAACAGAATGGAGGATCCTCAAATAGTTAAAATTGGAGTTATCTTTGCCCCAGGAGTTGTACTACCGGGTATGTATCCAAAGGACACAAACATAGTTATGCAAAGGGGCACCTGCACCCCAATGTTCATAGCAACAATGTCTACATTAGCCAAATACAGAATGAGTCCAGATGTCCATTGACAGATGAATGAAGAAGATGTGGTGTATGTGTAAAATAGATTATTACTCAGCCATCAGAAAAGATGAAACCTTACCATTTGCAATGATGTGGAAGAAAATAGAGTGTATTATACTAAGTGAAGTAAGTCAATCAGAGAAATACAAGGCAGTGTGCTCATAGGACCTGGGCATAAACAGATGGAACCGTGAGGAAGCTTCTTGGGATGAGAAGTGACCTTCAGGGGCTTGGTAAGTGTGAGTCTTGCATCTCTGTGATGTATGTTGTCTAATCTGGTTTGAGGGTGCTGCTTTCAGGAGTCTGGAGGCTGGTGGAGTCTAGGTCACTTAAATATAAGGGGATGTGGGTCGCTTATGTAATCCCAACACTTAGAATCTCCTGTGCATAGCTGCTCAGACCCTGTACATCATACCCTGGGTTCCACAAATATCAGGCTCCTGGGAGGGCTGGCACCACAGAGCTGCTCACCCCTTGAATCCCCATTCCTTCATCTGTAAGATGGGGGCAACTTTGTTAGGAGGTGGTTCTTTGAGCAGAAGGCAGGAGATGGCAGGGATGGGGAAGGAATCTAAAAGAGCAAGGGACAGGTACAGTCCGGAGTAGGGAAGGGACAAGGGGGAGGGTAGACTGTGAGCCTGGTAATTGTCCTGGCCTTTCCTCTTCACATGTAAAACATTAGATCTGGGTCTGGGAGGACATCAGACTGGGTGCTGCCTCTGTCCCACATCTGACCTTCTCTGGTCCTCAGGCTTACAGGGCATCAGAGCCCAACACGTACCCAGTCACAGACCAGTGACAGATCGCTCCTGCCTCCTTCACTGCTGCTTGACACTCACACCTTAGTGTCCTGGGGCCCTTAGGGAAGCTTGGAGCTCCAGCAACCAGGGTGGGACTGAGAGATTTAGGAAACTATTCTGAGGTGCCCTGACAGGTAGAGACCTACTACAGATATGTGGAGATGTAGAGAGGTAGTTGCTGTGGCAGTTGTCGAAGAGGTTACTGCCTATGGTCTCCTCTAGGATTTTAATGGATTCCACACACATTGGGGTCTGTCATCCATTTTGAGTTTGTCTTATATTTGGTGTAAGAGAATGGTCCAGTTTCGGTGAGGAGCAAGATGGCAGAGGAGTAGGAGACCTGGATTTCGTCTGGTCTTAGGAATTCAGTTGAATAGGGATGAAACCATTCTGAACACCTACGATCTCAACAGGAGATCGAAGAAGAGAGTAGCAACAACTCTCTGAACAGAGAAGTGACCACTTATTGGAAGTTAGGACATGAGAAGTGAATCCGAGGCGATATTCGGGAGGATAGACGATGGGGGAGGGGGCCTCCCTCGGCCACTTCTGGCAAGTGATAGAGCCGCGGCGCACAAAATTGGAACTTTTAGAAGGTGGCTCTGCTCAGGGATGTCGCTCCAGTGGCTAAGCAGGGCGTGGAACCGTCGCGGGACAGTGTGGTCTCAGAATCCTCGGTGTCACAGAAAAACCGGGGGTTCCTGAGTGTGGCAAAGGTCCCAGGTATTGGAGCAGGGAAGCTGACTGCAGAGAGGGAGCCGAGGCGCCGGCTCTCAGCTCGGGGTTACCATAAACTGTGATCCGCGGCCCCGTCAGGCCACTGCTCCTCCAGCAGGTACCCAAGAAGCAGCAGAGCTGGCACACTCCCCTTCCTCCCCAGGGAGGAGCGGCACGGGTGCGCACCGCAGGGATCTGCTGGGTTTGGAGACTCCACACGGGGTCAGGTGCCAGAGATAGAAACGCTCGGTCACAGGCCGGGTGAGCACGGAGTGCACCCGGAGACCAGGGAGACGCGAGTGACTGCTTTTCTCTGGGAGCGCATTGAGGACCGGGGCCCTGAGTTCTCAGCTCCTCCAGGTGGAGATTGGGAGGCCACCATTTTCGCCCTGGTCCCTCCAAAGCTGTACCAAGTGCTTGCAGGGAACAAAAGCTCCTGAGAGCAAATTGGAGCAGCTTGCTTACCCCGGACCGACAAGGGCGGGGCAATTCAGCCTCCGGCAAAGACATTTGGGAACCACGGCAACAGGCCCCTCCCCCAGAAGATCAGCACGAACAGCCAGCAAGCCAAGACCAAGTTTACCGATCAAGGAGAACAGAACTCCAGCGCTAGGGGAATACTGCACATAGAATTCATGGCTTTTTTTTTTTTTAACACGATTCATTAGTTTTTCAAAGTGAATTTTTTTAACTGTTTATTTTAATTTTCTTTTTCCCTTTTTCCACCAACATCTTATCAATCCCTTTAAAAAAACACATTTTTTATTTTTCATTATTAGAGTCATATTTTATCCCTTCATAGTAGTTACCTTATTTTTGGCATATATATATATAACTTGTTCTCTCTTTAAAATTTTGAGATACAGTTCCTTCTAACAGATCAAAATGTACCCTAAATCACTAGTGTATGGCTTTGTTCTAGTCTCCTGCCTGATCACATTCTGTCCCTTTTTTTTCTTTTCTTTTTTTAATCTTATTCTTTCTTTTTTCAAACAACTTCTTATCTTATCAATTCCTTTTATAAAATCTTTTATAATTTTCATCCTTATTTTATTCTTCCATCCCTTCAATTTATCAACCCTTATTTTGTATATATATAAGTCTTTCTTCCTTTAAAATTTTAGGGGGCACTTTTCTCTAACAGACCAAAATATGCCCAAAATCTTGTGTGATTTTGATCTATGCACTAGCCTGATCATACTTGATCATATGCTGGTATTTTTTTGTTTTGTTCTGTTTTTGTTTTTATCTTTTTATTTTTTTTCTCTCTTTCTTTTTTCTTTCTCTCCCTTTCTTTCCCCCTGGTTTCAGGTCTTTTCTGATTTGTATAGAGTATATTTGCTGGGGTCGTTTTTAACCTGTTAGAATTTTGTTCCCTCATTCATCTATGTTCCTCTTGACAGAATGAAAAGACGAAAAAAAATCACCACAGCAAAAAGAACAAGAGGTAGTACCATCAGCCAGGGACCTACTCAATAAGGACATTAGTGCAATGTCGGACCTAGAGTTCAGAAACATGACTTTAAAGATACTAGCTGGGCTTGAAAAAAGCGTGGAAGTTATTAGAGAAAGCCTTTCTGGAGAAATAAAGGAACTAAAATCTAACCAAGTAAAAATCAAAACGGATATTAATGAGGTGCAATCAAAAATGGGGGCACTAACTGCTAGGATAAATGAGGCAGAAGAGAGAATCAGCGATATAGAAGAACAAATGATGGAAAATAAAGAGGCTGAGAAAAAGAGAGATAAACAACTACAGGAACACGAGGGCAGATTTCGAGAGATATGTGATATAATAAGATGAAACAACATTACATGAAACAACATTAGAATAATTGGGATCCCAGAAGAAGAAAAAAGAGAGAGGGGGGCAGAAGGTATATTGGAGCAAATAATAGCAGAGAACTTACCTAATGTGGGGAAGGAAACAGGCATCACAATCCAGGAGGCACAGAGAACCCCTATCAAATTCAATAAAAATAGGTCAACAACCGACATCCAATAGTAAATCTTACGAGTCGCAGAGACAAAGAGAAAATCCTGAAAGCAGCTCGGGAGAAGAGATATGTAACCTACACTGGAAGAAATATTAGATTGGCAACAGACCTATCTACAGGGACCTGGCAGGCCAGAAAGGACTGGCATGATATCTTCAGAGCACTAAACGAGAAAAATATGCAACCAAGAATACTATATCCAGCTAGGCTCTCATTGAAAATTAAAGGAGAGATAAAAAGATTCCAGGACAAACAAAAACTAAAGGAATTTGCTAACACGAAACCAGCCCTCCAAGAACTATTGAAAGGGGTCCTCTAAGGAAAGAGAGAGCCTAAAACCAGCATATATCAGAAAAGAACACAGACAATATACAATAACAGTCACCGACATGCAATAAAATGGCACTAAATTCATACTTTTCAATAGTTACCCTGAATGTTAATGGGCTAAATGCCCCAATCAAAAGACACAGCCTATCAGATTGGATTAAAAAACAAGACCCATCCATATGCTGTCTGCAAAAGACTCATTTTAGACCCAAAGACACCCCCAGATTGAAAGTGAGGGGGTGGAAAACAATTTACCATGCTAATGGACACCAAAAGAAAGCTGGGGGGGCAAACCTTATATCAGACAAATTAGATTTTAAAACAAAGACTGTAATGAGTGATGAAGAAGGACACTATATCCAATTAAAGGGCCTATCCAACAAGAAGATCTAACCATTGTAGATATCTATGCCCCTAAAATGGGAGCAGCCAATTTTAAAAGGCAATTAATAACAAAAGCAAAGAAACACGTGACAACAATACAATGACAGTGGGGGATTTAACACCCCCCTGACTGAAATGGACAGATCATCTAAACAAAAGATGAACAAGGAAATAAAGACTTTAAATTACACAGTGGACAAAATAGACTTCACAGACATATTCAGAACATTAGAACCAAAAGCAACAGGATACACATTCTTCTCTAATGCCCATAGAACATTCTCCAGATTTGAGCACATCCTAGGTCACGAATCAGTTCTCAACTGGTACCAAAAGACTGGGATTATTCCCTGCACATTTTCAGAACACAATGCTTTGAAACTAGAACTCAAACACAAGAGGAAAGTCGAAAGTACTCAAATAAATGGAGGCTAAACAGCATCCTACTAAAGAATGAATGGGTCAACCAGATAATTAAAGAAGAATTTAAAAAAATCGTGGAAACCAATGAAAATGAAAACACAACTGTTCAAAATCTTTGGGATACAGCAAAGACAGTCCTGAGAGGAATGTATATGGCAATACAAGCCTTTTTCAAGAAACAAGAAAGGCCTCAAATACACAACCTAAGCCTACACATAAAGGAGCTGGAGAAAGAACAGGAAATAAAGCCTAAACCCAGCAGGAGAAGAGAAATAATAAAGATCAGATCAGAAACCAATGAAATAGAAACCAAAAGAACAGTAGAAAAGATCAACGAAACTAGGAGCTGGTTCTTTGAAAGAATTAACATGATTCTTAACATGACCAGATAAAACCCTGGTCAGATTTATCAAAAAGAAAAGAGAAATGACCCAAATCAACAAAATCATGAATGAAAGAGGAGAGTTCACAACCAACACCAAAGAAATGCAAACAATTATAAGAATATATTATGAGCAACTCTATGCCAGCAAATTAGATAAACCGAAAGAAATAGGTGCATTCCTAGAGATGTATCAACTACCAAAATTGAACCAGGAAGAAATAGAAAACCAGAACAGACCTATAACAACGAAGGAAATTGAAGCAGTCATCCAAAATCCCCAACAAACAAAAGCCCAGGGCCAGATGACTTCCCAGGGGAATTCTATCAGACATTTAAATGAGAAATCATAACTATTCTCCTGAATCTGTTCCAAAAAATAGAAATGGAAGGAAAATTCCAAACACATTTTATGAGGCCAGCATTACCTTGATTCAAAACCAGACAAAGACCCCCATTAAAAAGGAGAATTACCGACCAATATCCTTGAGGAACATGGATGCAAAAATTCTCACCAAAATACTAGCCAATAGGATCCAACAGTACATTAAAAGGATTATTCACCATGTCCATGTGGGATTTATTCCTGGGTTGGTTCAACATCTGCAAATCAATCAACGTGATACAATACATTTACAAAAGAAAGAACAAAAATCATATGATCCTCTAAAAAGATGCAGAAAAAGCATTTGACAAAGTACAGCATCCTTTCTTGATCAAAACTCTTCAGAGTATAGGGATAGAGGGTACATACCTCAATATCATAAAAGCCATCTATGAAAAACCTACAGCGAATATCATTCTTAATGGGGAAAAGCTGAGAGCTTTTCCCCTTAGGTCAGGAACGCGGCAGACATGTCCAGTATCACCACTGCTATTCAACATAGTATTAGAAGTCCTAGCCACAGCAATCAGACAACAAAAATAAATCAATGGCATCCAAATCAGGAAAGAGGAAGTCAAACTCTCACTCTTTGCAGATGATATGATACGGTATGTGGAAAACCCAAAAGACTCCACCCCAATACTTCTGGAACTCATACAGGAATTCAGTAAAGTAGCAGGATATAAAATCAATGCACAGAAATCAGTGGAATTCCTACACACCAACAACAAGACAGAAGAGAGACAAATCAAGGAGTTAATCCCATTTACAATTGCACCCAAAACCATATGATACCTAGGAAGAAATTTAACCAACGAAGGAAAGGATCTTTACTCAGAAATGTATAAAATTCTCATGAAAGTAATTGAGGGAGACACAAAGAAATGGAAAAACTTTTTATGCTCATGGATTGGAAGAACAAACATTGTGAAGATGTCAGTGCTACCTAGAGCAATCTACACATTCAATGCAATCCCCATCAATATACCATCCACTTTTTTCAAAGAAATGGAACAAATAATCCTAAAATTTGTATGGAACCAGGAAAGACCCCGAATAGCCAGAGGAATATTGAAGAAGAAAAGCAAAGCTGGCGGCATCACAATTCCAGACTTCCAGCTCTTTTACTAAGCTGTCATCATCAAGACAATATGGAACTGGCACTAAAACAGACACATTGATCAACAGAACAGAATAGAGAGCCCAGAAATGGACCCTCAACTCTATGGTCAACTTATCTTTGACCAAGCAGGAAAGAATGTCCAGTGGAAAAAAGACAGTCTCTTCAACAAATGGTGTTGGGAAAATTGGACAGCCACATGCCGAAGAATGAAACTGGACAATTTCCTTATACCACACACAAAAACAGACTCCAAATCGTTGACAGACCTAAACGTGAAACAGGAGTCCATCAAACTCCTCAGGGAGAACACAGGCAGCAACGTCTTCGACCTCAGCCACAGCAACAACTTCCTAGAAACATCGCCGAAAGCAAGGGAAGCCAGGGCAAAAATGAACTATTGGGATTTCATCAAGATAAAAAGCTTTTGCACAGCAAAGAAACAGTACAGAAAACCAATAGACAAACGACAGAATGGGAGAAAATATTTGCAAATGACATATCAGATAAAGGGCTAGGATCCAAAATCTATAAAGAACTTATCAAACTCAATACTCAAAGAACAAATAATCCAATCAAGAAATGGGCAGAAGACACGAACAGATATATTTCCAAAGAAGACATCCAAATGGCCAACAGACACATGAAAAAGTGCTCAACATCGCTCGGCATCAGGGAAATCCAAATAAAAACCTCAATGAGATACCACCTCACACCAGTCAGAATGCCTAAAATTAACAAGTCAGGAAATGACAGATGTTGGCGGGGATTCGGAAAAAGGGGAGCCCTCCTACACTGTTGGTGGGAATGCAAGCTGGTGCAGCCACTCTGGAAAACAGACGGAGGTTCCTCAAACAGTTGAAAATAGAGCTACCATATGATCCAGCAATTGCACCACTGGGTATTTAACACAAAAATACAAATGTAGCGATCCGAAGGGGTATGTGTACCCCAAAGTTTATAGCAGCAATGTCCACAATAGCCAAACTGTGGAAAGAGCCAAGATGTCCATCGATGGATGAATGGATAAAGAAGATTTAGCATATATACACAATGGAATATTATGTAGCCCTAAAAAGAAATGAGGTCTTGCCATTTGCAACAACGTGGATGGAACTGCAGGGTGTTATGCTGAGTGAAAGGAGTCAATCACAGAAAGATATGTATCATATGACCTCAGTGATATGAGGAATTCTTAACCTCAGGAAACAAACTGAGTGTTGCTTGAGTGGTGGGGGGTGGGAGGGATGGGGTGGCTGGGTGGTAGACTTTGGGTAGGGTATGTGCTATGGTGAGCGCTGTGAATTGTGCAAGACTGTTGAATCACAGATCTGTACTCCTGAATCAACTAATGCAACATATGTTAAGAAAAAAGAAAAGAAGAAGATAGCAGGAGGGGAAGAATGAAGGGGAGTAAGTCGGAGGGGGAGACGAACCATGTGAGACGATGGACTCTGTAAAACAAACTGAGGGTTCTAGAGAGGAGGGTTTGTGGGGATGTGTTAGCCTGGTGAGGGGTATTAAAGAGGGTATGTTCTGCGTGGAACACTGGGTGTTAGGCACAAACAGTGAATCACGGAACACTACATCACAAACTAAAGATGTAATGTATGGCGATTATCATAACAATAAAAAATTAAAAAAGAGAGAGAACGGTCCAGTTTCATTCTTCAGCACATGGGGGTCCAATTTGCACAGCACCAAATATGGAAGGGACTGTCTTTTTTCCATTGGACATTCTTTCCTGCTTTGTCGAAGATGAGTTGACCATAGAGTTGAGGGTCCTTTTCTGGGTTCTCTAAACTGTTCCATTGATCTATGTGTCTGTTTTTGTGCCAGTACCACATTGTCTTGATGATGACAGCTTTGTAATACAGGTTGAAATCAGGCAATGTGATGACTCCAGGGTTAGTCTTCTGTTTCAACATTCTCCTGGCGATTTTCAGTCTTTTCTGGTTCCATAAAAATTTTAAGATTATTTGTTCCAAGTCTGTGAAAAATGCTGATGGCATTTTGATAGGGATCGCATTGGATATATAGATGGCTCTGTGCAGCATAGAGATTTAAAATGTTAATTCTTCAAATGCATGAGCATGGAATATTTTTCTATCTTTCTGTCTTCCTCAATTTCTTTTATAAGTGTTCTGTGGTTTCTAGAGTATAGATACTTTACGTTCATGGTTAGCCTTATTTCAAGGTATCTTATTTTTTTTGGTTCTATTGTATATGGAATCGATTCCCTAATTTCCCTTTCTACAGATACATTTTTAGTTTATAGGAAAGCAACTGATTTTTCTGCATTGATTTCATATCCTGCCACATTCCCGGATGCTTTATAAGGTTTAGCAATTTGCTGCTACAATCTTTTGCATTTTCCACCAAAACTATCATGTCATCTGTGAAGAGAGATTTTGACTTGTTCTCTGCCAATTTAAATGACATTTATTTATTTTGTCTGATTGCTGAGGCTAGGAGTTTTAGTACTATATCAAACAATTGTGGTGAGAGTGGGCATCGCTTTCATGTTCCTGGCCTTAAAAGAAAAGCTCTCAATTTTTCCCCATTGAGATTGTTATTCACTGTGAGCATAGATGGGTTTTAAGACATTGAGATATGTACCACTATCCCTATATTTTGAAGAGTTTTATTCAGGAAACGATGCTGTATTTTGTCAAATGCTTATTCTGCATCAACTGAGAGGATTATATGGTTCTTGTCTTTTCATTATTAATGTGCTCTATCATGTTCATTGAATTCCGAATGCTGAACCACATTTGCATCCCATGAATAATTCCCACCTGGTCGTGGTGGACAATCCTTTAAGTGTACTGTTGGATCCTATTGGCTAGGATCTTGATGAGAATTTTGGCATCCATGTTCATCAGGGATATTGGTCAGTAAATCTCCTTTTTTTTTTTTATAATTTTTTTATTGTTATGTTAATCACCATATATTACATCATTAGTTTTTGGTGCAGTGTTCCATGATTCATTGTTTGTTCATAACACCCAGTGCTCCATGCAGAATGTGCCCTCCTCAATACCCATCACCAGGCTAACCCATCCCCCTACCCCCTCCCCTCTAGAACCCTCAGTTTGTTTTTCAGAGTCCATCATCTCTCATGGTTTGTCTCCCCCTCTGACATACTCCCCTTTTCTTCCTCTCCTGTTATCTTCTTCTTTTTCTTTTTTCTTAAAATATGTTGCATTATTTGTTTCAGAAGTACAGATCTGTGATTCAACAGTCTTGCACAATTCACAGCGCTCACCGTAGCACATACCCTCCCCAATATCTATCACCCAGCCACCCCATCCCTCCCACCCCCAACCACTCCAGTAACACTCAGTTTCTTTCCTGAGATTAAGAATTCCTCATATCAGTGAGGTCATGTGATACATGTCTTTCTCTGATTGACTTATTTCACTCAGCATAACACCCTCCAGTTCCATCCACGTCGTTGCAAATGGCAAGATCTCATTCCTTTTGATGGCTGCATAATATTCCATTGTGTATATATACCACTTCTTCTTTAGCCATTCATCTGTCGATGGACATCTTGGCTCTTTCCACAGTTTGGCTATGGTGGACATTGCTGCTATAAACATTGGGGTACACGTACCCCTTCGGGTCCCTACATTTGTATCTTTGGGGTAAATACCCAGTAGTGCAATTGCTGGATCGAACGGTAGCTCTAATTTCAACTGTTTGAGGAAGCTCCATACTGTTTTCCAGAGGGGTTGCACCAGCTTGCATTCCCACCAACAGTGTAGGAGGGTTCCCCTTTCTCCACATCCCCGCCAACATCTGTCGTTCCCTGACTTGTTAATTTTAGCCATTCTGACGGGTGTGAGGTGGTATCTCATTGAGGTTTTCATTTGGATTTCCCTGATGCCGAGCGATGTTGAGCACTTTTTCATGTGCCTGTCGGCCATTTGGATGTCTTCTTTGGAGAAATGTCTGTTCATGTCTTCTGCCCATTTCTTGATTGGATTATTTGTTCTTTGGGTGTTGAGTTTGATAAGTTCTTTATAGATTTTGGATACTAGCCCTTTATCTGATATGTCATTTGCAAATATTTTCTCCCATTCTGTCGGTTGTCTTTTGGTTTTGTGGACTGTTTCTTTTGCTGTGCAAAAGCTTTTTATCTTGATGAAATCCCAATAGTTCATTTTTGCCCGGGCTGCCCGTGCCTTTGGCGATGTTTCTAGGAAGAAGTTGCTGCGGCTGAGGTCGAAAATGTTGCTACCTGTGTTCTCCTTTAGGATTTGGATGTACTCCTGTCTCACGTTTAGGTCTTTCAACCATTTGGAGTCTATTTTTGTGTGTGGTGTAAGGAAATGGTCCAGTTTCATTCTTCTGCATGTGGCTGTCCACTTTTCCCAACACCATTTGTTGAAGAGACTGTCTTTTTGCCATTGGACATTCTTTACTGCTTTGTCAAAAATAAGTTGACCATAGAGTTGAGGGTCTATTTCTGGGCTCTCGATTCTGTTCCATTGATCTATGTGTCTGTTTTTGTGCCAGGACCATACTGTCTTGATGATGACAGCTTTGTAATAGAGCTGGAAGTCCGGAATTGTGATGCCGCCAGCTTTGTTTTTCTTTTTCAGTATTCCTCTGGCTATTCTGGGTCTCTTCTGGTTCCATACAAATTTTAGGATTATTTGTTCCATTTCTTTGAAAAAAGTGGATGGTATTTTGATGGGGATTGCATTGAATGTGTAGATTGCTCTAGGTAGCATTGATATCTTCACAATGTTGATTCTCCCAATCCATGAGCATGGAACGTTTTTCCATTTCTTTGTGTCTTCTTCAATTTCTTTCCTGAGTATTTTATAGTTTTCTGAGTACAGATCCTTTGCCTCTTTGGTTAGATTTATTCCTAGGTATCTAATGGTTTTGGGTGCAATTGTAAATGGGATCGACTCCTTGATTTGTCTCTCTTCTGTCTTGTTGTTGGTGTATAGGAATGCCACTGATTTCTGTGCATTGATTTTATATCCTGCTACTTTACTGAATTCCTGTATGAGTTCTAGCAGTTTTGGGGTGGAGTCTTTTGGGTTTTCCACATACAGTATCATATCATCTGCAAAGAGTGAGAGTTTGACTTCCTCTTTGCCGATTTGGATGCCTTTGATTTCTTTTTGTTGTCTGATTGCTGTGGCTAGGACTTCTGATACTATGTTGAATAGCAGTGGTGAGAGTGGACATCCCTGCCGTGTTCCTGACCTTAGGGGGAAAGCTCTCAGCTTTTCCCCATTGAGAATGATATTCGCTGTAGGTTTTTCATAGATGGCTTTTATGATATTGAGGTATGTACCCTCTATCCCTATACTCTGAAGAGTTTTGATCAAGAAAGGATGTTGTACTTTGTCAAATGCTTTTTCTGCATCTATTGAGAGGATCCTATGATTCTTGCTCTTTCTTTTGTTAATGTATTGTATCACGTTGATTGATTTGCGGATGTTGAACCAGCCTTGCAGCCCAGGAATAAATCCCACTTGGTCGTGGTGAATAATCCTTTTAATGTACTGTTGGATCCTATTGGCTAGTATTTTGGTGAGAATTTTTGCATCCATGTTCATCAAGGATATTGGTCTGTAATTCTCTTTTTTGATGGGGTCTTTGTCTGGTTTTGGGATCAAGGTAATGCTGGCCTCATAAAATGAGTTTGGAAGTTTCCCTTCCATTTCTATTTTTTGGAACAGTTTCAGGAGAATAGGTATTAATTCTTCTTGAAATGTCTGATAGAATTCCCCTGGGAAGCCATCTGGCCCTGGGCTTTTGTTTCTTGGGAGATTTTTGATGACTGTTTCAATTTCTTTAGTGGTTATAGGTCTGTTCAGGTTTTCTATTTCTTCCTGGTTCAATTTTGGTAGTTGATACATCTCTAGGAATGCACCCATTTCTTCCAGGTTATCTAATTGGCTGGCATAGACTTGCTCATAATATGTTCTTATAATTGTTTGTATTTCTTTGGTGTTGCTTGTGATCTCTCCTCTTTCATTCATGATTTTGTTGACTTGGGTAATTTCTCTTTTCTTTTTGATCAGTCTGGCCAGGGGTTTATCAATCTTGTTAATTCTTTCAAAGAACCAGCTCCTAGTTTCGTTGATCTGTTCTACTGTTCTTTTGGTTTCTAGTTCATTGATTTCTGCTCTGATCTTTATGATTTCTCTTCTCCTGCTGGGTTTAGGCTTTCTTTGCTGTTCTTTCTCCAGCTCCTTTAGGTGTAGGGTTAGGTTGTGTATTTGAGACCTTTCTTGTTTCTTGAGAAAGGCTTGTATTGCTATATACTTTCCTCTCAGGACTGCCTTTGCTGTATCCCAAAGACTTTGAACAGTTGTGTTTTCATTTTCATTGGTTTCCATGAATTTTTTAAATTCTTCTTTAATTTCTTGGTTGACCCATTCATTCTTTAGTAGGATGCTCTTTAGCCTCCATGTATTTGAATTCTTTCCGACTTTCCTCTTGTGGTTGAGTTCTAGTTTCAAAGCATTGTGGTCTGAAAATATGCAGGGAATGATCCCAATCTTTTGGTACTGATTGAGACCTGATTTGTGACCTAGGATGTGATCAATTCTGGAGAATGTTCCATGGGCACTAGAGAAGAATGTGTATTCCGTTGCTTTGGGATGGAATGTTCTGAATATGTCTGTGAAGTCCATTTGGTCCAGTGTGTCATTTAAAGTCTTTATTTCCTTGTTGATCTTTTGCTTAGATGATCTGTCCATTTCAGTCAGGGGGGTGTTAAAGTCCCCCACTATTATTGTATTGTTGTCAATGTGTTTCTTTGCTTTTGTTATTAATTGCCTTATATAATTGGCTGCTCCCATGTTCGGGGCATAGATATTTACAATTGTTAGATCTTCTTGTTGGATAGACCCTTTAAGTAGGATATAGTGTCCTTCCTCATCTCTTATTACAGTCTTTGTTTTAAAATCTAGTTTGTCTGATATAAGGATTGCCACCCCAGCTTTCTTTTGGTGTCCATTAGCATGGTAAATGGTTTTCCACCCCCTCACTTTCAATCTGGGGGTGTCTTTGGGTCTAAAATGAGTCTCTTGCAGACAGCATATTGATGGGTCTTGTTTTTTAATCCAATCTAATAGCCTGTGTCTTTTGATTGGGGCATTTAGCCCATTTACATTCAGGGTAACTATTGAAAGGTATGAATTTAGTGCCATTGTATTACCTGTAAGGTGACTGTTAACTGTCTGTTGTCTGTGTTCGTTTCTGCTCTTTGCTGCTTTTAGGTTCTCTCTTTGCTTAGAGGACCCCTCTCAATATTTCTTGGAGGGCTGGTTTCGTGTTTGCAAATTCCTTTAGTTTTTGTTTGTTCTGGAAGCTTTTTATCTCTCCTTCTATTTTCAATGATAGCCTAGCTGGATATAGTATTCTTGGCTGCATATTTTTCTCGTTTAGTGCTCTGAAGATATCTTGCCAGTCCTTTCTGGCCTGCCAGGTCTCTGTGGATAGGTCTGTTGCCAATCTAATGTTTCTACCATTGTAGGTTACATATCTCTTCTCCCGAGCTGCTTTCAGGATTTTCTCTTTGTCTCTGAGACTCGTAAGTTTTACTATTAGATGTCGGGGTGGTGACCTATTTTTATTGATTTTGAGAGGGGTTCTCTGTGCCTCCTGGACTTTAATGCCTGTTTCCTTCCTCACATTAGGGAAGTTCTCTGCTATAATTTGCTCCAATATACCTTCTGCCCCTCTCTCTCTCTCTTCTTCTTCTGGGATCCCAATTATTCTAATGTTGTTTCGTCTTATCGTATCACTTATCTCTCGAATTCTGCCCTTGTGATCCTGTAGTTGTTTCTCTCTCTTTTTCTCAGCCTCTTTATTTTCCATCATTTGGTCTTCTATATCGCTGATTCTCTCTTCTGCCTCATTTATCCTAGCATTTAGTGCCCCCATTTTTGATTGCACCTCATCAATAGCCTTTTTGATTTCGATTTGGTTAGATTTTAGTTCTTTTATTTCTCCAGAAAGGGTTTCTCTAATAACTTCCACGCTTTTTTCAAGCCCAGCT
Source organism: Eumetopias jubatus (assembly GCF_037043125.1). Lineage (NCBI taxonomy): Eukaryota > Metazoa > Chordata > Mammalia > Carnivora > Otariidae > Eumetopias > Eumetopias jubatus. Next base: position 262,081 of record NW_028274836.1, on the reverse strand, counting down.
AGTATCTTTAAAGTCATGATTCTGAACTCTAGGTCCGACATCGTACTCATGTCTGTATTGAGTAGGTCCCTGGCTGACGGTACTACCTCTTGTTCTTTTTGCTGAGGTGATTTCTTTCGTCTTGTCATTTTGTCCAGAGGAGAATAGATGAATGAGAGAACAAAAGGCTAACAGGTTTACAACGTCCCCAGCAAATATACTGTATACAAATCAGAAAAGACCTGAAACGAGGGGAAAAGAAAGGGAAAGAAAGAAAAAAGAAAGAGAAAAAGAAAAAAAGAAAAAGAAAAAAAAAGATAAAAACAAAAACAAAACAATTCAAAAAAAGGCAGAATATGATCAAATATGATCAGGCTAGTGCATAGATCAGTGCCACACACTAGATTTTGGGCGTATTTTGGTCTGTTAGAAAAAAGTGCCTCCTAAAATTTTAAAGGAAGAAAGACATATATGTACAAAATAAGGGTTGATACAATGAAGGGATGGAAGATGACTGTAAAGATGAAAATTATAAAAGATTTTATAAAAGGACTTGGTAAGATAAGTTGTTTGAAAAAAGAAAGAAGATTTAAGGAAAAAAAAAAAAAGGAAAAAGGGAGAGAATGTGATCAGGCAGGAGACTAGAACAAAGCCATACACTAGTGGTTTAGGGTATATTTTGATCTGTTAGAAGAAACTGTACCTCAAAATTTTAAAGAGAGAACAACTTATATATATATGCCAAAAACAAGGATAACTACTATGAAGGGATAAAATATGACTCTAAAAATGAAAAAAAAAAATAAAAAATGTTTTTTTTTTTAAAAAGGGATTTATAAGATGTTGGTTGAAAAAGGGAAAAAGAAAAATAAAAAAAAGTCAACAAAAATTAACTTTGATGAAATAATGAATCATGGTAAAAAAAAAAAAAAAAAAAAAAGAAGCCATGAATCTATGTGCAGTATTCCCCTAGCGCTGGAGTTCTCCTATTCTCCTTGATCGATCAACTTGGTCTTGGCTTGCTGGCTGTTTGTGCTGATCTTCTGGGGGAGGGGCCTGTTGCCGTGGTTTCCAAATGTCTTTGCCGGAGGCGGAATTGCCCCGCCCTTGTCGGTCCGGGCTAAGGAAGCTGCTCGGGTTTGCTCTCAGGAGCTTTTGTTCCCTGCAAGCTCTCGGTACAGCCTTGGAGGACCAGGGTGAAAATGGTGGCCTCCCAGTCTCCGCCCGGAGGAGCCGAGAACTCGGGGCCCCATTCCTCAGTGCGCCCCCAGAGAAAAGCAGTCACTCCCGTGTCCCCGGTCTCCGGCCGCACTCCGTGCTCACCCGGCCTGTGACCGAGCGTTGCTATCTCTGGCACCCGACCCCGCTCGGAGTCTCCAAACCCAGCAGATCCCTGCAGTGCGTTCCCGCACCGCTCCTCCCCGGGAAGGAAGGGGAGTCTCCCCAGATCTGCTGCTTGTTGGGTCCTTGCTGGGGGAGCCGTGCCCCGACTGGGCCGCAGGTCACAGTTTATGGCCACCCCGAGCTGAGAGCCCGCGCCTCGGCTCCGTCTCTGCAGCCGGCTTCCCCGCTCCGATACCTGGGAGCTCTGGCGCACTCAGGCACCCCCGGTCTCTCTGTGACCCCAAGGGTCCTGAGACCACACTGTCCCGGGAGGATTCCACCCCCCGCTTAGCCACTGCAGCGTCGTCCCTCCGCCGAGCCAACTTTTAAAAGGTCCGATTTTGTGCTCCGCGGCTCTAGCACTTGCCAGAAGCGGCCGACGGAGGCCCCTCCCCCGCCGTCTATCCTCCCGAATATCGCCTCGGATTCACTTCTCCGCACATCCTACCTTCCAGTAAGTGGTCGCTTCTCTGTTCAGAGAGTTGTTGCTACTCTCCTGTTCGATCTCCTGTTGAGTTCGTAGGTGTTCAGAATGGTTTGATCCCTATTCAGCTGAATTCCTGAGAACACACAAAATCTAGGTCTCCTACTCCTCCGCCATCTTGCTCCCTCCGATATCAGTAAATCTCCTTTTTGATGGGGTCTTTGCCTGGTTTTGGGATCAGAGTAATGCTGGCCTCATAGAACGAGTTTGGAACTTTTCTTTCTGTTTCTATTTTTGGAAGAGCTTCAGTAGAATAGACATCATTTATTCTGTAAGTTTTGGTAGAATTCCCCTGGGAGGCCATCTGGCCCTGGTCTTTTTTTTTGGGGGGGGGTTGATTACTGCTTCAATTTCCTTGCTGCTTATTGGTCTGTTCAGATAGTCTGTTTTTTCCCTGTTTCATTCTTGGTAGTTTATAAGTTTCCAGGAAAACATCCATTTTCCCAGGTAGGTTAATTTGTTGGCCTATAGTTGCTGATAATAATTTCTAGTACTTGTTTCTATCTCCTTGGTAGTAGTCGTGATCTCTCCTATTTCATTCTTAATTTTATTAATTTGGCCCTTCCTATTGTCTTCTGGATAAGGTTGGCCAGAGGTTTATTGATTTTATCAATTCTTTCAAAGAATTTGCTTCTAGTTTTGTTGATCTGCTCTACTGTTCAGCCATTTTCTATTTCATTGATTTCTGTTCTAGTCTTTATTATTTCTCTTTTCCTGCTTGGTTTAGGCTTTATTTCTTGTTCACTCTCAAGGGCATTTAGGTCTAAAGTAAACTTGTGCATTTGGGATTTTTCTAATTTTTTGAGAGAGGTTTGGATGGCCATTTACTACCCTCCTAAGACCACCTTTGCAGCATCCCATAGGTTTCAACCTGCTGTGTTTTCATTTTCATTCCTTTGCATGAATTGTTTAAGTTCTGCTTTAATTTCCGGGTTGACCCATAAGTTCTCTAGCAGGATGTTCTTTAACCTCCAAATTTTGAGTTCCTTCCAAAATTTTTCTTGTAATGGAGTTCCAATTTGAAAGCATTGTGGTCTAAAAATATGCATGGACTAATCTCAATCTTTTGGTATCGAGTGAGACCCGATTTGTGACTCAGCATGTGATCTATTCTGGAGAAAGATCCATGTGCACTCGAGAAGAATGAGTATTCTGTGGTTTAAAGATGGAATGTTCTGTAAAGGTCTATGAAGTCCATCTGGTCCAATGTGTCCTTCAGACCTCTTGTTTCTTTGTTGGTTTTCTGCTTAGATGATCTGTCCATTGCTGTGAGTAGAGTGTTGAAGTGTCCTACTAATAATGCATTATTATCCATATGATTCTTTATCTTGGTTATTAGTTGGTTTATGTATTTTGCTGATCCCACGTTGGTGGCATAGATATTTACAATTGTTAGATTTCCTTGTAGGATAGACCTTTTAAGGATGAGATAGCATCCTTCCACAACTCTTACTGCAGTCTTTGGTTTAAGATCTAATTTGTCTGATATGAGGATTGCTACCCCAGCATTCTTTTGACATCCATTAGCATGGTAAATTGTTCTCAATTCCTTCACTTTCAATATAGAGGTGATTTTAGGTTCAAAATGAGTCTCTTCTCCAGGTGCCTGGGTGGCTCAGTCATTAAGCATCTGCCTTCAGCTCAGGTTATGATCCCAGAGTCCTGGGATCGAGTCCCCCATCGGGCTCCCTGCTCAGTGGGAAGTCTGCTTCTCCCTGTCCCACTCCCCCTACTTGAGTTCCCTCTCTCGCTGTGTCTATCTCTGTCAAAAAAATAAATAAAACCTTTAAAAAGTAAAAAAAAAATGTTCTCTTCTGGACAGCATATGTCAAAGGAGTGTGTTCTACTTTTCCTGAGTGATTTTTGGTCTGTGTGTTAGAAAACCCTACATTCCAATATTGCAAGGAACATACTACATATAAAGATAAAACTGAACAGTGAATGTAAAGCATATATATATATATATAAAGACAAAATTGTAGAGAGTGAAAAAGGAGCAAAAATGAAGCATATATCTTTAAAAAAGTAGATGTGAAAACCTGCAAGCTAAAACGTGACTATGAAATATAAGTTATATAATAAGCTCTAGTTGAAATGAGAAAAATGTAAAAGTAAAAAGAAAAAGAGAAAAAAATACCCAAGATAATTAAAAAAAACACACATGAGAATTTTATCCAAAAAATAAAGGAGTCCTGAGGGAACACCTGCACTCAATAAACTATTTTCCCCTGGTGTTGTAATTTTACTGTGTCGTGGAATCCATAGTCTTGTAGTCCACCTGTTCTTCCAGACTTTCTTTTTGGGGAGGGGCCTGCCACGATGTTTCTCAGGTATCCCTGCCTGGGCGGAGTTGCCCCACGCCCTGTCAGCAGGAAGGGTTCAGTGTAAAGTGGTCTTCTGTGCGGCTTTTTTTCGGTGGAAGATTTCCTCGCCTCTTCAGAGGATCAAAGCAAAAATGCCCATAGCCAAAACTCTGGCTCAGGACAGAAATTTTGCAGTCTGCCCTCTAATAAAACCTCAGGGACAATCAGTATCCACTTCTGTATGCGAGAAAAAACACATCTCCTGCAGCATACACCCACTGTATAGCTCTCTCAGAGATAGTCCCAGAGGCCCCTGAGTGCGACTAAAACCGTGAGCAGCCATGGGCTCTTGCACGAAACCAGTACTCTTAGATCATGTCTAGATGCCTGTCTAATGACCTTTCTGGGGCTCTACTCCACTGTGAGTTTTTGGCCGGTTGCAGGCTCAGGTTCCATTATTTTCAGGCTGCTCAGGAAAAGAGCGATTACCAACCAGCTTGGTTCATGGTTTATGAAGACCCAAGGTGAGAGTCCCCTGTTGGGCTCACTGACAATAACATGCTTCCCTGCTTCACTGCTCAGGCATTCTTACCTGTTCAGGCACCCCGGTAGCTCTGTGACTCCTCAGATCCCAGGACCACAATGCCCTACCTAGAATTCTACCTTTTCATTTCCAGAGCCCCTTTACAGAGAGGGCTGTCTCTCCCTAGAGCAGATTTCTAAGGGTTCTTATTTTGCTTTCTGATGTTATATCATTTTCCAGGAGATAGTAAATGGAGGCCCTCCCCTTCTGTTAATCTTTTTTTTTTAAAGATTTATTTATTTATTTGAGAGAGAGAGAATGAGAGATAGAGAGCACGAGAAGGAAGAGGGTCAGAGGGAGAAGCAGACTTCCCACTGAGCAGGGAGCCCGATGCGGGACTCGATCCCGGGACTCCAGGATCATGACCTGAGCCGAAGGCAGTCGCTTAACCAACTGAGCCACCCAGGCGCCCTTCTGTTAATCTTTTGAAATCTCCCCCGAGATTCATGATTCCGCACATCTTACCTTGCAAAAAGGAGTAGCTTTACTGCTTGTAGAGATCCAGATATATATTCTTACATCTCAGGCGGATTTTATGGGTGTTCAAAAGGGTTTGATAGATATCCAGCTAAATTCAGGGGACCGGACGAAATGGGGTCCCCTACTCCTCCACCACCTTGCCTCCCTCCTCGACTTTGAAAAATTCTTTTTACATTTTGAGTACTAACTGCTTATCATATCTGTCATTACCAACTATATTCTCCCATTCTGTAGGTTGCCTTTTTGTTTTTTCAATTATTTCCTTTGTTGTGCAGTAGCTTTATATTTGATGAAAACCCAATAGTTTATTTTGCTTTCGTTTCCCTTGCACCAGGACTCATATCTAGTAAGAAGTTACTATGGCCAAGGTCAAAGAAGGTACTGTCTATGTTATTGTCTAGGATTTAAAGTTTTCCCGTCTCACATTTAGATCTGTTCTATTTTGAATAAATTTTTGTATGGTGAAAGGAAGAAGTCCAATTTCATTCTTTTGAGTGTTTTATCCAGTTTTCCCAATACCATTTGTTAAAGAGACTGTCTTTTTCCCACTGACTATTCTTTTCTGCTTTGTTGAAGATTAAATGACCATACAGCTGTGGGTTCATTTCTGGGTGTTCTATTCTGTTTTATTGATCTTCTGTCTCGTTTTGTGCCAGTAACATACTGTCTTGATCTCTACACCATTGTAATATAACTTGGAGTCTGGAGTTACGATGCCTCCAACTTTTCTTTCCTTTTCAAGATTGTTTTTGGTATTCGGGTCTTTTGTGGTTCCATAGATATTTTGTGATAGTTTGTTCTAGCTCCGTGAAAAATGCCATTGGTAATTAGATTGGATTTCCATTAAATCTGCACATTTCCTTGGGTTGTATAGACATTTCAACAATGTTTGTTATTTCAATCTATGAGAGTGGAGTATCTTTCTATTTCTTTGTTCTGTCTTCAATTTTTTTCATCCGTGTTTTATAGTTTCAGAGAAAAAGTCTTTCACCTATTCAGTTAGTTTTATTCCTAGGTATCATAGGTTTTGTTGCAATTATAAGTGGGATTGATTCTTTGATTTTTCTTATTGTTGCTTACTGATTGCTGTGTAGAAATGCAAAAAATTCTACACCTTAATTTTGTATCCCGTGAATTTGCTGAAATCTTGTATTCTAACAATTTCTTTTTTTGAAATTTTTTATCATTTGAAATCAATTAATTAACATAGAGTGTATTATCAGGGGTAGAATTTATTGATTCATCAGTTGCTAAGTGCATGAGTGATTCATCTAGTGCTCATTACATCAAGTACCCTCCTTAATGTCCATCACCCAGTTACCCCATCTGCACAGCCACTTCCCGTCCAGCAACCTTCAGTTTGTTTCCTATTGTTACGAGTCTGTTATGGTTTGTCTCTTTCTCTGATTTCCTGTTATTTTGTTTTTGCTTCCCTACCCCTATGATCCTCTATGATGTTTCCTATATTCCACATATGAGTGAAGTCATACAATATTTGTCTTTCTCTGACTGACTTACCTCACTTAGTATAATACATTCTATTTTCTTCCACATCATTGCAAATGGTAAGTTTTCATCTTTTCTGATGGCTGAGTAATAATCTATTTTACACATATACCACATCTTCTTCATTCTTCTGTCAATGGACATCCGGACTCATTCTGTATTTGGCTACTGTAGACATTGTTGCTATGAACATTGGGGTGCAGGTGCCCCTTTGCATAACTATGTTTGTATCCTTTGGATAAATACCCGGTAGTACAACTGCTGGGGCAAAGATAACTCCAATTTTAACTATTTGAGGATCCTCCATTCTGTTTTCCAGAATGGCTGCCCCAGTTTGCATTCCCATCAACAATATAAGAGGTTCCCCGTTTCTCTGCATCCTGACCAACTTCTCTTCTTTCCTGTATTGTTCATTTTAGCCCTTTTGACTGGTGTGAAGTGTCATCTCATTGTGCTTTTGATTTGTATTTCCCAGATGCTAAGTGATGTTGAGTATTTTTTCATGTGTCTCTTGACCACTTGTATGTCTTATTTGGAGAAATGTCTGTCCATGGCTTCTCCCCTTTTCTTGACAGGATATTTTGCTTATTGGCTGTTGAGTTTGAGAAATTATTTGTAGATTTTGGATACTAGTCATTTATCTGATAAGCCATTTCTAAATATCTTCTCTCATTCCATAGGTTGCCTTTAGTCCTAGAAACATATGAACTATCAAAATTGAAACAGGAAGAAATGGAAAACCTGAAAAGATGCTTAACGAACAAAGAAATTGAAGGAGTAATTAAAATCTCCCAACAAACCAGAGTCCAGGACTAGTTTGCCTCCCAGGAGAATCCTATCAAACATTTTTAAAAAATAATATATAGTGTACTAAGCTTTTTAAAAAAATAGAAACATAAGGAAAACTTCCAAACTCATTCTATGAGGCCAGCAATACCTTGAAGAAAAAACCAAAGACCCACCCAAAAGGAGAATTAAAGACTAATATCCCTGATGAACATGGATCCCAAAATTCTCACCATGATACTAGCTAATAAGATCCAACATTACATTAAAAGGATTATTCACACCAACCAAGTACAAATTATTCCAGGGCTGCAAGTGTGGTTCAAAATACACAAATCAATCAATGTGATACACTACATTAATATAAGAAAGGACGAGAACCACATAATCTTTTAAATAGATGCAAAAAAATATTTCACAAAATGCAGTATACTTTCTTGATTAAAACTCTCTGCAGTGCAGGTCTGGAGGTAACATTCTTCAGTATCATAAAATCCATATACAAAAAGCACGCAGAGAATATTATTCTCAATGGGGAAAAAATGAAAGCATTTCCGTAAGGGCAGGAACATGACAGGGATGTCCAGTCTCACCACAGTTAATCAACATAATGCTAGAAGTTCCACCTTAGAAATCAGGCAACAAAAAGCAATAAAAGGCATCTAAACTGGCAAAGAAGAAGTCAACCTTTCACTCTTCACAGATGACATGGTTCTCTATATTGAAAACCCAAAATATCCCACCCCAAAATTGCTAGAAATCATGTAGGAATTCAACAAAGTAGCAGGATATAAATCAAAGCACAGAAGACAGTTGCATTTCTTTTATTTATTTATTTATTTATTTATTTATTTATTTATTTATTTATTAGAGAGAGAGAATGAGAAATAGAGAGCACGAGAGGGGGGAGGGTCAGGGGGAGAAGCAGACTCCCCGCTGAGCAGGGAGCCCGATGTGGGACTCGATCCCGGGACTCCAGGATCATGACCTGAGCCGAAGGCAGTCGCTTAACCAACTGAGCCACCCAGGCGCCCCAACAGTTGCATTTCTGTACACTAACATCAAGACAGAAGAAAGAGAAATTAAGGAATCGATCTTATTTAGAATTGCACCAAAACCCGTAAGATACCCAGGAATAAACCTAACCAAAGCGATAAAAGATCTGAACTCTAAAAACTACAGAATACATATAACTGAAATTGAAAAGACAGAAGGAAATGGAGAAATATCCCATGCTTATGGATTGGAAGAACAAATATTTTTAAAATGTCTAGGCTACTTGGGGGGGAGGCAGGATGGCAGAGAAGTAGGGGACCCTATTTCACCTAGTCCCCTGAATTTAAAGTCTTTATATCCTTGTTGATCCTTGGATTAGATGATCTGTCCATTTCAGTGAGGTTGCTGTTGAATTTCCCCGCTCTTATTTTTTGTTGTCAATGTGTTTCTTTGCTTTCATTATTAATTGCCTTATGTAATTGGCTGCTCCCATGTTAGGGGTATAGCTATTGACAATTGTAAGATCTTCTTGTTGGAGAGACACTTTAAGAATGATATAGTGTCCTTCCTCAACACTTATTGCAGTCTTTGGTTTAAAATCTAATTTGTCTTATATAAGGATTGCCACCCCAGCTTTTTTTACTGTCAGTTAGCACCGTAACTGATTTTCTACCCCTTCACATTCAATCAGGTGGTGTTTTTGGATCTAAAATGAGTCACTTGCAGACAGCATGTGCATGGGTCTTGTTTTTTGATTCCAATCTGTTAGCCTGTGTCTTTTGATTGGGGCATTTAGCCCATTTATATTCAGGGTAACTAATGAAAGTTAGGAATTTAGTGCCATTGTATTGCTTCTAAGCTGACTGTTACTGTGTATTGTCTGTATTCCTTTCTGGTCAATGTTGCTTTTATGTCTCTCTTTGCTTAGAGGACCCCTTTCAATATTTCTTGTAGGGCTGGTGTTGTGTTACCAATTCCTTTAGTTTTGGTTTGTCCTGGAAGCTTTTTTTTAATTGTTATTTTAATCACCATACATTACATCATTAGTTTTGGAAGTAGTGTTCCATGATTTATTGTTTGTGCATAAAAACCATTGCTCCAGGCAGAACGTGCCCTCTTTAATACCCATCACCCAGCTACCCATCCCCCCACCTCCCTCCCCTCCAGAACCCTCAGTTTGTTTTTCAGAGTCCATCGTCTCTCATGTTTGGTCTCCCCCTCCGATTTCCCCCCTTTCATTCTTCCCCTCCTGCTATCTTCTTCTTCTTTTTTTTCTTAACATATATTGCATTATTTGTTTCAGAGGTACAGATCTGTGATTCAACAGTCTTGCACAATTCACAGCACTCTCCATAGCACGTACCTTCCCCAATGTCTATCACCCAGCCACCCCATCCCTCCCACCCCCCACCACTCAAGCAACCATCAGTTTGTTTCCTGAAATTACGAATTCCTCATATCAGTGAGGTCATATGATACATGTCTTTCTCTGATTGACTTATTTCACTCAGCATAACACAATCCATTTCCATCCACATCATTGCAAATGGCAAGATCTAATTCCTGTTGATGGCTGCATAATATTCCATTGTGCATATATACCACTTCTTTTTTTTAAGATTTTATTTATTTATTTGACAGAGAGAGACAGTGAGAGAGGAAACACGAGCAGGGGGAGTGGGAGAGGGAGAAGCAGGCTTCCCGCAGAGCAGGGAGCCCGATGTAGGGCTCGATCCCAGGACCCTGGGATCATGACCTGAGCCGAAGGCATACGCTTAACAACTGAGCCACACAGGCGCCCCTTATTTTTTTTTAAGATTTTATTTATTATTTGTTTTTTTTAAAGATTTCATTTATACACATCTTCTTTATCCATTCATCTGTTCATGGACATCTTGGCTCTTTCCACAGTTTGGCTCTTGTTGTCCTGCAAGCTTTTTATCTCTCCTTCTATGTTCAATGACAGCCTAGCTGGATATAGTATTCTTCGTTGCATATTTTTCTTGTTTAGTGCCCTGAATATATCATTCCAGTACTTTCTGGACTGCCAGGTCTCTATAGATAGGTCTGTTGCCAATCTAATGTTTCTACCATTGTATTATGCAGATCTCTTCTCCTGAGCTGCTTTGAGGAATATCTCTTTGTCTCTGAGACTCGTAAGTTTTACTATTAGATGTCGGGGTGGTGACCTATTTTTATTGATTTTGAGAGGGGTTCTCTGTGCCTCCTGGAATTGGTGCCTGTTTGCTTCTGCAAATTAGGGAAGTTCTCTGCTATAATTTGCTCCACTATATCTTCTGCACCTCTCTCTCTTTCTTCTTCTTCTGGGATTCCAATTATTCTAATGTTGTTTTGTCTTAGGGTATCGCTTTTCTCTCGAATTCTGCCCTCGTGATCCAGTAGTTGTTTATCTCTCTTTTTCTCAGCGTCTTTATATTACAACATTTGGTCTTCTATATCACTGATTCTCTTTTGCCTCATTTATCCTAGCAGTTAGTGCCCCCATTTTTGATTGCACCTCATTCATAGCCTTTTTGTTTGCCTTGGTTAAATTTTAGTTCTTTTACTTCTCCAGAAAGGGTTTCTCTAATAACTTCCATGCTTTTTCATGTCCAGATAATATCCTTAAAATCATGTTTCTGAACTCTAGGTCCAATGCCGAACTAATGTTCATATTGAGTAGGTCCCTGGGAGTTGGTACTAACTCTGCTTCTTTTTGTTTAGGTGTTATTTTCCGTCTTGTCATTTTGTCCAGAGGAGAATAGATGAATGAGAGAACAAAATGCTAACAGGGTAACAATGTCCTCAGAAAATATACTCTAAACAAATCAGAAAAGACCTGAAACCAGGGGGATAGAAAGGGAAATAAAAAAAAAAAAAAAGAAGCAAAAAATGAAAAAGAAAAAGATAAAAACAGAATATGATCAAATATGGTCAAGGTGCTGTAAAGATCATTACAACACACTAGATTTTAGCTGTATTTTGGTCTCTTAGAAAAAAGTGCCCCCAAAATTTTAAAGAAAGTAAAACTTACATATGTACAAAAATGAAGGTTGGTATGATGAAGGGATGGAATATATAAAGATGATAATTATAAAAAATTTTATAAAAGGAATTGATGAGATAAGAAGTTGATTGAGAAAAAAAGAAGAGGATTTAAAAAAAAGAAAGGAAAAAAAGGGAAAAAATGTGATCTGTCAGGAGACTAGAACAAAGCAATACACTAGATATTTAAGGCATATTTTGACGTTAAAAGAAAATGTATCTCAAAATTTTCAAGAAAGAACAAGCCAAAAATAAGGGTAACTACTATGAAGGGACAGAATATGGCTCTATAAATTAAAAATAATAATGTTTCTTAAAAAAAGGATTGATAAGATGTTGGTTGAAAAAACGGAAAAAAATAGTTAAAAAGAAACACTTTAGGAGAAACAAGGAAAAGCCCACTGTTCCGAAGAAACATCAAGGTAAACTCCAACAATACATCCTAAGTGTGGATCCATGAGGTATATGCTATATTTTTGTAAATGACACCTGAAAAAGTGATGAATCCTGACCCGTTCTCTGCCACCTGACATCTAGCTTGCCTATATCAAAAGAGGAATTCTTGGTGGGAATGCTGGCCACCAACTTCAGTTTTCATTCTGACAGCAGCCATAGGCAAGCCTCTCTCCGGAACTCGAATCACCTTTGGCCACCCAAGAAGTGCCTCCTAATTAAGTTCCCTTGTATTTAACTACATTGTTTTCTATCTTTATTTTCTTTGTTTACATTTATTTTGGTTTATTGGAAGTTTTGTCAGTTTTCATTTGACTGTTCTCATTTTTCCCGTTCATTTATATTTTTATTTTTTGGTACTACATTTATTTTTTAATTTTGATTTTGTGGGGGCCTGGGTGGCTCAGTCATTACGCATCTGCCTTTGGCTCAGGTATGACCACAGGATCCTAGGATCAAGTCCCACATCGGGCTCTCTTCTCAGTGGGAGGCCTGCTTCTCTCTCTCCCAATCCCCTGCTTGTGTTCCCTCTCTTGCTGTGTCTCTCTCTGTCAAATAAATTAAATCTTTATTTATTTATTTATTTATTTATTTATTTATTTATTTATTTGTGTGTGTGTGTGTGCGCGATTCTGATGACATCATGGCAGCTTCCAAGCAGTTAGTGAAGTCATAGTTGTGGAGCCAGGCAGGACACCGAAATCAGTCGGCTTAGATAGGAGGCACGTGAGAGGGAAAGTGCAGAGTTGACCATCGCAATGTATGTGGGGAAGATTGGTCGAGACTCTGAGTTGCTTGTGGGCTTGCACACATGAGTGTGTGTGGCAAAGCAGCTCCCCTGATTGAGAGCCTTTGGACCTTTTCCTCCAGGCCTCACATTCACCTGGTACCTCTACTGGCACATCTCTCTTGGGCCAAGGGGAAGGCTTGGGCATCCAGAAGTTCCTAATCAACAACACCTGCATTTGGATTTGCCTCTCTCTCCTCTTGTGGCTGGATGAAAAGTTTAACTCTCACTGGCACCTTCACTTTTTCTCTATCTGTGTATAAGAGTTGTCAGAGTATCGACCCATGCATGCCAGGTGAAGCTGGTTTATAGTTTCTTGCGCTAATTTAGAGACTTTTAGATAGTTATCCTATATATTATAAAATTCTTCTCTTATATAATGTTTAAGTCCTCTTGCTATTATTGTGAATAAAATACTATATGAAAAATTATTCTCTCATGCAGATTACTGCCTTCATTCAATTTTCTGAAATATCGATTAATGAAACATTTTTTCCTTTCTTTCTCTACCCTATTTAACCTTACAATCCTCAGAACACCATTTTTCTTATTGAACATGCATTTTTTTACTTTCATTCTGCCCCATTATATAAACCTTCATTTTTAATTTTTTTATCTTTTAATATGTTAGTCACCACACAGAATATCATTAGTTTTTTTAATTTATTTTTTACTATGTTATGTTAGTCACCAAACAGTACATCATTAGTTTTCGATGTAGTGACCCACGATCCATTGTTTTCGTATAACACCCAGTGCTCCATGCAGTACGTGCCCTCCTTAATACCCATCACCGGGATAACCCATCCCCCAACACCCTCCCCTCAAAAACCCTCAGTTTGTTTCTCAGAGTCCATAGTCTCTCATGATCAAGTGCTTCCCCCAATTCCCTCCCCTTCATTTTTCCATTCCTCTCACTAATATCCTCCATGCTCTTACTTATGTTCCACAAATAAGTCAAACCATATGATAATCGGATTTCTCTGCTTGACTTATTTCACTTAGCATAATCTCCTCCAGTCCCATCCATGCTGATGTAAAAGTTGGGTATTCATGCTTTCTGATGGCTCAGTAATATTCCATTGTGTATATGGACCACATCTTCTTTATCCATTCATCTGTTGAAGGGCATCGGCTCTTTCCACAGTTTGGCTATTGCAGACAGTGCTGCTATGAACATTGGGGTGCATATGGCTGTTCTTTTCACTACATCTGTGTCTTTGGGGTAAATATCCACTTGTGCAATTGTTGGGTCATACGGTAGTTCTATTTTTAATTTTCTGAGGTAAGCAGTGATTAAAAACCTCCCCCAAAAAACGAGAGTCCAGGACCTGATGGAGTCCCTGGGGAATTCTACCAAACATTCAAAGAAGAAATAATACCTCTCCTCTTGATGCTCTTTCAAGAAATAGAAACAGAAGGAAAGCTTCCAGAATCATTCTATGAGGCCAGCATTAGCTTAATATGCAAACCAGGCAAGACCCCATCAAAAAGGAGAATTTCAGACCGATATCCCTGATGAATATGGGTTCCAAAATTCTCAAGAAAATCATAGCTAATAGGATCCAACATTACATTAAAAGGATCACCCACCATGAACAAGTGGGACTTGTCCCCGGGTTGCAATGGTGGTTCAACATTCACAAATCAATCAATGTGATAGAACACATTAAACAGGAGAGAGAAGAACCATATGATCCTCTCAATTGATGCAGAAAAGCATTTGACAAAATTCAGCATCCTTTCCTGATTAACAGTCTTCAGAGTATAGGGATAGGGGGAACATTCCTCAAGTTCATAAAATTCATCTATGAAAACCTCACAGTGAATATCATCCTCAATGGGGAAAAGCTGAGAACATTTCCCTTAAGATCAGGAACACGTGAAAAATGCCCACTCTCGCCACTATTGTTCAACATAATATTTGAAGTCCTAGCAACAGAAGTCAGACAACAAAAAGAAATAAAATGTATTCAAATTGGGAAAATAAGTCAAACTCTCTCTTTTTTGCGGATGACATGATGCTTTATGGGGGAAATCCAAAAGACTCCACCCCCCAAATTACTAGAACCCATACAGCAATTCAGTAATGTGGCAGGATACAAACTCAATGCACAGAAATATCTTGCTTTCTTATACACTAGCAGTGAAACTGTAGAAGGAGAAATTAGAGAACCTATTCCATTTATAATAGCACCAAAAATCATAAGATACCTCGGGAAAAACCTAACCAAAGAGGTAAAAGATCTACACTCTAGGATCTACAGAACACTCATGAAAGAAATTGAAGAAGACACAAATAGATGGAAAAACATTCATTGCTCTTGGATCAGAAGAATAAAAATTGTTAAGATGTCTATACTGCCCAGAGCAATCTATACTTTCTACACCATCCCAATCAAAATTCCAATGACATTTTTTAAAGTGCTGGAAGAAACAATCCTACAATTTGTATGGAATCAGAAAAGATCCCAAATCTGCAAGGAAATATTGAAAATGAAAGTAAAGCTGGGGACATCGCGTTGCCTGATTTCAAACTATATTACAAAGCAGTGATCACCAAGACAGCAAGGTACTGGCACAAAAACGGATACATAGACCAATGGACCGGAATAAAGAGCCCAGATGTGGACCCTCAACAATATGGTTAAATAATCTTTGACAAAGCAGGTAAAAATATGCAATGGAAAAAAGACAGTCTCTTCAATAAATGGTGCTGGGAAAATTGGACAGCTCTTTTCACTTTGCATTGAATTGTTGCAAATGGATCTCAGTGTACATGTTTGGAAACAATTATGAGTTGTTGTTGTTATTTTTTAATCTGTATCAATAAGCAATCCTGCTGTTGATTAATTAATAAAGCAATATAACTGAATTCTCCTTGGAAAAATTAATATATATCCATAAATATAACACAAACATATATAACATACAAATATACATTGCAAAACACTGATGCATAAAGAAACAAATAAACTTAGCACATTTGAAAGGGGAAAATTCCTGGATTAATGCCAATCTTTATCTTAGATAAGGTTTGTGAGATTTCATTTCCACCCACAGTAGACAGACACGTCATAGAACCGTCGTGGCTGTTAAGTTTTGATGAACTTCAGAAAGGGGTTCTTCTCTGTTCTCCACACCACCAGTGGTTCCTATCCTGAAAAATCACCATTCTTTTTCCCTGGATATCATCAACTTTGCTGCTTAAAGCTTGTCTGATTCAATTGAATTATAAATAGAAAATGCCTAGTAACCATCAGAGTTCTAAAACCTATTGTTTGAAATGTACTTCATTTAATGTATAGCAATTCGGGTAAAAGACATTTAGTACAACAATGTTTCTAACATTTTTTTATAAGTGTACCAAGGCTCTGGGTGCCTGGGTAGCTCAGTTAAGTGGCTCACTCTTGATTTTGGCTCAGGTGATGTGACATGGAGCCCCACATTGGGATCCAAGCTGAGTGTGGAACCTGCTTAAAATTCTCTCTCCCTTTCCTTCTTCCCCTCCCCCCACCACTCTAAAAAACAAAAAAAATGAAGTGTACAAATGCTTATATTCCCATATGTAATGCAAAAAAAACCCTCTTATTTAAAAGAGATGCCAGTTCCTTTGCATATAATCATATGTTGTTATCAGCATTACACACATATACATTTTCATTAATTAATCCAGGATGAGGTTCCATGGCCTGGTCACCTATTTTATTTGTACAACACTTCCTTTAGTTAAACCTAGTCCAGGAAAACTGTGTTTCTCTTTCCATATATTCAATAACAATGTACTGATACATTCAATAACCATGTTATGATAATAACACTGTTTCAAAAAAAAAGTGCTTACAAGGTGATATAAATTCACACCATTTGGCTTTCAATCCAGCTCTCTTTGATTTTGAATCCTATTAATAGTGATTGTTTAAGGGGCCTGATGAAACTAGAAATGCCCTTCACTCTTTCCATGCTGGGAACACGTTGAAGTTTAGTCACTGAGACTGAGAGTCTTTCATGATGAGCAGCACTGGACAGGACTGGGGTTACAGGGCTGTGACTGAAGCACTTGTCCTGCACCAGAAATTGTATCTCTGCTCAGGGAAGTACAGGGAGGGGAGTTCTCATGCACCCAACGGGTCCCAATCGAATCTCATACCTTTGGGGGGCAGGCATGCCAAGGGGTCCCCTGAGGTGTGCTGTTGAAACACTCCACAAGGCTGTAGCATCTTGAGCATAAACATGTATAAATGGGATGAAACTAAATGCACCACTTCCTTTGATGTGTTTAAATGTTCTCTTGGTGTGGATTCTTCCTGGTTCCAATTCTGTTGCTCTTTGCCCCACATCACTATTCCTAACTGATTAGAGCATCTGACACAGGTTGTGTGGTTTGGTTTTATATGTTTGTATGATCATGGCTTCAGCAAATTGTTTTCTATTTCTCTTTAATATTAGCACCAAAGTATGCTTCTACTAAAGAAGTGGTCTAACCTGAGAAATAAAACCGATTCATTTCTTTGTTAATGCAGACTTGAATTTATACATAAGACACTTCCATAAAAGTAAATTCAAATGAAAATTCACAATCTTCAATTACCAGCTACTTTTTAAAAAAAATATTTATTTATTTATTTGAAAGAGAGAGAGAGAAAGCACATGAGATGGGGGATGGTCAGAGGGAGAAGCCGACTTCCCGCCAAGCAGGGAGCCCGAGGCGGGACTCGATCGCAAGACTCCAGGATCATGACCCAAGCTGAAGGAAGTCGCTCAATGGACTGAGCCACCCAGTCGCCCTACAGGTACTTTTAATTGCAAATCAAACTAAGTGACTTCATCAGTGCATCTGCAACATGGGGACAAAGCTTTGTGAAAGCCTAATATGAAGCAGGAAGCCTAGGAATTCCGTGAGGGAAGGAGCTCAGTAGGTGTTTATTACCACTCAATATCTAGCAGCTAGAGCAGGTCAGTAGACCTTGGTTCTCCCAGTTGGGAAAGAGTTAGTATGTATTTGTATATAGATATTATATTTATATTTTCTTTCTTTATTTTTTAAGAGATTTTATTTATTTATTTGACAGAGTGACAGATAGCGAGAGCAGGAACACAAGCAGGGGGAGAGGGAGCGGGAGAAGCAGGCTTCCTGCCGAGTAGGGAGACCAATGTGGGGCTCGATCCCAGGACCCTGGGATCATGACCTGAGCCGAAGGCAGACACTTAATGACTAAGCCACCCAGGCGCCCTATATTTTCTTTATTTTAAACTCGCTCCCAAGGATGGGCAAGTAGCAAATCAAGAACCAGAAAAGGGCACCACAGGAGAGGTTGCAGAAACAGAAGAGGAAGCAGGGCAGAGAGGATTGCAGAGAAGAGCAGACAGAAGGTATTCGCTCAGCTTGGACAGCACTGTGGGAGTGGGGAGGGTTCTGGGAGGAAGTAGCCAAGAGTCCTGGAATTCATACCCAGGGAACAAATAGAGAGATGCACTTGAAAAAAGAGCTACATTTTGGCGAATTGAACATAATTAAACACACACACACAAATAACAAACAAAACATTGAGATTTCGTCTTTTTCTGTAACTTTTAGACTATAAAAGCAATGCACACCTAAATATACTTTTGACCATGAAAAAAATAGGAGAGCTACAGCCACCTCCCTCCCACATTCAAGTCCATCAGCCCTGCTGGGAAGCAGCACAGAGGGCACCAATGGGCATGAGTTATTGGGCAGAGGGAGAGCAGCGGGCACTGGATTCCTGGGGATCCCAAATGGCTCTCAGGGCACCAGTGCTGATGGTGGGCATTTGGCTTTTGTTTCCTGTCAGGGAAGGTGTCTCCTGTGTGCCTGCCTCTCCCCATGTGGACAGCTGGTCTTTGAGCCAGGACAGGGCTCCTGCAAATACCCTCAGGAGCACTTCCTCACCTCAACCCCTCTTCCTCCCTGGTCCAGCTCCCCAAGTTCTGACCAGTACCCAGACCTGAGCAGAGGAAGTGCTCAAGGGTTGGGGGTCCTCCCAGTATCTGTGGGGGTTTCACCAGCTCATCCCCACCAGGAACTGCACTTGAGATACACTAACTGAAGCCTCCCTTCCTGTCCTCTGGAGAGATGGGCAAAACAAGAGGCCAGAGGCCCTGGGTACAATGAGACTAGCACCACAGTTAACTGCCTGATTGGTGAAAGCCTTTGCTAGAGGTGGGAAAACTCTCCTGGGGTCGTCCTCTGCCTTTTACAGCTCTAGTCATTGATTAAAGTTCATGGAATGTGCTTTCCCCTATCTATGCCTTTAACCACTGCAGACATTCTTACTGTTTAGGACCTCAAGTGGAAACTGGATAAAAGGTAGATCTGATAAATGTTACTGCTGAGACTACTGGCTGTCATAACCAGATGCAGTCAGCCTGTTCAGTGCAGGAGAAAGGACCACTTCCGTGCCCAAGACTCACACTTCAGGGTTGTTTGTTCTCCACTAGGTTTGCCACTGTCTTCTGGTTGGAGCTGGTGAAGAAAGCACTGGAGGCTGGCTCCAGTTTTAGTCTTTAGCTGAGATAAGTGGTGTGGTGGAGGGTGGGGAAGGGGCTCTGATAGTGTTTTCTAGTTCTCCCTTAACTTAAAAAATGTTAAGGTGGCAAACAGGTGGTGGGTTTTTTTTTTCCTTTGGTCTTGGTAATACAGACTATGAAAGCATTTAGCCCCTTCACCAGAGGCTAAAAATGCCAACTTCAATTGTTTCTCCTGATACCCTAGAATCAGAAGAAAGGATTGAAAGAGTAGAGATTCTGTTGTACTTGGGTGGAGTTAACTGTTAAATAAAAGAGATGAGCTTAAAATTGCTACTGAATACATATACCACATCTTCTCTCTCAATTCCTGTGCCCACGGACACCTGGGCTCTTTCCATATATTGGCTATTGTGGACATTTCTGCTATAATCCTTGAGGATACAAGTGCCTCTTTGAATCATAATGTTTCTATGCTTTGGATAAATACAGAGTATTGCATTTGCTGGGTCATAATGTTGTTCTATATATTTTTTTGAGATTGGTAATATTTATTTGAGAGAACAAGCATAAGGTGGGGAGGGGGAGCAAGCAGAGGGAAAGCAGATTCCCCGCTGAGCAGGTCTCCTATTGTGGGGCTCGATCCCTACCCTGGGACCATGACCTGAGCTAAAGGCAGATGCTTAATCGACTGAGACACCCAGATGACCCAGGTAGTTCTATTTTTAACTTTTTGAGGAACCTCCAAAACTGTTTCCAGAATGGATGTACCAGCTTGCATTCCCACCAACATTGTTAGGGGTTCTCCTTTCTCTGCAATTCTCACCAACATTTGTTGTTTCCTTTCTTGTTAATTTTAGCCATTCTTACCAGTGTGAAGTGGTCTCTCATTGTGGTTTTAATTTGATTTTTTTTAATGCTGAGTGATGTAGAGCATCTTCTCATGTGTCTTTGGCCACTTGTATATACTCAATGGAATATTACTCCAGCATCAAAAAGAATGAATCTTGCCATTTGCAATGCCATGCACGGAAATAGAGGGTATTATGCTTAGTGAAATAAGTCAGTCAGAGGAAGAAAAAATATCATAGGATCTCACTCATATATGGAAATTAAGAAACAAAACAAATGTACATATGGGAAGGGAAGGAAAAGTAAAATAAGAGGAAATTAGAGAAGGAGGGAAATCACAAGAGATTCTTCACTGTAGGGAACAAATTGAAGGTTGCTGGAGGGCTGGTGGGGAGATGGAGTAATTGCATGATGCACATTAAGGAGGGCACTTGATGGGATGAGCACTAGATGTTATTTGCCACTGGTGAATCACTGTATTCTTCTGAAACTAAAAATGCTGTATGTGTTAATTAAATTGAATTTAATTAAAAATTAACAAAACTCTGCTATTGAGGTTTCTATCAGATTTGAGGGACATTGGAGAATTGTAATGCATGCAGCCCTTGATGGTGGAGATGTGAACATGTTGCTTGACAATATTGCTCTAACTTGTCAATGAGCTCTCAATCAGTTTTCTTAGAAAGGTTATCGTTGGGAAGATTATCTGGTGAAGACACAATGAAGGAGATTTGAAGAACACCTTAATTATCACTTTAAGGAGAAATAAGTGTATTTTGTACTTCATGGTAAGAATCCTAGGTGAGCCCTACCCCCTAAGCATTTCATTGTAAGACCTGTGTGATTTGTAGATTAAATTACACTTGTAATTCACCTTTACTTTGTTAAAAAATTTGTCATTTGTTTAATCAAAAATATACTGTGTATATTCATACCTTCCTAGACAAACCACTAAAAACATGAGGAATCAGTTCATTAGGGGGAGAAAGTGAGCAAAGAAATCCAAAGAACAGGATGTGACAAGGAAATAATAAATGGGGCTGGAGACTACGACAGTCTACACTAAAATGCCAGCCGTGTGAAGCAGTCAGTGGTCGGGGGTGTGGATTGACCAGAAGAGGACACACAGTGAGATGGGTCCTGGGCTCTATTGAGGAGTGGATTTTGCAGAAATTGACTGGAAGAAAGAAGAGACTGGGAGCCTAGGAGGGAGAAGGGGCTTTCATCCCTCTCAAGGAATGATTATGATTCGTTTAAAGTGAAGGAAGATTATTTGCAGTTTCAGGTTGAAACGTGTAGGTGTACACACTCTCCCACCAGGTCCTACCTTCTCAAACTGGATAGCTTCTGTTCTTAATCTGGTGGAATTCCTCCCCTGTGAAGTCTTCCCTGATTTTCACAACCAGATTTCTTTTTATTGACTTCCACTCTTCCTGGTTCACCTACAATTACATGAGTAAAAGCAGTTATTTTTGGTTGCACTGACTTTACATCTTGCCAATTCCTGTTTTATTCATTTATTTTTAATAATTGAGGTATAATTAAGGGGTAACATTATATTCCTTTTGGGTGTATGACAGACTGATATCTGTATATATTGTGAAATAATCACCACTTCATTCTGGTTAGCATCTCCCCACAGTTTCACGTTTTCTTGTGAAAAGAATATTTAAGAATTTTGTCCTAGCAACCTTCAAATATACAATCAAATATGATTATCCACAGTGACCATTGACTGCAGTTCTCATGAAACCAGTTTTACACATTTTTTTCACACCTTACCTTCTGTCTTTAAATCACATATTTTAAGGGCAGAAGTAGGTCCTGGGTTCCCTTTTCATTCAGAAGGGTTTTGCCCTGTGGTTGTAGCTTTTCACCACCAATGACAATAAACCTCTGTTGCCTGGCATGGTCCTTGACAGTTGGTTAAGAGAATGGTCAGAACATACTGGCAGGGCTGAGTCCCTGTGGGAGCAGGCAGCTGCTGCGCAGAGAGGCATGGGGTGATGAAACCCAGGCAGGAAGATCACTCTGATTGTGAAGGAAGATTTGCAGCTGGAAAGCCCTACAGTTATTACTGTGAAAAAGAGGGAGACCTGAGAGCCACTGCTGGAGAGGCTGTAAATCTGAGCACAGAAACAGAAGGAGTCTGGTTTCTCTGACAAAGTTTGACTGATAGTCAATCCTTGGTATACTTTCACAGTTGGGAATTATGAAGCCAGCAATGTAAGGCTATGCTCAATCATTCCATATGCATTTATATAATCGTGTCTACTTTGGCCAAGGATGTGCTAGGCTTTGGTGGTAAGAGATAGGACAAGGCTCCAGATGATGATATGCTGGCTCTGCTCACAGGAACTTCACACCAAGGGACAAAGATTCAAATCTGAAGTCCGTGTATATCAAAGTAGAGATGATGCATTGATTTATCATGTATGTTTCATGTCACAATATTTTTGAGTACCTGTGGCATGACAGGTGTTGGCACTGGTGCTCTGTCCTTTTAGTCTGGGAAAATGCCCAGAATGATTCTGGGAGGGGATGGTGTGTGCTGTTGAGTGGGCCCTCAGATGCTGCAAGAGAGGCTTCAATAAAATCAGTGCCTATGTGGACAAGGGAGTGACCACGCTTCTAATGATTAGTGGAAGTGAAAATATTTTAGTAAGCCCATAACTGAGAAGCATTGTTGTTCTGCTCCATGGATGGTACTGAGATGCCAACTGTGGAGGGACACACAGTTCAGGACTGACTTACTGCTGACTTGCCCTCACCCAGTTCTAGTCATTGTCAGCTAGATGACATACCACTCCTTCCAGACACCTGGTGTTACAGAGCAAAGAAATGCCAGGTTTTAATCAACCCCTTGTAGAGATGAACGATGTCTTCAGGGTTCTGTTATTTCCATGTTGTTTATGTGACCAATCTTGGCTAATGGCACAAAAGAAGACAGATAGAGTCCTTTTTATTTTTTTTTGAAATTGGAAGGAACCTGTCAGCATTGATGAATGTTCTCACTGTTATATCATAAGTGAAGGAACACATTCAGGAATGGACATGTCCAGTTGCATGACCATTAAAATTTTTCCAAATTTTCCTCAGAATAAGTTGCTAAATATGTCAGTCAACAACAACAAAAGAAGCTTATAAATCATTTTGAGAATTTATTTATTTCACTCTCCATCTCTAAATTATTGTAAGGGTTAGTATCTAGAATATATAAAGAATTTATACAATTCAACACCCCAAAATCAAATAATCTCATCAAAAGTGAGGGGGAAGGCCTGAAAAACTATTTCCAAAGAAGATATCCAGATGGTCAACAAACACATGAAAGGATGCTCACCATCACTTGTCATGAGGGAAATGCTAATCAAAACCACAATGAGATACCAACTCATACTTCTCAGAATGGGTAAAATTAACCACTCGGGAAACAAGAGATGTTGTCAAGGATGCAGAGAAAGGGGAACACTCTTACACTGTTGGTGGGATTGTAAGCTGGTGAAGCCAATGTGGAAAACTTTAAGGAGGTTCTTCAAAAAGTTAATTGTAGAACTACCATATAACCCAGCAATCGCACTACTGGGTATTTACCTCCAAAATACAAAAACACTCAATCAAACGATTACATGCACCGCTAATTTTTAGCACCATTATCTACAATCAGCAAATTATGGAAGCAGTTCTGTGTCCATTGCCTGATGAATGGATAAAGAAGATGTGGTATATACACACAAGGGAATATTACTCAGTGATCAAGAAGGATAAAGTCTTGCCATTTGCAATGACATGTGTAGAGATAGAGAGTATAACCCTAAGCCAAATAAGTCTAAGAAAGACAGATACCCTGTAATTTCACTCTTATGTGGAATATTAAGAAAGAAAACAAGCAATCAAAGGAAAAAGAGAGACGAATGAAGGAACAGACTTAACTAGAGAACAAATAGATGGTTCCCAGCGGGCAGGTGGGTGGGGGATGGGAGGAAGAGAAAAAGGGATGAAGAGCGCGCTTATCATGATGAGCACTCAGGAAGGTACAGATTTGTCGAATCACTGTACTGTACCACTGAAATTAATATGACACTGTATCTTAAATCTATTTCAACAAATGAACAGGAAAGAAAGCATTATGGTTGACTTTTCAATGCAGGAAAACAACTGTCACAAATGGAGCTCATTACACAGGACAGTGACACTGCTTTCATTTTGTTTTCAAAGGTCGGTCTAGGGGTAATTAAAACATTTCGAATTTTCACGTGGCCATATTTAGATCTAGTCCGATTACACCTAAAAAACAATTAGATTAGAAACCAATAGGAAAAGTGAGTTAGAAACCAGTATGTTGCAAAAATCCAGCCCCTCTCTGTTCCTGAAACTTTATTACAACCCACAAATAGAGACTGCCTCTTAGTGTTAGGGATGCTGAGCAAACATTGGGGTGCTGTTGAGCCTTGCTCCTGGCAGGCATCAAGGTCAGGCACCTCAGTATCTGTGGGCCCAGCAGGGTACTGGAGCAGGTGATGTTGTGTGGGTTCAAGATAGGAGAGCATCCTGAGCTTGTGGGGCAGTTCTGCTCATCTGCTGGGCATGTGTGAGGGAGGGCTGCCTTGGGGACTTGGAGTCCTTTTTACCAGGGCTTAAAACTTATCCAGCCAATCAGAATCAGAAATCTGGTCCTTCAACTGTATGTGCCTACGTTAAGATGGTGGGGACACAGGGGGTGCCTAAATTTGTCTTGTCCCTCTGATACAAATATGATGTTATCAAATCATTCTCAACCCCTAAGAAATCAGAGATGTGAGAAAACAAATGGTGCAAGTCCACAAGTAGAAAAGCTGCTAAGGTTTGGAACGTAGGAGATGGAAAGTTTGAATCCTGTGTGATATGGCCGAGGACATTGTGGAAGGGAGGGATCCTGCTTGAAGAGGCTACTGCGAAGTATTATATGCATCAGAGCAAAAAGTCGTAACTTTTAGAAGTCTGATACAGTGGGGCATGTGCCTGGTTTAAATGTGCTCAGGTGGAGGCCAGCAAGGATCCCAGGTGTGACAGAGTGGTCCCAGGATCCCCACGGTCCCAAGAAGAATGGGCGGTGCCTGATTGTGGCAGAGTTCCCAGACATCAAAAATTTAATATTGGAACTGATGAATCACTGAACTCTAAAACTAATAATACACTATATTGTTAATTAATTGAACTTAAAATTAAAAAAAAGGAAACCCCCCCAAAAAATTTAATATTGGAACTACCTAATGACCCAGCTTTAGGAACGGGAAAGCAGGCTGAGAACAGTCAGACTAGGTGCCGGTTTTCTGCTTTGTGTTGCCATAAACTGCGAACGCTGCATGGTAACGCGGTCACTTTCCTGGGATAGGGTGGCAAATAGCAGCAGCACAGGAGATCCTGAACAGGGAGAATTGTCGGGGTCCATGTTGAACATTTGGAGTTTTGAAACTCTGTCACATGCCTGAGTTAAAATACTCAGGCACAGGCAGGGTGAACACAGAGTTCTGATGGAAACCAGGGAGGGAAGACTGATTGATTGTTGTCATGAGAGGGTGCACTGAAGAGTGGGGGGACGGAATTTTCAGCTCCAGGGCTAGAAATGGGGTCACTGCCACATTCATCCTACCCATCAGCTCTGAAACCCTGCAGGGAGCAAACCAGTGCCACTTACTGGAGGCTGGGGGAGCATACACCCAGCCATGCCTCCATGTGCACTCTAGGAGAGCTATTCCCCTAGGACAAGTCCACTTGAGAATCATCTCAACGGGCTCCTCGCCCAGAAGTTTCCCACAAACAACTCGCTCACACCAAGTTAACTGATCAAAGAGGGCTGCAAAGCGTCAGCTCTTGGGGAAAACCGTATATGACATTATTTCCATTTTTATTATTATATTTTATTATTTTTCAGTTATTTTCTTATCTTTCAATTCTTTTTAATTCATATTGATGTCCATTTTTATGTAAATCATATATATTTCCTTTCAAAACTTTATACATTTTCTTATTTTGGTATCTAAATTCTTTGGAAGGCGGATCAAACACGACCAGGGCATACTTTTTTTTTTTTGTATCTTTCTTAATTGTTTCTGTTTTGAATTTTGTTGGTCTTGTTTTTCTCTGCTATCATTGGTATTACTTTTTTTTTCTTCTTTTCTTCCTGGAGAAAATGACGAGATGGAGAAATTCACTCCAAAAGATAGAACAGGATGTTGTACTCACTGCCAGTGATTTAATCAATATGGACATAATTGCGATGTCTGAACTTGAATTGAAAACAATGATTACACAGATTCTGGCTGGACTTGAAACTAGCACAGAAGGCACTCTCTAGCATAGAAGGCACTAGAGAATCCCTTACTGTCGACATAAAAGAACTAAAATCTACACAGGCCAACATTAAATATGCTATTACTCAGGTACAGTCCAAGTAAAAGCTAAACAAAGTGGATGAATGATGCAGAAGAACAAATCAGTGCTATAGAAGATAAAATGATGGAAAATAGAGGGCTGAGAAGCAGAGAGAAAGAAATCTATTGGGTCATAAGGGATACTTGGATAGTCAATGATTCCATAAAGAGAAATGATATCTGTGTTAATGGGGTCCCAGGTAATGAGTGCACGATTTTCACTGCGGGTTTATTTGTAATTGCTGAAAGACTGGAAACAATCAAAAGGAGTGAATGGTGCCTCTCTGAAGGGATCTTTCTGAACTACCTTATGGCTTCCTGTGAATCTGTATAATTCTAAGGCTCTACCTCCATACCTACCTGTAGTTGTTCTCTGCCTGTCAGCACACCTCGGAATAGTCACTCAAACCAGCAGTCCCACCCTGGTCGCTGGAGTTCCAAGCTTCACTAAAGACCTCAGAACCCTGCCTGTGGGTGTCAAGCAGCAGTGAAGGAGGCAGGAGGGATCTGGTGCTGGTCTGTGACACAGCAGCTGCTCGGCTATGATGCCCTGTGATCCTTAGGGGCAGAGAAGGCCAGGTATGGGACAGAGGCAACTCCCACACTGCGGTCCTCCCAAAGCTGATGTTTTGCCTTTGGGCAGGAAAGGCCAGAACAAGGACCAGGCTCACAGTCTCACCCCCCCTTCTTCCCTCCCTCCTCTGGGCGGCATCTGTCACCTGCCCTTGTAGATCCCCTCCCCAAACCTGCCATCTCCTGCCTCCTGCTCACACAAACACCTCCCAAAAAAGTTACCCCCATTTTACAAATGAAGGAATAGGGATTCAAGGGGGGAGCAGCTCTGGGTGCCAGGCCTCCCAGGAGCCTCATGTTTGTGGAGCCCAAGGTATTGTGAGCAAGGTCTGAGCAGCTAAGCACAGGAGATTCTAAGTGTTGGGATCACATAAGCGACCCACTTCCCCCTTACATCTAAGTGAACTGCACTCTACCAGCCTCCACACTGGCTCCTGAAAACAGCACCCTCAAAACACCTGATGCACCATCTATCTTAAGGATGTAAGCCGCCCACTTCCCAAGCCCCTGAAGTTCACTTCTCATCCCCAAAGGAGCTTCCTCCTGATTCCAACCATTTATGCCCGGGTGTTATGAGCACACTGCCTTGACTGAGCTCAGCCCCGGAACCACAGATCTAGGCCCTTCCCATTCCAGCACAGGGGTAGTCACCTGTGGGCACCAGCTCACTGGGATCTGCACATCACCTGAGCTTAAAACCCACATCCCTGGAGCAAATCCCAGGTGAGAAGTGACTTGAATGCTCACTTGCCGGCAGAGTTGGAAGGCACCCAATCAGAGGGTTTTGGATCAGGCTGTTGTCTCAGCATCTTTTTAGTGCAGTAGGAAGCATGACTGGAGGGCTCTTGGTTTGAAAGCTCCCATGGGGCCAAAGGACCAATGGAGACATAGGTGTAGTACTGAGCAGCTTTGGAGGTCTCATATCCTGAGATAAATTGGCAATCCCAGTGTTTGAGTGCCCTGTGCTCTGAGGGGAAGGATCCACATCCTAGGGCACATGGTGAGCCCGCTGTCCAGGTGCCTGCTTGGCCTAGCACAGAGCTGAGTTGGTGGTCTTATGTTTCAAGAGCACATGTTGATCCCTCTGTCCAGGTGTGTGCTTGGCCTAGCACAGAGCTACAGTTTTGGTCTCCAGGTACAAGGGCAAATAGTGATATTGCTGTCAAGGTGCCTGCTTCGCCTAGCACAGAGCTCCATTGTTGGTCTGCAGGTCCATGAACACATCGTGATCCCTCTGTCCTGGTTGCTTGGCCCAGTACAAATATGAGTTCTTGGTCTCCAGGTCCAAAGGCACATTGTGAGACCTCAATCCAGGTGCTTGTGTGGCCTAGCAGAGAAGCTGGGTTCTGTTCAGATTCCTGCTTGCCATAGCACAGAGATGTGTTGTTGATCGCCAGGTCTAAGAGCACATGGTGAGCCCCCTCTCCATTTTGGCCAAGGACAGCGTGAGCCCACTGTCAAAGTGACTCCTTGGCCTAGAGCAATGCTGCACACTGTTGGTCTCCAGGTCCAAGGGATGAGATGGACCCTGCTGTCAAGTAGCCTACTTGGATTAGACCAGAGCTGAGTTGTTTGTCTCCAGGTCCAAGGGCACATGGTGGGCCTGCTAACCTGGTGTCTGCCTGGCATAGCACAGAGCTGCACTGTTGTTCTCCAGGTCCAAAGGCACATGATGAGGTTTCTGTGCATGTATCTGCTTGGGCCAGCATAGTGATATGTTTTTCTCCAGGTCCACGGACACGAGGTGAGGCCACTGTCCAGGTAACTTCTTGGCTGAATGCAGAGCAGTGGAACAGGGCTCAGGTCCAACTGCACATGGTGATCACATTGTCTAGGTGAATTGTTAGCAACGTGCTTAGCTGGGTTGTTAGTCTCAAGGCCCAAGGACACATAGTGAACCCTCTGTCCAGGTTTCTGCTTAGCCTATCCCTGAGCTCCTTTCTTGGTCTCCAAGTCAAAAGGCACATGATGAGCCTGCTGTCCAGTTGAGTCCTTTTCCCAGTGCTGAGCTGGGAAGCAAGACTTTGCATATGGCAAGCCTCGTGTTCTCTGGACTCACTTGCCTTGTGTCACACTGGCCTGGCCAGCTTGTGGTGTGAGGGCTCCTTTTCAACCCCATATCCATGTGACTCACCTGCCCAGTGACAAATTGTTTCAGAGGTATCCCAGGGTTCAGGTTCCGGGTATTCTGTTTGGGGGCAGAGTTTCTTTATGTTCTGCTGTTTTCGAGGGTTTGTGGTCTATGGGATCCTGATCAGGCAGGATTCTGGGGGATTAGTTTGTCCCCTCTGATGTGGGTCAGACAACTCATTGTCTGAGGACCTGTGATACAAGGACTCCCACTGTGTCCAATAATGTGATTCCGTCAGGTTGTGAACTCAGGTTACCTATGCTAAGCCTGGATGTGACCTCAGAAGTGTGGAGCCCAGCTTGCTGAGAATCCACTGTACACTGATTCCCAGTATCCTACTACCACATGCCAAATCAAAGTGTGTACCTGAGCAGCCAGGCCATTCTCAGAGTGGCAAATGGATCCAGGATTCCCCGGTGCAAGTTCAGGGCCTCTCAGGACCACGGAGGGACAAAAAGATAAGTGCAAACATGAAGGTGGTGTGCAGAGGCGTTGGTGAGAGGTCCAGTGCGGGAGGAGTGGGCAGGGGCTTGCCCTGGGTAGGAGCAGAGAACAGAGTAGAGAACTCAAGGAATAGCAGGAAGAGCTGTGGCCAAAGTGTCATCTCTCTCATCAGTTTAGCCTCTGCTCTTGTGCTTTTATGACAGCCCTGGTGCATCACAGTGCCTTCTTGTGATGTCACCACCATGCCCTGGCCAATCACCATGGCGCTATCCAGTTGACACTATTTGGTGGGCCAATTCCCTTGTAGCTTGACTGGCCAATGACCAATGGCCTTATCAGTAACCCCTCTGACATCATTGCCTGGAAACCATCTTTTAATGAAAACAGGTTAAGTTTCCTTTAAGAAGAAAAAATCATATTTAGGATGTATTTATACTGAAGTTCATGGTGAGGCTGAAAGACTCAACCAGTACTAAGTTAAATGTGTCACAAAGACCCACCATTCACTGAAACACTGACACCGATATTAATGAAGACATAGGCCATTAGACCCTATGGAAGGTCACACTTTACGGGTACGTTGGACAACATGGCACTAGAGCAAATGCTATTCTCAAGTCATCCATCAAAACTTGTATGTAAGTGTTGAAAATGGTAGATATATGTTTGGTACATCTTCCCACAATAAACATAACCCTGGAAAGGATGAAGCTGTGTCACAAATCATTACCTACTTGACACAAGGACATTCAGCTCTCATAGAATTGGGGCAAGAAAATCCAGCCTGTCACCAGGTTCACAGTCTTCATATCCAGCATCCAATCAGAAAGTACTGAGGGGAAGAGTTAAGTTTGTTTCATCCCTCAAATACAACTACATACTTATCAAATCATTCTGAACTCCCAAGAGATCAATCAGAGATCTAAGAATATAAACGCTGCAAGCCTACAAGTAGAAAAGGGACCACTGTTAAGTGGGGAGGTAATGTGGAGACTTGAATCTGCTCTGATATAGCTGCGGATATAGTGGAGACGAGAGAGTCTGCGTGAGGAAGCTACCGCAAAGTATTATCAGCAGCAGGGTGCAAATACAGATATTTTTCATGTCTGGATAAAGAAAATTTGTTACATATACACAATGGAATGATACTAAGCCACCAAGAAAATCAATACCTTGCGATTTGCAATGATGTGGGTAGAACTAGTCGGTATTATGCTACTTGAAATTATCAGTCACAGATAGACAAATACCATATGATTACACTCATATTTGGAAATTAAGAAACAAAACCGATGAACATAGGGGAAGGGAAGACAAAATAAAATAAGATGTAAACAGAGAGGGAGCTAAACCATAAGAAGCTCTTAACTACAGGGATGAAACACGGTTGCTTGTGTGGAGGTGGGTGTGGAGATGGCATAATTAGCTGATGGGCATTAGGAAGGGCACTGGGAATGAGCTTTGGGTGTTACATGAATCTGATGCATCACTAAATTTTACCTCTGACACTATAAAACAAAAAAGGAATGTGTTCTGGAAGCTCCCATTTTTGTTCCCCACTGGCACACAGTAATCTCCCATTAATTACTTGTTGAAAAAGTGAGCTCAGATGGAGCTCTCTGGTCAGCAAGGAGATGCACAGGGTCTGGATCTGAGGGGAATGAAGAGTAATAGGCGGAGAGGTGCTCTCTGAATCTGGGGGAACAGAAAGGAAGCTGGAACCAGATAGCATGGGTTCCTATCCTAAACCTTCTTGCCATACACTTGGCAAGCCCATGAAGACCTGTTCCTGTGTCAAGGAGAAGCTCAAGAAGAGACCTGTTTGATATGCTGGGGAGTAAACTTGAGTCCACGGTGTAGACTGTTCTTGTCCATGACATGGCCCTTCCCCTTGGGAGTTTGCAGACCCAAATCAGGTCTGCCTTATTTGTCTCATGTGCTGGTTCTGGAACCACACATAAGTGGAAAAAGAAGATTCTATGATCAGGCAACACTGGTGGACATGATCCATATTTTCTTTTCTCCTCACAGGTAAGGTCTCAGAGTGTTTTGAGTGGGCCATGCCATAAATCTGGACAAAGGATCTCTAGGGAAAGTCAGCCAAGATGTGCTGACCTGGTGGAATATCCCAGGCCTTCCCCTCCAATGGTACCTGTGCTCCACGAGTGAATAATTTGGAATGATGTCAAATGTCACGGGCTCCCAAGGAATGCACAATCAGGGGCCAAAGCTTCTGAGCTCCCCAGCTGAGCATGGACATTGGCATGCAGTGGCTTGAGCAGGATCTTATGCAAACCTTGACCCCCAGGTAGAATACAAAAGAAGCTCAATCTTACCTGGTTCCTGGATTCTGGAATGTGTAACACTTGGTCCAGGCATTCTCTGGTGGCGATGCCAGGGTACAGGTTCTACTGGCAAAATGTTTGCAGAGCCACTTGCTGCATCAGCTTCAAAACAAGCTGCTTCCATCGGGATCCACATGGGAGTGGGCCTGTTGCAGGGAAAATGGCAACCTTATTAGGAAGGCTGTCATATGAATGCAAACTGGTGGTGTGGTCTCAAATCTTCACTTTATGCCATGTCAATATCTTCTCAGTCTGGCGATTCCTGTGACTTGGCCACTCATGGATCCAAGTAAGTGGGTGCTCAATAGGACATAGGCAGTCTGCGATCTCCCTATGGGAATGGATGTTAGGAAGAATCAAGGGAATACCAACGGCTATCATGCCATGTGATGCCATGCCAACGAATTGTGGAGACACGGGGTGTGGGTTAGGGCGCGAAAGCACCTTGGGAGAAACAAAGAGATTCCAGCTGCTCCTAAGAAACATCAAATTAAACTCCAACAACAAATCCTAAGTGTTGGTCCATTAAGTGAAACTTCTCTTTTTATAAATGACGACTGACTCAGGTGCTGAAACTTGACCTGTTCTCTGCCACCTGAGATCTAGCTTTCCTCTTCTCAAAAGAGGGATTCTTGGTGGGAATCCTGGCCACCCACTTCAGTTTTCATTCTGACGGAATCCGTATGTAAGCCTCTCTCTAACCCCTTCCCCCAATCCTCCATAGATCACAGCTCTCCAGCACGTGTGCGTGCCATTGTGGTAGTCCCTTTTAATTTCCCAAACCCTGGGACATTATCAGGGGCTTTGGGGAATGCAACCACGGAGCAGGGCATCTGAAGGAAACTTACTCCGTGATGTGCTGGTGGGAGCCATGCCGATGGTATCCTTTGGGTCCCAGAATGCTGGCTGGTCGACTGGGCAGGACGTGGCAGCGTGGGACTTATCAATGCCTGGGATGGCCCACCCTGGATGGCCAAATCTCAATCATTCCATCAGCTTCCTGCAGTAGCCATGTCTTCCGTGGTTCAGACCTTTGGTAGAAGATGTCTTCAGGAGGACATCGGGACCACTTGAGCCAAGTGCTTGCCCTGGGCCGGTGGACGTTCCCCACCCCCTCTCTTCTGGATGCAATGTGCCTTTTCCTCTCCCACTAGCTTTTCTCCGGGATTACAGCCCTCATATCTAATCGTACTGTTGAGACTCTGGGGATTCTGTGGAAGACCGGACCCAGTGAAGGCCCCTCCACAACCGCGTCAGATCCTGGAATGTGGGTGTGGAACTCGAGTCACCTTTGGTGACCGAAGAAGGGCCTCCTAATGAAGTTCTCTTGTATTGAAATACATTGTTTTCTATCTTTCTTTTCTTGGTTTATATTTATTTTTTAATTATTGGAACTTTTGTCATTTTTCATGTGAGTGTTTTATTTTTTCCCCTTCATTTCTTTATTTATTTTTTAGGTTAGTTTTTGAATTAAGATTTTGTAAGAGTCCTGGTGTTTTCAACCTTCCCCTCACCAAATGGGACAGGATAGCCACCTAATTTGTTGTCTAAATGCCCTCCTCACGTGGGGAACCATTTTCCATTGATACCCAGGCAGCTCCAAGGCAGCTTGTGAAGCAAAATTTTGGAGCCAGGCAGGAGAGTGAAATCAGACAGCTTAGGTAGGAGGCACGTGAAAGGGAAATTGTGTGTTGGCCATTGCCATGTATGTGGGGAGGGTTGGTCGACAATCTCAGTGCTTGTGGGCACATGGGAAGAAGAAACTTGAAGGAAGAGCATGGGACCCATGAACGTGCAGTGTTCAAGGCAAGTGGAGATGCTACCAGATCCTGGTGCAAAGGAAGCAATGCTATCCATAGTCTGATACAGATTCAGGCCTCCCTAGGTTTCCCAGAAATAGTCTGTGCTCTGTTGGAGTCCATCATTTTGGGTTTCCACTGGCTCCATCTGGTGTTCCTTGCTCTTGACTGCTCTGGAAAGGGTGTGTCAAGAGAACTTTGAGCTCTCTAAGGAGAACACTACTTAATGACCTGGAGAAAGAGATGACAGTTCCAGGAACATGAGAAGAAGATGACAAAAATTATACAAATTCAAAACAAAAAAGAAACCGGAGGGCCATGTTGCATCTCATTCAAAGTTGGGGTGTTTCTGTTGTGTTGGGAAGGTGGTGGTTGTGCTGTGTGTTTGCTTCCAAAGTAACCAACCCCCCTTCATGGTAAAAGTCCCTTGGGTGTTTGAAAAGAAGATCCATTGGAAAGGGCGACGAGTCAAGCGTTTCAATGGACTCCCAGTGTCAGCCAGGTAGGAAACTGGCCAACCAAACAACTAAGCAAGCAAACAAACTACCAGCAATTCCAACAAAATAGCACACACAGACCCAAATTCCCTTCCTGTATCCTTTTGGCCACAGGGTTCTGAACGTCCATCAGGTGTACTACAAGGGAGACAAGTAGAACCCAATTGAAACAGGTGGTGAAGGGACTCATTTTCCCAGGACTTGAAGGCAGTCGATTAGCAATCGCTCATTGTAGGGGTAAGTGTGTGTGTGTCTGAGGGTTTGCTGGTGTGCAATTGTGTTTCGGTGACAGGGAAACCAGTGGCTTTAGGTCAAAGAAAGAGCGTCTACAGAAAGAGAGGGAACGCATCTACTGGAAGCCCCAGGGTTGCAACATTGACCAGGTGGTTGGTGGCTCTCCAATGTCTGTTTCAGGCTGGCCTTGTCCAAGTGGTGGCTTGTAGCTTGAGGAGAGGCATGAGCAAAGGGCTGCACAGAGGGTGCCCTACACCTTTTCTGGGGGCAGCATCCTCAACAAAGTGCCTCTCAGGAAAGCATAAATCCCTCAAGGTGTTCCAAGTGCCAAGTCCTGTTTGGAGCTGCTAGGGTAATTGACCATTGGTGTGGCTCTGAGTTGTTTTTATGGATTTCTCTGTCCCTACAGTGCAGGTGGTCTCCAGGCAGTGCCTGAAGTTGACTCTCACCAAGACTGGGAGGGGCCTTCAAGGCCCAAGAGGATGTCTTGCAGACATGTGTGTCCTGTTCTTGATCCCTCATTCCCACGCCAAAGTGATCTGAGGGCGAGAGGCTCACTTTGAGGGAACCCAGGGGAGGCACAGGGATAGATGTCAGTTCTCTTTCCCCCCTAACCCCACCTGGGATCACTCTTGGAGAAGGCCAGGACGCTTGGTCTGAATCTCAGGGGAACTCTGTCCATAACTTTCACCTGGCCTTTGGAAACTAGGTGAATACCCAGGGAAATTGTGGACACCTGGCCTGGAGTCCATCCCCCTTTGATAAGCTTAAATGGCAGGCGCTCAGCTCTGCTTGCTGTTCAGACCCTACATTGCCCTCCTGGTCTCACATACACATGATAGGTAAGTTTACAAGCAAAACTCTTATGGGTCTAGAGGAAGGCATGGGCAGCCAGGAATCCTCATCAACAACACTCACATTCAGATTTGGCTCTCCATCTCCTCCATTTGCTACATGGGAAAAAGAGTTTTCAGGAACGAGCACGTTGAGGTTCCCCTGTGTTCAGGGATAAAATTTGTCAGAGTACTGGCCCATGAAGGCCGGCTTGAAGCAGGGTCACTGGCTCTTGTCCCAAAGGAGAGGCTTCCAGAGAGTCTGCCTCCATATACCATAAGGGCGTTTCACAACTCCTTTACCAGGAACCACTCTCTGCGGAGCCTTCTCAACCATGGCACATGGGACCTCTCGCGCACCTGCCAATAATCCTTGGGACAATTATCCTTGATGATTAGGTTATCCAGAGAAGGTGTGGTTTGTGTGTAGAATCCATTCCTTCCCTGGGGTCCTGAGGCCCAGGACAATGAAAAACACGTTGCCACACTCAAGACAGCAACCCCACCCACACTCAGGAAATCCTGAGGGCCACATGGAGAGTGCTACTACGCTGCTCAAGAGCTGACAGTTTGTGTGATCTCTACATAGGTGCCAATGTTTACGTTTCCCCTCTTTTGTCTGCTCATTATTTCTACACGCATATACACTGCCTATTCCCCCCCTACACACACACAGCATTTTGTTTAGAAATTCTTCCTTGTGCCGTCTCTCACTTGAAAGTTCAACACATTCCCCTCATTGCCTGGGCACTGGATCCTGTGGATAACTCAAAGGAGCCCACGATTCCCCAGCAACGTCTCAGGTGCCACTATCATTTCCATGTTGAATATCTCACAGGCCACACTCTGAAAATATACCTGAATGCAGGATTCTGCAACACCTGTGAGTTTGGCCAGGTGTTCCCTGGTAGCAATTCTTGGAAAGCAGTTCTTTTCAAAGGATTGAAGGAGGATACTGGTTTGGGATGGAGAAATGGATTTCCGTTTCCTCCTTCCTTCCTTTGGGAAATGTCTAAAGAGAGAATAGATTTAGAAAGGAGGGCTACATCCAGTGTAGACAGAGAAATTGGTGTACGTGTGCACGCATGAGTGTGTGTGTGTGTGTGTGTGTGTGTGTGTTCTCTCATTCTTCTCCATTTTCTCTATAGCCTCTCCTTCCCTGAGTCCACTGAGGTCAGCATGGACCCACCCACACAAGCCAGTGCTTGGATCTAAAGTCTGAGGTGATCCCAGAAGAGGACTCTGTCCTTCCCACCGTTTCAGGACAAGAAGATTCAAAGCCTTTCTTGCCCAGGAACAATTCACTTGCCCAACAGGCAGGGCATGCACATTTTTCACCTCTGGGAACAGAAAGGCGGCTGGAACCAGTGGTCATGAGTCCCTCTGCTAAGCCTTCTTGCCAAACACATGGCAAGCCCATGCATACCCGTTCCTGTGTCAAGGAGAAGCTCAAGAAGAGACCCGTTTTGAATGCTGGGGAGTTACCTTGAGTCCAAGCTGGAGGCTTTTCCTGTCCATGTGGTGTCCCTTCCCCTTGGGATTTGGCAGACATCAATCGGCTCTACCTTAGGTGTCTCGTGCGCAGGTTCTGGAACCACACCTAATTGGCAAACAAAGAACTAAAGGTCAGGCAACACTGGTGGACATGATATATATATATATATATATATAGACATATGTTTGTTTTTTCCTCATAACTAAGGTCTCAGGGTGTTTGGTGTGGTCCATGCAATAACACTGGGAAAATGATCTCTAGGGAAATTCAGCGAAGATGTACTGACCTGTTGGAATGTCCCAGGCCTGCGCTCCAATAGTACTTGGGTTCCATGAGTGAATGACTTCGAATGACTTCAAAGGGCATGAGCTGAACAGAGATGCACATATAGGGGCCAAAGCTTCTTAGCTCCCCAGCTGAGCATGTAGATTGACATGCAGTGGCTTGGGCCTGATTGTGTCCACGACTTGTCCCTAAGGGAAAATTCAAATGGAGCTGAAACCTACCTGGATCCTGGATTCTGGAATGTCTAGCTCTCGGGCCAGTCGTTCTCTTGTGGCGATGCCTGGGTACGGGTTCTGCTCGAACAATGCGTGCAGAGCCCCTTGCTGCATTGGCTTCAAAACAAGCCACCTCCATCAGGATCCACATGGGAGGGGGCCTGTTGCAGGGAAAATGACAACCGTATTAGGAAGGCTTTCATAGGAATGCAAACTGGTGGTGCGGTCTCAGCTCTTCACTTTCTGAGCTGTGGAAACTTTCCCAGGCTGGCGCTTCCTGTGTCTTTGTCATTCACGGATCCAACTAAGGGTCTGCTGGATAGGACAGGCAGTCCAACACCTGCCTATGGGAATGAGTGATAGGCACAGATCTAGGGAAATACCAACTGCTCTCCAACAATATGATGGCATGCCAATGAACTGAGGAAACCCGCGGTGGGGATGAAGAGGTGAAAGCACCTTAGGAGAAAAAAAGAGGAACCCACTTCTAAAAATCATCAGGGTCAACTCCGACAACATATCCTAAGTGCTGGTCCATGAGGTGAAAGTTCACTTGTTGTAAATGACACCTGAAATAGGTCCTGAATATTTGCCTGTTCTCTGCCACCTGAGATCTAGATTGCCTATTTGCAAAAGAGGGACTCCGGTTGGGATTCCGGGCCACCAACTCCAGTTTTCATTCTGACAGCAGCCATATGCAAGCCTCACTCTATCCCTTTCCCCCAATCCTCCCTGGATCACAATCCCTCCAGCATGTATGCCGACAATTGAGTTGGTCTCTTCTACTTTCCCAAACCCTGGAAAATTATCAGGGACTTTAGGGAATGTAAGCAGGGAGCAGGGCATCGGGTGGAAACTTACTCCTTGATGTGCTGGTGGGAGCCATGTCGATGGAGTCACTTGGGTTCCAGAGCACTGGCTGGTCGACTGGGCAAGACCCGGAGCATGGGACTTATCAATGCCTGGGATGGCCCCCCCCTGGATGTCCCACCCCCATCAGTTCGACAGCTTCCTGTGGTAGCCCTGCCATCAGTTTTTCAGACATTTGGTGTAAGAGGTCTTCAGGAGGACATCGGGACCACTTGAGGCAAGTGCTTTCCCTGGGCAGGTGGACATGCCCTGCCCCCTCTCCTCTGGATGCAATGTGCCTTTCCCACTCCCACGAGCTTTACTCCGGGATTACAGCCTTGACATCGAATCGTGGTTTTGAGACTCTGGGACTCTGTGTAGGACCAGACTGGGTGAAGGCCCTTCGATAATCCCTTCAGATTCTGGCATATGTGTGTGTGGAACTCGAATCACCTTTGGCCACCCAAGACGAGCCTCCTAATTAAGTTCCTTTGTCTTGCATTACATTGTTTTCTATCTTTCTTTTCTTCGTTAACATTTATTTCTTATGTATTGTAACTTTCGTCATTTTTCATTTGAATGTTTTTGTTTTTCACCTTCATTTTTCTATTTATTTTTTGGTTTACCTTTTTTTTTTAA
This sequence comes from Eumetopias jubatus, assembly GCF_037043125.1. Lineage (NCBI taxonomy): Eukaryota > Metazoa > Chordata > Mammalia > Carnivora > Otariidae > Eumetopias > Eumetopias jubatus. The sequence goes on along the minus strand of NW_028274836.1, from coordinate 223,203 downwards.
TATTGATTTTGTAAGTGCCCTGGTATTTTCAACCTTTGTTCTTACAGTCAGGACTGGTTAGCCACACAGTTTGGTGTATATATGCCCTCCCTATCTGGGGAACCTGATTGTGATGACATCATGGCAGCTCCCAGGCAGCTTGTGAAGCTACAGGTGTGGAACCAGGCAGGAAAGTGAAATCAGTCAGCTTAGATGGGTGGCACGTGAGAAGAAAATTGTGGAGTTGGCCATCACCAAGTATGTGGTGTGGGTTGGTCGACAATATTAGTTGCTTGTGGGATTACACATGAGTGTGTGTGGCAAACCACCTCCTCTGACTCAGAGGCTTTGAACCCTTTCCTTGCAGGCTCACATCCAGCTGGTTCTTCTACTGGCAATTTTCTTATGGGCCATGTTGACAGCTTGGCATCTAGAGGTTCTGTATCAACAACACCAGCATTTGGATTTGACTCTCTCTGCTTTTGTGGCTGGGAGAAAAGTTTAACTCTCATTGACAACTTCAGTTTTTTCTCTTTCGGTGTATAAGAGTTGTCAGCATTGGGGGGGGTGGAGGATGGGGGGTGGAGCAAGATGGCAGAGGAGTAGTAGGCCTGGATTTCATCTGGTCCCAGGAATTCAGTTGGATAGGGATCAGACAATTCTGAACAATTACAAACGCAACAGGACATCAGCGAAAAGAATAGCAACAACTCTCTGATTAGAAAAGAGACCACTTTCTGAAAGGTAGGACATGCAGAGAAATGAATCCGAGGCGGTACTCAGGAGGATAGACGGCAGGGGAGGGGGCCTCCATCAGTTGCTTCTGGCAAATGAGAGAGCAGCGGAGCACAAAATCGGAAATTTAGAAGTCGGCTCCGCTGAGGGATGTTGCTCCAGTGGCTAAGCAGGGTTGGAACCCTCACGGGAGAGTGTGGTCTCAGGATGTAGGGTCACAGAAAGATTGGGGGTGCCTGAGTACTGCAGAGCTCCCAGGTATCAGAGCGGGAAGCCGGGTGCAGAGACAGAGCTGAGGCGCGGGCTCTCAGCTCCGGGTTGCCATAAACCATGACCCACGGCACAGTTGGGCCACTGCTCCTCAGCAGGGACCCAACATGCGGCAGATCTGGGGAGACTCCCCTTCCTCCCCGGGGAGGAGCGGCGTGGGAGCACACCGCAGGGATCTGCTGGGAATAGAGACTCCACACCGAGTCGGGTGCCAGGGAGAGAAACGCTCAGTCACAGGGCGGGTGAGCATGGCGTGCTGCCACAGACGAGGGAAGGGGGAGTGAGGACTGCTTTTCTCTGGGGGCGCACTGAGGAGCGGGGTCCCTGAGTTCTCTTGTCCTCCGTGGTGTAGATTGGGAGGCCGCCATTTTCACTCTCGTTCTCCAAAGCTGTACGGAAAGTTTGCAGGGAACAAAAGCTCCTGAGAGCAAAGCAAAGCAGATTATTTAGCCTGGAGCGACAAGGGCAGGGCTACTCCACCTCCGGCAAAGACATTTGGGAACCACGGCAACAGGCCCCACCCCCAGAAGATCAGCAAGAACAGCCAGCCAAGACCAATTTTACCCATCAATGAGAACGGCAAAACTCCAGCACTAGGGAAATACTGCACATAGAATTCATGGCTTTTTTACCATGATTCTTTAGTCTTTCAAAGTTAATTTTTAAACTTTCTTTTTTTTTTGAATTTTTCTTTTTCCCTTTTTCAATCAACACCTTATCAATCCCTTTTTTAAAACATTCTTATTTTCAGTTTTAGAGTCATATTCTGTGCCTTCATAGTAGTTACCCTTATTTTGGCATATATATATGTTACTCTCTCTTTAAAATTTTGATATACAGTTTCTTCTAACAGATCAAAATTTACCTTATATCTCTAGTGTTTGGCTTTGTTCTAGTCTCCTGCCTGATCACATTCTCTCCCTTTTATTTTCTCTTTTTTTTAAATCCTCTTCTTTCTTTTCTCAAACAACTTCCTTTCATCAATTCCATTTATAAATTTTTTTATAATTATCATCTTTACATTCATGTTCCATCCCTTCATCATATCAACCCTTATTTTTGTACATATAAAAGATTTTATTTCTTTAAAATTTTGGGACTCACTTTCTTCTAAGAGAAAAAAATACACCCAAAATCTAGTGTGTGGTAATAATCTGTGCACCAGCCTGATCATATTTGATCATATTCTGTTTTTTGTTTTGTTTCGTTCTGTTTTTATCGTTCCCTTGTTTTTTCTTTTTTCTCTCTTTCACTTTCTTTTCCTCTGGTTTCAGAAATTTTCTGATTTCTTTAGAGTATAATTTCTGGGGACATTGTTAGCCTGTTAGCATTTTGTTCGCTCTTTCATCTATTCTCCTCTGAAGAAAATGACAAGACGGAAAAAATCACCTGAGCAAAAAGAACAAGAGGTAGTACAGTCTGCCAGGGACCTACTCAATATGGACATTAGTAGGATGTCGGACCTAGAGTTTAGAATCATGATTTTAAAGATACTAGCTGGGCTTGAAAAAAGCATGGGAGTTATTATAGAAACCCTTCCTGGAGAAATAAAAGAACTAAACTCTAACCAAATCGAAATCAAAAAGGCTGTGAATGAGGTGCAATCAAAATTGGGGGCACTAACTGGTAGGATAAATGGGGCAGAAGATAGAATAGGCGATATAGAAGACCAAATGAGGGAAGAAGAAGAAGCTGAGAAAAAGAGAAATAAACAACTGGTGGATCATGAGGTCAGAATTCGAGAGATAAGCGACCCATAAAATGAAACAACATTAGAATAATTGGGATCCCAGAAGAAGAAGAAAGAGAGAGCAGGGCAGAAGGTATATTGGAGCAAATTATAGCAGAGAACTTCCCTAGTGTGGGGAAGGAAACAGGCATCAAAATCCAGGAGGCACAGAAAACCCCTTTCAAAATCAATAAAAATAGGTCAACACCCCAACATCTAATAGTAAAACTTAAGAGTCTCAGAGACAGACAATCCTGAAAGCAGCTCAGGAGAAGACATCTGCAAACTACAATAGTATAAACATTAGATTGGCAACAGACCTATCCACAGAGACCTGGCAGGCCAGAAATGACTGGGATGATATATTCAGAGCACTAAAGAAGAAAAATATGCAGCCAAGAATACTATATCCAGCTAGGTTGTCATTGGAAATTGAAGGAGAGATAAAAAGCTTCCAGGACAAACCAAACCTAAATGAATTTGAAACACGAAACCAGTCCTACCAGAAATATTGAAAGGGGTCCCCTAAGCAAAGAGAGAGCCTAAAGCAACATAGACCAGAAAGGAACACGGACAATATACAGTAACAGTCACATTACAGGCAATACAATGGCATTGAATTCATAACTTTCAATAGTTACCCTGAATATAAATGGGCTAAATGCCCCAATCAAAAGACACAGGCTATCAGATTGGATTAAAAAACAACACCCATCGATATGCTGTCTGCAAGAGACACATTTTAGAACCAAAGACACCCCCAGATTGAAAGAGGGGGTGGAAAACCATTTACCATGCTAATGGACACCAAAAGAAAGCTTGGCTGACAATCCTTATATCAGACAAAATACATTTTAAACCAGAGACTGTAATAAGAGATGAGGAAGGACAGTATATTCTACGTAAGGGGCTATCCAACAAGAAGATCTAACAATTGTAAATATCTATGCCCCTAACATGGGAGCAGCCAATTATATAAGGCAATTAATAACAAAAGCAAAGAAACACATTGACAACAATACAGTAATAGTGGGGGACTTTAACACCTCCCGCACTGAAATGGACAGATCATATAAGCAAAAGATCAACATCTGCTCTTCTCTGCAATCCTCTCTGTCCTGCTTCCTCTTCTGTTTCTGCAACCTCCCCTGTGGTGCCCTTTTCTGGTTCTTGAATTTGCTCCTTGCCCATCCTTGGGCACCAGTTTAAAATAAAGAAAATATAGGGCGCCTGGGTGGCTCAGTCATTAAGTGTCTGCCTTGAACTCAGGTCATGATTCCAGGGTCCTGGGACAGAAGCCCACATTAGTCTCCCTACTCGGCAGGAAGCCTGCTTCTCCCGCTCCCTCTCCCCCTGCTTGTGTTCCTGCTCTCACTATCTGTCTCTCTGTCAAATAAATAAATAAAATCTTTTAAAAATAAAGAAAGAATATATAAATAAAATACCTATACACAAATACATACTAACTCTTTCCCAGCTGGGAGAACCAATGTCTACTGACCTGCTCTAGCTGCTAGAGATTGAGTGGTTGTTACGAAACACCTACTGAGCTCCTGCCCTCAGGGAATTCCCAGTCTTCCTGCTTCATGTTAGGCTTTCACAAAGCTTTGTCCCCATGTTGCAGATGCACTGATGAAGTCACTTATTTTGATTTGCAATTAAAAGTAGCTGGTAATTGAATATTGTGAATTTTCAAATGAATTTACTTTTATGGAAGTGTCTTATGTATAAATTCAAATCTGCATAAACCAAGAAATGAATCGGTTTTATTTCTCAGGTTAGACTACTTCTTTAGTAGAAGCATAATTTGGTGCTAATATCAGAGAGTAATAGAAAACACTTTGCTGAAGCCATGTTCATAGAACCATATAAAACCAAAACACATAACCTGTGTCAGATGCTCTAATCAGTTAGGAACAGTACTGTGAGGCAAAGAGAAAAAGAAAGGGAAGCAGGAGTAAGCCACAAAAAGAGAACATTTAAACGCATCAAAGGAAGTGGTGCATTTAGTTTCATCCCATTTATACATGTTTATGCTCAAGATGCTACAGCTTGTGGAGTGTTTCAACAGCACAGCTCAGGGGACCCCTTGGCATGCCTGCCCCCCAAAGGTATGAGATTCGATTGGGACCTGGTGGGTGCATGAGAACTCCCCTCCCTGTACTTCCCTGAGCAGAGATAGCATTTCTGGTGCAGGACAAGTGCTTCAGTCACAGCCCTGTAACCCCAGTCCTGTCCAGTGCTGCTCATCATGAAAGACTCTCAGTCTCAGTGATTAAACTTCGATGTGTTCCCAGCATGGAAAGAGTGAAGGGCATTTCTGGTTTCATCAGGCCCCTTAAAAAAATCACTATTAATGGGATTCAAAATCAAAGAGAGCTGGATTGAAAGCCAAATAGTTTGAATTTATATCACTTTGTTGGCACTTTTTTTTGGAAACAGTGTTATTATCATAACATGGTTATTGAATATATCAGGACATGGTTATTGAATATGTGGAAATAGAAACACAGATTTCCTGGACTAGGTTTAAAGAAAGGAAGTGTTGTACAAATAAAACAGGTGACCAGGCCATGGAACCTCACCCTGGATTACTTAAATGAAAACCTATAGGTGCCTAATGCTGATAAGAACATGTGACTATATGCAAAGGAACTGGCATCTCTTTTAAATGAGAGGGTTTTTTTTGCATTACATATGGGAATATAAGCATTTGTACACTTCATTTTTTGTTTGTTTTTTAGAGTGGTGGGGGGAGGGGAAGAAGGAAAGGGAGAGAGAATTTTAAGCAGGTTCCACATTCAGCTTGGATCCCCATGTGGGGCTCCATGTCACATCACCTGAGCCAAAATCAAGAGTGAGACACTTCACCAACTGAGCTACCCAGGCACCCAGAGCCTTGGTACACTGATAAAAAAATGTTAGAAACATTGTTGTACTACATGTCTTTTACCCGAATGGCTATACATTAAATGAAGTACATTTCAAACAATGGGTTTAGAACTCTGATGGTTACTAGGCATTTTCTATTTATAATTCAATTGAATCAGACAAGCTTTAAGCAGCAAAGTTGATGATATCCAGGGAAAAAGAATGATTATTTTTTAGGATAGGAACCACTGGTGGTGTGGAGAACAGAGAAGAACCCCTTTCTGAAGTTCATCAAAACTTAACAGCCACGACGGTTCTATGACGTGTCTGTCTACTGTGGGTGGAAATGAAATCTCACAAACCTTATCTAAGATAAAGATTGGCATGAATCCAGGAATTTTCCCCTTTCAAATGTGCTAAGTTTATTTGTTTCATTATGCATCAGTGTTTTGCATTTTTTATTTGTATGTTATATATGTTTGTGTTTTATTTATGGATATATATGTTAATTTTTCCAAGGAGAATTCGTTATATTGCTTTTTAAATTAATCAACAGCAGGATTGCTCATTGATATAGATTAAAAAACAACAACAACAACTCATAATTATTTCCAAACATGTAAACTGAGAACCATTTGCAGCAATTAAATGCAAAGTGAAAATATTCATCCAATTTTCCCAGCACTATTTATTGAAGAAACTGTCTTTTGTCCGTTGCATATTTTTACCTGCTTTGTCGAAGATTATTTAACCATAGTGTTGAGGGTCCACATCTGGGCTCTCTATTCTAGTCCTTTGGTTTATATATCTGTTTTTGTGCCAATACCATGCTGTCTTGGTGATCACTGCTTTGTAATATAGTTTGAAATCAGGCAACGTGATGCCCCCAGCTTTACTTTCATTTTCAATATTTCCTTGCAGAATTGGGATCTTTTCTGATCCATACAGATTTTAGGATTGTTTGTTCCAGCACTTTAAAAAATGTCCTTGGAATTTTGATCGGGATGGTGTAGAAAGCATAGATTGCTCTGGGCAGTACAGACATTTTAACAATATGTATTCTTCTGGGGCGCCTGGGTGGCTCAGTTGGTTAAGCGACTGCCTTTGGCTCAGGTCATGATGCTGGAGTCCCGGGATCAAGTCCCGCATCGGGCTCCTGGCTCAGCAAGGAGTCTGCTTCTCCCTCTAACCCTCCCCCCTCTCATGTACTCTCTCTCTCATTCTCACTCTCTCAAAATAAATAAATCTTTAAAAAATATTTATTCTTCCGATCCAAGAGCATGGAATGTTTTTCCATCTTTTTGTGTCTTCTTCAATTCCTTTCATGAGTGTTCTCTAGTTCCTAGAGTGTAGATCTTTACCTCTTTGGTTAGATTTATTCCGAGGTATCTTAAGGTTTTTGGTGCTATTGTAAATGGAATAGTTTCTCTAATTTCTCTTTCTACAGTTAGACTGCTAGTGTATAAGAAAACAACTGATTTCTGTGCATTGAGTTTGTATCCTGCCACATTACTGAATTGCTGTATGAGTTCTAGTAATTTGGGGGGGGTCTTTTGAATTTCCCACATAAAGTATCATGTCATCTGCAAAAGAGAGAATTTGACTTATTTTGCCAATTTGAATACATTTTATTTCTTTTTGTTGTCTGACTGCTGTTGCTAGGACTCAAGTGCTATGTTGAACAATAGTGGCGAGAGTGGGCATTCTTCACGTGTTCCTGATCTTAAGGGAAATGTTCTCAGCTTTTCCCCATTGAGGATGATATTAACTGTGAATTTTTCATAGATGGATTTTATGAACTTGAGGAATGTTCCCCCTATCCCTATACTCTGAACAGTGTTAATCGGGAAAGGATGCTGTATTTTGTCAAATGATTTTTCTGCATCAATTGAGAGGATCATATGGTTCTTCTCTCTCCTGTTTAATGTGTTCTATTACATTGATTGATTTGCGAATGTTGAACCACCCTTGCATCCTGGGGACAAGACACACTTGGTCATGGTGGGTGATCCTTTTAATGTATTATTGGATCCTATTAGCTATGATTTTTTTTGAGAATTTTGGAACCCATATTCATCAGGGATATCGGTCTGAAATTCTCCTTTTTGATGGGGTCTTTGCCTGGTTTGAACATTAAGGTAATGCTGGCCTCATAGAATGAGTCTGGAAGCTTTCCTTCTGTTTCTACTTCTTGAAAAAGCTTCAGGAGGACAGGTATTATTTCTTCCTTAAATGTTTGGTAGAATTCCCCAGGGACTCCATCAGGTCCTGGACTCTCTTTTTTGGGGAGGTTTTTAATCACTGCTTACCTCAAAAAATTAAAAATAGAGCTACCCTATGACCCAACATTTGCACAACTGGGTATTTACCTCAAAGACACAGATGCAGTGAAAAAAACGCCCATATGCACCCCAATGTTCATAGCAGCAATGTCTGCAATAGCCAAACTGTGGAAAGAGCCGAGATGCCCTTCAACAGATGAATGGATAAAGAAGATGTGGTCCATATATACAATGGAATATTCCATTGTATGGAATGTGCACTCCTTAATTCCTATCTCCTATTTAAGTAATCCCCCACACCGTGCCCTTCTGACCATCAGCTTTTTCTCTAGACTTAAGGGTTTTTTTATTGGTTTGCCTCTCTCCTTATTTCCCTTTGCTCTCAAGTGTCTTAAATTTACATATGAGTTAAATCATTTGGTATTTGTCTTTCTCTGACTGATTTATTTCAATTAGCTTAATACCTTTAGCTTCTTTCATGTCATTACAAATGGCAAGAGATCATTCCTTTTTTATGGCCAAGTATTAATGTATTAGTATATATATTTTTTCATTAATATAAGTGTGAATCTATTTCTGCATTCTTTGTTCTGTTCCATTAATCTATGTGTCCGTTTTTATGACTGTACCATATTACATTGATTCCTACACATTTGTAATATAACCTAAAGACTGGAATCGTGATGCCTCCCATTATGTTTTCCTTTTTCTTTTGTTTTTAAAATTTATTTTTATTTTATTTTATTTATATATTATGTTCAATCAGCCAACATATAGTACATCATTATTTTTTGATGTAGTGTTCAATGAATCATTGGTTTCTTATAACATCCAGTGCTCATCATGCTGTGGTTAGGACTTCTAATACTATGTTGAATAGCAGTGGTGAGAGTGGACATCCCTGCCGCGTTCCTGACCTTAGGGGGAAAAGCTGAGCTTTTCCCCATTGAGAATGATATTTGCTGTAGGTTTTTCATAGATGGCTTTTATGATATAGAGGTATGTACGCTCTATCCCTTTGCTCTGAAGAGTTTTGATCAAGAAAGGATGCTGTACTTTGTCAAATGCTTTTTCTGCATCTATTGAGAGGATCATATGATTCTTGTTCTTTCTTTTGTTAATCTATTGTATCACGTTGATTGATTTAGAGATGTTGAACCAAAATTGCAACCCAGGGATAAATTCCACTTGCTCATGGTGAATAATCGTTTTAATGTACTGTTGGATCTTATTGGCTAGTATTTTGGTGAGAATTTTTGCATCCATGTTCATCAAGGACATTGGTCTATAATTCTCCTTTTTGATGGGGTCTTTGTCTGGTTTTTAGGATCAAGGTAATGGTGGCCTCATAGAATGAGTTTGGAAGTTTCCCTTCCATTTCTATTTTTTGGAACAGTTTCAGGAGAATAGGTATTAATTCTTCTTTAAATGTTTGGTAGAATTCCCCTGGGAAGCCATCTGGCCCTGGCCTTATGTTTTTTGGGAGATTTTTGATGACTGCTTCAATTTCCTTAGTGGTTATAGTTCTGTTTAGGTTTTCTATTTCTTCCTGGTTCAATTTTGGTAGTTGATACATCTCTAGGAATGCACTCATTTCTTTCAGATTATCTAATTTGCTGGCATATAGTTGCGCATAATATATTCTTACATTTGTTTGTGTTTCTTTGGTGTTGGTTGTGATCTCTCCTCTTTCACTCATGATTTTGTTGATTTGGGTCATTTCTCTTTTCTTTTTGATAGTCTGGCCAGTGGTTTTTCAATCTTGTTAATTCTTTCAATGAACCAGCTCCTAGTTTCTTTGATCTGTTCTACTGTTCTTTTGGTTTCTAGTTCATTGATTTCTGTTCTGATCTTTATTATTTCTCTTCTCCTGCTGGGTTTAGGCTTATTTGCTGTTTTTTTTTTTTTTTACCTCCTTTAGGTGTAGGGTTACGTTGTGTATTTAAGACCTTTCTTTTTTTCTTGAGAAAGGCTTGTATACTTTCCTCTTAGGACTGCCTTTGCTGTATCCCAAAGATTTTGAAGAGTTGTGTTTTCATTTTCATTGGTTTCCATGAATTTTTTAAATTCTTCTTTAATTTCCTGGTTGACCCATTCATTCTTTAGGAGGATGTTCTTTAGCCTCCATATATTTGAGTTCTTTCTGAATTTCCTCTTGTGATTGAGTTCTAGTTTCAAAGCATTGTGTTCTGAAAATATGCAGGGAATAATTGCAATCTTTTGGTACCAGCTGAGACCGGATTTGTGACCTAGGGTGTGTGATCAATTCTGGAAAATGTTCCATGGGCACTAGAGAAGAATGTGTATTCCGTTGCTTTGGGATGGAATGTTATGAATATATCTGTGAAGTCCATTTGGCCCCACTGTTTCATTTAAAGTATTATTTCCTTTTTGATCTTTTGAATAGATGATCTGTCCTTTTCAGTCAGGGGGTGTTAAAGACCCCCACTATTATTGTATTGTTGTCAATATTTTTCTTTGCTTTTGTTATTAATTGCCTTATATAATTGGCTGCTCCTATATTAGGGGCATAGATATTAATATTGTTCAATCTTCTTGTTGGATAGATGCTTTAAGTAGGATATAGTGTCCTTCTTCATCTCTTATTACAGTCTTTGTTTTAAAGTCTAATTTGTCTGATAGAAGGATTGCCACCCCAGCTTTCTTTTGGTGTCCATTAGCATGGTAAATAGTTTGCCGCCCCCTCACGTTCAAAGTGGGGGTTTCTTTGGTCTAAAATGAGTCTCTTGCAAAAAGTATATCAATGGATCTTGTTTTTTAATCCAATCTGATATCCTGTGCTTTTGATTGGGGCATTTAGCCCATTTTCATTCATGGTAAATATTGAAAGATATGAATTATTGCCTTTGGATTGCCTGTAACGTGACTGTTACTGTATATTGTCTGTGTTCCTTTCTGATCTATGCTGCTTTTAGCCTCTGTCATTGCTTAGAGGACGCCTTTCACGTTTAGTGCAGGCCTGAAAGTGCTGGCATGATATCTTCAGAGCACTAGGTCTGTTGCCAATCTAATGTTTCTTCCATTGTGGGTTACATATGTCTTCTCCTGAGCTGCTTTCAGGATTTTCTCTTTGTCTCTGAGACTCGTAAGTGTACTATTAGATGTCGGGGTGTTGACCTATTTTTATTGATTTTGAGAGGGGTTCTCTGTGCCTCCTGGATTGTGATGCCTGTTTCCTTCCCCACATTAGGGAAGTTCACTGCTATGATTTGCTCCAATATACCTTCTGCCCCTCTCTCTCTTTCTTCTTCTTCTGGGAATCTCAATTATTGTAATGTTGTTTCTTCTTATCGTATCGCTTATCTCTCGAATTCTGCCCTCGTGATCCTGTAGTTGTTTATCTCTCTTTTTCTCAACATCTTTATTTTCCATCATTTGGTCTTCTATATCGCTGATTCTCTCTTCTGCCTTATTTATCCTAGAGGTTATTGCGCCCATTTTTTATTGCACCTCATTAATAACCTTTTTAATTTCGACTTGGTTAGATTTTAGTTCTTTTATTTCTCCAAAAAAGGGTTTCTCTAATAACTTCCATGCTTTTTCAAGCCTAGCTAGTATCTTTAAAGTCATGTGTCTGAACTCTATCTCCGACATCGTACTAATGTCCGTATTGAGTAGGTCCCTGAGAGACGGTACTACCTCTTGTTCTTTTTGCTGAGGTGATTTTTTCCGTCTTGTCTTTTTGTCCAGAGGAGAATAGATGAATGAGAGAACAAAATGCTAACAGGTTAACAACGTCCCCAGGAATATATGCTCTATACAAATCAGAAGAGACCTGAAAGCAGGGGAAAAGAAAGGGAAAGAAAGAAAAAAGAAAGAGAAAAAAAAAAAACATAAAAAGAAAAGGACAAAAACAAACAAAAACAGACCAAAAAAAAAAAAAAGAATATGATCAAATATGATCAGGCTAGTGCATAGATCAGTGCCACACACTAGATTTTGGGTGTATTTCTGTCTGTTAGGAGAAAGTGCCTCCTAAAATTTTAAAGGAAGAAAGACATATATGTTCAAATTAAGGATTGATACAATGAAGGGGTGGAAGAGGACTGTACAGATGAAAATTATAAAAGATTTTTTAAAAGCATTTGCTAAGATAAGAAGTTGTTTGAAAAAAGGAAGAAGAAGATTTAAAAAAAAAAAGAAAAGGAAAGAAAAAAAAGGGAGAAAATGTGATCAGGCAGGAAACTAGAACAAAGCCATACACTAGTGATATAGGGTATATTTTGATCTGTTAGAAGAAACTGTATCTCAAAATTTTAAAGAGAGAACAACTTATATATATATGCCAAATAAGGGTAACTATTATGAAGGAATAAAATATGACTCTAAAAATGAAAAATAAAAAATGATTTTTAAAGAAGGGATTGATAAGATGTTGGTTGAAAAAAGGAAAAAGAAAAATTCCAAAAAAAAAAACCAGTTAAAATAATTCACTTTGAAAAACTAATGAATCATGGTAAAAAAAGCCATGAATTCTATGTGCAGTATTCCCCTAGCGCTGGAGTTCTCCCGTTCTCCTTGTTCAGTAAACTTGGTCTTGAATTGCTGGCTGTTCCTGCTGATCTTCTGGGGGAGGGGCCTGTTGCCCTGGTTTCCAAATGTCGCCAGAGGCGAATTGCCCCGCCCTTGTCGGTCCGGGCTAAGCAATCTGCTCGGGTTTGCTCTCAGGAGTTTTGTTCCCTGCAAACTCTCGGTACAGCTTTGGAGGACCAGAGTGAAAATGGTGGCCTCCCAATCTCTGCCAGGAGGAGCTGAGAACTCGGGGCCCCGCTTCTCAGTGTGTCCCCAGAGAAAAGCTGTCAGTCCTGTCTCCCCAGTCTCCGGCCGCACTCCATGCTCACCCGGCCTGTGACCGAGTGTTTCTATCTCTGGCACCCGACCCCATGTAGAGTCTCCAAACCCAGCAAATCCTTACAGTGCATTCCTATGCCGCTCCTCCCAGGGGTGGAAGGGGAGTCTCCCCGGCTCTGCCGCTTGTTGGGTCCCTGCTGGAGGAGCAGTGGCGCGACTGGGCCGCGGATCACAGTTTATGGCAACCCCAACCTGAGAGCCGGCGCCTCGGCTCCCTCTCTGCAGCCGGCTTCCCCGCTCTGCTACCTGGGGCTCTGATGCACTCAGACGCCCTTGGTCCTTCTGTGACCACGAGGGTCCTGAGACCACACTGTCCTGCGAGGGTTCCACCCCTAGGTTAGCCACTGTAGTGATGTCCCTCAGCGGAGCCGACTTCTAAATGTTCCGATGTTGTGCTCCGCTGCTCTATCCCTTGCCAGAAGTGGCCGACAGAGGCCGCCTCCCACGCCATCTATCCTCCCCAGTATCGCCTCGGATTCATTTCTCCGCATGTCCTACCTTCCAGTAAGTGGTCGCTTTTCTGTTCAGAGAGTTGTTGCTATTCTTCTCTTCGATCTCCTGTTGAGTTTGTAAGTGTTGAGATTGGTTTGATCCCTATTCAGCTGAATTCCTGAGACCAGACGAAATCCAGGTCTCCTACTCCTCCGGCATCTTGCTCCGTGCCCTCTTTTATTTCTTTTTGTTGTTTAACTGTGGGAGAGCCACAGGGCAGTCAAGTCTCCAGGAGCCCTCTGAACAACCTCCTCCAACCAAGCTTGGCACTAGACAAACATGTCATCTGGACAGAGGGGTGACCAGGAGCCTTAGGACCACAAGCACTCCATCTCAGCTTTGTACCAGGCAAAGGAATCACAAAGTCACTGGACCAAGTGCAAGCCTTCCAATGCAACAGAGGAGAGTGCAATTGAGTCCGCAGAACACCACGCCTCCTGGGAACCTTGAGAATATGAAACCTCCAACCGTGCTCTGCACTGTGCAAATAAGGACCCTGGACAGAAGGCTGAGGGACAGTCCTCTGAACAGGAGCCTTCCCTTCTGCTGTTCTTGTGCAGCAGAACACAAGGCAGTCAAATCCAAAGAACACCATGCTTACGAGGAGTCTCCAGACCATGAGCCCTCCAGCCCAGCTTGGTACTAGTAAAGGAGACCCCTGGACACTGGACTGAGTGGAAGTCCTCTAACTGGGAGCTCTCCAACCCAGAAGAACACAGTACAATTGAGTCCTAACAACACCAGACCAAGCAGGAGCCTTCCTCGAACACCCAGCTGGGCACATGGCAAAGGATTCACCTGGGCACCTGACTGACTGAGATTAGGAGCCTTTCCTCCAAACATAGCACAGGGCCATGGGGTTCCCAGAACACTAGACCATGGGGAGTCCTCAAGCCACATGCTGTCCAATGTTGCTCAGCATTAGCCACAAGAATCCTCTGAACATGATGCTGACTAGGAGCACTCAGACCACAAGTGTGGCACATGTCAATCAGGTCCCCAGAAAACCAGGCCATCTCAGGCTAGGAGCCGTCCAATCCAATTTGGCACTGGGCAAATGAATCGCCTGGACAGTAGTCTGAGCAGGAACACTCAGATGATGAGCTAGCTAACCCAGTAGAGCATAAAGCAATCAGGTTTTCAGGACACCAGGATTTCCAGGAGCCCTCTGACCAAAACCCTTCCAACCAGACCTGGAATTGGACAAATGCATTATCTGAACAGTGGGCCAAACAGGAGCCTTAATACAAGCACTCCAACCCAACTCTTCACCAAGAAAATGAGTCACCTGGACACTGGGGCAAAAGGGGTACTCTTCTAATGTAGCAGAGAGCACAGCAACCATGTCTCTGGAACACCAGGCCCACTGGATGCCCTGAGACCATGACACCTCCAACACAAATGCACACAGGGGAAAGGAGTCCCCTGCACACTGGCTTGAGTAGGAATACTCTAACTAGGATTTCTTCATCCTAACAAAGCATAGGGCAACTGAGTCTTCACAGTACTGGGCCACCCAGGAACCTTCAGACCCCAAGCCATCCAACTCAGCTTGGCAGTGGGCAAAGGACTCACTTGGACGCCAGGATGACTGAACATCCTCTGAATTGAGGCCCATCTACCAAGCAGACCACTGGCAATTGAGTCCGTAGAGCACCAGGCCCACTGTGACCCCTGGAACGTCGGGCTTCTGTTTGAGCTTGGCACTGAGCCCAGTCTCTCAGACACCAGGCTGACCAGGAGACCTCTGAGTGAACGTCCTCCAAACCAATAGAGCATAGGAAAATGGGGTTCCCAGAACACAGGTTGACTGGGAGCCCTCTGGTTATGACTCCTCCAACCCAGCTCTGTGCACTGGGCCAACAAGTCCCTTGAACACTGGGCTGACTGGAAGCCCTTTAACTAAGGTGACACTAGGGAAATTAAATCTTCACTGGCCTGAGATGAATTTCAGATTAAGATTCTTCTGGCTTGTCACCTGGGTAGCTTTCTATTTTGGGGAGTTCTCCTCAGGAGAAAAGGATATCATGCCCAAAAAGAGGAGCCAGAACAAACGTTTGAAGAGTTTGAAATAGAATGCATGGCAGAAGATCATTTGGGGGTCTGGGAGGAAGCTATGGAAGAGACCCTAGGCCCTGAGTACAGAGGAGTCATTGAATAAGGTCTTCCAGAGGAAGGAGAGGTGCTCCTGCCTGGAAGGAGAGGTGGAGACCTTAGGAAAACAACCTGAATAGTGGAGTGAGAGACAGGCTCAGATTCATAAGGTGGGGAGACACTTTGGGTACATGAAGGTCTTGCTGGAAGCTTTTGCTTCCAAGCAATGTTGTCCAAGGGGATGAAGTCTCCGCAGCCACCCATCCAAGATGGAATAAAAGGGGAGCTGGAAGAAGTGTGGTCATCTCTAGGAGTGGATTTGTGGCAAGTTTTAATATTTGTCAGGGGACTAAATAAATAATTTAAAACCATCAATTCAGATCGACTTATCCACAAGAAACGACTCCTGGGTGATTGTGATGTGCAGCCTGCCTTAAAGTCATTACTGCACCGTATGAATCATCACCTTCTCCCGATGGTGGGCAAGGGTCTCCATGGCTCTGAGAAAGTGTCATTGAAGCATGCCGAGATGACCCTGAGCACAATCTGCCTCACACCATCAACACCATCAGACATATTGATTTCCAGAACCCAAGATCAGCTCATGAGTTCAGCCCAATTTTAACAGGAAGAAAAGAATATGCTTTTGTCCATACAGACCTATTTCTGCAAAAACGATTTTGCCCCTAGACATACCATTCACGCTGTGGCAAATTTGAGTCTGGACCCGGATGTGAAGGTTCCAAACTCTCGCTTCCACAGCAAGTATTTCTTGACTACCTGTTTCTATGGGATGCAGAACTTTGAAGAGCAAATGTGACAAGAAGATGAGGGAACCAGGGAAGAGGAAGGCCAGAAGCTTGGGACAATTCCCTGTCTCTGGACAAGTTCCCATGGGGTGAGGGTGGCAGGTACAGACAGGAGTGAGGAGTCGGGGGGTTGGACTCTCTGCTCTTAGCCACCAAAGCACTGAGAATGTGAGGGAGACACATAGATTCCTCCTGGCTGCTCCATGTAGATGGGTGGATGGACAGAGTAAAGGAGAGAAGGAGACAAGTAGGAACAGTGGGAACAGGTGCATATGGAAAACTCGAGGGTGTCTGTGGATATGGAGGAATGTGGCTACCTCTAAAATGCAGAGCTGAGATTCTGTCATAAATTGGAGAGAAGGAAGGAGGAAAGTAAAGTTACAGATTCCTCTTCTCCCTAGGGATTTTCCCTTTCACTTCCATGGATGATGTGGGAGCTCAAGTGCCCTGTGGATATCATTGATGTGGAGTCCCCCTGCAGCTGTAGCTGAGGTGGAGTAGAGCCTAGAGCCATGGCCCCTTGGGGGGAGCTCAAGGAACTGTGGTCACAGAACCTGGGCATCGACTGATGACAGCCATGAAAAATCTGTCTCCTAATGAAGGCAAAATTGAGGGGGACTTCAGAGGAGAGAGGCTAACTTCACGAAGATGGATGGTGTCTGACTCAAAGGAAGACTTCTGCTTTCAGGAGCCAGTGGGGAGCTTGGTGGTGTCCAGGTCACTTGGATTTGAGGGCAAAGTGGATCACTTTGTTATCCGAGAGCTGCCAACCTCCTGTGATCAACTGCTCAGACCCCACTTACCCCACACTTTTCTAGACACAGCAGGCTCTTGGAGGTGCTGGGACCCCACTTTGGGGGGTCCTTCACACTTTGGGAGTGTGAAACAGAGCCAAACACTACTTGAATCCCCAGTCCTTCTTCTGAAAATGCCAGCAACTTTGGGGGGATGGCTCTGTGAGCAGGATGCAGGAGATGGCAGGGTTGGGCAGGGGATCTACAAGAGCGGGGGACAGATGCTGTCCAGAGGAGAGAGGGCAGGCTGTGAGCAAGCTCCTTGTCTTGTCCTTTCTTTCTGAAATGCAAAACATCAGCTCCAGGAGGGCGGCAGTCTGCATTCTGCTTCAGTCCTGTCCCAAACCTGGCCTTCTATGCCCATTAGGGTTACAGGGCATCACAGCCCAGCACCTGCCCAGTCACTGGCCAGCACCAGAACCCTCTTGCCTCATTCACTGCTGCTTGACACCCACACGTAGTTGTCCTGGGGAAGCTTCGAGCTTCCAGGAGCCAGGGTGAGACTGATAGCTTTAGGGAACTATTCTGAGGTGTGATGACATATAGAACAATAATATAGGATGGGAGGGATTTAGATACATTTATACACTCACAGGAAGCTTCAGATAGTACAGAAATGCCCCATTACAGAGGCACTCTTGGCTCATTTTTCCCCAGGGTAACATACTACATCATTGCCAAAAACTATTAACACCAGGAAATTGACAGTGGTATGATGGACTTGTCCAGTTCTGTCACTTTGTCATGTGCACTTATATTTTCAACAGCACAATCCAGATATGGAACTACTCCATCAGCACGAAGATCTCCTTCATGCTACCCACCCCTGCCCCAGCTAACGGGCCCCTGGCAATCACCCCTGTGTTTGACATTTTGGGAGTGATGGCATTTTGTTATATGAGGGGAATCCTACAGCTGTGACCTGTGATGTTGGAT
Source organism: Eumetopias jubatus (assembly GCF_037043125.1). NCBI lineage: Eukaryota > Metazoa > Chordata > Mammalia > Carnivora > Otariidae > Eumetopias > Eumetopias jubatus. The sequence continues at coordinate 205,340 of NW_028274836.1, read as the reverse complement.
TTTTATTTGTTTTCACTCAGGATAATACCCCTGGGATCCATCCTTGTTTTGTGTGTCACAACATTATGGCTCCTTTATCACTGAGTAAGGATCCGTAGGATGGAAATGCAGCAATTTGTTCATCTGGTTAGCTTTTGAGGGATATTTTGGGTGTTTCCAGTCTTTGGAGACTACAAATAATCCCACAGTGAACATTTGTGCACAGTGCTTTTTGGGATCTTAAATTTTCATTTTCTGGGATAAAGGTCCAGGAGAGTGCTTGCTAGGTTATAGGGCTTATGCTTTTCTTCTGTAGAACCTATCAAACTGTCTTCCAAGAGTGTCTGTTCCATTTACTTTCCCACCAGCAATGTAGGAGAGCTGACTCTTGCCAAAATTTGATGTTCTTACTGTGTTTTATATTAACAACCTTTCCTAAAAGATGGGTAGTAATGATAGCTCAGGTTTACATTTACATTTCCCTCACAGCTACTGATGAACGTTTTGTCCTAGTGCTTATTTGCCATCTGTATATTCCTTTTGGGGAAATGTCTCTTTATGTCTTTTGCCCATTTTCTATTTGTTTTTTTTTCCCCTGTTGAATTTTGAGTTCTTTTTATATTCTAAATTCAAGTTGTTTGTCAGATATGTGGTTTACAAATACATTCACCTAGTCTATAGTTTGTCTTTTCCTCACCCTAACAGGATCTCTACTAGAACAAAATGTCTTAATCTTGATAAAGTCCAGTAATATACCTTAAGAATCATGCTTTATTGCCTTGTGTAAAATGCACCAAACTCTAGGTTTAGACAATGGCTAAACATCTGTAATATATTTCCTCACAGTTCTGTAGGGTAGAAGTCCAATATAATGCCTCATTTTGGTCAGGTTCTGGGGAAGCCCATCTTCCTGGAGGTTTGTCGATGGCCACCTTCTGGCTGTGTGTTCACATTACCTCTCTTTTTATGTGTGAATGGAGAGTGCAAGCTCTATGGTGTCTCTTTTCTTAAGTACGCTAACCCCATCATGAGAGTACTAACCTGGTGACTCAAGCTAGACCCTGATAACGTTGCAGGGATTGTGAAAGTAGAAGGGACCACCCCGATTGCCGGCACACATGCTGTAGGGATGTGATCACCATGTGATCCATGGAGGACTGGGGAAGGGGATAGAGAGCGGCTTGCATATGGCTGCTGTCAGAATGAAAACTGAAGTTGGTGGCCAGCATTCCCACCAAGAATCCCTCTTTTGAAAATAGGCAAGCTAGATGTCAGGTGGCAGAGAATGGGTCAACATCCATCACTTATTTCGGGTGTCATTTACAAAAATATAACATATACCTCATGGATCCACACATAGGATGTATTGTTGGAGTTTACCTTGATGTTTCTTAGGAACAGTGGGATCCTCTTTGTTTCTCCTAAGGTGCTTTCGGCCCCTCACCCCCACCGCGGGTCTCCTCAACTCATTGGCATGCAGTCACATGGCTTGATAGCGGTTGGAAATTCCCTAGATCCTTGCCTATCACCCGTTCCCATAGACAGGTGGAGGACTGCCTGTATCCCATTGAGAAGCCCCTTAGGTGGATCCATGAGTGGCAAAGGCACAGGAACCCCCAGACTGGGAAGGTGTCCACAGGACAGAAAGTGAATAGCAGAGACCGCACCACCAGTTTGAATTCCTATGAAGCCTTCCGTATAGGGTTGCCATTTTCCCTGCAACAGGTCCACTCCCACCCAGATCCCGATGGAGACAGCTTATTTTGAAGCTGATGAAGCAAGGTGCTCTGAAAGCATTGTTCCCGCAGAACCCATACCTTGGCATCGCCACCAGAGAACGACGGGCCCGAGAATTAGACATTCAAGAACTAGGATCCAGGTAGGTTTCAACTTCTCTTGCATATTTTCCTGGGGGACAAGGTGTGGACACAATCCAGCCCAAGGCAGTGCATGTCAATCACCATGCTCACCTGGGAAGCACAGAAGCTTTGGCCCCTCTATGTGTGTCCCTGTTGAGCACGTGCCCTTAGAAGTCATTCCAAGTCATTCCCTCGTGGCACAAAGGAGTGCAAGGCCTGGGACATTCCAAAAGGTCAACATGTCTTTGCTGTAATTCCCTAGAGATCATTTGTCCAGAGTTATCGCATGGCCCACACAATACACTCTGAAAACTTAGGTATGAGAAAATATATATATCTATATAGATGATATAGATATACAGATCATGTCCACAGGTTTTGTCTGATCATCGGTTCTTCTTTTGCTACTTAGATGTGGCTCCAGAACCTGTGCACGAGACAGCTAAGTCAGAGCCAACTGGGGTCTGCAAATTCCCAAGTGGAAGGGCCATCGCGTGGAGAGGAACAGCCTCCAGCTTGGACTCAAGGTGACTCACCAGCATAACAAATGGGTCTCTTCTTGAAATTTGCCTTGACACAGGAATGGGTCAGCATGCGGTTGCCAAGTGCATGTCAAGAAGGCTTATGTTATGAACCCATGCTATCTGGTTCCAGCCACATTTCTGTTCCTCCAGATTCAGAGAGCACCTCTCTGCCTATTACTCTTCTCTTTCCCTGAGTTCCAGACCCTGGGCATCTGCTTGCTGACCAGACAGCTCCATCTGTGCTCACCTTTTAATTAAGGAATTAATGGGACCTTACTGTGTGCAACTGGGGAACAAACATGGGAGCTTCCAGAGCACATCCTTTTTTTTTTCTTTGTAATTTTAGAGGTAGAATTTAGTGATGCATCAGTTGCATATAACAGCCAATGTTCATTCCTAGTGCCCTCACTAATGCCCATCACCTAATTACCCCTTCTCTACACCCACCTCCACTCAAGGGACCCTCAGTTTCATCCCTATAGTTAAGAATTTCTTATGGTTTACTTCCCTCTCTGTTTTCGTCTTATTTTATTTCGTCTTCCCTTCCCCTATGTTCATCGATTTTGTTACTTAAGTTCCAAATATGAGTGAAATCATATGGTATTTGTCTATCTGTGACTGACTAATTTCAATTAGCATTATACCCTCTTCTTTCATCCACATTATTGAAAATGGCAAGGTATTGTTTTTCTTGGTGGCTGAGTATCATTCCATGGTGTATATATAATAAATCTTCTTTATCCAGACTTCAAAATATCTGTATTTGCACCCTGCTGCTGATAATACTTTGTGGTCGCTTCCTCCAGCAGACTCCCTCATCTCCACTATATCCTCAGCTATATCACAGCACATTCACGTCTCCACACTTCCTCACTTCCAAACGGTGGTCCCTTGTCTACCTGTAGACTTGCAGCATTTGTATTCTTAGATCTCTGATTGATTTCCTGGGTGTTCAGAATGATTTGATAAGTATGTAGTTGTATTTGAGGGATGAGACAAACTTGACTCTTCCCATCAGTACTTTCTGATTGGACGCTGGACATGAAGACTGTGAACCTGGTGACAGGCTTGCTTTTGTTGCCCCACTTCTATGAGAGCTGAATGTGCTTTTGGCAATTATGTAATGATTTGTGACACAGCTTCATCATTTCCAGGCTTTTATTCATTGTGGGAAGATGTACCCAACATGTACCTACTATTTTAAATACTTATATATAAGCTTTGATGGATGACTTGAGAATAGCACTTGTTCTAGTGCCATATTGTCCAACTTACCCCAAGGAAGCGTGACCTTCCATGGAGTCTAAGGGCCCATGTACTCATTAATATCGGTGTCAGTGTTACAGTGAATGGTGACTCTGTGTGACACATTTAGCTCTGTACTGGTTGAGTCTTCAGCCTAACCTTGAGATTCACTATAAATACATCTTAAATAATATTTTTTCATCTTGAAGGAAACTTAACCTGTTTTCTTTAAAAGATGGTTTCCAGGCAATGATTTCAGAAGAATTACTGAGAAAGCCATTGGTCCCTGGCCAGCCAAACGGCATCATAATTGGCCACCCAAATGGGATCCACCTGATAGTGCCATGGTGATTGGCCAAGCTATGGTTATGACATTACAAGAAGGCCTTGTGATGTCCCAGACATGTTCAGAAAGCCCAGCAACAGCCCAGGCTGCACTGAGGAGAGTTGGCACTTCAGCCATAGCTCTTCCTGCTCTTCCTTGAGTTCCCTACTCTGTTCTCTCCTCTTGCCCATGGCAATACCCCTGCCCACTCCTCCTGCTGTGGGCCTCTCACCAACTTTCTGCACGCCACCTTCATGTGTGTCCATATTTTGTGCCCCTCTGTGGTCCTGAGAGTCCGCGAACCCAGCTACTCCTTGACGCATTTACCTCTGTGAGGATGGACTGGCTGCTCAGGTATGCATTCTGATTTGGCATTTGGGATAAGGACACTGGGAATCAGAGTGAAGTGGGTTCTCAGCCAGCTGGGCCCCATACCTCTGGGGTCACAACCGGGCTCAACAAAGGAAAGCTGAGTCCACACCCGGAGGGAATCACCACATCAATTGACATAGTGGGAGTTCTTGCACCACAGGTCCTCAGACAATAAGCTGTCTGAACCAGCTCAGAGGTGACAAACTATTCCACCATATACCTGGCTGACCATGATCCCATAAACCACAAACCCTCAAAAACAGCAGAATATAAAGAATTTCAGTCCCTAAAGAGAGCACCAGGAACCTGAAACCTGGGAGCCCTCTGTTCCTATTTGACACTGAGTAGGTGAGTCACATAGATATGGGGTGGACAAGGAGCCCTCACACCACAAGCTGGCCAGGCCAGTGTGACACCAGGCAAGTGAGTCCAAAGAATACGAGGCTTGCCAAGTGCCAAGAAACCATGAGTCTTGCATCCCAGCTCAGCATTGAGAAAAAACTCAACTGAACTGCAGGCTCCCCATGTGACTTTTCCCTAGGAGATCAAGAAAGGATCCCTGGGATAGGCTAAGCCGACCCCTAGACAGAGGGCTCGCTATGTACCCTTGGACCTGGAGACTGTCAACCCAGCTCAGCATGTTTCCAAGAACTCACCTAGACAATGTGATCACCATGTGCAGCTGGACCTGAGACCTGTTTCACTGCTCTGCGTTCAGCCAAGAAGTTACCTGGACAGTGGCCTCTCCTCGTGCTCTTGGACCTGGAAACCAACATCTCACCTCTATGCTGGGCTAAGCAGACACCTGTGCAGAGAACACACTATGTGCCATTGGACCTGGAGAACAACAAAGCAGCTCTGTGCTAGGCCAAGCAGACACCTAAACAGCATGCTCACCATGTGCTCTAGGACCGGCAGTCCAACCATACATTCTGAGTTATGCCAAGCCAGCACCTGGACAGAGATCTCACAATGTGCCTTTGGACCTGGAGACCAAAACAGAGCTCTGCACCTGGCCATGGAGACATCTAGATGAAGGGATCACCATGTGCCCTTAGCCATGGAGACCAACAACACATCTCTGCTAGGCCAAGCAGTCACCTGGACAGAGGTCTCATAATGTGTCTTTGGACCTGGAGACCAGGAAGTCAGACCTTTGCTAGTCCAAGCAACCTGGACAGAGGGATCACAATGTGCTCATGGCATGGTAGACCAACAACTCAGCTCTGTGCTAGGTGAAGCAGGCACCAACATATCACCCTTGTACCTGGAGACCAAAATCCAAGCTCTGTGCTAAGCCGAGGACATACCTAGACAGAGGGATCAACATGTGCTCTTGGAACAGGAGACCAAAAACTCAGCTCTGTGCTGGCCAAACAGTCACCTGCACAGTGGTCTCGCCACGTGCCCTAGGATGTAGATCCTTCCTTCCCCATGAATATTGGGGACCAGGTGCCCCTTCTTTTCACTACATCTGTATCTGTGGGGTAAATACCCAGAATTGCAATTGCTGGGTTGAAAGTTCAGCTCTATTTTTTTTATTATGATCAATTAGCCAATATATACTACATCATTTGTTTTTGATGTAGCGTTTAAGGATTCATTAGTTGCATATAACACCCAGTATTCAAAACAACACAGTTTGTTTCCCAGAGTCCAGAATATCATGGTTTGTCTCCCTCCCTGATTTCTTCCCCTTCAGGTTTCCTTCTCTTCCCCTATGTTCCTCTGTGCTATTCCTTAGTTTGCACATATGAGTGAAACCATATGATAATTGTCTTACTCTGCTTGTCTTATTCATTTAGCCTGACCCCCTCTAGTTCCATCCTTGTAGATGCAAATGGTGGGTAGTCATCCTTTCTGATGGCTGAATATTATCCCGTTGTATATATGGACCACAAATTCTATGTCCATTCATCTTTTGAAGGGCATCTTGGCTCCTTTTACAGATTGGCTCATGGGGACATTGCTGCTATAAATATTGAGGTGCATGTGCCCCTTCTTTTCACTACATATTTATCTTGGGGTAAATACCTAATAGTACAAATACTAGGTCATAGGTTAAGTCTATTGTTTTTTTAAGATTTTTGTATTCATGTGAGACATAGAGATATAGAGAGAGAGCATGAGCAGGAAGAGAGGCAGAGGGAGAAGGAGAAGCAGACTCCCCGCTGAGCCAGGAGCCTGACCTGTGGCTCAATCCCAGGACCCTGGGATCACAACCCGACCAAAGGCAGATGCTTAACCATCTGAGCCACCCAGGTGACCCGGTTAGCTCTATTTTTAATGCCTTTAGGAACCTCCATATTGTTTTCCAGTGTTGCTGTACCAGCTTGCGTTCCCACCAACAATGTAAGCGGGGTTCCCCTTTTCCACATCCTCACCCACATTGTTTGTTTCCTATGTTGCCAGATTTTGCCATTCTAACTTGTGTAATGTGGTATCTCATTGTTGGATTTCATTTGAATTTCTCTGATGGCTAGTGATGTTGAACATTTTTTTCATGTATCTCTTAGCCATTTCTACATCTTCTTTGGAGAAGGGTCTCTTCATGTCTTCTGGCCATTTGTTCACTGGATTATTTGTTTTTTGGGTGTTGAGTTTGAGAATTTTCTTTATAGATCTTAGCTACTAGCCATTTATCCGTAATGTCATTTGTAAATGTCTCTCCCATTCTGTTGGTTGCCTCTCAATTGTGTTGATTGCTTCCTTTGCTGTGCAGAAGCTTTTTATCTTAATCAAGTCCCAAAAGTTCATTTTTTGCTTTTGTTTTCCTTGCCTTTAGAGAAGGGTCTTGAACCAAGTTGCTGTGGCTGTTATCGAAGAAGTTACTACCTATGTTCTCCTCAAGAATGTTGATGGATTCCTGTCTCAAATTGAGGTCTTTCATCCATTTTGATTTTATCTTTGTGTATGATGTAAGAAAATGATCCAGTTTCAGTCTTCTGCATGTGACTGTCCAATTTTTCCAACACCATTTATTGAAGAGACTGTCTTTTTTTCCACTGGCTATTTCCTGTTTTTGCGAAGATTAGTTGGCCATAGATTTGAGGGTTCATTTTCAGACTCTGTTCTGTTCCATTGATCTATGTATCTGTTTCTGTGCTAGTACCATGCTGTCTTGGTGTCACAGGCTTTCAGTATAGCCTGAAGTCAGGCAACATGATGCCCACAGCTTTGATTTTCATTTTCAAATATCCCCTGGTGATTTGAAAACATTTCCGGTTCTATACAAATTTTAGGATGTTTGTTTGAGCTCTGTGAAAAATGTCAATTATATTTCGATAGGGATTATTTGAATGTGTAGACTTCTCTGGGCAACACAGATACTTTAATAATATTTATTGTTCCAATCTATAATCATGGAATATTTTTCCATCTCTTTGTGTCTTCCTCTATTTCTTTCATAAGTGTCCCATAGTTTCTAGAGTATAGATCCTTTACCTCTTTGCTTAGGTTTATTCCTAGGGATCTAATGGTTTTTGGTGCTATTGTAAATGGAAGTGATTCCTTAATTCCTATTTCTTCAGTCACATCGTTTATGTATAGAAATGCAACTGATCTCTATGTAATGATTTTGTATCTTGCCAGATTTCTGAATTGCTGGTTGAGTTCTAGTCATGTTGGGGTTGAGTCTTTTGGATTTTCCACGCAAAGGATCATGTCATCTGCAAAGAGAAAGCTTTTGACTTAATTTTTGCCAATTTGAATGCCTTTCATTTCTTCTTCTCTGATTGCTGAAGCTAGGACTTCTAGTAGTATGTTGAACAATACTGGTGAGACTAGACATTCTTCTCACATTCCTGACCTTAAGGAAAACCTCTCAGTTTTCCTCGTTGAGAATGATATTTCCTGTGAGCATTTCATAAATGGCTTTTATGATGTTGAGTTATGTTCCCACTATCCTTATAATTTGAAGAGTTTTAATCAGGAAAGGATGCATTATTTTGTCAAATGCTTTTTATGCATCAATGGAGAGGTTCATATGTTTCTTGTCTTTTCTTTTTTCATGGGCTCCATCACTTGGATTGCTTTCCGAATGTTTAACCACCCTTTTATTCCAGGAATAAATCCCACTTGGTCGTGGTAAATAATCCTTTTAATGTACTGTTGGATTATACTGGCTAGGATCTTGTTGAGAATTTTGGCATCCCTGTTCATCAAGGATAATGGTCTGTATTTCTCGATTTGATGAAGTCTTTGGATTTGGGATCAAGGTAATGCTGACTTCATGGAACAAGTTTTGAAGTTTTATTTCCATTTCTATTTCTTGAAAAGACTCCAAAAGAGGTATTATTTCATCTTTGAATGTTTGGCAGAATATGCCTTGGATGTTATCTGGCCCTGGACTCATGGTTTTTTGGGAGATTTTCAATTACCGCTTCAATTTCCTTGCTGTTAAGTGGTCTGTACAGATTGTCTATTTCTTCCTGTTTCAGTCTTGGGAGTTTATAAGTTCCTAGAAAGGTATCCAGTTCTTCTGGATTGCTTAATTTGTCGGCATGTCTTTGGTGATAGAAAACTTCTCATAATTGTTTCTATGACCTTGGTATTAGTTGTGATCTCTCCCCTTTCATTATGATTTTATAAATTTGGGTCCTGTCTCTTCCTTTGGAAAAGTCTGTCCAGAAGTTTATCGATCTTATTAATTTTTTCAAGGATCGAACATCTAATTTCATTGATCTGTTCTACTGTTTTTCTGTTTCCTATTTCATTAATATCTGTTCTAGTCTTTATTATTTCCGTCCTCCTGCATGGTGTAGGCCTCATTTGCGGTTTTCTCAACAAGCTTTTTAGGTATAAGTTTACCTTGTGCAATTGGGATTATTCTAATTTTTTAACATAGGTGTGAATGGCTATGCAATTTCCAATCGGACCAATTTTGCAGTATCCCATGAGTTTTTATTTTTAAGATTTTATTTATTTGACAGAGAGAGACACAGTGAGAGATGGAACACAAGCAGGGGGAGTGGGAGAGGGAGAAGCAGGCTTCCTGGGGAGAAGGGAGCCTGACGCGGGGCTCGATCCCAGGACCTAGGGACCATGACCTGAGCCGAAGGCAGACGTTTATTGACTGAGCCACACGGGCACCCCTCCCATGGGTTTTTAAACAATGCGTTTTCATTCTCATCATTTTCAATGAATTATTTAAGTTCTTCTTTACTTTCCTGGTTGACCCAATCATTCTTTAGCCGGATGCTTTTTAGCTTCCAAGTGTCTGAGATTCTTCCACATTTCTTCTTGTAGTTGAGTTCAGTTTCAAAGCACTGTGGTCTCAAAAATGTAGGGGATAACCTCAATCTTTTGCTCCCACTTAAGACCTGATTTGTGACACGGTATGTGGTCTATTCTTGAGAATGTTCCATGTGTTCTCGAAAAGAATGAGTATCCTGTTGTTTTAGGATGGAATGATCTGTATATGTCAGGGAAGTCCATGTGGTGGGATGTGTCCTTCCAACTCTTGTTTCTTTGTTGATCTTCTGCTTAGATGATCTGTCCGTTGCTGTAAGTAGAGTGTTAAAATCTCCTACTATTAATGTATAATTACCAATGTGTTTCTTTATTTGGGTTATTAGTTGGTTTATATAATTTGTTGCTCTCATGTTGGGGCATAGATATTTACAATTGTTAAATTTTGTTAGGTACACCCTCTAATTATGATGTACTGTCCCTCTACATATCTTACTATGGTCTTGGTTTTAAAATCTAATTTGTCTGATATGAGGATTGTCACCCCAGCTTTCTTTTGGTGTCCCATTTGCATGGTAAATGGTTTTCCACCCCCTCACTTTCAATCTGGGGTATCTTTGGATATGTGAATGTTCTTGTTGCAAACCGACTTTAAATGGCCAAAGTTTGGAGCCAACTTTTCCCCAAAGGGTTATGAGTTCTTGGGTCAGAAGTGGTCTATGTCCAGATACATGTGTATAGATGCTCTGCTTCCCTTTTCCATTCTACCAGATTGGCCCCCACCTCAGGGGCGGGTCTTGAGTTCTAGAGGAGTCAGTGTGTATGAGCAATGTTGACTAGGATGGGCAGGTTGTGCTGATTGTCAGCTCCCTAGGGTTCATGGCCACTGTCTCAGAGCCATAGAGACCTCTGCCCACCATCTGGAGAATGCAGTGATTAGTGTGGAGCAAGTTCATTTACAAGGAAGAACGAGAGAGCAGAGAAGACTGTGGCCTTGGGCTCAGGAGGCTTCACCTGGACCCACACTCAAGCAAACAGTGTAGAAACACAACGGGAACCAGGCCTGGCCTTGGTATTTGATGCTGAGGAGCTCCTGCTGTTTGTTGCTGTGATAACATGGGGGTTACATTTATTGTAGCAGCCCCTTCTGTTGTTAATAGCTGACACGCTCAGGCAGGAAGTGGCAGGTCCCAGGAGCGTGGCCCTGAGGTGGTCCTTGCTGATGTGAGGCCTCCATTCGCCACTTTACATGATGCCATTCTGTCCGCTTTGGGGTACGTTGGACATTTCCCTTAAGAAACGTAGACGGGTTGGGACAGAAAACACATTGTCGGAAGTCAGTTCCTGGCACTTCTTGTTCTCACATTTGTAGTTGAAATTTCTTGCATGTTTTGCTTTATCCCCGCAGTCGGTACACCTGTGTACACGCATGTGCACATGCACACGTACGCACACACAGCACTGTGAGAGCGATGCTCCAGCACGCGCCCCGAGGGTGTCCCGGGTGCGTTTGCACACAGTCGGACGTCTGGCCATAAGACATTCTAAGTCAGCGTTGTTCTCCTGAGGTCAGCTCCCATACTAGAGCAGCATCCGTGTGCCGGCGCCTGGTTGTCCTCGGGACCGCCCGGCGGGACCAGCTCCTCGTCAGCCCCTCCAGGGAAGCCGCATGAGCATGGAAGTCTGTACACCCTCCTCTCCACAAACTCGCCCAGGTTCCCCTTGCTTCTCTCCGGCCCACCGAGGCAGAGGTGCAGAGGGGCTCACACCTGAGGGCAGGATGAGGTACGTGTCTGAAGAACCGTCAGCTGCACCTCCCACACACAACCCCGTCGTGTCTCAGGTGCACTTCCCGCCGCAGCGCGGCTTCCTGCTCGCACTCCGAGGCTGCCTCATGGCATTGACCGCCAGCCGTTAATAACTCCATGCGTGGCTCCAAAAACCAGTTCAGGGGGACACGTGGTTTTTCTCTAAACATATTGTCATCTGCTTTTAAAAATATTCGCGTATTCCTAAATCCGTGTTAAGTACCACAAGTAACAATAGTCTGCAAAGTCAGGAAATTAAAAAAAGAAAAAAAAAAACAGTTTTTCCAACAGATCCAGTTTTCAGGACAGGAGGGTATTACGTAACAAAGCGTCTTCTGCTTTTTTGTTCAGTGCTTTCCAGCCTTGGGCTCTAGCTAGAAAACTTTTTCATCTGGTTGAGAAACAGTAATGTAATTGTTTCCGTTTCTGTCCTTTGGTGTCAGCATCCTATATCTTTCTGCCAAACCTCCCCTTCCTCTTTATTTATTCATTTATAATTAAAATCAGTTAGCATATAACATATTAGTTTCAGAAGTACAGGTCAGTGACCTGTCAGTCTTATATCACACCCAGTGCACGTTACATCACGTGCCCTCCTTACTGCCCATCACCCAGTTACCCCATCCCCCACTTACCCATCTCCCCTCCAGCAACCCTCAACTTGTTTCCTAGAGGTAAGAGGTTTGTCTTATGGTTTGTCTCCCTCTCTGGTTTCATCTTGTTTGATTTTTTCCCTCTCTTCCCCTATGATTCTCTGCCTTGTTTCTTAAGTTCCTCGTTTCAGTGAGATCATATGATAACTGTCTTTCGCTGATTGACTTATTTCGCTCAGTATAATGCCCTCTAGTACCAACCACATTGATGTAAATGTTAAGTATTCATCCTTTCTGATGGCTGAGTAATATTCCATTGTATATATGGACCACGTCTTCTTTATCCATTCGTCTGTCGATGGACATTTGGGCTCTGTCTACAGTTTGGCTATTGTGGACATTGCTGCTATAAACATTGAGGGGCAGGTGCCCCTTCTTTTCACTACATCTGTATCTTTGGGGTAAATACCCATTTGGGGTATTTAGTAATTGGGTAAATACCCAATTACTGGGTTGTAAGGTAGCTCTATTTTCAACATCTTGAACCTCCATACTGTTTTCCAGAGTGACTGCCCCAGCTTTGCATTCTCACCAACAGTGTAGGAGGGTTCCCCTTTCTCCACATCCTTGCCAACATTTGGGACGTTAAAATATGTGATATTACAGTTAGCTTAATGAAGGACGAGATGTAGCTAAATCAGGTGCTTAGGCATATTTTGCCTTGATAAAACTAAACTGTCATTCAATCATTATACTTAGTACTATATTTAATTCCATGAACCTTAGAATTACTTCCTAATCTTGCCGTTGGGAAGCAGAGGTTCATGACCTGACAGAGTCAGCACGTGCATGAAGAGCAGAGGCATCCCCAGTGTCAGGTGCCCGAGCTTACAGACGCCAGAGGCCATGCGTGCTGCCGTGCTCCACGTATCAATGTCTCCTCCGGCGTGAGGAGGAGGTCTCCTGCAGTACTGCTTTAGGAGAATCTTTGGTGCTGGAGAGGCCAGTGTGACCCCGGGTCCTGGAGAAGACGCAGGAGAACGCAGTCCGACCTGTGCCCTCTGCGCACGTCCTGTTCATTCCTGTGTCTTCGGTGAAGTGTCGTAGCAGGTTTCTTCCAGTGGCTGGTTGTCTGCTGCGTGCGGTACTGATGCAGCCAAGGGGTCTGGGTTTCTTTGTCATACTTTTTACTTCGATGCACTTTTGTATTCCTTACGTCGTGCAGACTGTGAACTCGTGGTAAGCGTGTGTTCGCCCCCGCCTTGGTTCACATGCTGTCTGGGTTTGTGAGTTGGGCGTGCCCACACCCTCTCCCAGACAGGCTGGCTGTGACTTGGGACGGCTCGCTCACGCTGGGTCATGGGGACGTGCTTGTTGGACAGCAGTATCATGTCACCGCCTTGGCAATGGAGGCAATCGTGTGTTTCAATTCCGTTTTCCATGATGAGTGGAGAGTGTGGGAGGAGGACACGCTGATACCAAGCGTGAAATAAACATAGTTCTCATACACACGGTACAGTTGAGGTGATCATGGAAGTGCGTTTGAAAGGGAGCGAGGTCAAGCAGCCATCACTGAGCTTTGTCTCTTTGGTGTCTTGGCCCTGATCCAGTTGACATCATACTCAATGGTGAAGGGAAAGAATCAACGTGAGGGGGACCGATTGCTGGAAGCGTGGTGTCTTAACACCGAGGCACAGGAGTGTGGGGTTTACGTTCCTCTTAATTCTCTGAAGCTGATCCTTCCTTTTCCCACACTCCAGACATTGCGTGGAACCACCATTGCCTTGTGTCGAGACCAGCTCTCTCCCCGGGCACTCTGGTCCAGGTGATGAGGGGCTGTGACTTGGGTATCAGGATTTAAAATATCCCAGGTGGTGAGTGGGCAGCAGTGCTCAGGGTCTGCTGGGATGCGCACAGTTAGACACAGAGCCACTGCCCAGCCTGAACACAGCATCCGCACCCTGTTGATCTGAGGCCGTGGAGCAGGAGACCTAATCTCATGGGCACCTTGGAGGTCCTACCCACTCTGCTGCCTTGATGTAAGATACATGCAATCTTCAAAGAAAAACTATTCATTTAAAACCAAAATGTTTTATTATAACAGTATGTAGTCTCAAAACTTCTTAAGAACGTGAGCATTTGCAAGGTATATATGGATAGGGGCGCCTGGGTGGCTCAGTTGGTTAAGCGACTGCCTTCGGCTCGGGTCATGATCGTGGAGTCCCGGGATCGAGTCCCGCATCGGGCTCCCTGCTCGGCGAGGGGCCTGCTTCTCCCTCTGACCCTCCCCGCTCTCCTGTACTCTCTCTCTCTCTCATTCTCACTCTCTCAAAATAAGTAAATCTTTTTTTAAAAAAAGGTATGTATGGATAGTAGAATTTACATAAGGAGACCAGTATAAATGTAAATTTATCACTAGGTAAGTAAATGTGTAACTGTCATATCTTAACATAATTTAGGACGAGTGCCTCTGAACAGTTCTGTGATTATGAGCTGATGCCAGTCGACGGCCTTGCTGAGCACCCGATGTGGGCGGAAGGCATCCTGGTCAGTATAACCTGTGGGTCATTGGCATGGCCCTATATGTAAATTCAAATTGTACTCTCCGAAATCTCATCTTTAAGAATCTACCCCACATAAATAATGGTTTTGTAGCTGCATTTTTTGGTGATAACAAAAAATTTTAAACCATCTGAGTATCCGTGTTTGGGAGGAAGATCCAGCAGAACATTGTGTACCATACTGGGTTTATGGTATACCCCCTAAAAATAACATAGAATACCCCTGTGTGTAGTCATGTGAAAAAATAGTTTATAAATGCATACTTGTCTCTACCAGTGGAAAAGTTGGAAGAGGTTATATACCTAAACTAGGTGATCCCAGGGTGTGAGAAGGTACAACAAGTATTTACAACTTTTAATATAAATGAAGGCCTCCAATTCCAGAACGATGGAGTGGATGTTCTTCTCCCTGTCTGTCCTGCTGAGCACACCACGCACCTGACGTGCTACGTCCAGCGCACACAAGAAGACCGTGAGCGGGGAGGGAGGAAGGCAGGCTCGCCCCATCAGGAGGACCAGCAGTCAGTTCCTTGGTGTTCCGCTTCGTGCCCAGACTGGGGCCTGGAGAAGCCAGCGATGCAGAAATGCCAGTGGGCACAGACAGGCCGAGAAGAGCTGCTCTCTGTGACCGAAGGAGCAGCCTGGCAAGACGGGAACACTCACGCTTCCATTCCAGCCGTTGGAGAAAGCACAGCACACGTGGCCCCGTGATGATGTGACGGACGGAGGAGTCACCACGGCGGTGGCCATCCCATGGCCACATGTAAGTGTGTCCAGTCAGCGCATGGTGCAGCAGCAGCTTGCACAGTGTTCCCTGTCCATTTGTGCTCAGCAAAGGCCCCACCCTCTGTCTCCGAAGACCAAGTGGGGACCCTAGACTTCCAACCTCTCCTGGCTGTCCACAGATGACCCAGCTCCCAGGCCAGCATGGAGTCCAAGAAGGCCAAGGGTCGGACTTTCGTGTCTGCTGGGCGGGCAGCCTGGACGGCCATTGTCACAAACAGAATCAGCGCGGTGAAGAACTGATGGGTCGTGCCAGACTAGGGGTGGGCGAGGGCGTGGATGTGGCCACGGATGCAGGTGAGGACCATGTTGGTGCAGATGGGACGCCTCTGCATCTTGATGGCCATGCTGGCCATGCAGATCCACACATGACGGTGACGTGAAGCTGACATGCTGCGCGGTGCCGGGCACTGGTCTGATACTGCGCCACTCAACACAGGGACAGCCAGTGGGGTGCCAGGCGGGGGATGCGGGCAGCCCCCTGTGCCGCTGTGGAATCCAGAATTGCTGCAGGAGAAGTCAGAAGAGAGGCCAGCAGCCCTTACTCAGGAGGCTGGCGGACACGAGAAAGGCCTGTGGTAGGCGTGCCACCCAGGGGGAGGAATTACACATTTCCTTGTGAGGTAGCAGTTTTTTCTTTAAACTAGAGTTGTTTCTTATGAAATGCATATTTTTCTTATTTTTTCCTATCATTTCATTGAGATTCCTGGTAGTTGCTATTTTTTAAACTGGAGAGCTCTAATTCTGTAATCGTCTAGCATTTCAGGGGCCTGGCAGGTCCCAGCAGCCGTGAAGTGCGCTGCCCAGCTGACATTTCATGTAGACGGTGGACATTGCTGGTTGTGTTTGAGGGAGGGAGGAGAATGAAGGGTCCTTATTCTAGGAAGGCGGCACCAGTCAGGAGGTCAGAAGCCATTCCCGAGTCTCGCAAGTCGGGATGAGCGGTGAGGGCCCCAGAGTACATGTAGCCGCGGCAGAGCCCCCCCACCACACCTGTGCGGCTGGTGTGAGGAGGTCTGAGGGTTGGCAGAAAGGACGGAGGATGATGAGGGCGGCGTGTGGGGCAGCTCCGTCACCCGCCTCCGCCTGCGTGCCTGTGGACCCCCTCGCCAGCCTCAGCCGGTGTTTCACGGTGAGGGGGTGGGCGGCAGGGGGGCGGCAGTGCCCGCAGTCAGGCGCTCAGGGGGCGCTCCGGCAGGGGCGGGTGCTGCTGGTCAGGGGGCGTGCGGGCCAGGTGGCGGAAGGGGAGGCCAAGGCTGTGCGTCCACAGGGTAGAACAACCATCCTAGAGGAAGAGTGGGTGGAGCTGGGCACCATGAGATCTGGGAATGGTGACACCTTAGACCCTAGAATGTCTGCAAAGCCAGAGAATCCTAACAGTGTGGCCCCAGCACGACACACACACAGACCAGGGGAACAGAAAAAAACCGCACCCGTAAATGGGCAACGAAGGTAGGCCGAGGAGGGCAAGAGCGGACAGTGTCCTCGCACGTGGTGCCACAAGAGCTGGACAGCAGCGTGCAGAGGAAGGAAACCGGCCCTTTGTCCCGCACCACACAAGATGAACCCAGGACTGAAGACCAGAAACCATAGAGGTTCCAGAGGAGAACACGGGCAGTAATCTCTTTGACATCGGCCTTATCAACATTTATTTGGAACTGTCTCTCCAGGGAAGGGCAACAAAAGCTAAAATAAACAGACAGGATTCCATCAAATGGGATTTCATCAGACTACAAAGCCTCTTCAGAGCCAAGGAAACCCATCAACAAAATGAAAAAGGAACCTATTGAATGGGAGCAGATATTTTCAAGTCATCCATCCTGTAAGGGGTTAATATCCAAAAACATATGAAGAACTTAGACAACTTAGTATCAAACAATTAAAACGCCCCAGTTTAAAAATAGGCAGAGGATCTGAAAGGACATTTTTTCAAAGAATACCTGTAGACACATGAAAAGATGCACAACATCACTAATCGTGGGAGAAATACAAATTAAAACTACGATGATACATCTCCTTCACACAGGTCACAGTGGCTAAAATCAACAGGTGTCGGCAAGGATGCAGAGAAAGGGGAACCGCCGTGCACGGCTGGTGGGAACGCAAGCGGGTGCAGCCCCTCTGGAAAACGGTGTGGAGGTTCCTCAAGACATTAAAAGGAATCACCATGTGATCCAGCAATTGCACTTCTGGGTGTTTATCCAAACAAAATGAACACTAATTCACAAAGATACACACCACCCCTATGTTTGCAGCATTATTTACAACATCTGAGATCTGGAAACATCCCAAGCATCCATCCGTAGATGAATGGATACGGGAGAGGTGGTAGAGACCTATGTTACTCAGCCATAAAAATGAAATCTTGCCATTTTTGACAAAAAGGATGGACCTAGAGGGTATGGTGCTCAGTGAAATGAGTC
Organism: Eumetopias jubatus; assembly: GCF_037043125.1. NCBI lineage: Eukaryota > Metazoa > Chordata > Mammalia > Carnivora > Otariidae > Eumetopias > Eumetopias jubatus. The sequence goes on along the minus strand of NW_028274836.1, from coordinate 187,678 downwards.
CGAGAAAGCCAAAGTTGCAGAATCTAAATAACCAAACACAAGAGAAACAGACTCAAAGACATGGAGACAAATGGGTGGTTGCCAGAGGGGAGGGGGCGGAGGAGGGGGGAGAGCCGCAAACCTCCGGTTATCAAATGAGTCCCGGGGATGTACAGTACCGCATGGGGAGTGTGGCTGGTGATACTGTACTAGGGCTGTGCGGTGACCGATGGCGACCGCACTCAGACGGGGAGCATTTTGTATAAAAATAGCGAACCGCTGCCGTGTACACCTGAAACAGATAGTGTATGTCAGCCTTCAGTTTTCACAAAAAAGAAACACGGAAGTGATCCACCCAGTTCCAGCAACAGCACTGTGAGACGGTGGGTCTTCGCACTGGGTGAACTGGGCGCATCCCCGTTCCATCCCCGCGGATCCCGCGGTGTGAGCCAGTGAGCAGGGCAGAGCACCCTTCACTTAGGGTCTTTTGCCACTTGCGTTCAGTGGTTTACAAACCTAAAGAAATAGTAGTTTATTCTTGGTAGGAACTGTGCAGGCGTAGTATTCTTATTTTTGCCATACGTGTAAAATTCTTAGTAATAAAAAGGTTGAAAAGTATTATTTATTGTCATCGTATTTATAAACTGCCTCATACCACAGCCCACCGTAGATTCGAAGCCTCACATTCAGTGTATGTCAGAGGAAAAAGTGTCTACAGGAAATTCTTTAATTATGTCAATCTGATGAGTAAAATATTTTTTTTTAAATAATAAATTTTCAGGGAACTGCTCATTTGGGCACACGTAACAGAGGTGAGCTTGGTGCTTATTCTAATAGGAATTAATGTACAATTTCATTAGCTTTTGATGATAGGTAACTATTGTCTTCATCTCAAATCTGTGATGTAAATAATTTCTAGAACTTCCTTATTTCATTTGGAAGCTGAATTGTTTTTAATTACATTCTTTAAACTATTTTAATTAATTCTGCTTTACTTAATGAGGATGACATAACCAGGAAACCCTTTTAAACTGTACTTCTCACATAATTTTGATTTCAGGAAACTTAGGTGCCATTTAATTGAGGTACTAAACGGGCTAAATAGAATTTTGAAAAAGCAAAATTTCTAAAACTGATCAGCATCCCTGAGAAGAGCTGCTCTTTGAAATTTATGAGACCCTAATGTATGTATTCTATCCATTCTTGTAAGAAGGTTATTCAAAACAGTCTCTGAAACAGTGTTATGAAATACGGATTTTCCTTCATGTTAACGTAGCCTTCCTGTCCTGTAGTGGGAGTTCTGAGCTATTTTGTTTTGAACACCAATGTGTATGGAGTCATGGATAGATGTGAAAACACTTTTTATTATATCTTCCACATCACATGTGCCAAAGAAAACAGAAGTTAGTTAATATTTTATGGGTGCCTTGTAACCGTGTGGAAAGCCCAGCTTCTAACTGAGTGGGGATAGGATTGTTCGTATCCACATTGATAATTACATCAGTCAGTGGGTGATCCTTCTGTGAGCTGTGAGGTAAGTGCAGAAAAGCCCGGGGGCCTACATGACCGCACTTTTCGTTACCGTACCTGACGCCCCTGCTCACAGGTGTTCACACTTCCCCAGGTTGCTTTACTTCTAGAAAACCCAGTAAGCAAAAATCCTATGTGCGTATTGTGTGTGCATTTTTATATTAAGTGATACACATACACAATGTTTAGGGTTTTCAGAGTCATGAAGATGTGTACCATTGTGAATTTATGTGTCACTTTTAATGAAAATTCACCGTTTTTGAAATAATGTTAACGTCTCGCTGCCTTTCATGATGTTACTTCACTGTATTTGGCAGACCCAAGACATCTCATAAAATTGACCTGTGCGTGCTCCTCTCTTAACTGACTTCCTTACACACCAGGGGTGAAGCACTTCCTCATGCTCAAGCACACATGAGTGCCTGGCCTACATGGACTGGCTGTCCCCAGGAGTGAGCCCTGGCCATCTGGAGGGACGTGAGCACCTCCAGGCAGCTCACCGGGCAGAAGCCCAGCTAAAGAGAACGTGCCTCCCTGCTCACTGACCTTTCTGTTGCTCCACATGATGCAAGTGGTGCTAAGGGTTAAATGCATCTGTTTCTGTTCAATGAAAAATACTTAATTTTTCAAAATTGGGTGTTTTTTTTAAAAAACTGGTAGGCACGCTAATTTGGGACTAGTTGATGTCTTTCTCAGGCAGTGTTCTAGAGTATAATTACAAAGGTAGTGACTCTGTTTTCCAGTTTCACGCCTGTCTCTTTCAGAACAGGCAGAAGTTATATTTGTACCAAACAATGCATCTGAACTGAAAGACAGAGGCCACACTTTCTTCAGGTAGTTAGAGCCCTTCACGTTATCGCGCTCTTCCGGAGGGATCTGGGAGGGACACTTGTCCTCAGTGGGGAAGGACATTCCTAGCTGCTGGAATTACAGAGCAGAGCATTCTCAATGCCGAGGGGCGCCCAGCTATGAGAGCTCGGCCCGTGGAGGTCCACGTACGGGATGGGGAGTCCTGGTCCCGTTGATGAGCTTTCCTCTGTGACCTGGTCTTTGTTGCAGGAACCCTCACCCAGAACGAGATGGTGTTTAAGAGGCTGCACCTGGGGACTGTGTCTTATGGAGCAGACACGATGGAGGAGATCCAGAGCCACCTCAGGAATCCATACTCACAGGTAAGCTCATTGGCATCCGCACGGGAGCTGCCTGCAAAAGTGCCTGGCTCTGTCGAACCAGCCGGAACCCACTGTATCCGCTGATCTGGAAATCGGCAAACATCTTTGAATGTCCTAAAACACTCAGTTTTAATTTATAAATCAAGAAGCAGTTTTTGAACCAATTTTATTTTATTTTTTTTATTCTTTGTAAAGATTTTATTTATTTATTTGTTTGTTTGTTTGTTTGTTTGTTTGATAGAGATAGAGGGAGAGCACAAGCAGGGGGAGGGAGAAGCAGGCTCCCCGCTGAGGAAGGAGCCCGATGTAGGGCTCGCTCCCAGGACCCTGGGATCATGACCTGAGCCGAAGGCAGCCACTTAACCGACTGAGCCACTGAACAATTTTGAATAAGCATTTCTATATTGTAAAATAATAGAAAGGATATAATGACCTTAAACCATTTATTCATATTAAATAATTTTCTTAGTGAAATATTCCAAAAGATTACTCAGGATAGGTAGTATTTTTAAGACTATTAAGTAGAATACTGCATCACAGGTGTTTCTTACCAGTTCCTCTGGGTTTCTTCATAATTAGTAAGACTTTCTCATATTTTTTTGCCTTTTCCATAAACAGAAGTAGACACACGGTATCGTGAGCCCTATGTCCCTGTCATTCGGCCTCAGCAGCTGTCCATGCACCGCAGACCTGGTTCCCTCCGTAGCCCTGCTCCTCCTTCACCATATCACTGTGAAGTGAAACTCAAATGTCACGTTATTTCATCTGCAAATACCTCGTCTGTGTCTGGATCAGATAAGGACTCCTTGGGTGGAGGCAGGGGGCGTATATCCTAAGTCTTGGCCTTTCCCTGGAGCTTCAGGAGCTCTCTGAAGTTGCAGGAACAGGAAATACACAGCCTAGTAGCCACAGTGTTTGCCAGAGACTTGGTAGGCCGTGCGCTCTGCAAGTGCGTCTGTGGCCCGGGAAGGTCCTGACACGCCAGATCCTGACATGGGGCCCACAGGGCCACGTGTTCCCACAGATGACAGGGTGTGGGGCAGGCAGACACAGGCCACTCTGCAAAGGTCAGTTTAGGCCGCAGAGGTCCCCTAGCCTGTTCTCAGGTAGCGTTCGTGTTGCACTCATTTGAATTCACTGATTCTGAGTAACCAAACCTTGCAAGCCCAGGGTGTCTAAGATGCTGCACACACAAGGCTGTGGTTTGAACCCAGAGCCAGCCATCACTTCCCTAGGCTGCTTTTCTGCCTCTCTGCTGGCCTCTTGTGAGGTTCGGGCACCCCCGTTGTAACAGGCCAGCATATATCAGGTGCAAACGTGCCATCACCCGCCCCCCAGGGAAGCGGGGCCTCGCATGTACACAGACCACTGCCGCCTCGAGGCTCCCACGGGCCGTCTGGCAGCGGCGCCCCCAGAGGCTGTAGGCCCTGTGTATTGATGGTCATACTTCTGACTTGACTTCCACAGACGGGGCTGAGCCACACACGCCCTGAGCAGTTTCTGCTCTGACCGAATTCAGGTGTACTGTCTGCCTTACATTCAGTTTGTGAAAACCTTCTCTTTCTTCTGTAATGTTTACCAGAACGGCGTATACTTTACTTTTCAAGACGCTGTCAAAAGAAAAGTATCTAATGCATATGTGTTTATTGGATGTAATGATCACTTACACAAGCACACATATACTTAAAACCAAGCCCTTTCTTCAGTTGGATGTCACTCAGTGCAATACAGAGCATTTTGTAACCTAGAACATTTATTAACAGAAGGAAAATCTAAAAAGGAGAAGGAATAGGTCTTCCCTTCTCCTGGTAATCTAGGTCTAGGTCGAAACAGTACCAGGTAAAATCTGTTTTTAAAAAATAAATTTACATTATGCATGAATATGATTTTAATAGCTCCAAATAAGCTGTTTTCTAGAAAATTTAGAAACAGAAAGGATGAGTCAGTGTATAAAAATAGCAGATATTTAATACTTATTTCCACGGAGGAGGTCTTTTAAAAATCTTTTTTCGAAGCTGTCTGTTGGTTGGCTGGTTAGATAGTACTCTTTTGTAAAATTGATTTTATTCCTGAGATTCTGTCTTTTTATTAAGATGATAATAGTCTACCAGGTCCACTGCAATGTAACATGAATCTTTCATAATCTGATTATATTTCCCCTCCGGAAGCATTTGGTGATGGAGGGCATAATCTTTAATGGCATTTGTGTGAAATGAAATTCTACAGCCATCGATAAACAGAGTCCTAAGGGGAGTCAGCCGTGTTGCGTGCCGCTCTCCCTTTGCTGTGCAAGCAGCAGGCGGGTGGGAGGCGAGCGCAGGGGAGAGGCAGTGCCAGCTGCTGAGCTGCACGAGCAAACCCTTCATTAGACAGCACTGTGACTTCACGGGCAGAGTAGTCACGGCTCGGTGGCTCTGCATGCCCCGTCCAAAAGCGAGAGCCTGGCTTTCTCGGGAGGGCCGTCACAAGTGGCCATGAAGGTAACCGAGGAGCCTCTGTGGTCCTGCTCCACCTCCCCCCGGGAGCGGGGGGGAATGGCCACTCTACTGGCCGAGGCGAGCGCCCTCGAATGCAGCCTGGTGCGGGGGGAGCCAAATGGAGGGAGCGGGGAGTCACGTCTGGAGCGCAAGAGTCTGAAATAGGAGGTGAGGATCAGTTTTTGTCAGATGCCGGGGTTACTGTCATGCACAAAACTAGCTCTTAATACAGAGGCTGTGACAGGCTGGATTCCTTTATTGTATTAAAGGAAGATTCGTAAGTATTTTTTCCTGCTTTTAGCTTTAGTCCACTTCAGGTACAGCACTTTTTAACGAAACATGAAAGCAGTTAGGAGCATATGGCTCTGGTTTGCTCTTTAACTCACCCCATCTTTACAAGGAGAACAAACATGACTTATTACGGACTTAGCAAGCCAATGCTATGGATCAAGTGAATGTAGAAAAGGAAAACCCTCTGACTCTAAGTACTGCAACAGTTTGGTAGCCGTGCCGACCAGGAGACGCGAGTGCTTACGGCGCTAGCACGGACACGTCACGTGAGCGAGCCCGTTCCCTAAGAGCTGCTTGTCTCATCCCTCACTGATGCACTCATAAAAATCACACGTGCTGGTAACTCCAGTATCAACTACGTTGTCTCTTTAATTTTGTGACGTTCGTATTTTATCAGATGCAGTCTCAAGCTAGCGGGAATGCTACCAGTTCAACACCACCAAGAAAGGCCTAGTCCTCAGCTCCCAAAGTGAGAAAAAGTGTTAGCAGTCGAGTCCACGAAGCTGTGAAGGCCATTGCGCTGTGCCACAACGTGACCCCCGTGTATGAGCCTCGAGCCGGCGTGATCGCGGAGGCCGAGTACGCAGAGGCGGACCAGGACTTCAGCGACGGGAACTGCACCTACCAGGCCGCCAGCCCTGACGAGGTCAGTCGGGGCCTCTTAGAGGATGTCAGATACAAACCTGCATCAGAGGCACAAGAATTCGTTCTTCCAGGGGCATGAATGCAAGGAGAGCTTTATTATCGTGTCTAATGGTGCCTTAGCTCCAGGCCTGAAGGCCACATGGCTCTCTCAGATTCGTGCATTTGGTCCTGGTGTGTCCACTTACCCCAGAAAGCCTAAGAGTTGAGTTACTGGAAAACACATGAGAAAAATCAGAGTTTTACTGATTTGTAAACTGATTTGTGACCGAGTCAGATCTTAATAAAGCTGCTGGCGCCTAGACTGTTCCTCCCTCATCATCCCATCTTCTTACTTCCACATGAATTGTCAGGCTTACGTGTTAAATTTCCAGGTTTGTTCGTTTGTTTTGCCAGAATTTAGCTATAGCATATCTATTTCAAAAGAGAATTGGGCTATAAATCATTTCAAAAATCTACAGAAGACAGAAACAGTAAAATCTTCAATGTGGCAAATTAGTCATTTCTGACCTTACATCATTTTTTTACTTTTTTTTTTTAAAGATTTTATTTATTTGTTTTTGTCAGAGAGAGACAGAGCACAAGCAGGGGGAGCAGCAGAGAGGAGAAGCAGACTCCCTGCTGAGCGGAGAGCTCGATCCCAGGACCCTGGGATCATGATCTGAGCCAAAGTCAGACACTTAACCGACTGAGCCACCCAGACGCCCCCATTTTTTTTATTTTTAGATTGATAAAAGTCATTGTTAAATTAATTTGCCCAATTCCTGTTCAGCCAGTATATTTTAAATAACGTTTTCTTATGCCCTCCCTTTTAGTCAAGGTTCTTGAGATGATTCTGTAATCAAACCAACCATGGAAGCAATATAAGCAAACAACCTTCTTTTTTTTTTTTTTAAATACTGTATGAAATTGGATCATGTAATAACTCCCAAAAAGTACCATCAATCACAGTTTAAAAAAGAAAAATCTGATCTAATGTTTTTTTTTTTTTTAAAGATTTTATTTATTTATTTGAGAGAATGAGAGAGAGAGAGCATATGAGAGGAGGGAGGGTCAGAGGGAGAAGCAGACTCCCTGCTGAGCAGGGAGCCCGATGCGGGACTCGATCCCGGGACTCCAGGATCATGACCTGAGCCGAAGGCAGTCACTTAACCAACTGAGCCACCCAGGCGCCCCTGATCTAATGTTTTAAAGAGAGGAGCCCAGTGATTCTCGTAAACGAGTATTTCAGAAGAGCGAGGTCCTTCTGTAATGACATCACAGCAAGGAACTTGCGCGCCGCTTTCCCCTGAGATATCTGTGTTGGGGAGGCTGAAGGGCTGGGGCCTTAGGCTGCCGCTGGGAACCACAGCATGAAACCAAGAGCGCCAAGGTGCTGGGGTGTAACGTGTACTGCAGAGTCTGCAGCGCTGACAAGAGCGTCCCTGTTGTGCTGAATAAAATTAATTAAGAGGTCAGAAGATAAATCTGTGAGTTTCCCGTGTTAGGAAAGGCGTTCTGTGAGTCATAGCTAGAGCCGGCTTGGGACCTGGGCCAGAGAGGACTGTGTAGTTGTGTGTTGTGGGTGCCGGCTTGCAGGGGCTCGTGTCCTGCTTCCCTGCAGCTGGGAGCAGCCAGTCCTGCCTGTTTATTCCTCGAAAGCTGCTTGCGACCATCCTGATGGGTTTCGTTCCCAGAGGCGCCCTCAGTCCATGTCTGCCGTCTCCTGGGAGCCACAGGGGACACACCGGCACCCTTCATCCTGTCTGCGTGGCACGGGGACTGACAATTTTGTTTTCTTCAGTCTTTTTTGTGTATCTGCCTTTTTCTGTACCTGTGCTTGGTTCCAGAAGTGCTGATTGCTGGGCCTGGTGTGAAGCCAGTGCTTCTCCATTCTGGGAACGCACTAAGTGGCCCCCATAGCTTAGAACCACTGAGTCTCGTGAGTCTTCCTGGGCGCTCCCTATGGTGTGCGGGAAGCACCTCGGCGGAGCAGGTGGGGAGTGCCGGTGTGCGTGGTCCCTCCACAGTGCCCCCCACAGGCCGCACGGTGGAGACAGACACTTGGGACCCCTTTACCTTGTTCTGACTTCATAATGACGAAGAACAGTAGCAAGAAACCCGAAGTGCACCAGCAAACGCTTGGTGTTTTACTAAGCTTTATGCACCGCTGTATGATTTGAAAACCAAATTTATTTTTGAAGAGGTAGTTACATAGGCACTGCCTTATTTATTTAGTCAGGAAATTATCCCACGGTAACCAAAACAAGCTACTTTAGAAATTATGACATGTCATTACTCAGGGGAAAAACAGCCAAAAAGATGAAAGTTCAGTTTTTCTTTAAACGTGGAAAGCTGAGACCGGTTTCACTAGCTCCAGCCTCCCCTCAGTGCTCGCTCACATGGAGACACCTCCCTGTCTCCCCCCCCCCCCCAGCCCCCGCAGCTGCCTGCCACACCCCTGCGGCCCTGGGCCCCCTCCACTGCGGAGGGTCAGCTCAGGGGTGATTTAGCTGGAGCAGACCTGCTGATGCACCCCCAGTGTCCCAGGCACACTGCGGGTCACACAGCTTGCGTGGGGCTCAGAGTGCCTCCCAGACATGAAGCGTTCAGGGAGCTGTGCTCAAATCATTCCCATGCACCCCAACTTCTCCCCACGCCTCTGCCTGCACCCCACCCAGGATGCTCTTGTTGGTTCACAACCAGCTGACGGTGGGCTCGTCAGGGCTGGGGTAAAGGGAACTTCCACTCTTAAACACTGTTGTATTCCTATTAGACATTTTTACAGTAACTTTATTATTCCTATAATTAGTTTTTAAATTAAACTGAAAAGAATGAAAGAGGCTGAAGACAAAGAAGGATCTCAAAGCCTGTTTGATCCTGAACCATCACCTTCATAGCAGCTTGTGTGGGTCGACCTGGCACGTTTTGGGTGTGGTGTGGTGCCACAGGTGTTTGAGGGGAGGGGTAGTGCTCTTTCTCAACCTCCTCAGACTCTTGTCTTCTTTTGTGCCCTGTGAGGGTCTCACCCGGACCGCCCCCCACACGGTGTGCAGGTCTCAGCCACCGCCCCCCCCTCCCCGCAGGTGAGCTGGTCTCACCCGGACCACCCCCCACACGGGTGTGCAGGTCTCAGCCACCGCCCCCCCTCCCCGCAGGTGAGCTGGTCTCACCCGGACCACCCCCCACACGGGTGTGCAGGTCTCAGCCACCGCCCTCCCTCCCCGCAGGTGAGCTGGTCTCACCCGGACCACCCCCCACACGGGTGTCCGGGTCTCAGCCACCGCCCTCCGCCACCCCACCCCCCCACCCCCCGGCGCGTGTGTGCAGGTCTCAGCGGGACCCTTGAGGCCCAGGCTGCAGGGAGGTGCTGGGATTGCCCTGCCTAGGGTAGAAAGGAGGGAGCTGTCCGTGGTATTTATCTAGAAACCAGTTTCCTGGGAGTATCAGGCCTTGATGTTCAAGCAGGAGCCTGAGCCCTGGAGTCCATAGCCAGGCCGAGTCTCAAGTCTCGCAGTAAAAGGTCTTTCCCCGTTCTGCTGCCTGATGACCTTGTGATGGCGAACCCCCATCACTGTGGAGTGCCAGCGTCACCCAGCTCTTCTCAGGATCACCGGCACGGCCTGTGAACACGGGGACTGGCCGCGGTGTGGCAGGTGGTTGAGGAACTGCGCAGCGCAGCCGGCTCATCACGGGGAGGCGGGCTTGGGGCACGTGGGGAGGCCCAGTTCCGCCATCTCTCCCGCTCTCCTCCTCGGTGTGCTTGGTCTGGAGTCTGCTGGTCAGGGGATGGGACTTCATTAGCACCCCTGGTACACTCTGTAGATTGTGTTGACCACTAAATATGGAGACATCTGTTGTGGCCAAACTGCATGCGGCTTTGGGAATCGTGTATATAGCACATATGTTTATTTGGTAATAGGAAATCTAGGAGAAACTGCTAAGAGGAAGAGCTAAGATTCAGATGATGTATAAATTGCCATCTTAGCATTCCATTATATGCTTTGAAACAGATGTGGGCCCCTGGTCACGGCCCTTTAAAGGAAAGGGGCCATGTTCCTTTTCATACAAAGAAAGGATTGAACACATTTTTTTCTGTATTATATAACAGTTTAGAAATTCTCAAAAATTGCATGTGATTATATATTGAAAAAGGACTATTTCCCAGTCTAAAAGCATAGGAAACTGAGACCACAGATGTTTCTCAAGAAAAATCTTATTAGAAGTTGTAAAAATACTATATTCCATGTTTACCTTGTTACCTGCCAAAAGTAAATATAAATTTTATTGAAAATACATGGAATTTTTCATCTTTAGGTTTTTATATAATTCATAACACTTTTTAAATCTTAGGTATGCACAATAGAGAGGGGTCTCATCAATTCCAAGATTACCGGAATCAAATAGAAACTGCCAATCTTATAATTGAATTTGTTCCTTGTTTAAAAATTCTTTCTACTTTGGAGATTGGACAATGATTAAAAGTAGCAGCCCTTTTAAATAACCTTAAAAAAAATCCCTAACACATAGTCTAAATCTGAAAATGAAGAAAATAGAGTTCATCATAATTTTTAAAGAGCTCTATTGATGCAATGTTTGCAAATCCCTAAGGCCCAAGGAAAATAATCTAAATGGTTCATTATTTAGCTTATTGAACTTTGCTGCAGTTAGGTTGACGGATGATGGCAATGCTTCCCAATCACCAAAGCACCGTTTTAAAAGCATTTTTTATTGAATAAAGTGCTTAGAATATTGCACCCTGGAGCTTTATTCAGGAAAATGGCTCAGTTGATGTTTTCTGTTTGACCTCAGCTTTGACCTATCACAACATGGATGGTTAATAAGCAACATTATCATTTCAGAGATGTCACTGGTTTTGTCCATTCTGCATCAACACTCTGCTCTTACAATCCCTACGTGTTTATGGCTCTTGTGTTCTCTTCGTCTTTAGAAAGAATGTAATTTAAGTAGAATGTTCTTGTTTCTGAGTCCCTGGTATCACAGTTGCAATTCTTCACAACATAAGTGGCCTTCATTTTCATTTTCCTGAAAACAGAAAGGATCTCTTACCTTACCTACAGATGTGCACAAAGGAATGTTTTATACAAATAATGAAATTCTGGGGGAGTTAATGTTAAATCCTTAAAGGCTCTGTGAGGTACAGTCATGAAATACTTGCTGGGACGTGTCATCGGGGAACATCGGTGATACTTTAAGGTGTAGCAAGCGGTGGTAATAGTCGAGTGTCAGTAACTCATCTTGTATTCACCACGTGGAGCCCACTGATGCCCTGTCCCTGTTTCTTATGATAAGTGATCAATATTTCATTTTCTCTGAGAGAGTAGAAAGTTTCACTTGCCTGTCGCTTTATCTCTAGAGCCTGAGCATAGCAAACTGCAGCTTAGTAAACATTAGATGTTCCCTGGAAATTCCTAGACAGAATTAAGACCCATCCTCCTTCAGTTGTGGTGTGTCCCGTGCGAGACCCCGAATGTTGTGAGCCGTCAGAGCGGATATGCGCTCCGTGGGCAGAGCCTTGGTGCTCACAGTCCCTAGCTCCAGGGATCAGGGCACACGGTGACACAAACCCTAAAGGCCTCTGGCCTCTTTGGGCCCAAAAAGACTGATTGGCCATGATTTTTAATGACCGCTTCCTTCTGAAAACTAGCTGTTTACTGGTAATATTCTTCTCCGCACTGTGGCAAGAACATTCTGTGTTTACATGTTATTTTCAGGTATAGATATCAGCTCCTCACTTGGACATTTATTTGCAAGAATCAGCTAAAATTTATGCCAAACCGCAAGTGGATTATTTAAGTATGGAAGTCTATACCGTCCTTAATGGCCTTGCTTTGGGGTTTCCCAAAGCAAGCTGTCGTGCGTGGGGTGTGTCCCGTTGTATACTCGCTGTATTGTGCACACTCACTGGCGTGGGGCTAACTGTGGTGTTGCATTAGTGCATGTGGGGGCAGGCCCCCGGCTGACGGATGCCCCCTCCCAGGAGCAGCGGACAGTGTGTGCACAGCCGACCGTGACTGCTGATCGGAAGGTTTTCCAGGTGATCAGACTGCATTTCATGTTCATAATCTGCCAAGTTATAACAATGATGGTAATACCACACTCAAGAATGAAGACAAGTCTGTGATCAGGTTATGATCTATCAAATGCCTGGTGAGACAGGCATCCCTGGCTTATACCTGGCAGGTATGTGTATGTCATTGCTAATATGATCAAAGAAAGTTCTCCCAAGCTTTTCAGTAATGGCACAGAAGCTTCTGAATAATGGAATTGTAGAGAAAGACTAACGTTAAGATCTTGCCTCATATTTTCTCTCCTATGGAAGGACCCTTGGGAACACCTTCCTATACTGGTTACTTAGCGTGGAAAAGTGTGATGTGTACATAAGTTGCCTGTGACAAAGATTGTGTGTTACTAAGTGGCCTGTGGATGAGATTTAGCCCAGGCTCCCTCTTACATATATTTTTCATATTCACATTTTAACTAATTTTACCTCTGTGTTATTGTCAGTAGTTACATTGTTAGAAATTTCTAAAAGCTCAATAGTCATGGAAATAGTCATTTTGAAATGTATTAAGCCTTTAAGTTTAGAGTTATCTTTACATTTCAGAGAATGATCTCTCAGCATTACATGCTGTTAGAACGTCAGGGAGCAGCTTCCGGAGGAACATGGCAGCACACAAGGAGGATTTGATAAACCACTTTCCCCACGTTTTATTCCAGTACTGACAAAACTGCCAAAACAGATCAAATCAAGCAGTAGCACTGGAAACTTCCTTACTAAGGAACCCATACCTGAGCACCAGGACAATTTTGTGTTCTGTGGGCCACGGATACAGGGCGAGGGGTGCTAGATGGCCCACCATCACAGAGAGCATCCCCCGGGAGCAAGAAAAGACGTGCACCCCACCTCTGCCCTCTGCCTGAGTTAGAGGGCCTCACTGATGGAGAAGGCAGGTGGCTGTGTGTTCCCTGCTCCTGAGATAATTCTGAGCCAAAGACCTGACCGTTTCTACCCAGCCCTCAGCAGCTTTGTATGTATGTCCTGTTAGTACAGAGAAGACAACCAAAGAGAAGCCCTGGTCAGGAGAGGCCAGAGATCCAAAGCGACGTCCGTGCAAACACTGAACAACTCCCGCTCGCGCTCCAGCTCCCAGGGCACGGCCAGCAGCATGGTGGGGGGCACGGCAGACGGACCTGCGTTCCCCTTGGAGGACGTACCCGGGAGCACCTTGCAGACCAGACGAGAATGCTCCCCAATAAGAAGAACAGTAAGTGAAGTCGCATCAACTAAAACATTCAGAAGGATAAAACAAAACCAGAGGAAAGTAGGAGAAAGAAAAGGTAAGGAGAACAAAAAGTCATGATTGAGAAGCCAATAAATTCAGAAATTGTTGGCAAAAATCAAAACAAAACTAATACAAACCAGTGAGTGCAAACTAAGTGCAAAATTAACCCAACACAAAACTTTTCTGGAACAAGGAAGGCTATTCCAAAGGTTTCTAAATCATTTCATGAAGCCAACTTAATTCTAAATTCTAAAATCTGATCAAGATAACCTAAATATACACACAGTAAGAAAGAGATTTACAGATGAATCTTATGACCATAGAGACAGAAATCCTGTAGTACCCACAAACCTACAGTATGTTGAAAGACCATGACCCAGGAGCATTTTTCCTAGGAATATGAGAATGATACAGGACATACATTAGCATGGCTCTGTCGGAGTCAGAAATCACTTGATAATCTCACTTCCATTAGTGAGTGCCTTAAAAAAGGCATTTAAGTTAAAATTCAGTACCCATTCCTGGATCAAAACAAACAAACTAGGCCCCTCTCCACATCTAGTAATAGTCAATGCAAAATAGAGAGGTCCTTTCCTAGCATGATTCATGATACCAGTCTTAAATCAATACTCACCATCACACCAGATAAACTCTACAACCGTCCCAAGTGAAGAATAAAACAAGGATGTCTGCTAACTGCAGTACCATTTCATACTGTCCCGGATGTTCTATCCAGACAGTGTGTCAGAAAAAAATCATTATCGTTATTACAAGGAAATAAAATTACTGCTTAGACATGACATGACTGTATATCTAGGCAACCGAAGAATCATCATTCAGGAGACCCCAATAAAAATACACAAACTCATAGTTTCTTATATATCAACAACCACCTGCTGCACTGAAGATGATGGCCCATTCACAAAGCTACAACAATAAAAATATTTAATCATGAACTTAAGTAGAAATACGTCCTATGGGGAAAAAAAACCAGCTAATTTTAAAGCTGTGCTTCAAAGCACTGTTATTAATGCTTTACCTACATCAGTCTTCTAACAGATTCTGAAAGAGGTGTCCTCATTGATTGTTCAGGTAATTGTCAGCCCTGGCTCCCGTTCAGAAACACCTGAGGAGTTTTAAACCCTCCAATGTCTAGATTTCTTCCAAACCTACTGAAACTAAATCTGCAGAATGAAACATTCTTCACCAATTCCTTATATTATTCCTGATTGATGTGTTTTAAAAACAGTTAATTTCAGTAAATGTGAGGGTTGCGGTGTACGTTGCTTAATTAGTTAAGTAGGTACACATGTTCATATTAGACTGTTCTGCAAATCTACGTTTTACCAGCATGGAAGAACCTCCTGTGAAAAGCACTGTGCCGGGAGTCTGTAGTCTTGAGTCCTAGAAACCCCTCACCCCTGTTAGGCCTCCGTTACCCATCAAAGCAGAGCAGGGCTGTCTATTTATGCCTGTACCGGTGATACCCCACCTCTCCCTCCCCCCAGCTCCCTCACAGTTACTGGAATACCCAAAGCAGTCTCAGGCCTTATATCTAATTGAATGTGATTGCAATTGCATACCTTCCCACATCCAGGCCCAAGTGGCTTCAGGTGAATTCAACCAAACATTTAAGGGGAAATAATACCAATTCTATAGAAACTCTTCCCAAATACAGTAGGGAAGAAACACTTGTCTGTGCTAAACTGACACCAGTATCAGACAAAGGCATCACGAGAGAGCTACAAACCAAATCACTATGAGCATAGGTGCAGAAATCCCACAGAGTGGGGGCAGGTAAAGCCCAACAGGAGGTGAAAAAGATAACACATCCTGATTAAGTGGAGCTTACCCCAGGAATGGAAGGTTGGTTTGACAGTTGTAAATCGATCGATGTAATTTCCTGCAGACTATAGGGGGAAATCCCTATGATCATTGCAGGAGCTTCATGGGGAAAAACACTTGGCAAAAATCCAGCGTCTGTTTCTGATAAAATCTCTCAGTAAACTAGGAGTAAAAGAGTTTGTGCAGCCTAATAAGGACATCTTTGAAAAATCCTGCTGTTAACATGATACTTCATAGGAAACAATGAGTAAGTTCCTTCTAATGTTTGGAGCAGGCAGAGGAGGTGTCCTCTCTTTCCACGCAGAACTAGCCAGGGCACTAACACAAGAAAAGAGAAATAAAAGGCATAGAAGCTGGAGAAGAAGAAATAAAACTGTCTTTTTTGGTGGAGGATATGAGTATCTTCATAGAAAATCCCAAAGGCTCTACTAAAAAAAAAAAATAGTAATGTTTAAGAAGTGAATTTACCAAGATAGCACATCATAACGCCCATATACAAAAATTACTTGTATTTTTATATACTAGCAGTGAGCAATTACAAATTGAGATTTTTTTAATGTACCATTTAAAATGCACCAAAAGCACATGAAATACTTAAGGATGGATCTAACCAAACATGCATAGATCTGTGTACTGTCAGCACCGAGACAGTGGAGAGTTGAAGAGGGCCTGTGTGTGAGGGCGCATCGTGCTCACGGACCGGAAGACCTGTTGCCGAGGTGCCGACTGATTTCCTGCCAAGGAGGTGCAGTGCAGAGGGGGTGATGCTTGAAGAAGTGGTGCCCAGAACAACGGGACTGTCATACACAAAGCCTCAACTAGTATCTCTCCCCATGTACAAAAATTAAGTCAAGGGGCACCTGGCTGGCGCAGTCAGTTGAGCGTCTGCCTTCGGCTCAGGTCATCATCCTGGGGTCCTGGGATCGAGCCCCGAGTCAGGCTCCCTGCTCAGAGGGGAGCCTGCTTCTCCCTCTCCTCCCGCTCGTGCTCACTCTCTCTGTCGCTCTCTCTCAAATAAAATCTTTAAAAGAATTAACTCAAATTGGTCACAGACATATGAAAAACCTAAAAGTATAAAATTTCTCGAAAAAAAGTCTATAGGCTTGAGTCAGACAGTGATTTCACGGGACACAAACAGCACAGTTTGTAAAAGAAGTTGATGAATTGGACTTGATGGTAAACATCACATTGTTCAGAGACACCATTAAGACAAGGACAAGCCACAGATCTGCAGAATATGTTTGTGAAATACATACCTGATCAATGAGTGGAAACCAAGATACATGAAGACTTCTCAGAACCCGCTAATGAGAGAACTCCCCCCACACAATTCAAGCGTTGGCAAGAGATCGAACGGCACCGCCAAAAAGAGATATTGACCATATAAAACCATAGGAATAGTGAGGCTTCGTGCATCTGTCAAGTGACTGGCGTTTTGTGGGCAAGAATTGGCTGAAAGGTAGACTGGCAACTTGAGGGGAAGAGAGACATTGCTTAGACCCCAGGCCAGTGACACTGGGCACCCGGGGGCATGCCGCTCACGAGCAGGTGCTCAGGACTGTCCCGTTTACGCTTAGGCGTGTGTCATAGGCGCCCGTCAGCCCTCCATTCCAGATAAGAGGTTGTTAGTTCTCTCTTATTGAAGGAATGTTTGTGCTGGCCCCGACCAGTGAGCTGGGGGAGAGTGAGCCCGGTAGAGCTCGGGGGCCTCAGGCATGGAGGTCCTCAAACCACTGCGGGTTTGGGTGTGGAAGGTGACACGCAAGCAGACCCGTCGACGTGTGTGTGTTGTAGTGAGTGCCACAGTGGAGGGAACAGGTGGATGAAGGGGAGAGTGGGAGGGGGCCAGGACAGGAGCCCCCCCAGGCTGGACTAGGGATGCTGGACTCATATCTGACCCAGCCGCTCAGCTCAGGAGCAAGACAGCCCCCACGTGTTACTGTTCCTGCAAACCAACCACCCAGCATGGATCCTGGGGGGTGGCCGGTGGGGAGGAGTAGAAAAGAGCCACTTGAGAGCACTCCTGGTGCGTGGGTCTGGAGTCGGGGGCTCACCCAGCCTGCGGAGCGTGTGCACCCTGGGAGGCCGCCACGGATGCCCCACCCCAGGCAGTACAGTCAGCCACGGAGACCACCCTTCGCTCAGCAGCCTGCGGGGGGCGTGTCCACCCCTGCGGGGCTGTCCCATCGTCTGGTGCTGAGTGGGGACCTGAGAACATGTGAACACTCAGGCCCCTACGTCCTCACTGCCGTGGGAAGACCTGCCTGCCTTCAGTTCTGCCACATCTAACGCACAGTCTCCACTTGTGGCCCTGGTCACCCCGATTCAGACACGCAGATCCTTTCTAGGACCAGAGATGTTGCCTTTCTGGATGGCTTTCCTTAATTTTAAAAAGCAGTGAAAAATCCTGGCATCTCCATGCGGCTTTTCAGTTCTCTGCCCAACCTGGGAGTTCCCTCTCCTGACCCGGTCGGGTGGTCCTGGGGAGGCTCAGCTGGCGGGGGGGCGGGGGGGGCGCGTCGCTGGTGCTCGGTACACACGTATTCTGCATGTGGTCAGACACGCGCTGCAGTTTGGGGTCCGCGAGACCTTCTGCCGGCCTGGGTTCCCCAGCAGGACTGCGCAGCCGTCAGACTCACTTCCTGGCGGTGACCAGAAGAGGACGAGTGGGAGCAGTGTAAGGGGTGCCCAGGCCGGGGGTCCCTCCCCGGGGGTCCTGTGGACAGCGCTCACTCATCAAAGCAACGATGCGTGACACCATGCACGGAGCGCTGCCCACCCAGGAAGCCCACCTGAGCCTTGGCGTCCAGGGTTTTCACTGGGGGTCATTCGTGTAGGTGCGGGTGACCCCCACATGGCTGACCTTCGTTTCCAGCCCCTGCAGGTCAAGGGGACACCACGAGACTGGCGCCCCTCCATAAAGCACAAGGATGGTGCCGACCACGTGTAGCTGGCCCCCCGTTCCCAGGGCTCGTTCCCGCGGCGTGGAGGTCACCCCCAGAAACACAGGCCCAGCAGGCCATAGAGTCAGGCAGTCACCCCTACGCAGGGGAGCGTTCTGACCTTGCATTCGCTCCCCGGCAGAGGTCAGGGGTCACAGCGTGCTCTCCTGACTCTGTGACCCCATCTGAGGCAGCTTTGGGCCTTCACTGTTTTCCGGCAAAACATTTCTAGACAGCAGTTTCTCACAGTATTTGACAAACATAAACATTCAAGTTGTTACTAGTTGTCTAATTTATCTAATGGAAAAAGGAGAACAGAGATCTTACTGAAACAGTTAATTAAAATAGATAAAAGTAAAAGTTTGCTCATTTCCTTTATTTCCCAGAAATAGGGGAGAGGCATCAATTACACATTGAGAGTGGGGCTTCACATTTATAAAGGTAAGGTGCTGGGTGTTCCTAGAACAGCGGGCTCCCGAAATGCAGCAGAGGAAATCCAGCATGTCAGACATGGTCTGACCATCCCGAATATTGTACAGATTCAGGGCTTTGGGCTTATTCTTGTTTCGAGTTTTGCCTTAGCTCTTTAAACTCAGTCTTCCAGCCTTTTGAGCACATTGTCTCTGGTCAGTGGTTTTGGGTACTAGGCAGGTACCTCCTATCTAAGGACACCTGGTAGTGTCCAGGCTGCTCCAGGCACACAGAAGGTCAAGGTGGACACAGCAGAAAAGGCCCAATGTCAGAATTTCCCCTTCAGTGAGACCGTGGGAACACCCCCTGACTGGGGGTGTCTGTGCAGATGCCCTCGTGGGCGGACCTGGCCCAGCGCGTGTGGACGGCACTCTCCTAGATGCCAGAGCTGATTGCATGGCGTTGCTCACAGCAAAATGAGAATTCTGCACCATTAGATCTTACTGGTTGGCAATCTAATATGTAACATTTTGCTGTCTTGAATTTATAGTTCAGCTAATAGTATGATTTTATTAACTTAAATGAAACTTGTATCTTTAAAGGGAAAATTGGGGAGCAGAAATTGGCACACTGCACATAGCTGTTCCTACCTCACCAAGCAGACTTGTGCCCAGCAACAGGCGGGGGGCCAGGCGTGGGCAGTCGGGCCAGACACCGTTTCCGGTGTCCCGTGATAGTATTTGCCAGCAGGGCCCAGAATGATGTAGGGTCCAGAGAGGAAATCTCTGGGTGCCTGAGGACCCCGCCGGGTGGAGAGACGGGGTTTCCAGGACCTGCCTGTGAGCACCAGCCTGGGTCCCCAGTCCTGCGCCCCAAGCCGGGTCCCCTGCTCGGCCAGCCCAACGTCCGGACGGAACCCGGGCCCGGACAGATCCGCGCGCCCCGCCCGGAGCAGCAGGAGGCCCTGGCAGCCTGGCCATCCCGCCCAAGGTGGAGCACCTCATTCACCGCCTTGGCCCCGGGGTCCCTTCGCCACCTGCTGGAAGCTGGCTGAGCGCTCCTTGGTGCCACCAGGGCTGTGCCCTAGGATGGCTGGGCCGCCACACTGTGTCCCCGCCAGGGCGGCTGGAAGGGACATTCTGAGGGCCGGCGGGATGCCCGCGATCGCCCCCTCCTCTCCAGCTAGGACATGGCCGGCCACGTGGCAGAGGTTTCTTTCTAGTCAGGGCACCTGCGGTAGGTGCTAGGGTGCTCCTCCTTCCACGGGTGAGGAAGCTGAGACTCAGGGAGGGAAGCACCCCTGAGGGTGGACTCACCTGCCCTCCTGCCTCGCTCAGTCCTGGAATTCCTATTCCTTACTCCCCCCCCCCCACTCAGTTCACCCAGGTTCTTTCCGCTCAGAATGTCACCTCCCCTCCGCTCCATCAGGGAGCAGTGTCCCCCAGAAGCCCAGTATCCTCGGCTCGATGCTCCTCTTGCTCACTCTTAGGGTCCTCCATCAGCCCCTCACCCCTTCCCGTCTCCAGGCAGATGATGACATTTCCCCTGGCTTTGGCCCCGCTGACCTCAGGGTGGCACATCACTAAAGCGCTCAGATTCTGTAGAGACACCTGCACACAGCCTCAGCTGATCTGCGCTGTGTCCTCAGCCCCACCCCACCTTCCCAGGCTCCGAGGTGAGAAGGGGAAATACAAATGCAGCCCTCCAGCGCTGGCTCACGGGGGAAGCTGGGACACCAACATGACTCAGACACAGTGGGACAGGCTCGCTGGTCATCTGGAGGGTGTGGTGGCAAGCAGAAGCTGAGGACACTGTGCTCCAAGACGGATGGCCGCCTTGCACACACCAGCCCAGGCTCGAGAAGACTGCTGAAGAGCTCGCTCAGCGTGGACACATCAGAGGGAATTAAAGGACATTCCGCACCCGTGTCTCCGACGAGGATTTAAGAAGAGTCCACTACAATGAGGGCTCCTAGACGAGACGCTAAAATATCTGGACGACACCCAAGAGTGATCCCAGACTTGGAAACAAAGACCCCAAAGTCTCATTGCACGAGGAATAAACAAAGGAGTTTTCATCAGAATTGTGCTGAGCTGAACAGCGGTGCACAGTGGCTGCCGGAGGCGGCCACAGGACCATCCGAAGGCTCACGAGCCAGGGCTGGTTCTTCTGAGGCTGGGATGGAGACTGCCGCTTCCTCTGCCCCAGCACCTGGGGGTTTGCTGGTGGCCATGGGTGCTCCTCGAGGGCTGGTGCATCCCCCAAAACTGCCCCCATCTCTGCAGGCCATCCTCCCTGTGTGCCCGTCTGGCCCTTCCTGAGCAGGTGAGAGATCCCAGAACACAACACACAAGATCGTGGAAGAGTGTCTGCAGAGAGTGCAAAACAACGGCAGGTCTGACTCACGCCGGGTGGAGCAGAAGGGGTCAGGGAGGGCTTCTCGGAGGAAGGGACATTCGGAAGAGAGCTGAAGCACAGAGGTACTTAGGGAAGTTGGGTGGGCTTCCGCGGAAGAGGAGACCACTTGTGAAAACCCCAGAGTGGTGGAAGCAGAGGGAAGGGTGAGGGGGGGGAGAGCACAGGCCGTGGAGGGAGGTTCAGTCCGAGGACAGGGAGCCCCGGGCAGGCTCGGGGCCTGAGCTTGGAGCCCAGGACCCCCAAACGGAGATGCCACGTGAGGGGCTGGAGTTCAGAGGACAGAGAGATGTGGGAGCCGGACACGTGGAGTCACCAGTATGTAGCTGGTGATGCAATTCGCTGGTGCGGTTAGGGCCACCCAAGGAGAACACAGTAGAACGGCATCAGTCAGCTACTGCCACGTAAGGACCACCCACAGGATCTCTGTGCTATGAACCGACACGAATGTACTTAGCTTTCCCGTCTGGGCAGCATGGGGTCAGGTGGTGCAGGCCGGCCCTACTGGGCGGCGGGGGTCTCTGCAGCTTGCGCCCGCCTTGGGGGGTGACTGTCCGTGACTGGTTCGTGCCGGCTCTGCTGCCATTGTCCCCCTCGCACCGAGGGCGGCCACGTCCTGCTCGTCTCACGGCCACGCCGAGGCCACAGCAGGCGAGGCCACAGCAGGCTGGGAGGAAGGGCTCAGCACAGGACTGCATTTCTGCCTCAGCGGCTAAGTGAAGCATGTCGAGGGGCCAAACCCCAAGTGCAGAAGGGCCTGCACAGGGTCTGTCGAGGGTCACAGCCCTGGGCACGCGCAGGAGCCCAGGCTGAACCCAGCTCTGTGTCCTCACACAAGGGCTGCACCCAGGCCTTGCGTGGGGTGTGGGTGGGGTGGGGTGTGAGGGTGTCACTGTATAGATGGGGCATGGGGGGGGGTCAGCATTGAACAGCTGGGGGAGGGGCCCTCGCGGCTGGGGCTCTTGTCTGAGGAGGAAGTTGGGTGAGGGGACCCCGGCCATGGTGACCTCACTTCCCTGACAACAGAGCCCATCAGAATTTGGAACCCAGGTAACCAGGAACCCACATTCCAGAGACAGCCCCTGGCCCAGCTCATTACTTTAGAGATAGTCAAACCAACATGTTCGCGTGCTGCGTTCCCAGATCCGGAGGTTGCCGACGGAAGAAAGCGCGCCCAGCAAATGCTGTCTCAAGATGTCCTTTTAGGGCTCCCCACCGCCTCTGGCCGTTTGGTCGGAAAGACCACAAGGTGACACCAGGAGCCCCAGAGCCGGCCACCCAGCCCCACAGGGTCTAATCCACCTGTGCAGCCCCAGGTCCCCACCCGTGTGTGTGTGTGTGTGTGTGTGTGTGTGAAGAGGGGTCATGTAGGGTGGGCCAACCCCATTCAAGAGCAGGCTGATGAGGGGTCAGATACCCAGTGGGCAGGTCTTGTTCAAGGTCAAGGGTGGCTGGGTGGGACGGGGTGTGTGCGGATGCGAGCTTCTGCCCTGGGTTTATCCCAATTGCCCTGGAGCGGGGGTCACTGTACCGCGTGCAGGGCTGGGCACGCACAGGTGTGTCTGATCTGGGAGCAGGAGGGGGACAGGGCAGGGGGACAGGGAGGCTGGCTGGGCAGGGCTGTGATGCCTCTGGGCCGGCTACCCGTCCCTGTCTTTGCAGACCACGGATGAAATCGGGAGGAGGCTGGCGGACAGCCGTGACGTTTCCGCGACCTGGGGCGTGACCCCACAGGGGTCCCCAGGAGCAGGTGCTGGGGATTGCGGGGGAAGGCCTCCGACACCACCCAGACCACTGTCCCTGGTGGTCATTGACTGGATTGTGCTCCAGGAATGGAGCCCACGGAGACCGAGCTCGAGGCTGAGAAGCCTGGGGCGGGGTGCCTGTGGGTGTGTGGGGACGGGTCGGGGCCGGCCCCACAGGGAGGAGCCCCGAGACGCTGGTGTGGGGCCAGGAGCAAAGACTGTGTGCAGAGCACCCAGCGGGTGGACTGCAGTCGGGGAGACGTCCCGGGGAGGGCTCCTTCCTGGCTGCGGCTTCTCTGGGAGGCTCTGGGCTGGGCTCTGTCTTGCAAATACCCACGGAGAGCAGGCACGGGGGTGAGCTTTCCTCCTCTCACAGATGTTCCACGACCTAAGGAGCTAGAGCCGGCTCCAACTCCATCAGCAGCTCTGCAGGGAGGGGTGGTGCCTGCAGAGACTTCAGCAGGAGCCCAGGAGCCGGCAGTTGACCCGGCACCTGCCCACGGAGAGCCTGACACCGACCCGGAAGGACCTGCTCGACAACCTGTGCCCGGAGAGCCTGCCCCTGTTCCTGCCACTGTTCCTGCCGGAGCCAGAGCCCCTGGGCCTGCCCCGAACTGTGGCCCTGCTCCTTCCCCAGACCCCGCTCCTGCCCTGGATCCTGACCCGTCCCTACCCCTGCCAGTGCCCCTGCCCCTGCCCCTTCCGCGACGTGTGCACCTGTTCTTGCCCCTGACCCAGCTCCTGTGCTGGATCCTGCCCCTTCCCCTGCCCCTGCCTGTATTCCTGTTCTTGCCCCTGTCCCGGCTTCTGCCCCTGCAACTGTCCATTCCCCTGCCCCTCCCTGTGCTCCAGTGCTTGCCTCTGACCCAGCTCCTTCCCCTTTCCCTACCCGTTTCCCTGCCCCTGCATGTGCACCCATTCCTGCCCATGACCCACCTCCTGCCCCTGCACCTGTCCGTTCCTTTACCTGTGTCCCTGTCCGTGCCCCTGCCAGAGCCAATGCCCTTTCCCCTGCCTGGGTCCCTGTTCCTGCCCCTGCCCCTGCCAGAGCTGATGCCCCTTCCCCTGCTTTCCAGGGCCGCGGGCCCTTCCCTTGGCCCTGCCTGTGCTCCTGTACTTGCCCATGACCCAGCTCCTACCGTGGATCCGGCCCCTGTCACTGCTCTTGCATCTGGCCCTGCTCTTGCATCTGGCCCTGCTCTTGCATCTGGCCCTGCCCATCCTCCTGTTCCTGCAGGGCTCCCAGAACCACAGCCAGAGCCCACATCCTCGTGGGGAGAGCCCCTTGTACAATTCCCCTTATTTCCATCACCCGACCCTGATGCCCCGCCAGATTGTTTCATCCCCTCCCCCTGTGTTCTTTCTCTCTGGTACATATTAACTGTTATATTATCTTTCCTTATCCTCTACGCTGTTTATTATTTATTTTAAATAAAATTAATTGTTTTCTGTTGGACAAGTCTGCAGCATTAATTATATTCCCAATGCTGTGCCACCGCACCACAGAACATTGCTGCACAATATCTGCTTCCGCAAAGGACACCCTGAGCCAGAAGGCCTTCCTGCCCGTTCCTCCCCGAGCCCAGCCCCTGGCGACCCCTAAGCTGCTTTCTCTCTCTGTTCCTTTCCTGGGTGTTTCCTGTACGTGGAATCACGCAACAGGGGCCTTTGTGTCTGCCCCCCTATTTTCAAAGGGAACTCGTTTCCTTCTGTATTTATTGGACACAGAATTTCCCTTATTCGATATTGAAATGCCTGGGGGTTACAGATCAGACGTAATCAGAGAGGCCACTTTAGGAATTATGGGCACAATCTTGGGGCCGAGACCCCTGTTCCTGCTGGGACACCTCAGCCTGACCCCAGACAGGACAGGGCTGGTTCCTCCTGTGGCCCACACAGAAACCAGGGAAATGCAGAAAGCTGGAAGACACACCCCAAAGGGCAATGCATTGCTCACAACCCCAGGCCAGAGAAAGGTTTCAGCGGACTCTGGTCCAAACCACGCTCCAAGTCACTGGGTTCCACAGGGAGAGACCACATGCATGCAAGTCCAAGTGGGGACAGGCACGGGGGGAGTCAGAGAAGCGGAGCTACCAGGGAAGGACTCTGGCAAAACAAAAAACTCTATGGAGGCAGCGCTGGTCACCCTCAGACCGGCAGGTGTCTGGTCTGGGGACCAGCAGCCCTGGGGAGAACGTGAGGAAGCGGAGGTCCGCTGGAGGAAAGGGTGACGGCACCCCTGTCTGGGAGGACAGTGCACAGCACCCATCCCAGCCTGCAGGTGCACCCATCACCTACTGTGGGCAGCTCAATCCCAGCTTGTGGAGGGAAGACCCGTGTCCATAATCCCCTATTTGCAACAGAATCCACAAAGGGGAGTTTGTGGGTCAACACGTATACAGTGTTTAAGGTACAAGTCTCGAATTCCAACATCCATGGTCTGCTTGTCCACCTTGAGCCTTGTTTGGGAAGCAGGGGTGGGGACGCCCGGGGCTGTGACCTGTGGGAGGGGTGGGGAGGGGGAGCTCTGAATGGAGTGACCAAAGCACACGGGGTGACCTGCCCAGGAGGGACCCTCTCGGGCCCCAGCCCCTCTCCTGACCTCGCGCACGATGGCGAGGGTGTGATGATGAAGGTGCTGGCCCTTGGCTGGCCAGTTCCGTAGCTGGTGTCGGAGCTGCTCAGGCTCCACACCGGGCTCTGATCCCAGAGCTGGCGCGAGAGCTGAAGCTGCAGCTGCCCCAGTCTCGGGAGCTGCGGCTCGCATTGCTGTTGGACCTGCCTCGAGCTCTGGGGCAGGTACTAGAGCTGAATCCCCCTCCAGAGATGATCTAGATCCGGTTCCGCACTTGGATAAGGCTCTTGAACCCACGAACGGCTTTCCTCCCCTGCCCATTTCATGGATGACAAAACTCGGGGCGGTGACGGGACCGGCTACCTGGGGGTAATGGCTACGGGGGGATTCAGCCCAAGGATCCTGCATGACCTTCACCTCGTGCCTCATACAGGTCGGTCCTGAGCTGCCCGAAAGGGGGAAGGGCCTGAACCGCTGCTCCCGGCACCTGATCCCACCTGATCAGAGACTCTCGCCAGGGACGTGAAGTCGTCGTTTGACCTCTGCTCCGGCCAGCCCCACGTGAGCAGGGACCGTGCTTCCTCACCGCTGGGTCCCCAACCCCAGAACAGTGCCTGGTAGTGGTATCAGTTCACATTGTAGTGAATCACAGGGATCCCCCAGCAGCCCCTTGATGTGGGGGATGTTCCTTACAGAAGAGAGATCTGGGCCACAGACTTGTGTTCACTCTTTCATCCACTCGTGCAGCATCCCCACCTGTGTCTGTTTGCTGGAATTCAGAGGGGACCCCCAGACACCCTCCCTGCCCTCGGAGCTCCCAGCCCAACCCGTAGGTCAGCATCTCACCTACAGTCCGCAAGGGGGCGATACAGAGCTAGAGCATCTCTAGCACCAGACCTTGCAGGAGGCATGGGGCTGGGCCCGCCCTGGTGGCAGCTAAGATCTAGAACCATCTGACGCACTGGAACCTGCCCCAGTGCTGACTCGAGCCAGCCACGGAAGCAGCTCGAGAGCCTGAGCCAGTGCCCCCACAGACTAGAGCCCGTCCAGCTCCGACCCGATAATACTGGTATTATCAAAATCATTCTGTAGACAGAACCCGAGAGAAATATTATGCTTGTATATACCCCACCCACTACCATACCGTACAACACTAGTAAAAAACAAGAACCACTAATCAATCACCAATTACATAGGATATGATCTGCACTATCTTCACAACTGATAAAGGCTAAAATATGTTTAATTCTAGCTTTGTTAACATAGGTATCCTTCTTGAAATGATCCTAAATATCTTCCTAGCTCTGGGGAAAATCTGAAAGAAGCCCAGAGCTGATATATTTAATGTCATTCAAACCCAAACTACTTATTCCCAACAAAACAATAAATTGTGAGAAGTTGATGGACAAAGCAAAAGGGTAGAAACCCTATATATGTATATCCTTTCAGCTCCCTGATGAGGTACATTCATAAAAAGCAGTCTCAAAGCATGTAACTCCTATCAGGTATCAAATCTGCCTAATTTCTATAAAATTTATTTAGAGCAATCCAATAATTCCCAGTATTTCAACAAATATTGATAATCCCTTATTATCAACAGGTTTAACACTCACAGCAAAATAAAATAGTAAAATAAGAATAAATACCAACACACAAATAAATAAGTACAAAAGCTGACCGACCTAGGAGAAAAGGGTGGGGTGACCCACTTCAGCAGGCCACCACTGAGGGCCTCCCCCAGGAGATGACCCTTGAGTCCTAAATGGGAAAGACTGGGCAGATGGACAGCACCGGTACAGGCAGCGGACTGGGCTAAATTAATCCAAGACAGGCTCTGAGCCTACAGTAGGCAGGGGCCCTATCTTTGTGGGTCATGATATCAAGCTTCTTTCCCATCAATATTCTCACCATTTCTACCATTTGGATCACAATCCAGTTTTTACTTTTCCTAAGGTCTAGCCCATACAAAAAGATTTCCTCTTACGATGCAAACTATCCATCAGTGACTTACCACCATGGGTCTGTCTTCATGTGAGTGAGTGACAATGAATGGCACACCGATATTTTTGTTAAATGCTTGTGTGCCTCATCCCCTTGATGCTACAACAATCCAATGTAAAACAGACTGTTATCACCCCCATCTTATAATATGCCAAGAAACAAGGGTTTGGCAAAGAAAAGTTATCTTCCTTTTAAAGCCTATACTCTTACACACTCTGAGCTGATGGGGACCTAAATATGAGTCAAACACAGTCCCTGACCTCAAACAGCTTACGTTCTAGTGTCCAGGAAAAACAGAATGAACTCAAAAAAGTAATTATAGGGTGAAAATAACTGTCATAACTGAAGCAAAAATAAAATGTTACAAAAGTTCAGAGGAAGAAAGACCCCCAAATTCTAGGTGGGAAGAAAAAAGTTTTGGCGAGTGTTTTTCATAATAGTAGCCTCTTAGCTGATAGCTTAGCTTACTAAAAAGGGGAAAGGCATTTGGATCAGAAAACACTGTAAGCAAAACACAGAGATGAAGAGGTATGAAGTACACTCAGCAATAAAGCGGTTCGAGTATTCTGGAGCTTATGGCAGAACAAAACAGTGGTCCAGAGCCCAGGGTCTGTAACCAGTCTCTGGGTTCAAATCCCACCCCATCATGACTGATCTGTAATCTCGTACAAGTGACTTAATCTCCCTGAACTACAGTTAATTCAGCCATAAAATAAGACCACCACCTAACTTATGGGTTTGTTAACACAATTAAATGAAATGTGTGTAAAATATAGTACTTATCACAAACATAGAGCCTACACTGAATTCAGTATCATTAATATTGGATGTTAGGAACAAGAAAAGAGGTGAAGATAATTAAAGTTTCGAGAATAATGTTAATAAAGAGACAAGTTTAGGACAAAAATCAGCTTTGGGAAGGGCACTAAGTAAGTAGTTTGGTTTTCTATAAGCTGAGCTTTCAGCTCCGTTGAGTATTCGGGTATAGCATTTACAATGTGGTGTAGTTTGTTTTCGGTGCCTTTTGCTCCCTAGAGCTACACATTTAGAAGTGTCATGAAAGTGGCAGAGGTGGTAAGGAGAACAGAGCAGAGCAACTTTAGACCAAGGACAGAACTTGGAACATTTGCCTATCTTAGGGGGCTAGGAAA
Source organism: Eumetopias jubatus (assembly GCF_037043125.1). NCBI lineage: Eukaryota > Metazoa > Chordata > Mammalia > Carnivora > Otariidae > Eumetopias > Eumetopias jubatus. Next base: position 159,216 of record NW_028274836.1, on the reverse strand, counting down.
TAAAAACGGAAAAGGAGACCAAAAAACAAAAAGAAAAGCTCTGCCAGAGAATCAGGAAAAAATTAAGAATGCAGTGTCATGAAACCTCTTCAAGAGGGAAGTGAATTTCAAGATTTGATAGCATATTTTGAGTGTGTATACATTTATGTAGCAAGTTAAATAATCCAATTTTATTTTTTTAAAAGACAGGAAAAAATTATTTGTCACTTATTTTTTTAAATCTTTCAAAATTAAGCAAGCATTACTAAAGGAATCCCTACTACAATATTTTCTCAAATTTTTTCTGATTAATCACCTCAGTAGGAAAGACAAACATATAACCAAAATAATTTAATAGGTACTAACAAAGGGGAATATGAAAAGTGCAGAGAAAGGAGCTTGATTATCTCAACTTAAAGAAGAGGTGAGGCAAGGTTCAAGAGTAGGCAGTGGGTGCAGCAACATCAGAGCCCGGCCTTGAGGAGGCGGTCGGGCGGCTGGAGCAGGCAGGGGGCACTGACAGGAGAAAGCCCCGGACACGCCTGCTAAGTGAAAGCATGCGGCCCGTTGGGAGCACAGCCCATTAGCAGCGACCGTGCAGTCCGAGCCGCGGGGGCAGGAGCACAGGCTGGAGGTCAGCGGACGAGGGAAGAGGCTGTGAGTCATTCAGACCTGAGTCTGTAGGCAGTGAGGACCCGTGAAAAGAATGTAAATGGCAAGTTCCTTAAATGCAGCTAAGAATTACTACCAACTGAAAATCAAAAATGAATATATGGCAACTCTGAGATTCAAGTGAAAAGTATAATCAAAATGTAACATGCAGACAACTTCTCAGAGACATAACTGCTCTGTAAATCAAGGAATATATGTGGTAAATTTTGAAACATAACAGAGTTACTACTGATACAACAGACACCTAAAATACCTGTAAGTATTTGTAAATTTTGTCTTAAAATTTGCCAGAAGAATTTCTACCTGAGTGTCTATAGTTAGTATTTTAAAAGCAAAAACAAATTTGTTTCCAAAGATGAAAAAGATTAAAATAAAAGCAACAATAACAAGGAGGTCACAAGCCCACAGAAATACACTAATGTTTCTGATTGCTAATTCACAACCTAAAAGATGTTCAAATGTAAACACATTTAACAAACAAGATGACACACTTACTGTTCGCTTCACCAGCAACTGACCCATCACTGTGAACATGCGGGAAAGGCCAACAGGGGTACACACTGCAGGAGAGGTCACAGAGAGGAGGCTGATAAATGGCTAGTGCAAAATACAGAACAGACTCCAAGACGATCGTTGTAAGAAAAGTCTTGCCTCAAATTTAGATTCTCTCAGTGTTTTATCAGAGGAGCCTTCATCAATAAAGAAGCTAGAGAGGATGACAGGTGAAAGATGAAAGATACCCAAAGACTGAAGAAGGCTTAGCACGTACAAGACTCTAGCAGTTGAATAATAGTATTTTCAATTAAAAAATTAAAAAAAAAAACTAAAGAACAGATTAAAATTTCAAGTACTGATGGAGTTGAGAACCAAACAACTATTATCTTAACTCCTTTTAACTACATTTATCTGCTTATAATATCCCTGAGATATGCTGTAATGCCTCAGGTAAAACTGAGTACATTTTAACTAAATTAAACCACAAATTCACCACACAGGGTCTATGTTACCACTCAAAAGTAGAATCTAATGCTTCAGTGAGTGTGGGCCTGTGTGTGTGTCTCTCCACAAGAGAGGCTTTCCTTAAAGAACAACACATGAGTATTATTTCATGGCTTCAGTTTATCAAAATTTATCTTAACATAAAAAAAGTTAAGGGCCAATTTTAAAAACATCTCCAAGCTGTTAAGTAATTTCATCAGGAAACCTTAGTATGATTTTCTAGAACAAAGAACTCCATTTTCCCATCAACATTAAGCCAGAAAAATACTTACAAAGAAGTAACAAACATCCCGTCCGAGATATACAGGAATATAAATAGGGTAGGTAGAACTCCCAGAGATCTGTAAAGAAACACAAATATATTTTAGTAAATCCAAAATATTGTACATTAAGATATAGGTTGACTATAATGTTTGATAAACATCATAATTGTCTATTTGAGTCTACTAAACCATATAATTTCTAAATTGTACAATAAAAAGATCTAAAACAGAAACGGAAATACCCCTTTTGCAAAACCTGTTTGGAGGGAGAAAAAAAGTCTCCATGGAATTTTAAGAACAGAAACCAACTAAGAAACAAAAATCTTAAAAGCTGCTTGCTCGTTCTGAATACAGCAAACACAGGAACACTCATTTATTTTCTTAAACCTGTCTAAAGACTTGTTAACTCTGTAAATTAACAACAAGGGCTGACCACACAAAGAATCACTACAACGTTCACGACAGCGAACGTGTAGTCATAGGCCGGTTCAAGGTCCCGGAGAGAAGCCGACTGACCGTACAAAGACTCCATGCTCGCGGCGTCCTTGTCAACGAGCGCGGAGGCCACCCACACCATCCCCAGGATGAGGAGCGCAAGCAGGACAAGCATGACCAGAGTTTCTAAAATTCGGGCTCGGATTCCCTGAAAAAGATAATGGAGATCTAACTGTATTTCATTTCATCACACTAGCTTTACAGTGTCATGTTTAGACTACCTTTGTTTTACCAAATTATGTAGAATACCATCAAGCTTTAAAAAACCAAAAAAATTCGTCACGAAAACATTTTTCAGAGCAGTGTTTTAAGGGGCGCCTGGGAGGCTCAGCCCGTCAAGTGCCTGCCTGCCGCTCAGGTCATGGATCCAGCCCCACGCGGGGCTCCCTGCTCAGTGGGGACCTGCTTCTCGCTCTCCCTCCCGCTTGTACTCTCTCTTGCTATCTCTGTCACCGCCTCTCTCTCTCTCAGATAAATAAAATCTTAAAAGAAAAAACAAAAACGGGTTTTAAAACACAGATTGATGAATTTTTGTCTGTGGCTCTAAGCAAGGGCCTCGAGGACGACCACGGTCCGGGGCCAAGCAGCCATGGGAGCTACGGGCCGCGCGAGCACACACAGCCCCCAGTCCCCGGGCGCCAGCCACCTGCACCGCTCCCGCAGCCGCGGGTGCAGCCGCCAGTGTCCCCACCCCCTTCCCCCACGCCCACAGGGCCAGCGCCCCCTCCCCCGCTCCCGCCAGCGCCCCCCTCCCCTCTCCCCCCGCCCTGCAGCGGCCAGTGCCCCCTCCCCGACTTCTGCCAGCGACCACCTCCGGCTCCCGAAGCCCGTGTCCCCCCTGCTCCCGCCAGCAGCCCAGGGACTCCCTGAGCAAAGCCCGCAGCAGAAACCAAGGCCAGGTGCAGTGCACGGTTATCGATTATGTACTACACTTCTTTCTTCACATTAGATAAAACCGCCATTACTTCATGTGCCTGGAATATAATAAACCATCTTTCTGCACAATTTTGTTTTAAATATAAAACAAATTCTGACCTCAGGGCCAAACCAGAGGCCAGGCTCCTAAACTTGAAACCTATTGGACAAGCCAAACAAACAAACGAATAAAAACAACTTTCTTATATTCCTGAAAAGTCACCAAATGATTGAATCCATACCTAAATTCAAAGATTCACATTGTTGTTTTATACTATAATGTACATGGAATACAACAAACACAATTAGAAGTAAATCCATGTCTCTCGATAAAAGAGTTGGAGGGGCCTGCTCTTATAGCCCAGTCTTCACAGGACTGCCCTCGGCCGGTTAAAAGATGTCCCCAGGTGTGGAGTCAGCACACCTTAAGTGTTTCCAGTAGGGAGGTCGGTGGACCAGAGTAAATGACGCTTGTATTTTATTTAACGCATCAGATCTAACAGTAGTTATGACTCAAGTAAGATGAAATATGAACAGTCCCCAAACATACTACTAAAAAACACACTCCAGCTTTCCTAAAGAACTCTCCAAACCCGCACTTCACAACTTTCAAACCACTTAGGATACCAAAACATGACCACCACCCCCCTTTTTTCTTTTTTAAGTAGGCTCCACGCCCACTGTGGGGCTTGAACTCACAACCCTGAGATGAAGAGTCACAGGCTCTACCAAGTGAGCCAGCCAGGTGGCCCAGACAGCCACCTTTTAATGGTAATTTCTTTTTCCTTCCTTCTCTCTTTCTGAGCAATAGTCTTTTTTTGTAAGCAAGAATCTTCTTATTACACATCAAATATTACGTGGAAAGCTTGTAACAGATAAAAAGAACGGGTGCTTTGATGAGAATGTGTAACACCCTTTCAGCTTGTCTCCTCCTATCTCTGACTGGAGCCCAAATCCTGCCTGCCTCCAACCAGAACTTAGGAATACTAAGGGCTCCCAAAACACCTAACACATGTGTCTTAAGTGTTATGACATATGAGCTAAACACTGCAACCATGTTTGATACAAAACAGTAGTGATCCTTGGAACCATCTGAGACCCACTGTCCCCAAAAAGTGTTTTAATAATATAATTATTAAACAATTGTAATAACGTAATAAGTATATAACCATTACGATGATATTAGGTGTTGGGGAATCAATCTACCATAAGATTTACATACTTCCTCTGTTATTTTGGTAAGAAATATCTGTTGGCAATTAAATGTATTTTTCTTCAAATATGTTATTCTGCTTCGGGAGCTAATGCTCCATGGGCCTCTCTCATTTCTGTGCATCTCAGAGGCAGGGATAGACCTTGTTCTGGACTTTTTTTTTTAAGATTTATTTATTTTGGAGAGAGAGCATGCATGCATGCAGGGGGGAGGGGGAGAGGGTGAGGGAAAGAGAATCCCAAGCCGACAAACCACTGAAAGTGGAGCCCAACAAGTGGCTCAATCCCATGACCCTGAGATCATGACCTGAGCCGAAATCAAATTGGATGCTTAACCAGCTGAGCCACCCAGGAGCCCCTGGACTATCTTATTAAGGATGTCTGGATAGCAAACAGCCTTGGAAAATAGAGACGCTGTCTCTCTGAAGCAGGTCTGTTTCATACAGAGCAAAGCACAGACAAGTTTGCTTGAAGCCCATTTGTGGGTTCCCCTGAGATTCCTCAGCTATGACTTGAGCCCACTGTAGGAACAGCCTCCACCTGAGCCACACTGCCCCCATGAAGCTGGGGGGTGGGGGTGTTGTCCTGGAGAACAGGAAACTCATGGCTTGCCTGTTCTGAGTAATGAAGTCTTTTGTCTCTGATCCAGGAGTCTCATGTCTACAACTACCATGCAGGAATCTAGCAGACTGTCAGCTTGCAAGTACAGTAAAATCTCAGACCCTCCACAATTCTTGCAGCTTTGGGTGACAAGGGTAGGCAGCTAACATGGCTTTCTAGAGAAGAACAAATAAGGGCCCACAAGGTTGGGTTAGGGGCAATGAGAAAACTCCCAAGATCTAGCAGGGAATGCTCTTACCCAAGCAGTAGGCAAGTGGGAGAAGTATGAGTCCCCCAAGGACCTGACGTGCTAATGCCTGTCAGAGGCTGAGCTACAGGTGGAGCTTGGTCATAGCCCCTTCTCCCAGAGAGTAGGGGTGTTATCATGTTCGTGTAACACCAAGCCCTACAAGGCCAACTAAAAAGACTATGATTACAAGGAACTATTTTTCTTGTAGACTTTGTCCTTTTCTGTATTTTCCAAATTTCATAGAGTGAATGTGCAAGGCTTTAAGTAATAGGAGAACAAATTAATGTTGTTTTGAATTTTTAATTTTTTTCTTAAAAGAACTAACTTCCAAGAGATTGACACTCAGAAAAATAATTTTTAAAATATCCAACTTCAGTTTATGAGACAGTATAGCGAGCTAGTTCAGGACCCCAACTCCAGCAACAGACTGCTTGGGTTCAAAGCCTGGTCCCATCACTGACCAACTGTGTAACACTGTGCAAATTTCTAAACCTCTCTGTGCATCAGTTTATTTCTTCATAAAATAGGTTTATCCCTACCTTATGGGGTCATTATAAGGATCAAATAAGTTAAAATAAGTAACATGCTTAGCATTAGGCTAGGTGTTTAGTAAGCACAATATAAGGGTTAACTGTAACGGCTCAAATTACTGCCTTTGTTTTTAAATTATCCAAGGCTTTGTAGTTCACCTATCATTTGTGTTTCTGGATTAAATTTATTTCTCCTAATGCCAGCTTATCAACTTCTTTCCATCTGTCACCTATCATTCACAGACCTGTAAGACAGCACATCCACTAGCCTGACTCCCTCGTCTCTCAGACCCATCCTGAGATCTCAGACTGTGAGACTGCTCCATATTTCTCTGATACCTCCAGTCCTCTAACCTACACTGTGTCTTCATCATTATAACCTCCACTCCCTCAATCCACCCAACTCCTCCAATCAGTCTTGTTTTCACTTGCTTAAACCCTATGTTGAACTGTGTATTTTAATGAAAATCCAGTACCAATAATATTCTAATATTCCTGGTCCCTTTGATTTCCACCAGACTACCTTAATTCCACTGGCGGCTCATTCCTTTGAATTCTCAGTCCTGTGAAAGAAATTTACAAAATCTTGAGAAACATGTGCTACTACAGTCCAAAGTGGGTCTTTGCTGTTACCTGGCAATACTTATGCTGATCTCTGGCTAACGATTCCCTCAATGATTTTTTAAATGTTTTCCATTCTCCTTGACCCTAAATCTCATCCCCTGCTTTCTAGCAAATTGCAGCTGCCCTTACCTCTTCCTTAGTAGGACATAACTGGGGAGACTGCACATCCCTCAGCTTCCTTCCCCTATCTCTGGTTTCTCTGTCTCCATTCTTTCTTTCATTCTTTATATAAGGGAAAATGCCTCAGATCCCTTTTTTCCATGGCTCAGGCTTAGATGTTCATCCTTTCAACATGCCGGATTAGTGCTTCTCAAACTTCAGCGTATGTCAGCATTACCAAGGGGCTTGCCAATCCCTGAGAACCAGCCCAAAGACACTTCAGTCAATTCTGACGAAGCCAGTTCATGTGATGAAGACACCAGATAGACTGCTCTGTTCTTCCCCTGGGTGATCTCGGCTCCTCACGTAACCAACGGCTCTAAAGTTTCCATCTTTAGTCCAAATCTCACCACTGAGACCAAGATCCATACATCTAAACGGCCACCTCCCCTCAAGTATCTCACAAGTACATAAACAATTCTAAAGTCAAACTCATCACTTTATCCCCTAAACAAGCTCCTTCAGTGTTACATACCCCAATTAATGGCACCATTACCCACTGTTTTTTCCAGATGCTGCAAACATCCTTATCATCCCCCTTGCTGCTGCACCCTCTCTCTCTCTCTCTCGCTCTCTCTCTCTCTCTCACACACACACACACCTTGGACTCTGATCTATTCAAACACCAAGTCCTTCTGATTCTACTGTGTCATTACAACTAAATCCATCCACTTCTCTTTCTGCCACTACATCCAACTCACCTGGACAACTCCCTACTTTGCTAGCTAGTAGTCCAAAATGCAACTCTTAACTCTTTCTGCCTGACCTGTTGCCTACATTGCAGTGGGAATGCAATCTTTGCAAAACACAACTCTGATCGTGTCACTCTTAGTCAGAACTTGCTAACAGAAGTACAGGCCAGCAACAGGGAAACAGGTGCATTAATGCAACAACACATAAACATCAAATCTCATTAGCATCACTTCTAAGAAAATGAGGTGCTATACACATAGATCCTTAAAGCTGGGTCTTACTCTGTCTTCTGCTGTTTAGATGGTAGACAAAATAATTAAAGACAAAACAAATATAGATGAAACAAATTATTTATGATTTAATAGCATACAAAAGTGCTGTCCAAAAGACCCTTCTGTGATGATGGAAATGTTCTGTGTTATCCAATAAGATAGCAACTAGCCATACGTGTTTATCAAGCACTTAGAATGTCGTTACTATGAATGAAGAGCTGATTTTTAATTTTATGTAATTTTAGTTCTTTTAAATTTATATAGCCACACATGGCTAATGGTTACCATATTGATCAGAGAAGATTATTAACAGCCTGTTGCTAATAAAATCTGATATAAGTACTCTCTGTACTCTGAAGTACTTTCTGGTTATTTTTTTTAATCCATTTGTTATTCTGTTTTTTTTAAGATTTTATTTATTTATTTGAGAGAGAGAAAAGGGACAGCACAAGAGGGAAGAGGGTCAGAGGGACAAGCAGACTCCCTGCTGAGCAGGGAGCCCGATGTGGGACTCGATCCCGGGACTCCAGGATCATGACCTGAGCCGAAGGCAGTTGCTTAACCAACTGAGCCACCCAGGCGCCCCTACCTTCTGGTTATTTTTCTAAATTTAACCTTGATATAAAATTATTTGAAAAACAGCTTGGTTAAAGTAACCTCATTTAACATGCTATTGCTCTACTTAGTATTTTCATTAGCATTTATGTCAAAAAGAGGTAATCTACTTTTAATTCAAAAACTGCCCCCTTCGGTTTATATTAAGAAAAATTACATTCTCTCATTAAGAAAAAGTTTTTAAAATGCAGCCTACATATGACCCATCTAACACTGATACTAAGGTTCAAGACCCACACACTTATTCCCATACACTGACAAACCAAGTCCTTCAATAAATCTCTTTGTGTTAAAAAAAAAATAAATTATATGTGAACAGTTTTTCTAAAAAGAAACAAGCTGTGTAATTCCAAGAAGATGCTTTTTTCTATTACAGATATATGAATAATATCAAGAAGAAATGTCTAAAATGTATACTCACATGCTTAAGCAGTCATATAAAAATCATTTAGCAAAAAAAGACCTCTGTAGTCAAATCATATAAGTGGTTCAAAATTTACTATCAATATTTCTTTTGAAAAGTACTAAATAGGGCGCCTGGGTGGCTCAGTCGTCAAGCGTCTGCCTTCGGCTCAGGTCATGATCCCGGGATGCTGGGATCGAGTCCCGCATCGGGCCCCCTGCTCCGTGGGAAGCCTGCTTCTCCCTCTCCCACTCCCCCTGCTTGTGTTCCCTCTCTCGCTGTGTCTCTCTCTGTCAAATACATAAATAAAATCTTTTAAAAAAAATAGTAAATAACACAAAAAGAAATCTGCTCATTTTCAGTTATCAATCTAAGCACAAAAGAGTGAATTAGCAATATTACATGTACAGAAAAGGCTGCCACAGAGCAGGTCATCAAAACTGTTGGATAGGATTATGCCTGTTATGAAATACTGATAACTGCTGTAGGAAGAAATAACCGTTATTCTGACTCAGTCCACTAGGAGGCCAGGACAGTTATGTTTTTCTTTTAATTGTATTCTTTTTTTTTTTTTAATTAAACGAGACAAAAATCAGCCCAACTTGAAATCAGTGAAGTGTCACATTTATGAGCTTTAGCAACACCAATAGAAAAATATAAATTTTTTCATTAAATGCGACGTGGCAGCTTTTTTTTATCCTCAACAACTTTAGGACAGAGAGAAGAGGGGTAATGGGGCTCTAAATAACCAGAGACTTCATCTGTTAATTCAGAATTGACTGGCTCCTCCAAGTGCCAAAAATACATAAACTATGGTTACTACCTTTCTTGAGACCATAAAAGTATGACAAAGCCTAAAAAGTACAGGCTTTGTGGCATGGAATATGTGAGATTTTTAAACTTTTGTACGTGATTCTGCCTGCAAAAGTAATGAAAGCATTGAGAGAGCTTTTATCGCTACCACTAATCACCAGCAGGACAGCATATAAGCAAAAAATATGCCTACTGCTCATTTTTCCATTAAGAGTCAGAATGAGGAGCTAGGATCCCCAAGGGGAAGGTTCCTATCAACTCTATTCTCGCATATGCTGAGCTGAAAGATGTGCCAGATGTCAGAATAACTGACTGAAATACCCTGCAAATAACAAAGTGGCAAAACATTGTCAGAGGGGAAAAGGTTTCCATGTTTATCTTAAAAAGTAAGGAAAGTCTCCTGAATATAATAAGATCACAAACTATAAGAACTTGAACTTAAACAGTTGTACTTCTTTCAAGTACTTTTGAATGCTTATCCTCTATCATATATTACTAAGATTTCAAGAACTCCATAATATTTTTATCCCCAGTATAAATACTGGGATAATCCCTCCCAAAAACCATGAACCTAAGTTACTTTAATGAAACTCCACCCCTTTTATTAAAATCATAGTTCAATAAGCACTCAATGTACTAGTTAAAAACAGCATCGAAACTAAGTACTTCTTTCTGCTAACACTTTCTGAAACACTACATTGTTTTTAAGAAAAGCAAGCTACATAATTACACTAGTTTCATATCAATATCATTTTGAAAAATTACAACCATCACAACATAGTAACAGGTTAAATTAAGTAGGCTAATAAAGACGAAATACATGTAAACAGAGATTTCTTTTTACATTTAAATAAGCACTGAATGGGTAAAAGTCTAAAACATTAAAATAGTTATTGCTTTTTGAACTTTTCGTGCTGGTCAATTACACATTTAATTGCTTTGTGCTGAAGATCAATGAAGTGACAATTACAACGTATACACAAAAGCTCTAACAATAAGCTGACATGTTTCTGTGGTGATGAACATTTAAACAAGATTTTGCCTGGACATCTTGACCTCTCAGAACGTATGTAAACACCATATTATATACTATGGCTCCACCCATCAGGAAAGCCTGGTAAAAATTTCTACAATTATAGAACATTTAAAATATGTATCAAGCCACTGTTCATTTAACAAAAAGAGTCTCTTAGTAACACTAAGATACGGTTTGCTCAGCATGCCATCAAGACTGCACCAAACAGGCTCAGTCGTTAGGTGTCTGCCTTCGGCTCAGGTCATGATCCCAGGGTCCTGGGATCGAGCCCCACATCGGGATCCCTGCTTGTCAAGAAGCCTGCTTCTCCCTCTCCCACTCCTCCTGCTTGTGTTCCCTCTCTCGCTGTTTCTCTCTCTGTCAAATACATAAATAAAATCTTTAAAAAATAATAAATTAATTAAAAAAAAAAAAGACTGCACCAAACATATATGCTGTCATCTGGGGAAGACTGACAGAAACACTAATAAGGAACAGAAAATAAAGGCAGGTATTAATTATTTTAAACCATGAAAATAGCTACAAACAAGCATCAGTAGAGTGTCACACATTTCCCCCCTTTGCTCCCAAGGTAATCATTAAGAATTTGGACAAAAAAAAGTTTTGGTCCCAGGGCAAAGAAAACAGCTTTACAGAAAGCTTTGTTAAGCTACAGTGAAATATTTTTAATATTAATATTTTCTGCATTTAATCTATTTAAGATGGAAAGATTAAAACTATAAGATGTTCAAGCTATTAAAATTTGACAGAGAGAATATATTTTAGGATAAGATAAAATAAAAACACTATGATTGCCAGTTTATTTAACTAAGATGTTCACTGTATTCAAATTTATAAGAAACTTCCCATGATGTTAGACAAACAAAAATCCTCAAGATTGCAAGTAAATAAATACAGCAAGTAAATGAAACAAGTAAATAAAAGAACTGAACCATAAAAAGATTGCAAAGAATTTATATTAAAATTTTAAAACGGAATTCTAAATTTGGAAAAAAAGTATTTCTCGGTATACTACATCATATCAAAATAACTTAATGGACAGCCAGTAAAGACCTTTCCTTCTACTTCTTTTCCAATAATCTTTAGTTATCAATTTCACAGAAAAGAGATGGGAAATGACATTTGCCAAGCTCCTACCAGTTGTTTTATATGTGCTCACTGAACCTTCATGATAAATTAGAAGGTAAGTTGTATTATAAATGAGAAAGCTCACACCCCAAAAAGTTAAATAATCTGCCTACAGTCACCCTGTTCAAGGTTTGCCTGCACTCACAGTAAACACAGGTCTGTCAGCTTTCAAAGCCTGTGCTTTCCACCTCCTCACACAACAGAAATAAGACACCAAAGACAAACTGACATGGAAATAGGGAGGTGGGGGAGAATGCTTAAAACATATTTAAGACAAACCTCTAATTTAGTAAAAGAAATAAAGCAAAATACATAAAAGCTTCTTTTACTAGAACATTAATTTTCAATCCCATAATAGCAAACTCATGCTGAGGTCAAATCCTCAGTAGTCCCGTAAGACACTTAATACAAAAGAAGTCAATACCTTACTATTGGTTTCATAAAACACCCAAGCATAAACTCCAATAAAGACACAACAAAACAGAGATTAGGGTTTTTATCACATTACTAGAGCAAAATGTACAAAATACTAAAGTGTAGAATATAATAGAAAATACTGCCTCATGATTTAGATGTAGCGTCACATCGCTTATATGGCAAACAGTACATTCACACAAAAAGCACTAGGAATTCCAAAATACTACATAAACCTTAGGGCTATCTGCCCTCACTCCATTATCTGAGTTGGGCCCATCTCTCCCTGATTTCCACATTCCCTCCAGCTCTCAATAAAAGCTGCTTTGGGTGGATAGGTGTGCACGCATGTGTATTTTACAGTTTTCCACTGAAAACCAATAAATTGGCAGTTTAGTTTTACCTATCAGCTTCAATTTGGGTAATGTGAGCCCATCACCAAGAAATAAATACCCTTTCGTTCCTTCCTATTTTTAAATAATGACAGGATACTGTTTAGCTCTGTATGTCTATTAAATACTTGTGGATTTACCACCCAACTTAAAGGAACATCATCACAACCACTGCGGCACCCATGTGGCCCTCCCAACTGCACCAAACTTCCATACCAAAGTGGCCAAATGGAACCACTAATTTGAACTGCCATCTTTGTCATTTATTTACTTTTATTTTGGATTGTGGTAACATACACAGAACATAAAGTTTACCATTTTGAACATTTTTAAATGTACAGTTCTAGAGCATTAAATACATTCATTCACATTGTTCTGCCATCACCATCACCATCCATCCCCAGAACTTTTTCACATTCTCCAACTGAAACTCTGCACCCATTATAACAATGACTCCTCATTCCTTCCTGCTCCTACCCCCAGCCCCTAGCACTTACCATCCTATTTCTGTCTCAATGAATTTGACCATTCTAGGGACCTCATATAAGTGGCATCACAGTATTTACCTTGTTGTGTCAGCCTTACCTCACTCAGCATAATGCTCTCAAGGCTCACCCATGTTGCAGCATGTGTCAGAAGATTTCTTTACTTTTTAAGGTGAAATAATATTCCATTGTAGATGCAAACTACATTTTGTTTATCTATTAATCCATTGGTGGATACTTAGGTTGTTTTCACCTTTTGGCCATTATAAATAATGCTGCCAGGAAAATAAGCATAGAAAGGTCTGTGAAGGAAAGAGAGGAAGACGGCGGTGGAGAAGGAGGACCCTAGGCTCACTGGTTACCAGAGGGCAGGTGGGCGAGAGGACGGGGGAAATAGGTGATGGGGGTGAAGGAGTGCACTTGCGATGAGCACCAGGAGGTATATGCAAGTGCTTCACTGTGTTGTACACCTGAAACTAACATTACTCTGTATGTTAACTGGAATTTGAATAAAAACTTTCATAAATAAATAAAGGAATATCTGTGGAGTTCTTGCTTTCAATTCTTTTGTGTATATACCCAGAAGTGGAATTGCTGGATCATATATAGTAGTTCTATGTTAATTTTTTGAGCAACCACCATGCTGTTTTCCGCAGCATCCACACAATCTTACATGCCCACCAACAGTGTACAAGAGTCCCGTTCTCTCTACATCCTCACCATGACTTGTTATTGTTTTCGGGGTTTTGGCAGTTGTTAGCAGCCATCCTAGTGGGTGTGAAGAAGTACCTCACTGCGGTTTTGATTTACGTTTCCCCAAAGACTAGTGCTGCTGAGGTCTTTCATGTGCTTATTGGTCACACGTATGTTTTCTTTGGAGACATGTCTATTCCAGTCCTCTGTTCCTTTTTTATTTGATAGAACAGGTACCATCACCATGTTCTTCAAAATTGCTTTGGCTATTCTTGGCTCTCTGTTCCTCCATAAGAATTTTACTATCTGCTTATTACATTCTTTAAGATAATTTGCTGGAACTCTTTTTAGAATTGCACAAACTCTAAAAAATAATTTGAGAACTGTTATTTTTACCATATAAAGAAAGTCATAAACACAGAATAACCTATCCATTTGTTTAAGTCTCCTGTAACATCCTTCAATGAGATTTTTTGTTTCCATATATTATTTCCATAAAGATTCTGCATATCATTTGTCTAATTTATTTCAAAATACCTTAAGGCTATCTTGCTACTATAAAAATATTTTTAATTAGATTTTCTTTGTTGTTATTTGATTTTTCTATATTAATTTTCTATTTTAATCTATATTAATTTTTTCTATGTTAATCTTTTTTTTTAAAGATTTTATTTATTTATTTGAGAGAGAGAATGAGATAGAGAGAGAGAGACCATGAGAGGGGGGAGGGTCCGAGGGAGAAGCAGACTCACTGCTGAGCAGGGAGCCCGATGCGGGACTCGATCCCGGGACTCCAGGATCATGACCTGAGCCGAAGGCAGTCGCTCAACCAACTGAGCCACCCAGGCACCCTTTCTATGTTTATCTTATATCCAGGTTCCTTGCTAAATTTTTTTTTACTTGAATAATTTATCTTTAGATTCTATGGGATTTTTCAATAGACAATATCATCTAACAAATAAAATAATGACTATTTTATTTGTTCCTTTCAAGTGTTCCTTTTCTTGTCTAAATTGTACTACTAGTAACTCCATTACAGTGTTATTAGAAATAAAGGATTTAAGACGGCATCCCAATTTTAAAGTAAATACTATTTACATTTTTACCATTAAGTACAATGTCAGTTACAGACTTAGAGTAGATATCCATTATCAAGTTAAGAAAGCTCACTCAAGTTCTTAGTTTGCTTTTTAATCATGAATGGTTACTGATTTTGCTAAATGTGTTTTGTGTCTCTTTGGAGGTGCTCGCTTGACTTTTTTTTTCCTCATTTACTTTCCTAATATGAATTACAGCCATTGATTTTCTAATGTGAAACCAATCTTACATACCTGAAATAAAATTTTCCTTGATGATGATTTTTTGCATACATGGCTGAATTCAGCTTAATATTTTCTGATTCACAAGTATTCGCAAATAAGAATGGCCTATAATGATCCTTTCTTATACTGTCCTTGTCTACTTTCAGTATCGAGATTATATTAGTCCCATAAAACTCTGAGTGTTCGTTCCATCTTCAAATCTCTGAACAAATTTGTATGAAACTGAAGTCATCTAGGGGCGCCTGAGTGGCTCAGTCGTTAAGCATCTGCCTTCAGCTCAGGTCATGATCCCAGGGTCCTGGGATCGAGCACCACATCGGGCTCCCTGCTCAGCGGGAAGCCTGCTTCTCCCTCTCCCACTCCCCCTGCTTGTGTTCCCTCTCTCGCTGTCTCTCTCTCTGTCAAAAAATAAATTTAAAAATCTTAAAAAAAAAAAAGAAACTGAAGTCACCTATTCTTTGAAGTCTGGTAAAAATATCTTGCAAACTGTCTGGACTTGATTTTTTTTAAATCTAATGACTATAGAACTTTCATTTCTGGCAATATTGAGAAGAAGATATCCTTAATTCCCTCTGCCAAAAAATGTCTAAAATGCTAGATCAAATATTTTTAAATCTCCCTGAAATCTTCTCTTTGTCTATTTATTCTGAGCAATACATTGAGTTCGGTACCTCTCACAGTGTTGGCTTTTCCCAATGTCAGGTCATCTTCTGAGTCCCTACTCATCCTTATATTTAAGAGTTTTTGTCCCTCCCAGTTCTCTTTATCACCTCCTGACTCTGGTGACGGTAGAACTAGTAAGTGAATCTAGAAAATAGATCTAGATAGGCAGGATCTGATTCTGAGTGACGTGTCTTGGTAGCTTGTATCCTGGTGGACACTTTTGAGTATTTACCAGACGCTCTACCACCAGAACCCCCATTTTCTATGTCGTCTACAGTATTACTGCTGCTTGCTAACTGCAGCTCCCCTCTGAGTACCCTGATCCTTTCTGTTCCTCACATCCTTTACCAGCAGAGCCAGATGGTTTTAATTTTTGTTAAGACCAGGTCAAACAAAAATGTGAAAAACAGGGCGCCTGGGTGGCTCAGTTGGTTAAGCAACTGCCTTCAGCTCAGGTCATGATCCTGGAGTCCCGGGATCGAGTCCCACATCAGGCTCCCTGCTCTGCGGGGAGTCTGCTTCTCCCTCTGACCCTCTTCCCTCTCGTGCTCTCTATCTCTCATTCTCTCTCTCTCAAATAAATAATAAAATAAAATCTTTTAAAAAAATGTGAAAAACACAGATATACTTAGGTAACTGGAAATGCTAAAATCAATTTGCTAATAGATGCAAAACTGGATAGTATCCTATGGGACAACATAATAAAATGTTTGGGGTTATCTTTTGTATAGAAAAGGAATCAATTCTATCAGACAGAATCATTTTCATTGCTCTTACTTTCCTACAAGTTAACTCTAATCCTAAAGAGATGTAAAATAGTCAAGTCAATAGAAAGTCAGCCAAAGATACACACCCCTACAAAATCGGATGACCACCACGGTCTACTACACAATGCCTAGGACTCCACTGACAGAACACCCGGGATCTCCTCTGCCCATTTCCAAGTCTTGGACAACTCTTCCTGGCACCAGAAAATTTATGTATGCAAAATAAATTATTAAAATAAAAAGGATATAAACTATATGTACACACTAATTATAATTACACAATACTCCAAACACAAATACTGACAGGTAATCTGGAATGATATAAAGTATAATGACAGATTAATTGGCTTTCTATGAAATTGTCTAAAATTAAAATATTAATGAAAAAGCAACAGAAGTCAAGATACATAGGACAATCAAACAAAATCATCAGCCTCATAAGTATGCTTCATGCAAGCCCAATATGACATAGGAAAAGTAAACATTAAGGATCCTACAATACAGATGCATTCAGGAAGGATTTGTACATTTGTAGAAACCATCTTGGAATCTTGAGGATTTCTGAACATTAGATTGAAAAAGATCTTCTTTGAACAGTAAGGCCATGAGAGGCCAAAACAGTTTACAAAGCTAAAGAGGAAAGGCCAAAAGAAAAGACTGGACCCCCATATTTGCTGACAAAATCAGAGACAATTCAAACAGAGACCACAAAATCTCCCAATCTGGAAAAAGACCCAAGAATGTCCCCAAATTAACAATTAGCAAATTAACACTGTATTCCAGATAAAGGGCCAGTAAAGTTAACAGGTAGAGAGAAAAGAGGAATCAGGGAGATTGGTTCAAGATGATGGATTATCATAGAAGACAGGAAAAATATATAATAATCAATCAATCAATTAATCCGCACCATCCCTAGCAGCTGTAATAATACCAAGCATACAATAAATGGCCAACAGGAATTAACTGAATGAACTATGCTAGAAGACAAGACTGCCATCAGTAGACTAATAATGTTAAGAAATCCCTAAATGATAGAAAGTAGATGGGATCAAATCTATAGAGAAATTATAGTCTTAAAAAAAAGGGGGAAATAAGAAAAGAGCAGTGATTCTAAGAGCTATAAGCTTCTAGTCAAAAAATCCAAAAATTATAGATAAATATAGATCAGAACACAATAAAATATTTAAGATAATAGATAAGAGTAATATTCTTATATAAATTGCCTTAGAATTGAATAATACAGAGAAAAATAATTTAGATTCATTCTTTTTAATCACCTCACAAAATTAACTACATAGATTAAAATACTAGATCTTTGTAAAAACTCACAGAAAAGGGTAGCTAAAATAAAAGAGACTACATTATTCATTCTTGACTTTGGGGGATGATAACACTTAACAAACTAAACCAATATCAAATTACTAAGAAAGAGTATAAGTTTAAAGTGTACAAAAGCTAGGATAAAATGAAACCAGGTTTTATTTAGGCCTGCTTATGTAACATTTATTGTCAGGCCTGAGTTTTCTCACACAATTAATTTAAAGGCAATTAAACAACACATGTCATAGTTAAATAGGACCAGGTCAAAAACATATATGGATTATGAATCTTGAATTATAGTAAATGAACTTTCTAAAACCAACTTTAATTACATATTTATATAAACCATTTTTAACTAAAATTTACTTAAAAGTATTACACATGAGGTTAAAATGACAAAATGATGCATAATGCTTTGAAACAATTTTTATGCTAATTTCTTGTCTTGGGATTTCCCAGCAGTTGTTAAATACTGAACCCCAACTCCTAGGAGGTAAAGGCCTGTGCAGTAACTCTCTACCCAGAACTAAGGCTGACAGTACAGTCTTCCCCTATCAGTGGGCAAAGGGTGTGAGTGTGTGTGTATGTGTCTGTGTGTCTGTGTTAAACAAGGAGGCCCTTTTGCTGAAGGTTTTCAGAGGGGCCTCAGTTCCATCTCCTTGCCTCTATGCGCCTATGATCCTCTGTCACCATATAACCACCTCGCTGTCCTGACCAACGCAGCCAGGGCATCACCTACTCACTATTCATGTTTTTGGTGCCTTTTCAGTTTTGTCTTTGGAGATCTTCTTGCTTTCCTGGAACTTATCTATGCATTTAATCATACAGGGATTTGGTTATACAATTAAATTTTTGACTTGGTTCTATTTAACAATGATAGATGCTATTTAACTTCCTTTAAACTAACTATGTAAGAAAACTCATGAGTTGGGGCGCCTGGGTGGCTCAGTCGTTAAGCATCTGCCTTCGGCTCAGGTCATGATCGCAGGGTTCTGGGATCGAGTCCCGCATCGGGCTCCCTGCTCAGCGGAAAGCCGGCTTCTCCCTCTCCCACTCCCCCTGTTTGTGTTCCCTCTCTCACTGTGTCTCTCTGTCAAACAAATAAGTAAAATCTTTAAAAAAAAAGTCATGAGTTGGCATCAAACATCATATAAGCAGACCTAAACAAAGCCTTATGTATAAAATATATAGACTAAATTTTCTCTATGTATTACATCTTACAGTATTTTTTTAAACTCTAACGTCTCAAACTTTTAAAAAACTATTTCTTATAACCTTCATATTTTATTTCTACATATTGAAGTAAGAGAAGATTTCAAGCAGTTATTTGCAAATGTTCCTCAATAAATAACACTCCAGGCCCAAGTTGTCTATTTTTAATACATAAAAAGCCAAATTAGATAAAATTATTCAATTTTCTCTGGTTAGCATTAATTTTGAAGCTCCAGGGCCATCTTAATGTGCAGTACAGAATTTTTAATGAGGCAAATACCTTCACCACAACCCGGTGAGGATTTACTGGGTGGGTCTGCAGAATCATGATTTGCCTCATTATTAGTTGCGTGTTCTCTATCCACATTGCACTTAAACCTCAGTGCCCCTTAGATTCATGGTATTTAAACAATCATTCATTGTAGCACTAAATGACTAAGAATTTTTAAAAAAGAAAACACACAATGCTCAAAACCACTACTGTGGCTTGTGGGGTTCACCTGAGTGATCAATCAGTGGAGTACTGCAACCATGAGCATGCTCCCTGAATCTCCACTAAAACCTGGCAATCTCACCAAATACACATTCACAAGCTCTCAAGATATTTTCTTTTAAGGAAAAAGTATACATTTATTGATTTTTTAAAAATAGAAATAGTATGAGATCTCTTTTTAGAATTGCACTGCAGGAACCCTTCTCTAATCTTGAGAAGGTTTGAGAACTATTTGATTAGTAAATACTAACACAGGGAAAACACACTCTTCGGAGTCTATTACGAGCTTTGCCATGGACCATGTCCTGGAAGTTTCCCAAGAAACCTGGGCTTCAAGACATTATCTATAAGAAATGTGCACTATAACTTGCCTTGGTTACTTCTCAGATATTTAACAAATCAAATGAAATATATGAAAGCAGTTTAAAAACAATAAAATACGAAGCAGGCATGAAACTTCAATAATACCTGGCTGCAGGGAAAAAAGAGGCTAGTGCCTATTCTATGTGAGAATCAGATTTGGCATAGAAGACATTAGGTTAACAATATTAACACTATTTTCAAAGTTTAACTTTTCATCAATTTCTATCACAAGTAAACACTAGCACCTGTCTTCCTGCCTCTCAGGCACTCCAACCCAGGAGGCATGCTAGTCCTCCACTGACAGGCCAGGCAGAGAAGGAAACTGGGAATGGAGCACTATGGACAGAGGAAAGCTCCACTGCTGAACACGTGGCCCTTGAAGGGCATGGCCAGGAGAAGGAAGACCTCACACCCTGGCAGGTGGTCAACATCCTGCCAGGCAGGCTACAGTCAGGCTGAGCTCTAGCACAACAAGAGAGCTAGAACTACCAGTCTCACCCAACAGGCAAACACGGTGGTGACTGTGGGGCTCATTCCTAACAGCCAGCTAAAGAACCAGGATGGGGTGGGGGAGATACGGTTTTGTAAACCAAGCCAAGGATGGTAAAGATCCTGTAAAGACTCACTTCATTAGTGAAGAGCCTCATTATACTTTAACCTGGAGGTTCTGGACTAAAAGCCTAAGCTGTACTAAAACAATGCAAACTCTCATGTCTTCATTTGTGTTGAGGTTCTAAAATGATTCTAAAAATAACACACCCTGAAAGATAACCATGCAGGAACCCATAACCAGCCCCCTCCAGAAAGGGGAGCATTGATGCATTTTTAGATCCTTCCTCTGACAAACCAATGGAACCTAAGACCTACTCAGCTTTTATGCTTTATTTTTCCTGTACAAAAGCTTTGTCTGCAGTAGGCTAAGTATATATATTTGGGAATACCATGGTAAATAAGAGAAAAAGACACACCTACAAACAATCACAATAGAATTACAATCCCTAACTGCAGGGGGAGGAAGCAGGTCACCACAAAGGAGGCCCACCGGAAAGACTTAAGGAGCACCAGGAGGTAGCACTAAAAGACAGATTCCACTGGGAAGTGAGTAGAGGGCTTCCTGGCAGAACAGCACATGAAGACAGGAGGCCATGAAAGCACCTGGAAAGTCCTGGGCAAGGTGAGGAGCTCAGGGGGATACAGCTTGGGGAACAGGGGAGCCTCCTGAAAAATGTGGCCGAAATGACAGATGGAAGCCAAATTTCCAGAGTTGTAGATATAACGTTACAGATTTTAGACTTCATTTTGTTGGCAGTTAAAAACTATCAAAAGATTTTATGGAGGTAAGTTACACAATATCATTAAGAAAACAATGCTGGAAGGCAGTGTGGAGAGTACATTGTATAGGAAGGAAACTGGAAGCAGAAAAAACAGTAGGACAGTGGTTTAAATCAATCCAAGCAAAAAATGATGAAGCCTGAACTAAGGTAACGGCAAAAAGAAAAGAGGAACATTCAGAACACTTATTCAGAAGTTATTCATAGTAGTGAATCCAGTACTTTTAAGCTATCTAATGCACTAAGTTCTTATTACAAGGTAAGGTACTTTATTACATCTCTTCTAAAAAAAATAAATCAGAAGTATAATTTAATTCTGGGCATTTAAGAAGGAAACAAAAGTCATCATGAGATCAGACAAATCTTTATGATAACTCAAAAAAGCTTTAAAAAATTTTAAGCCCTTCCCACACCTGTTTTAAAAAAAAAAAATCCCACGCTTATAATAAAAATTAATACTCATTAATTAATGTGTAAAGAGAAACATTAAATATCAAGTAATCCCAACTAAAATATGAAAGTATACAAGTATTTAAATCTAGCATTCTGAACAACTTCAAATTTCTTCTTTGTGTTCTAAAAAAAAGATAACAGGAAATGTTTTCTAAGAACTGGTCATTTCAGTACTTAATTCTAACTTTTTCTTCTGTTGATATAGCCTTATTTTTTCAGTTTTTGCCTGCTAATCTTATTTTTAATAACTAAAAGAACATACATTCATACATATACTTCTGACAATTCAGTGCTTTAAAATTCAATCATTCTAGAACAGTAAGAACTTGTCTTTTTTAGATAAGAACTTCCTTTGCTTACCAGATGTGCAAACCAGTAACTTTGTAAGTAATGAAACTGCTAATAACTTCAGTTTTTAAAAAAAGTAGGTATATCACAACCTAAAATATTCCCTAATGTCAAAACTATCAGGGGCGCCTAGGTGGCTCAGTCGTTAAGCGTCTGCCTTCGGCTCAGATCACGATCCCAGGGTCCTGGGATCGAGCCCCGCATCGGGCTCCCTGCTCACTGGGAAGCCTCCTTCTTCCTCTCCCTCTCCCACTCCCCCTGCTTGTGTTCCTGCTCTCGCTGTCTCTCTCTCTCTGTCAAATAAATAAAATCTTTAAAAAAAAAAACTATCAAACAATCCAATCGCCTTTGATTTATCTGCTTACGCAACATTTATTTCCCATACAAATGGGCCAAATAAATGGGTTGGTAAAGTAATATACCAAGTTTCAACTATACACTGGCAAACATTTCATAGAGATCAGAAGATTAACACTGTACCATGCTGAATAAATTATTTTATAGACAAATAAATATGTTTAAATGCCAAACAGATTTTAACAGCCCAAACTCCAGCCGTCCTGTGGACCTGTGGGCATGTGCCATAACGTGCCATAACCAGGTAAGCAGCTCTCTAGTCAGCATGAAATTAGACATTAATTTTACTTTCAAATAAAGTTTATTCCAGCCAAGGGTAGATAGTTTTCAAGTCCCCCCCCAAGAAAAGTTTTGGAAAAGAGACTCTAATCGACAATGATTATTTCCATAATATTGTTTCATGAATGTTGGAAGTAGTAGGGCCAATTTAATTACGAGTATAATTACTTTAAAATCTGAACCTATTTTTTATTTCCTCCATACTAAAACTCTTCATTCAACAAGGAGCCCAAAATTGTGAGACTTTTAGTTAATACTTTAATCATCATATAAAATAAAGTTTGAAGTCTAGTTACCTATTAAACATAATACCTATATTTTTAGAACTTATACTGTTACAAGATAAGGCAGTTCCTATTTCAAAAAGTAAATAAATAAAGCTATGTTGACACCACAATAGTATCTTATATGTAGCTTTGCTATCATATGTAAAAAATAATCCTACACAAATCTTCCTGATGTTTCATATCAACTTCCACACAGCCAATACATTTAAGCACCTACTAAGAGTGGCTGCTCTTACTGCATCTCATATGGTAGGTGAGACAAACAAGACCCTCAGCAACTCCACACCGAGATAAGTACTGCCAGCCCATTTTACAGATGCAGACACTAAGAAACATGCCTGAAGTCCCACGTCAGTAAGGAGAAGAGTCAGGATTTAAGTCAGTCTAAATGCCAAAGCTCACAATTTGTCCACTATACTATTATGCAAATAAAGAGAAAATTTGGCCTTAGAGTAGAAATCTCTCATTTTCTGATAGGACAGAAAGATGAAAGTGCTATATATTGGTCCAATTCAACACTCATACCATCTCAAAGTATATGGGTATACCAGTGATAACTTTTAGAAACACAGCTGCTATTTAACAGTAACAGTTACTGTTACTGAAATTATAATTTAGTTCCCTCCAATATGCCGTTATACTAAGAACAGTGACAAAATTAAGATCATTTCATGAAGTAAATGATTTTTAGTTCAAAATCTTTATAAACTCAAATAATTTTAAATGAAACAAATGTATTCTTTTCCTCAAAGTAGTACTTTTATACATCTTTCTCTGAGATCCCATATGCCAAGCTTCAATAAATCATTATAACCACGCCTTTTACAGTAGATTAACAATTCCGAAAAGAACCCTGAGCATAACAACACTACCAGAATCAAACGTTTTAAAAATAATCATCTTTATCCATGTTGTTTCTATGGAAAACAGGGAGTGCTCCCAAGTGGGGGAGGGCAGAGGAATTCTATTAATAAATTACCGAATGATTTTTTTTTTCTTGAAGGTGTTGGGAAAATCAAATTAACACATAACAATAGTTAGTGAGATATGACTCCATTTTCTGTAATAAACACCAAGATCAAAACGCACCCAAGGTAAATTTCCTTGCAAGTTCCCCAGCAGGAGTTTTCCTTTTTGTATGCGATTTCCTCTCACCCACAAAAACCAGGCCAAATACGCGCATGTGCCGCTAACACTAAGCAGCACTTCCTTATTCACTCATGTCCAACAATTTATGGATGATCAGTGGCAAAAACGAGCAAAAATAATGAAAGAATGCCATGAAAGCTCCCTGAGACCAAGCTGGACTTCCTACTCATTTCTGTGTCTCTTTCACATGGAGGCCTGATACAAATTAGCCACTGGGGGAAAAAGTCATCTGGTCATAAAATACAGTACAAGGTCACTTTTATGTAAGTTTGCCAAAAGGGACATAAACCAGGACAATTTCACACTGTGACACAGGATAGAAACATATTCAAACAATCTCTGTTCCTCCTCCATTGTGCTGTCACAGTGCTCAGCTTTATAGGCCTTCCCGGCACCGGCACCGGGCTCTTCGCTTCCACCTGGTCAGTCTAATTAATTAAGAAAGGAAGTTACCTCAAATTCTGTACTTTTTGCTTTTATTATCAAGCACTTCGTTTGAAGTTATAGGAGTTAACCTCTTAAGCCTACAGACCGTGTGCTATGTTCTGGACATTTGGGGATGTCTGGATATAGCTGGATAATTGGTCAGGATGTTGCTGTCGCTTATGTTAAATTTTATGCCAAGGCTTCAAATCAAAGATAGGCACTAAGGTGAGGCACAATATAAAGTTACTCCCAGAAACATCTTTGGTTTGCGAATTAATCTGTCACTGATTATATTTTTTTCACTTTCATTAAATTGTTGAATTTTTACTTCGTAACATCTGAACTCAAAGTAAGATGTTAAAATATAATATGAAATAAATATATTCCTAACCCTTATTTCAACCCTGGCCAGAGGTTAGACCCTCAGAGTTCACGATGCAATCAGCAAACATCTTCTGACATAATCCCACATAATCCAGAGGCCTCCCCGAGGCAGAATGGGAAGAGAAAACCACACAGCTGATCTGAGGTGTGACAGGAACAGCAGTGCTGTCGGCCCCAATACCCTTGTACTCTGGTATATGACTGAGTGACCAAGACAAAAACTGCAGAGAAAGGATCTCCACCACAACACACAACACTCAGCAGATGCAACCGTTTTTATCAGAACTGAAACAAACATTAAGATGCAAGCATAGGATCAGGTTCAAACACACATGAACAAATACAATGCTTGACACAATACATAAAGGTGACTAATAATATAAATTTGATAAACATTTAAGTGCTAATAATAAGTTAGAGTTCTAAGATAAAAGTTACCTTCTTACTAAAAAAATGTTTTGCTTTATCCAAACCATTTACATTCTCCTACCCTTGAGAATATAAAGAATGGGAATAGTGAGGAGATGGTCCTAATAAAATAGAAACATGCACCATGGTAAGGAGAGAGAAGAAAGGCTCATTTACGGCCCTTAAAAGGGCATGGTCAACCCCCCAGGCCTAAAATGTCCTGTTTGAATTAACATAGTGGTTTAATTAAAAACTAAGTAGAGAATTCTGCTTAATTTGATTTTCAATTCAAGCTCTGCATCCGCCCGTGGCCAGTGGCCAATTTCCGCGTCTCGGCACAATATGCAAGGGGCTGTTTTAAAATCGATTGCCCAGGGGAATCAATGGGAGTATGGTGGAGCCATATGCCATTTAGGGACTCCACCAGACTTAGACATAGTAAAACAGCACCAGGAGGGTGGCCAAAGGAATAAAAAAGAAATTTAACTTAACCATATTTCAAGTTTGTCATTACTCAAATCATTGTGCGGAATCTACCAATTAGAAGTGTTTTCTAAGCCCTCTTCAATATCCCTTCAGACTAGATGTGTCTAATGCCAATGAGCAAAAAGCTTTAAAGGATATACACAAAGGAATATCCTTGCTAGCCAGCTGTGTTAAAAGTCAATGTCTGTGATACATTCGCTTCAGTGAGGCAGCAGTACAAGTCTGGGATACAGTCTACCACACCGTGTAAAGAACTACAGATCTTAACAAACACGATGTAAAACCTGCACAAGTCAACTCCTAGGATCGTGTATTAGAGAAAGGCCTAACAATGAAAGGCTCAAACATAGTTTACACATTTAAGACTTAACCATGCAATGCTAATAACCCCTGCAACTGTCACGTAATTGATTTTAAAACTGAAAAATATGAATATTTAAAATAATATGTCACAATTACCTCAATTTTAAAGCTTTCCAAACAATTCTAATAGGGTCTAGAATGCACCTTATCTTCAAGCAGGTTTGATTTTGCTTCAGTCCATGTCATTTCAAAATGGGAAAAATAATTTGTAACCTTAAAATTGCCCAAGATAATATGTGAATAATTAAGAACGGACTGTACTGTACTCCGTTGCTTTCTGATGGCCCCATAGAACACTTACTGGTGAAATGCATTAAGCTCTAGAATGACAGCACTAATAGCTGCCATACCCTGGGCTGTGTGTTCTACATGAATAATCTCCTCTCGTTTAATCCTTAAATAATACAGTAAGGTAACAATCATTACTATACTCATTTTACAGAAAGAGAACGTGAGGTCCAGATGAAAAACTGGCCCAGGCTGTGAGACTCAAAGGGCAGATTTCCTCACCTTAGCACCCTCACCCTCCATCTCTCTGCCACAGGCCCCTCAGTGCAAAAAGAGCAGAATCATTCTGCCTCTTCTGCCTCCAGGCTACAGCCCCATTTTCCCTTCCCTCCTCTAATAGTTTTAAAGACCAAGTTCTTTCATTTGGTTCCTACAACGCCCAATCATTGTCCAGAGATGGAAGTTGGACAAATGGTAACCAACCATCCTGAGCTCTGTCTCCTTGCCCTCCTTTAGATCCTTCGCTGAGCTGGGGAATCACCTGGACTGGTCATGTCGACTGTACCCTACAGTCATCCAGCACATCAGTCCCCTCTGAGATCACGAAATGGGGCTGGTGATGTTGAGGGATTCTGAGGAGACTAACAAAGATGTGCTTAGAAAAGAATAGTCTTTTAAGTGCGTATAGAGAGACTAGACGTAAAAAACTTAGAGGAAAGAATGCTCTACAGTGGTAGGTATGAAATATCTTCAAGTACCTTCTTGTGTCCTTCCTCAAGCTGCTTCTCCCCTTGGACCTTAGTCTACAAGGGGGAACAAGAGAACAGTGACATGTCACTGGGGTTTTTGTCAGTTTTTTTTTTATTCTAGAGATGGTAATTCTACTCCAGTAAATGTAGCCAAGTCCCTCTTCTAGTTGGTTAGTTCACAACAAGGGAGGAAGACAATTTGGAGACAAGAGGTCTGTCCACATTACACACTGTTTTTTAAAATAACCTATTTAACTAAAAACTAGAATTTTATAAAGAGTATAAATTAGGTAGAGAAGCGTATACTACCAAATATGAAATTACACTTAACACTGAGCTTTACCAATTGTTTTTGTACTTGGCAAGATTACACACAAGGCAGAGATAGGACAAAAGAACAATCTGCATATTTAACGCAAACATCAGCACAACAATGTTGGGGACCTATGCTGCAACGCTGTTTAGCAGGACAAGGTGCGTGACCCATTCAGTATGGTGGTGTCTCCACATGTACTCCTTCCCTTAGTGACATATGTTTAAACTCTGACATGTGCATTTATCTCCATACTCAAATAAAACAGTAGATGCAAAAATCTTTTTCAAAATTCTGTTGCCAACTCCATTATCCATAGATAATGGAGCACAAAATCCAAACTAACTGGCAGAGGATTCAAGGCCTCCAGGATGTGACCTCAGCAAGATTCCACGCACCCTGATCTCTCACCAATTCTCCGTTCTGTAGCTAAGGGTCAGCCATTCCCGCAACCCAGTCAGAACCCATGCCTTCCCCCAATTGCCTAGGCAAATCAAGCTCTTCACTCCGCAGTGCCCCCCACCGCAGCGGTGTGAAAGTCCATCACACTGCGTCCTGGCAGACTCTTCTTTCTCCTTCCGCCTACCCCTGGGAGGCAGAAGCCCTGACTTCATTTCTGTCCCCAGCAAGGTCCTACAGTAGCATAATAATTACTTTCTAGTAGGTGCTTAGTAAAACTCTGTTGAATGAATGAATATCCATCAAAAGCTTTGGCTCTAAAATTATACAGAAATCGCTTTCTCAAGTGTCTCCTATGCTCTCACTTCTTCTTGATGTTCTTTCCAGCCCTCTTTAACACAGTATTTTACATTCCATTCTTCTAGAAACTCTGTCTTCTGGCTCCCAGAAAACCACACGTCTCTTGCTCCCCTGCCTTCTGGCACGACCTGCTCAGCAGTCCCCTCCGCTTCCTCCCCCCGCAGCAGGCCGTGTAGCCCTCTTCTCTGCTCCAGCCTCACTTGTCCTCGGCCACCTCATCCCCTTGGGCGGCCCCAGTACACTCCACAGTGTTGACGTGTGAAGATCACAACCACTTTGGGGTGGTTAAAAGTGACCCTAGGTTTTAGTACCAGTTCTGGAATTGTACATATATGGCCCTTAGACAATTTAATAATATTTAATATATTTGGACCTCAGTTTTCTCCTTACAAAAGGAAGGTTTGTATTAAATCCCATTCAGCAAAACTCCTATAATTTCTTCAAGAAGTCATAAACACTCAAAGAGCTTTTTAAACTGAAACTACACAATTCTTTCACATTATACAGATGACTTAAATAATTCAAATACATCATGATAAAAAACAATTCCAATACACCAAAGCCAGTTTTCTCAATGTCAGGGTTGACTACCAAATACAACCATCCATTCTGATCTCAGTACATTTACTATATATGAAATCAACGCTGAGTTTTTCAGCTTCAAACTATTCAAGTATGGAATAATATCTAGAAAGCAAAAAGGTGCATCCACTAAAACAATACTTTATCACCTCTGTGACTCTTTCCCAGCATCCTTCAACACACAGACCTAAAAAGTGCTGCACTTAAGGTTTAAAATCAGAAGACTTATCAAAATGTGAAACTAAACAATTTCATTCCTAAGTACCTACAAAAAGTTATATGAAATAAAAAGTCATATAAATTCACAGTTTATGGCTTCCCTTGCCAAATTTATGGAACTGGCATTATAGTATTATTCAACAATAACATACATAGGCATACTTTCACTTCATGTATCACAATATGAATAGAACTAACAACTAAAAAGGTGTAATGTGTCTATAAATAAACTGTAACCTAGAACTCATTTTTGCCAAAAAGTATTAACTACTTAAATCTTTGTATTATATTCCAAATGTTTATAGCAAAGACCTCCACAAGCTATAAACAGAAACATTGTTCATTTCACTTTAAAATGTTATATTCAAAGACAGATGAAGTTATTACCACTGGATACAGTCTGGACTGATTGTTTAAGATGCCCTTGCAAAGTCTCCTGTTTTGCTTACTTCTAACCTCCCACATTCACTAAGATCAGTAACTCACAGTATCTTGAGAATTTGACTATCTCCAGGGCATGTTTGATTTTATAAAATGCTATTCTTCTGAAAATACTAGATATAAAATAACTTTTACATCAAGATATGTTTTACTATTTTGAGAATTTCATGTCATGCTTTAAACTAAATGCGAGAGAGCCTAGGAAAGGAAGAATGGCTATTTTATCAGCTTTATTCTCTACAAACATTCCACCAAGTAAACATTCAAAGGCCAAAAGATGACTTCCTCCCTGTGGGCACACAAAATCATTCAATATGCACTATTATTAATAGTATTGTCAACATGATTAATATTAATAAGATATTATTACTAATTAAACTTTTGTATTTCAAATGGTAGCTCAAGCCTGCTTTTACTAGTTCAACATGAATGACGTATACTTCTTAATTTGACAAGTTTAATTCCAAAATATGATTCCCTTACCTTTTTCAGGCCAGCAAAACCTTCTGATTCCAGAAAGAAAAAGGCAAAGGGCATCAACACAAATAAACAAAGGTTGGAAAAGAGAGAAGCAAGATTCCACAAGCCTATAAGGAGATAGCAAAAAAAACAATAAAGATTAGAGACAGGCCTTGTAAAAAAAAATTACTATGCTAAATTATGGTATTAGTCGAAGATCTATACTTTTTACTAATAAAAATAAACATAAACTTGAGGACAGTGGACTAACGAATCACCTAAACTTAGAAATGAGAAAACAATTACACATCCAAATTTCTGTAACTTTGTAACTTGTAACCTATTAGGAAAAGCCAATATAGAAACTAGAAATATTTTTCCTCATGTCCTAAAACAAATTCACTAAAGATATGACAAATGCAGAGATCCAAAGACACAGTCTCTTTAGACATGCTGGCAACTGAATATTTAAATTAGATCCACTAGCATTTACTGAGCACTTAATAAATGCCAGATACTCTACTAGACATTGTACATGCATAATATCATTTAACTTAAGCCTAGTAAAAACACTAAGGGTAATAATTAGCATCTATTGAGCCCTTCTGTGCCAAGCACTATCCTGAGTGATTTACCAATATTATACAAACTCACATACTCTTCATAGGAATCCCCCAACAAGACAGAGGAACAGGCTGGTTATATAACTTAGCCAAGGTTGCAGAGCCAGTGGCAGAACTTACTCCTGGGATTTTTAAAAACCACTATATCATAGAAGTTTAAGTAAGCAATTCTAAGTGGGAAGGAAAATGTAAGAGAGGCAGGCAAATTCATATTACCTTTTCCCTTTTTGACACATTCTGTACTCTTGTCAAACCACAATAAAAAGGTACTAAGATGACAATAAAAATAGATTTAGAAAAAGAAGACTAAGTCTGTCTTTGGGATTATGTTTGGCCAAACATCTTATACCTTTTATAGGTATAACACTCAAATTTAAAACAATTTTCAAAATAATGCCTACTTTTTTTTTAGATTTTTATTTATTTGAGAGAGAATGAGAGAGAGAGAGAGAGAGAGAGAGAGAACATGAGAGGGGGGAGGATCAGAGGGAGAAGTACACTTCCCACTGAGCAGGGAGCCCAACGTGGGACTCAATCCCAGGACTCCAGGACCATGACCTGAGCTGAAGGCAGTCGCTTAACCAACTGAGCCACCCAGGCGTGCCAAAATAATGCCTATAATACTTATAAAATCAAAAGTTAAAGATAAAATTATGCTAAGCATAAATTCAATCTATCACATGCACTTATCATTCAGTGCTTTGGAAAATGGGAAACCAACGTTCTTTCAACACCCTTATTTAGAAGGCACCGTTCCAAGCACAGGAGACACAGGAACAAACAAAACACAAAACCTTTGTTTTCACCAAAATATGCTATGAGGAATCTTTTCAGTTTTAGCCATTCTAACAAGTATAAAGTGGTATCTCCTTACTGTTTTAATTTACATTTCCCTAATCAATAAAGAATAACATGAACATCTTCATTAACTTATCTGCCACCCATGTATATCTTCTTTAGTGAAGAGTCTCTTCAAGTCTGTTGCCCATTGTTTCATTAGATTGTTTACTTATTGTTGAGTCTGTCAAGTTCTTTATATATGCTGAATACAAGTCCTTTATCAGGTATATAATTTGCAGGTATTTTCTCCCCATCTGGAGATTGTCTTTTCATTTTTTTAACAAGTATCTTTCAAAGAACAAAATTTCTTCATTTTGACAAAGTCCAATTTACCAATTTTTTCTTTTACAGACCATCTTACCCAAGAAATTATATGGTCTAGCCCAGTAACACTGAGACTTTCTCCTATGGTTCCTTCTACAAGGGTTACAGTTTTAAGATTTACATTTAGATCTATGATCCCTCTGAGTCACTTTTGTATATGGTGCCAGGTATGGACTGAAGTTCATTTTTTTCCCTATGATTATCCAATTGCTCCAACACCATTTGTAGAAAAGAATACCCTTTTTCCACCAAATTGCCTTTGCACCTTCTTTGAAAGTAAATTGACAATATATGTGTAGATATATTCCTGGATCCTCTATTCCATCGAGTCGATCTATTTATCTTTATGCCAATACCACACCATCAATGATTACTATGGCCTTAATATAGTCTTCGAGTTGGGTAGTAAGTCCTCCAATTTTGTTCTCTCAAAGTTGTTTTGACTATTCTAAGACCTTTGAAGTCCTATCTGAATTTCAGATCAGCTTTTAAATTTCTACAAAAAAAAAAAAAAAAGCCTGCTGGGATTTTGAATGAGGTTGCATTTAATTGGGAGACCCATCTGGGGAAAACTGACATCTTAACATTGTCTTCTTATCCATGAACATGGAATATCTCTCCATTTATTGTGGCATTCTTTAATTTTTGTCAGCAGTGTTTTATAGTTTATGGTATACAGGTCCCACACATCCCTAAGTATATCAGGTTTCTGATGCTACTGTACACAAGTGGGCTTGTTTTTTTTAATCAATATCCAATTATTCATTGCGAGAATACAGAAATGCAATTGAGTTTTGTATATTTACCGTGTATCCTGCAACCCTGCAAATTCATTTATTGGTTCTAATAGCTTTTTAATAACAGATTCCATCACAATTTCTATATAGACAACCCTATCATCTGTTAATAGAAACAGTTTCACTTTTTCCTTTCCAACCTCAATGTCCTTTATTTTCTAAAAATCACCAGAACAATGTTGAATAGAAGTGGTGAGAGGGGACATCCTTGCCTTATTTCTATTCGCAGGGAAAAGAGCATTCAGTCTTTATTAAGCATGATGTTATCTGTAGGGTTTTTACAGATGCTCTTTATTAGGATGAAGAAATTCCTTTTCATGCCTAGTTTGCTGATTTTATCAAGAATGGATGTTGAGGGTGCCTGGGTGGCTCAGTCGTTAAGCGTCTGCCTTCGGCTTAGGTCATGATCCCGGGATCTTGGGATAGAGTCCTGCATCGGGCTCCCTGCTCTGCAGGAGACCTGCTTCTCCCTCTCCCACTCGCCCTGCTTGTGTTCCTGCTCTTGCTATGTCTCTGTCAAATAAATAAATAAAATCTTTAAAAAAAAAAAAAAGAATGAATGTTGAATTTTTTTTCTGCTTTTTCTGCATGTATTGTGGTGACTTTTCCTTTTTAGGGTTTGAATATAGTAATTACATTCATTGATTTTTCAAAAGTCATACTGTATTATCCTTTTTATATATTGCTGTATTTGATTTGCTAAATTTTGTTTAGAATTTATGCATGTATGTTCATGAGGGATATTAGTCTGTAATTTTCTTTTCATGTAATGTCTGTCTGGTTCTGGAATCAGGGTAATGCTAGGCACCATGAATTAGGAAGTGTTCCTTCATTTCTAATTTTCTAAAAGAGTCTGTGTAGAACTGGTATTGCTTCGTCCTTAAATATTTGATAGAATTGACAGTGAAGTCTTCTTGGCCTACAGTTTTATTTGTGAGAACATTTGTAACATTTTTACAATGTCTGAGAGACTTTAGTAGTTTTTGCCTTCCAAATTTTTCCATTTCTCTAAGGTGTTGTATTGGCATAAAGGTTTTCACAATGTGCACTAATTATCCTTTTAATACCTGTAGAATCCACATGTATCATATGACCTCACTGATATGAGGAATTCTTAATCTCAGGAAACAAACTGAGGGTTGCTGGAGTAGTGGGGGGGTGGGAGGGATGGGGTGGCTGGGTGATAGACATTGGGGAGGGTATGTGCTATGGTGAGCACTGTGAATTGTATAAGACTGTTGAATCACAGACCTGTACCCCTGAAACAAATAATACATTTTATGTTTTAAAAAAAAGAAGATAGTAGGAAGGGAGAAATGAAGGGGGGGAAATAGGTGGGGGAGACGAACCATGAGAGACTATGGACTCTGAGAAAGAAACTGAGGGTTCTAGAGGGGAGAGGGGTGGGGGGGATGGGTTAGCCTGGTGATGGGTATTAAAGAGGGCATGTACTGAATGGAGCACTGGGTGTTAAACGCACACAATGAATCATGGAACACTACATCAAAAACTAATGATGTAATGTATGGTGATTAACATAACATAATAATAAAAAAAAATACCTGTAGAATCCATAGTGATGTCATCTATTTCATTCCTGATATTGGTAATTGGTGTCTTCTCTTTTTTTTGCTAATCAACCTTGCTGCAGCTTTATCAATTTTATCGATCTCACTTTCTCTGTATTTTCTGTTTTCTATTTCACTGATTTCTCCCCTTATCCTTTTATTTCCAATTTTCCTTTTTTTTTAAGACTTATTTATTTATTTGAGAGAGCGCGAATGAGAAAGAGAGAGAGTACACGAGAGGGGGAGGGTTAGAGGGAGAAGCAGGCTCCTCACTGAGCAGGGAGCCCGATGCGGGACTCGATCCCGGGACTCCAGGATCATGACCTGAGCCGAAGGCAGCCACTTAACCAACTGAGCCACCCAGGCGCCCTCCAATTTTCTTAATTCGGTATTCATTTGTTCCCCTCTTCCTGTTTTCTTAAGGTGGAAATTGTGGGCACTGATTTGAGACCTTTTTTCTTTTCTAAAATAGACATTTTAGTGCTATAAATTTTTAAATGTTTTATTTTTGTTTTCATTAAGTTCAAAGAACTTCCAAACTTCCCTTCTCATTTCTTCTTTGACCTATTATTTAGTTACCAAATAATTGAGTGATTTTCTAAATATGTTTCTTTTACTGGTTTCCCATTTAATTTCATTAGAGAACCTATCTTGTATGACTTAAATTCTTCTAAAAGTACTGAGATTTATTTTATGGCACAGAATATGGTCTCTCTTGGTAAATGTGCCTACTGTACTAAAAGAATGTATATTCTACAACTGTTGGGCAGAGTGGTCTATAAATGCAAATTAGGCCAAATTAGTTAAGAATGTTATTCAAATCTTCTGTGTTGTCTTCTTAATTTGTTCTATCAATTAGTAAAAAGAAGATATTGATAAATCTGAATAGAACTGTGATTTTGACCATTAATCCTTTCATTTCTATTAAGTTTTTGCTTTATGTATTTAATAGCTACTTATTAGGTAGATACATGTTTATTATGTTTTGATGAATTTCGTCATTATGAAATGATCTTATTTATGCCTGGCAAAATCTATACCCTTTTCTAATAATAATAATATACCTACTCCAGCTTTCTTTTTATTAGAATTAGCATGGTATACCTTTTTTCTTCTATTGCTCTAAACCTATTTGTGTCTGTATATTTAAAATGGGTTTACTGTAGGCAGCATGTACTTGAGTCCTTCCTTTTTATTCAGTCTGATAATCTCTGCCTTTTTTTTTTAAGTTTATTTATTTGTTTATTTTTAAGTAATGTCTACACCCAACGTGGGGCTCGAACTCACAACCCCAAGATCAAGAGTTACATGCTCTTCCGACTGACCCAACCAGGTGTCCCCAATCTCTGTCTTTTAATTGGAATGTTTAGACCACTAATGTTTACTGATATGGTCAGGTTTAAGTCTATTGATTTGCTCTTTGTTTTCTATTTGTCCCATTTATCTTCCCTTTTTCTTCTTTTTCTGTGCTCCTTTGGATTAATTTTTATGATTCCATTTTATTTCTTACAGTTGCTTATTGACTGTATCTCCTTGTTGAGCTATTTTACGGTCATCTGCAGGTTTATCACATACACCCTAACTCATCACAATCTGCTTTCAAGTGATCTAATACTTCATGTACAGCATAATAACCTTCCAATAGTATATTTCCATTTCTTTCCTTCTGCCTCTGTGCTATTGTTGTCATGAATTTTACCTGTATATACTATAAAATCACAATACATTGTTACTACTTTTTAAGCAGCCAATTATCTTTTTATTTTTTTTAAAGATTTTATTTATTCGAGAGAAAGAATGAGAGATAGAGAGCATGAAAGGGAAGAGGGTCAGAGGGAGAGGCAGACTCCCTGCTGAGCAGGGAGCCCGATGTGGGACTCGATCCCGGGACTCCAGGATCATGAGATGAGCCGAAGGCAGTCGCTCAACCAACTGAGCCACCCAGGCGCCCCTCTTTTTATTTTTTTAAAGATTTTATTTATTTATTTGAGAGAGCACAACCGGGGGGGGAGGGAGAGGCAGGCTCCCCACTAAGCAGGGAGCCCGATGCAGGGGCTCAATCCCAGGACCCTGGCATCGTGACCTGAGCCGAAGTCAGACGCTAACCAACTGAACCACCCAGGTGCCCCCAATTATCTTTTTAAAAGACATATAATAAAAACTTTTATATTTTGCCACAAAATTCAGCCAATAACCTGAATGAGCCTGGAAGCAAATTCTTACCAAGAGCCTTCAATAAGGAATGCAACCTCATGAAAACCTTGTCTACCAATTCTGAATCTGTGTCAATTGTAAGTCAGTTTTGACTTATTTTTCTCTTTGTTATGAGTTTTCCTTTCCTGCTTTGTACTCAGTTGTAGACTCAAGGTAGGCAGAGTGAACCTCCAAAGATGTCCATATCTTAATCCCTGGAATCTGTGAATATGTTACATTACATGGTATATTAGTTTTCTAGGGCTGCTCTAACAAAGTACCACAAACTGGATGGCTTCCAACAACAGAAATTTGTTCTTTCACAGTTCTGGAGCCTGTAAGTCCAAAATCAAGGTATCAGTAGGGCCATATCCCTTCTGAAGGCTCTAGACAAGAATCCTTCCTTATCTCTGGTAGAGACAAGGTAGCTGCATTCCTAGTTCTTATAGAAGTATCTCTCCAAATCTACCTGTCTTCACATGGCCTTTTTCAGGTGTGTCTGTGTCTCTGTTTTATCTTCTTATAAGGATACTAGTAATTAAATTAGGGCCCACCCTAACCCAGTGTGACCTTATCTTAACTAATTACAACTTCAAAGACATTATTTCCAAATAAGGCCACATTCTGAGGTTCTAGGTGGACCTGATGGGGGAAAGAAGGGTGGGCAGGAAAGAGGACCATTATCCAATCCAGTATACATGCCAAAAAGACTGCAGGTATAATTATTAAGGCTATAGACCTTAATATAGGGAGACAGATCATCTTAGATTAGCCAGGTGGGTGAAACCTACCCAATGAACCTTTAAAAGCAGAGAACTTTCTCCAGCTGAAGTCAGAGAGAAGCAGTAGAAGGGTAAATCAGGGAGGAACTCAAGCCACTTTTTCTGGAGGGGGTCACATGAAAAACATAAGAGGTGGGCAGCCTCTAGGGCAAAGACCAGCACCTGGCAAGGAAATGGAGGACTTCAGTCTTACAACCACAAAGAACCAAATTCAGCCAATAACCTGAATGAGCCTGGAAGCAAATTCTTCCCCAGAGCCTCCAATAAGGAATGCAACCTCACGAAAACCTTCATTTCAGCTTCCCCCCACAAAAGAACATCCATTTAATAAGATCTTACAAAGAGAAATGTTTAAACTGAGATTATGATAGTCCCTTAATTCTATTCATCTGTAAAACAAGATGTTTCTCTGTGCCACTCTCACCTGTCTAGTACTCTGCCCAGAACCTCCAGCCACCTGCCCCCCAACTATAGCCTGCACCCCCATTCTCTCGGCAGCACCCTCCAGCAGTTGAATGTATTTATTTATATGCTGAATTGCTATTCTTCAGTGCCTAGGTTTTCTTGAAAACTTAGTTGTTTTAGGTGACAGGGTATATACAGTCTCTCTTACTTCATCTTGGCCAGACTATATGTAGCTTTTAAACTTGAATGCTGATTTTAATTTTTCTTACTTCACACCTGAGCCTTAGTTTTTGATAAAACAATAAACACAGGGAATGTTCTGGGCATAAAATACCATAGCAGATCACTCATTCTTTACTCACTGTCCTCATGGATTTGTTAATCTTTAAAAAGCTGTTTTTAACGGGTAGTTACCCACTGTTTGAAGTTGACTTCCCAAATACTTACTGAGGTCCTTGACCCTTTTTTAAATTGTTTCAACACACAACTCAATAAAGCCTAAGCCTCAACTCCTATGTCTTAGACAAAATTGTTCCCTATTACCCTATTGTAAAATATCCATTCTCTTTACTCTCTTGCCCTAAATTCCTAAAATATAACTGCTCCAGTACACATTCTATAGTGGGCCTCTAGGATAGTTCACAAAACCATCATGCTTATTCTTTTTTCTCCCTTTTCTATGCCCTGCCCATTATATTCTTTGATACATTTAGAAAGTGCACTCTAATCAAATAGGATAGTATCTTAGGGGCGCCTGGGTGGCTCAGTCAGTAAGCATCTGCCTTCAGCTCAGGTCATGATCCCAGGGTCCTGGGATCGAGTCCCGCATCGCATCGGGCTCTCTGCTCAGCAGGGAGTCTGCTTCTCCCTCTGCCTGCCACTCCCCCTGCTTGTCTCTCTCTCTCTCTCTCTCTGTCAATAAATAAATAAAATCTTTTTTAAAAAAACATAGTGTCCTAAAAACATATTAAACATAATGAAATCATTGCAAAGCCTCACTTTGTTAAGCTCCTATTATACTATTCAATACCTGCTACTTTCAATTTACACTCTGAAAGGAAAAAAAAAAATCACTTAGGAAAAAAAGTACCAGTTTTATATCTTCTCAAAGAATTGTGTTACATTAAAAGGACCTCTCTTCCTGTTTCTACTGGTCTAAACAAAGATCTCTTTAACAAAATACTTAAGCAGGGTAGACATACATTTGTAAGATTCTGAAATTAAGATTTATTCAAAATAAGCAAAAGTGTACTTTTAATGCACCAAGAATAACAAGTAAACACAGAATTTTGGAGCAGAAAAGAACTTTGAGATCCCTTGTTTAATTCACTCAGAAACCAAATTCTTTTTTTAAAATTTTTAAAAGTGGTTAAATAAATGCCACACAAATTCCAAAACTTACAAATAATGGACAAAGGATTAGATCCAAGATCTCTTGCTCTTTCTACACTACTGTATGGATCTCACACTTACCATTCTGGATGAAAAAAGCACAATATTTTGAATTTTGTTAATATTATCTGCTGAAAAAAGCAATCAGTTTAATAAGATTTTACTAAAGGAAATGTTTAAACTGAGACTATGACAGCTTATTAATTCTATCCATCGGTGTAAAACAAAATTAGTGGAGCTTCTGATCAGTTTGAAAGACACTGAAACAGAATGCAGCACTAGTTTGAAAGACACTGAAACAGAATTCAGCACTTCTACATGTAGCACTTCTACATTATATGTGAGCACATGTACACCCAAGCCTCTGAAAACATCAAATACAGAAAGGTTTTAACAAATCCAACTCTGATAAAACACTGACTGTACTATATGTACTCTGTGTGCTATAATGTCCTCTAACAAAACAAGGCATTCACACTATTCATGATTTAAAAGGCCTAAAAGTCCTGAGGCCAGATGTCTGAGTAAGTGGCACTTTATGTCTGACTAGCCTAAGATTGCATCTATCAGCTATACATGAGCTGGAAGAGGAACTTCAACTCTGTGTCCTCATAAAATAGGCTACAACTTAACTCATAGGGCTCTCATAAAGAAAAGAAATAACATACCAAATACTAAACAAATGTCAGTGCCTCCCGCCAGCCATCTCAAAATAATGTAAATGTTCCAAACAACTGAAAATTCTAATATACACCAGCTTTGACCTGATAAAGACAAGACAGTGATTTACAGCTAAAATCAGCTCTCAAACTTTCCCTAAGGAGTTATTCTCATTAGGGGCTTCCTGGATGCTTCAGTCAGTTAAGCATCTGCCTTCAGCTCTGATCATGATCCTGGGGTCCTGGGATGGAGCCCCGAGTCTCTTCGAGTCTCTTCGGGCTCCCTGCTCAGCAGGGAGTCTGCTTCTCCCTCTCTCTCTGCCAATCCCCCAGCTCATGGTCTCTCACACTTGCTCTCTCAAATAAAATCTTTTAAAAATTTTTTTAAAAGGCATGATTCTCATTAATTATACCCCAAAAAGCTTACAAAACAAAAACCTGTATACACACATTAAAAATATATAAAAACAGGGGTGCCTGGGTGGCTCAGTCGTTAAGCGTCTGCCTTCGGCTCAGGTCATGGTCCCGGGGTCCCGGGATCGAGCCCCGCATCGGGCTCCCTGCTCAGCGGGGAGTCTGCTTCCCCTCTCACACTCCCCCTGCTTGTCTTCCCTCTCTCGCTGTCTCTCTCTTCATCACATATATAAATAAAATCTTTAAATATATATATATATATATATATATAAACAACGACCAAAAACAGAAACAGAAAATAAGCTGCAAAGAAATACACCAAATTACTAACAATGTGAATGTACTAAAATTATGGATGATTTGCGTCCTACTTTTCTACATATTATTAGTTTTCTATAAGGAGCAAATAAAGACCCTTAAAAAAAATGAAATATATTTAAACCTTGTTGTGAAACTCAAAATTCTCCAAATCCCTGTTAGGTAATCTCCCAACAAAATGCTGGGCTTCCCGTCAGCCATGCCATTCACTCTATTTACCAGCCTCACTGACAACACAGTTCAAATCCAAGCTTCAGCCAAGTCACAGATTACCACTTAGGAGGGAGCTCAAAGCTTGCTCTCAAATAGTTGCCACCATGAATATAAACCCCTGAATGCTTAAAATCCACTATACTTTTATAATAAGGGGTAAAACTTTATTAGTTTTTGTAATTTGAAACAACATTCGTAGCACAGAAAGGAACTTTTTTATTGTTATTGAACTATAAATATACGTACTCCCAGAATTCATCCTTCTGATCATATATGTCTCCTTTCATGCAGGGAAAACTACAAATTGTTCTCTGAAAATCAAAAGTTAAGAAATAAAACGCTGGGGGCGCCTGGGTGGCTCAGTCGTTGAGCATCTGCCTTCGGCTCAGGTCATGATCCCAGGGTCCTGGGATCAAGCCCCGCATCGGGCTCCCTACTCCGCGGGAAGCCTGCTTCTCCCTCTCCCACTCCCCCTGCTTGTGTTCCCTCTCTCGCTGTGTCTCTCTCTGTCAAATAAATAAATAAAAATTTGAAAAAAAGAAAAAAGAAATAAAACTCTGCCTTGGGCAAAAGCTCACAAATCAGAAAAAGTATCTGCTCTGACTAACCTACACACTTAAAATGAAGATAATTCAGAAAAGCTAAATAAAGAAATCTGTATCAACAGATATCAACAAGCAGCAATGTCTGCAGAACAAGTGGAGAAAATGATGAGTATGATCACAAAGATTCTGAATACCAACTCATTTAGTTTGACAGGAAATTAGATGCTTACATTTTTACATACTGAACTTTATATGTAAGTAATATATGTGTGTACATATGTATATGCTCTATATGTGTGCATATATAATACATAAGTGTGTGTGTATATATATACATATATCATTTAAATTTTTTTTTTATTTTCCCCCAATTGCCCCTTTTCCAGGAGACTCAACATTACTACTAATGGTTTTGACAACCACAATTGTAGAAAGGGATATGTGATACAGAACCTCCACTGTATTTATTTTTGCAAGAAATATTCACTTAACACAAAGAATTTGAGAGCTGAGGTCTTATCTTAACAGAATAATCATCTACACAAATAACCAGTTTTTATTCAAAGTCTAAATAATTAAATGCAAAGAATTAAGTGTATTTACCAGAGTAAGTAAATGTGAAAGTTTCAGGCTTAGCTTATGCTAATTTAATTATTAAATCTACAACATATAAGTTAAAGTTACTATGAGAAAAACATCTAATATAGAGAAATATATCTAACATGCATTCCTAAGTAGTAATTATATTCTTGACAATTAAGACTTAGTTTCCAACAGTTTACAAACATACATCAGACATATATACGTAAATATCCCTTAAGAATTATTCTATAATTTTGATGAAACTTTCCTAATTTTAAATTAGGACTAATATTTATAATATAACTTATTTATATGACTA
Source organism: Eumetopias jubatus (assembly GCF_037043125.1). NCBI lineage: Eukaryota > Metazoa > Chordata > Mammalia > Carnivora > Otariidae > Eumetopias > Eumetopias jubatus. The sequence goes on along the minus strand of NW_028274836.1, from coordinate 117,439 downwards.
CATATTAATTTATAAAATAAAAATAATCAAATTTCTCTACTTCCAAAGGCTAAAATTACTTCATATAGCTAAAATCCTTCAATATAACCCCAAAAATTCAAAAACCTTGTAGTTTGTCTAAATCAGTATCAGTGACAACCTTTCTGAAAGATGTCCTATGCCTATCTCCCAAAGATGTATCTGAACTTAAACAAAGGTTATTTACTAATCCTAGAATACTTCATTTCAAACCAAACCAAACTGAATTGCCAGATCACCGTAGGATGCATTAACTTCTAGCTCCATCTGCTGGAGTCACAAAATATTCCAAAATCTGACATAAAATACTATGAAACAAATGATCTACAATTTATCATATAGACCAAACACTTCATGAATTTAAAACAGAAAATTAATCAGAGTTCAGCCATATTCAATAATTTCTAAAATGACAAATCTAAGTTAAAATCAGTATTGCAGTGGAATTGAGGATCTAACGCTATTGTCAAAAAGTGAGTTCTATAATAAAAAAATTCTACCAAGAAAGCAGAAGCCTTAGAGAAAGACAAGTTTGCTTTTGAACAGTAAGTATTGTGTGAACCTCAGAATCAGAACAGCTTCCGTCTATTAGAAGAAAAACAAAAATTAAAAAACAACGTTAGCAATGAGTTCTGAAACTTTTTACCTTAATATAACTTTTTCTTGTAACAAAAAAGCAATACATGTCCATTGCAGAAATATTATACAATACAAGCACCAAAAAAATGTCTATATCCTGTAATTAATCCTACCACCCAGGGAAAAACATGTTTTTCAACATCTTTCTCTATCAACAAATACTCTTCTACATCATCATCTATAATGGCCAAGAAAGCACTCCACTGTTAGGATTTACCAAAATTCAATTAAGCAAATTTCTTACTTTGACACTTAGATGGTTTCATTTTTAAAATTTTTATAAACAATACCTCCATTAATATCCAGTAACTACGGTGATGCATACTATGACAAATGACTATTAAGACCAATTAATTAGAAACTACTAGTAACATTTAACTAATAATGGTATATTAAACTTTATGAAGGACTGACTTTGATTTAATATCTATACATAAGTAGATGTAATACTTATTTTTAAGTTTAATTGCTTATAATCTAGAAGTCTGATTTTTTTAATCTTCTGTGGGACTTGAAAATGGCTAAATTAAAGATGGATTTTGCATAGTTCCTTCATGATATCTACAATAGCATATTGTCTGTTCCTGTTGAAAAATCAAAATAAAACACCCATACCTTGAAAAGACTAGTCAGGTTCATGGTGGTTATCTTTTAACAGACCTAAATGTCAACTAGGCAATCATGTTATAAACGTGTGTCTCTGTCTCTTTCATAAATAAGTATGAACGGCTTAGCAAAAATTGGCCCCCAGTGGGGGATACCTCAAAAAACTGAAGAATTATTTCCTGACTTTATTTAAGGCTACAACTTAACTCCATCATTCTCCTACCTTCCAAAGATTTATTCCTGTTTATTTTTTAACTTTAATCTCACATTACATAAAATTACCATTTAAATAAGGAAGTAATTCAATGCATTTAGTGCATTCACAAATCATGCTACCACTACCACCATCTCACCCCAAAACATGTCTATCACCCCGAAAGGAAAACCCATTAAGCATTTGTATCAGTTTTTCAATTTATGGAACTGAAAAGTTTCGTAGTTTTCTGCTAAGTTTTTAACAAGATACAAAGAAAGTGAATACAAATAGATGCTTTCTTTTTCTGTCCATTTTTTACCCTTTTTCAATTTTAACAATAAAAGTGACAATACAAATTTTAGCTACCATTTTGTCATCTCTGCTCTCTTTGTACCATCCTATAACTATAGTTGCCGGCATGTCATACCCACACTAAGTGAATGATGGGACACACCTCACAACATCCAGCTGACAAGCAAAAAAGACCCTGGGCTAAAACTGCCAATGACCAGATTACCACTCTGCCCCATTCTAGCTCCAATATCATTTTTGTATATCACATTTTCCAAGCTACTTTAATCATTTTCCCCTTGTAGACAGAGATACATCTTGCTACACGATACAGATTTAAAACTAAGGGTAATATTTTATTTATTTATGTTATTAAATTCTGGCCCACAGAAGTGAAGTGGCATTCTAACGTAATCTGGTTAACATGTAACATCTCAAACCCAAGTGGCCCAAATCCAGACACTATATTTAATTCAAACTAAATATTTTTATACATACTAAAGCATTATCAACACATACAGTGGCCTAATCCATATGATTTACACACTAAAGGCACAAGTGATCAAAACCATCCATACTGACAATTTTACAGGATAAGCCATTACATTTGTTTTCAAATTAAGTTCCTTTTTACCAAGGTATTCCTAATGACACAATAAATAACTTTTATTCACTCAACGATGAATCTTTATTGGACAATTTCAGTGTGGAAGTACTGGAGCAGTGATCCGTGGGAGATTAAGAGAATTTCAGACATATTCTGAGACCTCAAAGAATTTGGCATAAATTCACAAAAGCTTAACACAAAAAGACAAGTAACAACTTAAGAAAATCTCGTTAAGTGTTACAAGATGGTAAATGATTGACAAATGAATATGGATGATATAACTGCACTGGGGTAAAGGAAATCATCAGACTTTTCAGGGACTGCTTTTGGAGACCCAAAACATCACTGCGGCCCACCAGTCAGAGCAAAGGCTTATGGAGGTCAGCTGGTCAACTGAGTGTTAGCTCAGGTCTCACATGTGTCACAGAGGGTCTGCAAACCAGGTCTGTGGTCATATCCCCAGTGCCAGAATGCATAAGGAATAGATATACTTCACAGCTAACAGAACCCCTACTCTGGTCCCCTGACCTGTGTAGTAAGGGCTATTACAATGGGAAACGCCAAGTGGAAGCCCCCAGAATTGCCTCTAACTAGGAAAACAGTAAACCAAAAGTCATGCCACATCCCCAAAGGAAATGCAGAGATTAAGGGTTTGAAAGACGCAGAAGTAGTGACTCCCACATCTCCAAAACAGACAGACCTTAGGACAATGACAGTGGATTACTGTAAGCCTCACTAGGTGGTGGCTCCCACTGTAGCTGCTGTTCCAGATGTGGTTTCACTGCTTAAGTAAATTAACACATACCGTGGTACCTGGTGTATGACTCCTGATGTGACAGAGGCCTCTGTCTCCATCTCTGTCCATAAGACCCACCAGAGGAAGTTTACTTTCAGCTGCAAGGCCAGCAAAGCACCCTCACTGTCTTACCTCAGGGACACCCCAACTCCTCAGCCCTGTTACAATTTAATTTGCAGGAATTTTGATCGCCTTTCCCTTCCACCAAATGTCACAGTGGCCCATACTAATGATGACACTGTGCCGACTGGATGTAGTGAGCGAGAAGTAGCACTACTACTTAGAGCACTACTCTAGACTTATTGGTAAGACATTTTCATGTCAGAAGGTGGAGAATAAATCCAAAAATAATTCAGGGGCCTTCTATGTCAGTGAAATTTCTAGGGGTCTAGTGGTGTGTGGACGTGGGGATCTCTGTTCTCAGGCGAAGGATGAGTTGTTGAATCTGGCTCTTCCTACAACCAAGAAAGGCACAAAGTCCATGGGCTTCTTGGGATTTTGAAGGTAACATATGCCCCCTATTCCTCCTCTGGGTGTGTTACTGCAGCTCACTTACCAAGTGACACCCAGAGCTGCCAGTTTACAGTGGGGCACAGAACAAGAGAAGGTTCTGCAACAAGTATAGGCCGCTGTACAAGTTGCTCTGTTATGTAGGCCATCTGATCCGCAAACCCAGAGATGCCTGAAGTGTCCACGGCAGGCAGGAATGCTGCGTGGAGCCTTTGGCAGGCGCTATAGATGGATCACAGCACAGGCCCGTAGGACTTTAGAGCAAAGCCCTACAGCACTACAGCCCCTCTGGGATATACCTGAAGGACAGCCCTGCACAGATAACCATTCTCGTTTAAGTAACACTTGTAATTTAATTTAATTAACACAGTAAATCTTGGCCTGTTACCGGGCCTTAGAAGAGACTGAACACTTGACCATGAGCCACCAAGTTACCATGTGACTGGAGCTGCCCATGATGAACAGGGTGTTTGTTATCTGACCCACCGACCTGTAACATCAGACATGCAACAGCAATACTCCATCATCAAACAGAAGTGGTATACATAAGATCAGGCCCAAGCAGGCCCTGAAGGTACAAGTAAGTTACGTGAACAAGTGGCCCAAATGCCCATGGTCTCCACTCCTGCTCTACTACTTCTCTTCCCCAACTTGTGCCTAGGGCCTCATAGGGAGTTCCCTACAATCAGGTGACAGAGGGAAGAAAAGACTCAGGCCTGGTTTACAGATGGTTCTGCACGACACCACCCAGAGTGGACAGCTGCAGCACCAGAGCCCTCTGAGACAGCAGTGAAGGGAAATCCTCCCGATGCCCCTGGTTGTTCACTTTGCTTGGGAGGAGAAATGACCAGACACGTAATTATAAATTCATGGGTTGTGTCCAGTGATCTGGCTAGAAGGTCAGGAAGAAACATGACTAGAAAACTGGTAACAAGGAAATTGAAATTTGGGGCAGAGGTAGTACAGACAGTGCTTTCTGAATGGGGAAAAAAAACATGAAGATATTCATGTCCCATGTGACTGCTCATCAAAAGGGGACCCTGGCAAAGGAGGAGTTTAATAATCAAGTGGATGGGACTCCCTGTTCTGCAGATACCAGTCAGCCTCTTTCCCCACCACCCGTCATGATCCAATGGGCTCAGAAGCAAAGTGGCCACGATGGCAGGGTAGAGATTAGGCACGGGCTCAGCAGTGTGCACGTCTACTCATCACTCTCACCTGGCTATGGCTACCAACTGCATGCCTAATCACCAGCAGCAAAAACCAACACTGAGACCTCAATATGGCACCACACCCAGGGGAGATTAGCCAGCTACCTGGTGGTGGGTTCCCTGAAATGGGCCACTCCCATCATGGAGAGGGCAGCAATTTGTCCTTATTGGAACAGACACTTACTCTGGGTACAGATATGCCTTGAACTTCGCGCAAAGCTGCTGCCAAAACTACTATCTGTGGACTTTCAGAATACCTTGCCCACCATCATCACAGCAGTGCTTCTGATCTAGGAAATACTTCACAGCAGAAGAACAACAATGGGCCCATGCCCTCGGAATTCACTGGTCATGCATGTTTCCCACGATCCTGAAGCAGCTGGTTCGACAGAATGGTGGAATGTCCTTCTGAAGACTGTTACGGTGCCCGCTAGGTGGCCATACCTCGCAGGGCTGAAGAAAGGTACTCTAGGAGGTTGTATTCGCCCTGAATCTGTATTCAATATATGGTGGTACTTCTCCCATCGCCGGGGTTCACAGGTAGAATCGAGGAGTAGAATCGGGAGTGGTAGCACTCACCATTATCCGTAATGACCCACTAGCAAACTTTCTGTCTCCTGTTCCTGTAACCTTAGGAACCAGTGCTGCTAGACTAGAGTTCTAGCTCCAAAGGGAGGAACGTTTCCACCAGGAGACACAACAATGATTCCACTGAAATGGAAGTTCAGACTACTGTCCAGCACTTTGCGGTCCTCATGCCTCTCAATCAACCAGCAAGGAAGGGAGTTCTGACCCCCAGGGGGAACCTGGACGCCTCCTCCACAATAGAAGTGAGGAAGAGCGTGTCTAGAACACAGAACATGCCTCAGGGCATGTCTTAGTATTACCATAATTTGGCCCCATTAATGATTTTTTAAAAGCCAAGAAGCAAGTATGTCTAAGGTTGACAAATCTTCAACCCCAAGACAATCTAAGGGACTAATAATAAGCACTCCCTTGAATGTCATCGACAAGGTTAAAGAAAGCTATGAATTTAGAAGAGAAAGATGAATTTAAAAGATTTACGAAATTCACTACATGCAGCAAAGGATACAGACCTACCAAAGATTTAGCAGAAACAAAGCCAGGGGTCATAAAACCCTCAAGGAGAATTTCCAGGGCTTACATCCCAGGCCTCCTGAAACCTATTCCTAAGGGTACATTTAGAAGCAGCGACATCATTTAGAAGGTTCTTCCTCTAGTTCCCCAACTTTCAGATGATGTGGTTTATTGGAGTTCAAAATTATTGTCTATCACATATTCATTCAATAGGTTTATTAGGCAATCACTATGTGGGAATCATTGTTCTAAGCCCTAATTTATAAACAAAATATTTGAGCTTACACACCTTACATTATAATGAGAAAGACTACCAATAAAACAAATATATTTACTTCCAGAGTTAAGGCCTCCAAATATATGGCATGTCATGTGTTAGTAGCTCTTACTTACAGTCCATAAACAGAATAAAAGAAATAGCCTTGATTTAGAGTATGTGAAGGTCACTAAGTATAGCATGCAATTTCTACTCAGTAAAACTGGAAACAAAGGCCAGTTCACCTGTCATACTGGTTAGCCCAGCTCGAGACCACCTGCACTGCTGGTAAGAACACCTGGAGCCCAATCCTGAAAAATGTATGTGCTATAGTACCTATAGCTTTACAGAAAGCTAGGGCCAAGGGGAACCATGCCAAACAGTCTTCCTCAAACATTTTAGACAATACATATAAAAACCATTTTCTAAATTATATATTATCCAAGTATTTTTAATAACAAAAAACATGTCATCTAAAAAAAACTCACCAAAACATTCATAGCCATTACTTTCCAGGTTGCCTCCTGCCTTTCATAATAATAGCTGACTTTTCAGTAGAGGATTTATGTTTTGTATCAATTTCAGTTTGCTTATTCAGTTTTTTTCAATTGCTAAGCAAAAAAATGGAGTAATTTCTTTTTATTCAGTTAATAATTAGTCCTCATTTTACTGAATTCATTTGGTCTTCAGAGCATCATGACTCCATTTGTTTCTACTTTCAAGCATGACAGAAACCACAAAGGCCAGATTCAAATATATGATTAAACTAAATCTAGTTTAGTTTATTTATTATTATTTAATATTATTTAATATTATTAATTATTATTATTATTAAATAATAATATAAATTATTATTTATTAATTTATAAAAATTAATATTATTTATTATTAAATAAATAGATAAATAATCATATTTATTTAGTAAATAAACTAAATATGATTAAAATTTTTCATGTTAAAAAACAGTTTAAGCAGTATTAAAGGACAAATGGGAGGAAAATGTTTGCAATTAACCTCTGAGAGACAACTAATTACTTAAAAAAAACTGCAAGTGTAAAAAGGAATGAAATCTTGCCATTTGCAACAACATGGATAGAGTGAGAGTATAATGCAGGAGAAATAAGTCAGTCGGAGAAAGACAAATACCCTATGATTTCACTCATATGGGGAATTTAAGAAACAAAACAAATGAGCAAACGGACAAAAGAGAGAGGGGGGGCAAGCCAGGAAACAGACTCTTCCCTATAGAGAACAAACCGATGGTTACCAGAGGGGAGGGAGTCGTTGGGGGATGAATGAAATAGGTGATAGCGATTAAGGAGAGCACTTGGGATGAGCACGGGGCAGTGTATGGAGTGCTGAAGGACTGCACTGTACACCTGAAACTGATATTACACTGTATGTTAACTAACAGGAAGTAAAATTTTAATTAAAAAAAAAAAGAGGGGAAAACACTGTAAAAATGGGCAAAGGAAACATAGGTAGGCAATTTACTAAAAAATAACTATGAATGACCTCTGAGTATGTTTTGTAAATGTCTATCCTTACTAGTAATTAAAGAAATGTACATTTAAGAGGGGAAATGTTTCATATTTCTGACCTGGAACTTTTTTTTTTTTTAAGATTTATTGCAGGGGGCGGGGGGTGGGCAGAGAGAGAGAATTCAAGTAGACTGCACTGAGCATGGAACCTGATGCAGGACTCAATCTCATGACCCTGAGCAGAAACCATGAGTTGGACACTTAACCAATGTGACACCCAAGCACTCCTTGAATTGGCAGGTTTTAAGTACCACCCACAGTTGATGAAGATACAATTCTGGGAAGAGGAGCCCCTCAGTGAAAGTGAAACCACTAGTGGAATTCACACAGCTTTTCGGAATCAGGAAACATCTTCTCAAAACTTTTAAAGTGTGCTTACCTAGAAAGTGAATTGCAGAAATTTATCCTAAGGACAAATATTTGTAAAGATGTACACTGGAGCTCTTTTAGTTAAAAAAAATTGGGAACAATCCATGCTTATAACAGCTCCAGGCACTACTATAAATTGCACAGAAAAGTAGTTAATGGCATGGAAACCTCCCACTTACATGTTGATTTAGGAAAACATAAATCATCAGTGAGTCCATGAAGGTTGCCATCTGGTTATGTATTCACAGGAAGACACCTTACTGAAGATTACAGACCACAGTATTCACAATAGCTCTGTGGGTTGTAGGATTGTGGGTAACATTAATTTTCTTCACCATATATTGTTTTCCAAATATTCTCCAGCAAACGAAGCATTTTTTTTAAACACAAAGGAGTGAGAGAAATGGTAGTTGTCTGTATAAATTCCAGACGAATTAAACAGTTATGCACAAAAAAAGTCATCTTTAGAAAATGAGGGGGAAAAAGAGAGTATTTGTCACATATCAGGAAGGGAAAGGATCTTCTAAACACAAAACAATTAGAGAAACCAAAGGAAGAAAAAAGACTGGACCCTGGACAATATACAAATGTTAAAAATTCTGTCAATAAAAAGCAAGTAAAGTTAAAAAGAAAAATAACTAGAACATATTTACAAAAATCTAATGAAAAGCTGATGTGCTTTCCATATAAAGATATCACAATTCAAAAAGAATAAAAGGGGGAAGGACAATGAAACATATAAAAAAGATCTATGTATTAGATCTTGTAATATATTTTATAAATTAAAATTAAAATGTCATACACCTCACTAAAAATTTCCAGGAAATGGCAGAGTCAAGATTGGAATGCAGGTCTAATTGGCCTCCAAGCAATATACCATGTTGCCCACAGTAAGTAAGTCACTTTTTTAACCACATTAATTTTAAAGTTTGTACTCGACAAAAGAGTTTTTCCCCCTTCAATTATACATTCTTAAATAACAAAAGTAACAGAAAATAAATTAAGTAGAAAACTATGGCTAGTATTCTTAGGTCTTAAATGGAGGCTGAGTTCTTTTGACATATCCAGATAAACCAAAATTCTCTTGCTAAATATTTAAATGAGAACTTACCAAATCATTAAGTATAAAGACTGCTTCTTGATTAAGTAAAACAGAAAAGCCTTTCACAACTAAGAATAGGAATAGTAAGTAAAAATCTGGTTTTCTGATTTTATGAAGGACTCATGGTTTATTGGAGGAAGATGCAAATTATGAAGGAAATTAAGAAAAGGCAAATCTAAAAATACAGTGCAGTAAAAAATGAAAACATTCATTGTGATATTAAGCAATATATACTAACCATGAATCAGGGAGCCATTTAGCCATTGAATATAGTAGTTCTGAGGAAAAGAAAGCAGGATTTCATTGCTGATTATTGAAAAGGGTAAAAGCAAAACAGCCCCAGCTGAAACTGCCAGAGTGAACGTGCTCAAAAACAACCTGGAAGAGAAGAGATCATTGTCACCAGCAATTGAAAAAAGCAAGGAATACGGTAGGAATTTAAAAAGGATAAAAACTCTTTAAATCTTTTAATCCAAAAAGTTACATAAGATTTTCATTAAATATGTGTAGTTGGGAGACCAATGATATATATATGATACTAGAAGTTCAATTAGGTATACTCTAAAACTACTCACTCTGTGAAAAGGGTCATTAACTTGTTGAACGAGCAGGCCCTAGAAGAATCACATACAGAAGACAGAGTACTTTGCACATTTTACAAAGAATAAGCCATAGTCTCTTTCCTCTTTTAAGTTTAAATATTTATTTCACAATTGCATTTAATTAACTACATTGGCAAATACATCCTAACAGCAATGCAAAAGCTGATTTCAGATGAAAAAAAAACAAAAACTTGTGAAAACAGTATGAAAAACAAATCAATTCAAAATGGTTATTTCAAGAGAAAAAAACTTAACAAAGCCATTGGTCAGCTACCTCTTAAAATGGGTAAAGGCAAAATAAATTATACTAAGAAACCGTAGAGAACTATTAAACAATGTTCTACTATTAAACAGTATTTAAAACACTATTTGTCATTTTTAAAAATAAGATATTGCTCATAAATACTGATACAGAGAAATGTCTAAGATAAATTAAGTTAAAAAAACTGAAAAGGCACGGACAATAAATAGAAAACATGCTCCCCCCCAAAAAAATGCATTTATACACACAGGAAAATAGAGGTACACACACACACACACACACACAAAAACCTAGCACAATATATAACAATCCCACAGGAGAGTGGAATTCTAAAGGGCTTTCACTTTCTCAGTTATATATATGTCTGAAATGTTTAAAATTTTTTATCTAATTTTTAAAAGATTTTTTTAAGACTTAAAAGGCAAAGGAAAAGAAAACCTCACCAACATTAGAGATGGAATCTTAATTTAATATCCATCCCATTAAAGTCAATATAGGAAGAACGTGAAAATAAATGTAACACATAAGAAAAAAAAAAACACGTAATAAACGCTCAAAATACACATCCACTAGAGTAACTTTGAGACCAATGCCATCTTGTGGCAACCAACAGAAGTGTTTTCCTACTTAAAAGCCAAAACAACCACGAAACCTCTGTTCAGTAAATCATCGATCATGTTTAAATGTAGACCATATCATACATACGAAAACTACAGCTCAAATCAGACACAGAAGAAGGCTTAGAAGCTGTTTTGCTGAGTGGGCATGTTTCCTGGGAAACGCACTAGGAAAAATGTCCAGCCAGGTCCACTGCCAACTCTGGCAACTACCAGCCAGTGGCCTGAAGCGTGCTTCTCTGGTTTTGTCCTTGCAAGTCAAGGGAGGAAGTTATCCCAATCGCTACCATTGCTTCCTTCCAATGCCAAAAATAGGATCAAACCCACAAGGTCACCATTCCAGGTCCTGAACAGCTATGTGTGTGCCAGGCTCCTCTTGCCACGACAGACTCCCACATACAGTGTGATGTACCCACCTGCTCACACACCAAACCTCAATGCGTCTCACGGTTCTGTGCTCTGGGGCACAGTCAGCTCTGCCCCTAGGGTCGCTTTATGTCATCTGCCCTGCGAAGCAGCCTCAGCACCACTCTCCACACTCCTCTCAACAGTCAATGCTTCTCCTCTTAGCTCACACGACACTGACCACAGAACCAGTAAGACCAACCAGAGTTTCCAAATCAAAAACCGGGACCAGTAATCTGACAAAAAACTAAGCTTATGACGGCAAATAGGTAAAGTATTTGAAATCATAAACGATCCAGAAAAGCCTAACTATAAACAAACACTTGCAGAATCTACTGCATCTCAGGTACTGTGGATCTGGATACAGAGCGCCGCTGCCACCCTCTCACCCTGCCTGTGAGCACCTAGCATGAAAGCTACTCAGAAAAGGCCGATGCAGGTCAGGTCAATGCTGGCAAGGGGTCCCCAAGGGAAGGCCAGATCGAAAAAGAGCAGTAGTGGTCATAGCTTGCAGACCTCCTGAAGTGCCCTTCAGATTAAAGTGCCGTTTCTCAAAAGTCACCTTCCGAAGCGGAGCAGATTCTGAGGACAGCACCCACAGGACTTCCTGGGGTCGGGGCAGCCAGGGCTCAAGGCTGACGCTGAGCCTTCAGCCTGAGAATGGGAAGGGTAGAGCTGGTATCGCCCGTGACGGAGAAGGCCCCAGCTGGAGCGGGCCGGCGGGGAAACACGGGACTCAGCTTTGGCCCGGCCTCGTCTGTCATGTCCACAAGGCAGGAGCACCACGGAGGCCACGCTTCACACCTCTCCGCAGGCTACCAGGTGGCCTAGAACTTCTGTCTGCCCCATTGCTGGTTGCGTTCTGACTGACCACTGGGCAGGACGGTGTCTGCCAGGGCTCTCTGACTCTAACATCACTCTTCCACTTTTAATTAGTAAGTATTTTGTGGGAAGCTAAGTTTGAAACTAGGAAAAATACCCTGTTCCTTGCCAAAAAGTTTATTCATTTACTGATGCCTATCAGGATGGACTCAAGATTGTTCTATTTTATTCTGTGCAGGATCCATTACAATCGTTCTCCGGACACTCAGATTGTCCCTGATTGATATGAAAGCCCTTCAAGGCTCTTGGATCTTTTAGACATGCACCCCATCGTTCTTGGAGCACTTCCTTGCATTCTGGCAGTACCATACGTACAAAATGAGCCTGGAACTTCCCCTCTCCTACCCCTGCAGTCAGCTTCTTCCCCAAGGAGCCCTGGTTCCTATCAGTGGAAAGTTGTATTTAGAAGCACAGATCTAGGGCTAAGTATATTCACTGCTCCTGGGGTGTCATGCTCCCAATGGACAGGCAAGGAATGCAAGTATGCACTACGCCTACATGTACATATACACACTGACATGCACCCACCTTCACATCTAGATCTGGTGCAACAACTCTGTATTGAAAACCGTGAGTCCACACTGATAGTTCACTTGCAAGTCCAACTGCAATGCAACAACCCTGTTCATTTTCATTTTTCTCCCTTTCCCTTAACTACAGAATGGTTCCCCTCACCTTTAATGGACCAACCCCCTGGAAATGATCTGACACCCCGCCCCCTGCGGAGGCGCCCTCCTGCTCAGGTGACGCCCCATTCTGGACCGTCCCACCTCCCTCCCCACGGACCTCTGATGCCTAGGCCAGGCCATCCCTCTGGGGACACCCTCCTCAGCCTGCTTGGGCTCTGTCATCCTGCCTGGATGCCCTCCCCAACCTCTGACTCCCTGTAACAGAGCACCCCTGAACACACGCGAGTGCCCCTCATCACCGCTCAAGCTGACACTCCACCAAGGATTTCCCTCTGCAGGGAAAATTCCCACCTTGCTCCTGGACCCTGAGAGCCCACACCAGGTCACCCCCGGGCTCTGATACCTCATGCCAGGCCTACTTCCTGCAATGGAGACTCTCCTCTCACCTGCAAGGGCTCCCAAAAGTTTCACCAGTTAGGCATTTCATTTTTATATCAATAACTTAAATCCAAATCAAATCAACTAACTAGCCAACAGTAGCTCTCATAAAATGCAGTTTTTGGTTGCAAAGTTAATTTGGGGGCACAAGTAGATACAAACAGAGAACAGAACAAAGGAGCAAAGGAGAAAGCAAACGTGGGTCTAACGGGAGGTGAGAACGGCCAAGGGACAGGCTTTCCATTTTGACATGGGTGCTGAACCAGCTGCAGAGATCCCTGTTTCAAGTGGCCAGGTAGTGCTGCCAATCATTACACTTAAAAACTTGTCTGAGGGCGCCTGGGTGGCTCAGTGTGTTGGGCGGCTGCCTTCAGCTCGGGTCATGATCCTGGAGTCCTGGGATCGAGTCCCGCATCGGGCTCCCTGCTCAGCGGGGAGTCTGCTTCTCCCTCTGACCCTCTTCCCTCTCGTGCTCTCTATCTCTCATTCTCTCTCTCTCTCAAATGGATAAATAAAATCTTAAAAAAAAAAAAACTTGTCGGAGCTCTTCCCCTTTTTTCTCTTTGTTCAGCAGGACTCTCCTTCCATGTCCTCCTTTTTGGTGGAGGGGGCAAGGCAAGGAAAGACGGTGGAGAGAAGGGAGGCAACCCCAAATTCCCACAGACTGTGCACGAGCACCAACCCTGGATTGTTTTGCAGATGTGATTGAATCCACACAACAGCATGACAGAGTAAGTGGCAGCTCTCCTTCACACACAGAGAAAACAAATCTTTCTCAATCTCTTCTGATCTTAAGTTAATCTTGAGTTCGGAATTTGAACCCAGATCTACCTTCCTCTTCCATTCTCACTCATTCCGTCACACAAGGGGGAAAACAGGCGGTGAAAGCCAAAAGGATTACTGGGCAAGGGGGGGGCGGAATGGAGCAGCCCTGATTCTCTCAGGTGCCCCCCCCCCCGCCGCCCCGCGCCCTCTCCTGTCTTTATTGTAAGTACACCCGTCTGCCTGCAGGAAAGGGATGCCAGCTCCAGGCACGTGATGCAGGAGCCACCTGCCAGGAGAACCCTCAGACCCGCCACAACAGCGATGGCAGCAGAACTGATGAAAGCAGAAGGGGAGGTCAGGGCTCCTGAGCCTCCTCACAAGGAAACGAGGCACAGCCACCGTTTCACAGAATACACTGCAAGGTAAAGTCTAAGTGATGTGTTCTGGTCTGTTGTGCAAACACCACCACTTTCTAGTTCCAGAACATTCCATCACCCCAAAATAAAACCTTGTGTTCATTAAGCAGTTGCTCCCCATTTTGCCCTCCCCTCAGTCCCTGGTAACCATCAATATGACACTGATGGGTTTACCTATTCTGGGTATTTCTCATAAATGGAATCCTACACTACATGGCCTTTCATGTCTGGCTTCTTTCACTTAGCATGATGTTTTCAAGGTTCCTACATGCTGTAGTATGTGTCAGTACCTTATTGCTTTTTATGGCTGAATAATATCCCCGGGGACATGAGAGTATCCGTGAATGTGTGCGTAAGTGCGGGCAGCCTTTCTCCCTTTCCCTCACCTCCTCCCCACCCCAGGCAAAAGATGAATAATCTGATACTAATCGCGAAGAAACAAATCCAAATAACTGGCCTGTCATCTTCAGAAGTATCAAGGTAAGGGAAGTCAAGAAAATACTGAAGGGTTTCAGTCTGAAGGCAACTAAAGGGACATGACAACTACAAGCAGTGTGTGATTCTGAGTGGGATCTTTTTGCAACAAAGGACATGAACGGGACAACTGGTAAATCTGAATGGGGCAGGAGTGGTACAGCATCAGTTTCATTATCTTGATGTTTGTATGGTAGCTACACAGGAGAATGCACTGTTTACAGGCATTATATAAAAAAGTATCCTGAGGAAATGGAGAACCAGGTCAGCAACTTCTCAAACAGTTCTGGGGCAAAAAGGCTCTTTTTTGTTATATTTCTAACTTTTGTCTAAATTCAGGACTACGCCAAAAATTTTTCAAGAATCCAAAGAATCCTGGAATAATAATCTCTCCAATGTAGTTACATCTGTGTGATTTCAAATTTTAGTCAAGCAAAATATGATAGAAAGAAACTCACTGCTTCCCATCTGGTTTGATACCTCAAAAAAAAAATTAAAGGGTACATCAATCATATATCAGCATATATAAGCAGAAAAAGAGCTATCGGGAACCTAAAGAACCATCTGAGTCCGTCTCCCTGCTCACAGCAGATAGATGTTCGATTAACTAGAAGAGATGTCTGTTCCCTATTCCAAGACTGTCACAGCCTTCTCAGCAGACCATTAAACAGCCAAGAGTTTTCTTTCTTATGGCCCAGCAACTTCCCCAACCATAAGCCCACTTCCTGGTTAAAACCTCTGAAGGTAAAATTGTCAGCTCCTCAAACAAGCAAATTTTAACAGGAGACAATCAATCCTCATTTTTCCATGTACAGTTGATCCTTGAACAATATGGCTTAGAAATGCACAGGCCCACTTACAAGTGAATTTTTTTAATAAATATAGTACAGTAATATAAATGTATTTTCTCTCCCTTATGATTTTCTTAATAGTTTTCTTTTCTCTAGCTACTTTATTGGGAGAATACAGTATATAATACATATAACATATAAAATATGTGTTAATCAGCTGTTTATGTCATCAGTAAGACTTCCAGTCAATAGTAAGCTATTAGTAGTTAAGTTCTGGATAAGTCAAAAATAATACACAATTTCCAACTGCACAGGGCCAGCGTCCCTCACCCCCACGGTGTTCAAGAGTCAACTGGGTATCTGTCTCTATGTGTTTCTAAGGATAGGGTTAATATCGATAAAAGCATTGTAATACTTCAGGTGAATTTTTTCCACATTTATGGCCAAAGGTGTGAATTAAATTTGAAGAATTTATGACATCAAAATTTGAAACAGAACAAATGAATTTTAAAATACATACGAAATCCTGTTGACTATGGCATCTTCGTCTTCTTGTTCATCTGTAAAAATGGTTAAGGTATTAATTTTTTTATCTTCAATAAAATGTTTCATTAATTTATTAGGAAATTAAACAAAAATAGAAACTTAATTATTTTGAAAAGAACTGATTTTCAAAATGCACTGTATTTATTTCAACATGGATCCAAATTTAAATCTCATTAAATCACGTAAGATAGAATGTAGTTAGGTAAGAGTGTTGTGATTAACCAAAATCCTGATTAACAAAACTACCATATGTAAGTTGAAATTTTCCAAATATTTATTGCTCAAGAAAATAAAACTTAGTAGAACCTTAGGACCACTATCAAGTTTACTGTCATACGATATAAGTAAAATTATAATTGCTAATGAATGAAATGTTTTCGTTGATAGTATCCAACAAAAATCTTTACTATAAAATTAGAAGTCAGAATCTTAAAACTCATGTAGTTTTCTATGATTTGAGTTTGTCATTATTAATGGTAATAAGGAAGATTCTCTTCGACCAGTCTAAACCATTTAGATACCACTGCCTCAATACTTCATAATTATTGTGCAAGTTATAGAGTGGAAAGTATCAAGTTCTGTATCTCTTACAAGTAGCAGATACCCTCTGCCCCAATGCTCGCTCACCTCCTCTACCTCTCCCTCATGGCTGCTCGCCTTCTCTCTGTCCTCCCACATAAATTTACCAGCTAAAGAAAGTCTGATCCAATTACAAGAATATTGCACAGCACCCCCTGGCCCCTCCTTCTCCTCAATACCTAACTGGGGTTGTCCTCAAAGGCTCTCTCTCTAAGTCTCTGTAATTATGAGTGTCCACCTGCTTCTGTGTCAATGGTTTATTTGAGCCATTCTCTTACTCCAATCTCCATTCTTAATTATGGGCTGCCCAAAATAGCTTTACAACCAAAAGGACCATAAAATAACAGTCACAATTTTTATACTGTTGTACACACCCCCAATTAACCATCCACTACTGAAGAACGTTTTAATAGCTTCATATAAATTTCAATTCTTCTCCCTACACTCTACTAAAGTCCAGGGTATTCATCACCTCTCCCTGCCATTACTTTAAAAATCATCTGATAAGGGTGCCCAGGTGGCTCAGTCAGTTGAGTATCCAGGTCTTGATTTCCACTGGGGTCATGTCTCGGGATCATGGATCAGGCCCTGCGTCAGGCTCCGGGCTGACTGAAGGGGTCAGGGGAGTCCGCTTGGGGCTCTCTCTCCTCCTCTGTCTCTGCCCCCCACCCCTGCTCACTCTCTCTCAAAATAAATAAATACTTAAAAATCATCTAAATCATCTAATAAATCTCTAATTTTCCTGCTCATCATCCCCTAATTTCCCCTAAAATGATGCATTTATATTCATTAATTCTCCCCCCAACTTCTATGTCCATAATCATTAAAACCTGATGCCAAAACAACTTTAAAAATAGCTAAGATACTGTGTTGAATCTGCAGGTCTTCAAATTTTTGAGAGATTATAGATTCTAGGAAGTATTTTAGTGTAATCATAGAGCCAAACTAAAACACTAGAGAGCAAGCATTTACTGACTGCTTTCAAAAGTCTAACAAGTTTAATATTATGACATAAAGAGTCCCTATTATATGGAATCCTTAAGTATTCATATGGTACCTACTATTAGCCCAGCATCACAGGTAGAAAATCCTGTGATTTATAGAAAATAGCTGAGATTTAACAGAGGGCAGTAAGGCAACTCTTTAGGTCCTTACAAAACCCTGGCACAAAAATCTGTGAATGAATTAGCACAAAGTTCATTTTTAAAAAAAGAATAGGGGATGGGATGCATGGGTGGCTCAGTCAGTTAAGAATGTGCCTTCAGCTCAGATCACGATCCCAGGGTCCTGGGATCAAGTCTCACATCAGGCTCCCTGCTCAGTGGGGAGCCTGCTTCTCCCTCTGCCTGCCGCTCCCCCTGCTTGGACTCACTCTCTCTCCCTCTCTACAAATAAATAAAATCTTAAAAAAAAAAAAAGAACAGGTGCCTGGGTGGCTCAGTCAGTTAAGTGTCTGCCTTCAGCTCAGGTCATGATCTCAGGGTCCTGGGATCAAGCCCCACACCAGGCTCCCTGCTCAGCAGGAAGTCTGCTTGTCCCCCTCCCTGTCCCTCTGCTCCTCCCCCTGCTCGTGCACATGCACATTCGCTCCCTCTCTCTCTCAAAAATATAAAATCTTTAAAAATAATAACAATGCTGGAGTGGTGGGGGGTGGGAGGGAGGGGGTGGCTGGGTGAAAGACATCGGGGAGGGTATGTGCTATGGTGAGCGCTGTGAATTGTGCAAGACTGATGAATCACAGACCTGTACCTCTGAAACAAATAATGCAATATATGTTAAAAAAAAAAAGAAGATCATAGGAAGGGAAAAATGAAGGGGGGGATTCAGAGGGGGAGACGAACCATGAGAGACGATGGACTCTGAGAAACAAACTGAGGTTCTAGAGGGGAGGGGGTGGGGGGACGGGTGAGCCTGGTGATGGGTATTAAAGAGGGCACGTTCTGCATGGAGCACTCGGTGTTAAACGCACACAATGAATCATGGAACACTACATCAAAAACTGATGATGTAATGGATGGTGATTAACATAACATAATAATAAAAAATATGAATAAAAAATAAAAATAATTTTTTAAATAAAAAAAGAACAAAGATTTAGTGGTCCCTCTGGTAGACACGATATATATGAAATAATAAAAAGAATAATATACGATTGAATCCTAAATTGATACTAAATGGTATCATGGAGACTCTACATTCTGTATTACTTTAGAGAAAGAAAAGATAGTCTAGTAGTCAGAGAAAAGATGGGATAGGGTATGCATGTTCAAACTCAGAGCCAGTCACAAGAACTCATATATCCTTATAAACTCTAGAATTTCCCAGATACTGAGCAGCCCCACACTGTTCTTGGTTGGACATAAGAACGGTAGTAAACGAGGGCTCAGGTCTGAGAATGACGACCCTGCAAGCAGTCAGATTCCCTGAAGGTTACTGTTTACTCTTAGTACCAGGCTATCGTGTCCTTCAATCATGGCCATACTGAATATATATACTACCACACTGACAGGCACAGTATACAGCCCAAATACCACAGACCAGCGGACATGATGATCTAAGTTTTAACTACAATGTTTCTACTTGCCTGATTTTCTCTTGTATCTTGTGATGATGAAGTAGGAAACAATGTAGAGAATGGCAAAAAGAAGGAAACATATCTGGAAAAAAAAATTAACAGTTCATTTACATTTGTGGCATATTTTTTTAATAAATTATAGAAGATACATCTTTGGTATTTATATGCAAGAAGGATTTCATCTATTAAAAAAGTAAAAATTTTTAGATATTTTGCTAATATAAAGTTTTGATAAAATACTAACTTATATGAACTAATAACTCAAATAGCCCAGTGTTTAATATCATTGCAGAAGAAAAAGCCCAAGGAAGATCTTTCTTTTCATAACTTAACCGAATTGTTTTCAAAATCATATGGAAGTGTAAAGAGCAAGACCAACACCAACAATTCTGAAAACCAAAGTCAATGAGACGCTACTATCCCTTCCAAATATCAAACACACTATAAAGCTTCAGTAACATTTAAAGAGTGTGATGGCACCAAAACTTGACAGACAAATGAAACATCTACTACACAAAATTTATATAATTTGGTTCTACATATAGAAAGCATCACAAATCAATGTGGGGGGAATAATCATTCAATAAATAAACCACATATCAAAATAAACAGCAGTTGAATGAGAAACTTCTTAAATATTAAATTCAAATTAAATTCCATTTAATTTCATGGGAACGATAGGTAAAAGAGGGTGGGTCAAAGAACGGGAGACCTCGTCCCTGTCAAAGACCAAGTGTGCAGAAATACAGTCTCACTAGAGCTATGAACCAGGGTAAAAATAATGTGAAGACTCTCAAATGAAACAATTCAAAGTGACGATAGTCTAGGGAGCACCCCTATGCATAGATTTCTGAAGGACTGTTGGCCACATGACTAAAAAGGACCTTAGATCTAGGTGTGAACAGCCACTGTGAAATGTCATCTAGGAAATGACAAACTAAGAGTGGACAGGAAGACCACGAGCCTCATGTTCTTCCAATACCAGTGGAGTGGGAAAGTGACAACGGACCATAATGACAGTGACCAAAAAGGAGCCAAGAGTCAAAAGCATCAAACTGGCCTACTGCTGGGAGCCCACTAAGAACTCCAGATGGATAAGAGAATGTTAGCACCATCACTACTTCCTCCCAAAATCCTATGAGTAGGGGAAATGGGTCAAAAAAGGAAACCAGTTATTGGTGAAGAAATGTAAACGGAGGGGGTCTCCTAAGAAGATGTTGAGGGCGCCTGGGTGGCTCAGTCAGTTAAGTGACTGCCTTCGGCTCAGGTCATGATCCTGGAGTCCCGGGATCGAGTCCCACATTGGGCTCCCTGCTCAGCGAGGAGCCTGCTTCTCCCTCTAACCCTCCCCCATTTCATGTACTCTCTCTCTCTCTCTCATTCTCACTCTCTCAAAATAAATAAATAAATCTTTAAAAAAAAAAAAAAGAAGATGTTGAGTGTCAGGGGAGACTGTTTATAATGGAATAGTGAAGTCTGAGTAGGGCTGCAAGAGCACTAGAAACAGGGTAACTGGGCAGAAACTCCGTGACTTACAAGGTTAAAGTCAGAGGGATCGAATGACCAAGGCAATTAATATTTATTACAGAAGCTAAATGAAATTCAATTCATTCAACAATTACTTGTCATGAGCTTACTGTACACCAGGCATTCTTTTCAGAACTGAGAACACAGCAGTGAACAAAACAAAACTCCCACCCTCACTGAGCTTACACTCCACTAAGAAAACAGCCCATCAATAAACAGGCAACGGGGCAAATGACAATTGGTGCAGGATTACGGGAACAGGGAGTGCGAGCTCAGGTGAGGGGGCACGCTTCACTAATAAGGTGACATCTGAGGAAGGACTTATGGGAGAAGAGAGAGCAAGACATGCAGAAATCTGGAGGGAGGGTACTCAAGGGACAGAGAACAGTCACACCAAGGGTCTGAGACAGGAAAAGCTCTGGTGTGTTCAAACAGCAAGAGAGAAGTAAGAGATGAGGTCATACAGGAGTTCGTACTAAGCGTCAGTTCTCACAAACAGTGAAGAGTTGGTTTTTACCCTGAGTGAGACAGGAATCCGTGCGACGAGACTCTGAGCAGAAGGGTGACAGGATCTGACAGAGGGCAAAAGGCTCACTCTAGGTACAATGTGGAAAGTAACTTAGAAGGGACAGGTCAGAAGCAGAGAGACCAGTTAGGAGTGCCCTGCAATCATCCAGAAGACAGGTCACTTGGACCTGTGTAGTAGAAATATCAAAAATTATTAAGTTCTAGGTATGTTTTGAAAACAGACTTGAGAGGGCTTGCAGGCATTAAGGCTTGGTCGAAGAAACTGGAAAGAGAGAGTGGCCATTTCCTGAGTCAGGAAAGATTATGAGTAAAGTTATTTTGTGCTGGAAATAAAAACTACAGTTTACACTGATGAATGTGAAATACTTATTATTCACTCAGGTGGAGAGGGTGGATGAGCTGTTGGATATAAAAATCTGTACAGTCCAAGGAAAGGAGCCTAGCTAGAATTTTTTTTTAAGCTGAGGAGCAGGGGGGACATAAGCAGATAGATAGCTAAAGCCCTGAGACCAGATGAGATTTCCACCCCAGGGAGTGAGTACAACCAGAGAAGTCGGAGAACCAAGCCCCGGAGCTCTCAAATATTTAGAAGTCAACTTGACAGAAGGAACCAGGAAGAGCTAACTGAGAAGCAGCAGTCAGCAGGTAGGAGGCAAACAACAGACTGTGATGTCCCAAAAGTCAAATGAAGAAAGTTCATGTAGGAAAAGGGAATTATCAGCTGTGTCAAATGCTGCTGACAGGCCAAGTTAGACGAGCACTGAGAATTGACAACTGGATTTAGCAACATGGAGGTCATCGGTGACCTTGACCAGAGCTGCTTTTCTGAAGCAGTGAACGTAAAACCCTGACTGAAGTAAATTAAGACAGAAGAAGCACTGAAAATAAAATGTACATAGACAGTTCTTTCCAGGAATTTTAAGGTAAAGGGAAGCAAAAGAAATGGGATGGGAACTATGAAGAGGGCTTTTTTTTTTTTAAGATGAGAAAAGTTACACATTGCAATAATAATCAGGTAGAGAGAAAAATTATTGATGCAAGAAAGAAAAAGGAGAAGTGCTAAAGCAATGCATTCAAGGTGAGGAGCTAGAAATAAATGTATCCCTAGTCAGAAGGAGGAGGAGCAGAGGACAGAACATTTGAGTTCCACTGCAGCTAGGTAAACAGATGCGTGGTAAAAGCACAAAAACATTCCCTTTAGATGGTTTCTATTTTCTTAGTAAAATAGAAGCCAAGTTCCTCAAATAAGAGTTACACATGGAGACAGAATGCACACAGGAGGAGGACACCGTAAATGGAGTAGAGAATATGAGGGAATCCTGAGAGCCACGGCAAGATGAAATGGACTTCACAGCTCCAGGCAAGCCCAAGCTGAACCTCCGAGCCAGGCAGGAGGCCTACTGCTGCTCTACAACACGACGGCCTAGCTCTTAGGTGCTGGGGAAGCTGCAGGTACACCAAGCAGAGCTTTGAGGATTCTAACAACGACCCTATTCTCTCCTCCCCTGTACAGCCTACACTGGCAGACTTGTGCTAGGTACGGCTCACTCACTCCTCCAGTCACAGATCTGACTTCGTGTCCACTGACCAACTCCAAGTGCTCTGGCAGTGGTCAGTCAAGACCCAGCATCCGAATTCCACTCTCACAATTTCACCTGATCTCTGAGCAGCCCCTCCTATTCCAGCAATCATCCTCCTTCTCTGATTATTCACCCATTTTCCATCACTAGCTTCCCTTTTCCTGCCAGTCTTTAAACATTATTCTTCTAAAACAAACAAAACAAAACACAGCACACTATTTTTCTTCTCCATGATTTCAGGGCTGAGCCAGAAATCTGTTCTCAATCCACAAACTCTTCACAGGTAACCTAATCTGCTCCCAGGGTTTTAACCATCAACCCCAGAAATCCCTGGACAACAGTGTGAAAATCACTGGATTAGGGTATTAGCAAAAGTAAGTAAAGGGCACCTGGGTGGCTCAGTCGGTTGGGTGTTTCCCTTAGGCTTAGGTTGCAATACACTGGGATTGATCCCTGCGTCAGGCTCCCTGTTCATAAGGGAGTCTGCTTCTCCCTCTCCCTCTGCCCCTCCCCCACACAGCTTGTGCTCGCTCTCTCGCACGCTCTCTCTAAAACATAAATAAAATCTTTAAAAAAAAAAAGAGTGAAATGAATGGCCATAAATCCTAAGTAGATTGGGGAGGAAAAAAAGTAACCAAGTACAGAGTGATGGATAAGTGGAGATGTCTATCAACTGAGGCTCCCAGTAGAACTGCAGGAGACCAAGGAACGTGGAAGAAGAAAAGGTTATGATTAAAGAATGTTTATAGATTTTTAAACTTAGTATTTGAATTTAGAGAACAAAAGTGTCAGGAATTCCAGAAAGTTCATGCAGAAGCAGAAGATGAGAAGGCATGAGAGGTAATGAACAAAATGAAATTAAGAAACCAAAATGCATGGCATAAAATGAAAAGACTAATGGAAAGCGATTCATTTAAGAACGGAAATAAGGCTAACAATTATAAAAACAAATATAAGTATTACTAATTTAAATATAAAAGCCACGCATTAGGAAAATAAAAATACAACTATAACGGATTAGAAAACTCACAGAATGGGTTAGACTATTTTTCTAGTTCCAAAAGTGAGACTAGGAGCAAATGCCTCCCCTAAATGAGTGCATCTTCAACAGAAAGCAACCCAGAGATGAGTGAAACGAAAGCAAGCTGTCGTGATGCCTTTTATTGTCCCTATATCTGGTGGGAACAAAAGGAAATTCCTAACCAAAAAAGGAGAAAGGCGGGGCACCCTGGGTGGCTTAGCTGGTTCCGCACCTGCCTTTGGCTCAGGTCATGATCCCAGGGTCCTGGGATCTAGCCCCGCATGGGGCTCCCTGCTCAGTGGGGAGTCAGCTTCTCCCTCTCCCTCTGCCACTCCCCCTGCTTATGCTCTCTCTCTCTCTAATAAATAAATAAAATCTTAAAAAAAAAAAAGAAGAAGAAAGTCATTATAGCTCCTCGCCATTAACAGTGAGTAAGACACAGCTGATAAAAAGGGAGAGGAACAGGCTCTCATGGTTCTCTAAGAAGACTGAGCTCTTCCCTCCTGGTCAGGGAGGAAGAGCAAGGTTACTGAAACTCAAGCAGAAACAATACCAGTTGCATGTCTTCTATGCCAGCTAAACTAGACAGCAGAAAATTCAGCCCTCTCGGGGGCCACATGGCTTTAGTCCTGATGATGATCAAGGATGGCTATCCTAGAAACATACACTCTTCCAAAACTGAAACAAGAAGAAATAGAAAATTTGAACAGACCGATTTCTAGTAATAAAATTGAATGGGTAATGAAAAACCACCAACAAACAAAAGTCCAGGACCTGATGGCTTCACAGGTGAATCTACCAAACATTTAAAGAATGGTTAATACCTATTCTTCTCAAACTATTCCAAAAAGATAGAAGATGGAGAAAAACTTCCAAATTCATCTTATAAGACCAGCATTACCCTGATACCAAAACCAGACAAAAACCTGAGGGGAAAAAAAAACAAGCTGATATCTCTGCTGAACACAGAGGCAAAAACTCTTCAACAAAATACTAGCAAACCCAATCCAACAATACATGAAAAAAATCATTCACCACAATCAAGTGGGATTTATTCCAGGGATTCAAACATGGTTCAATATTCACAAACCAATCAATGTGATACATCATACTAACAAGACGCAGGATAAAAACCATATGATCATTTCGTAGATGCAGAAAAAGCAACTGACAACATCCATTCATGATAAAAACACTCAACAAAGTGAGTTTAGAGGGAGTAATACCTCAACATAATAAAGGTCATATATGAAAAATCTACAGTTAACCTCATACTCAATGATGTAAAACTGAAAGCTTTTTCTCTATGATCAGGAACAAGGCAAGGATGTTCACTCTCACCACTTTTATTCAACAAAGTACTAGAAGTCCTAGCTGCAGCAATCAGGCAAGAAAAAGAAATAAAAGACATATATTGCTGAGGAAGTGGGGTGCCTGGGTGGCTCACTCGATAAGTGTCCAGCTCTTGATCTCAGATCAGGTCTTGATCTCAGGGTCGTGAGTTCAAGCCCCACATTGGACTCCATGCTAGGAATGGAGCCTACATTTAAAAAAAAAAAAATTGCTAAGGAAGAAGTAAAACTACTACTGTTTGCAGATGACATGACACAATATACAGAAAACACTAGAGACTCCACCAAAAAACTATTAGAACTGATACTGAATTCAGTAAAGTTGCAGGACACAAAATTAATATTCAGAAAACTTGCATTTCTATACACTGATAACAAAGTAGCAGAAAGAGAAATGAAAGTATCAATCCCATTTACGATTGTACCAAAAATAATAAAATACCTAGGAATAAACTCATCAAAAAGGTAAAACACCCATATTCTGAAAACTATAAGACATTCATGAAATAAAGATGACACAAACAAACAGAAAGATACACCATGCTCATGGACTGGAAGAATATTATTAAAATGTCCGTACTAAAGCTATCTACAGATGCACTGCAATCCCTACCAAAATACCAATAGCATTTTTCCCAGAACTAGAACAAATAATCCTAAAATTTGTAGAGAACCACAAAAGACCTTGAATAACCAAAGCAATCTTGAGAAAGAAGAACAAAACTGGAGGTATCACAATCCCAGATTTAAAAATATACTACAAAGATAAAGTAATCAAAATAGTACAGTACTGGCACAAAAACAAGAAACACGGGTCAACAGAACAGGACAGAGAGACCAGAAACAAACCCATATCTATATGGTTAATTAATCTACAACAAAGGAGGCAAGAATATACAATGGGGAAAAGACAGTCTTCTCAATAAATGGTGCTGGGAAAACTGGACAGCTACATGCACAAGAATGAAACTGGACCATTTTCTTACAACATACCCCAAAATAAATTCAAAACAGATCAAAGACCTAAATATGAGACCTGAAATCATAAAACTCCAGAAGCAAACAGAGCTAGTAACCTCTTGGAAATCACCTTAGCAACATAGCTGTGGATATGTCTCCTGAAGCAAGAGATACAAAAGTAAAAATAAACCATTGGGACTACACCGAAACAAAAAGCTTTTTGCACAGCAAAGAAAACCATCCACAAAACAAACAGTCAACTTAATGACTGGGAGAAGATATTTGGAGCAAATATCCAAAATACATAAAGAACTTACACAACTCAATACCAAAAAAACAAACACTCCAATTTAAAAATGGGCAGAGGACCTGAATAGACATTTTTCCAAAAAACACATACAGATAAGCCTATGTGAAAAGATGCGCAACATCAGGGAAATGCAAATCAGAACCACCTTACACCAAAAACAAACAAACAAATAAATACGACCTCACACCAGTCAGAATGGTTAGTATCAAAAAGACAAAAAAATAACAAGTGTTGGTGAAGATGTGGAGAAAGAGGACCCCTTGTGCACTGTTAGTGGGAATGCAAATCAGTGCAGCCACTCTGTGAAACAGTATAGACGATCCTCGAAACATTAAAAAAAGAAATACCATATGATCCAATATTTGCACTACGGGGTATTTACCCAAAGAAAACAAAAACATTAATTTGAAAAGATGTCTATACTCATGTGTATTGCAGCATTTTCTACAACAGCCAAGATACAGAGACAACCCAAGTGTCTACCAATAGATGAATGAGTAAAGAATATGTGGCACATATATATATAAATAAAATAGAGTATTACTCAGCCATAAAAGAGAACGATATCTTGCCATTTGCAACAACATGGATGGACCTAAGGGTATTATGCTGAGTGAAATAAGTCAGACAAAGAAAGACAAAATACCATATGATTTCACTTACATGTGGAATCTAAAAAAAATGAAAAGCAAACAACCAAACAAAATGGACTCTTAAATACAGAAAATAAACTGGTGGTTGCCAGAGGGAAGGTGGGTAGGAGGATGGGTGAAACAGATAAAGGGCATTAAGAGGTACAAACTTCCAGTTATAAAGTAAGTCAGTCACTGAGATGAAAAGTACAGCATAGGAAATATAGTCAATAATATTGTAAAAATGTTATATGGTGACAAATGGTGACTACATTTATTGTCGTGAGCACTGGGTAATGTACAAAATTGTTGAATCAATAGGTTGTACACCTAAAACTAATATAACATTGTATGTTAACTATACTTAAATTTTAATTTTTTAATTAAAAAAAGGGCTAGGCATTTGGGAACTGAATTACCCGGTCACAAATAATCTAATAATGCTTTCAAAATACAATGTTAAAAGCTAAAATTCATAAATTCCAGGTATAAGATTTGAACCTAAATTCAAACTGGTACATTATAATCAAATGGTACTACCTAGTAGCTTTTCATTCAAGGCCGATAGGCTTCAACTATTTTAGGGTAACCAGAAGGAATGAGTATCATAAAAGAGTCATGGGTGCAAAGACGCTCAAGGACTGTTACCGTGAACACATATCTGACAAAATCTTGGCAGAGAAATGAGGAAACTATAATTGAGCCAATAATCTCATACCACAGCGAGAGCCAATAGACACTGCTTTATTTTAAGGTCACTAAATCAAAGAATAGAGATGTTAAGTATCCTTTAACATTACAAGCTAACCACTAAAATAAAATTAAAATTCTTCAAGTTACCCTAAGAGCCAGGAAAACAACAATAAAACAAAGAAAAATCCAGACTATGTAGTAAAAGACAGGAAGACACCAACATTATGAAAATAATAATACAACAGATTAAAGATGAAACACTAAAACCAAAATTGTAAATGAGACAAATGATTAAAAGAAAACTCTCACAGATACAGACATATCTAAAATAAAGTGACTCATGCGCTTGGGTGGCTCAGCTGGTTAAGCACCTGCCTTCAGCTCAGGTCCCTGACCCCAGACTTCTGGGGTGGAGCCCCGCACCGGGCTCCCTGCTCCACGGGAAGCCTGCTTCTCCCTCTCTTCCTTGCTCTCGCTCTCACTCTTCCTCTCAAAAAATCTTTTTAAAAAATGAAATAAAATAAAGTGACTCAAAAAGATTGAAAACAAAAGGATAAACAGAGACAAACCAGGCAGATACTAACAAAGAAGCTGTCGTTTTTTTTTTTAATAAGGTGTGAAGACAAAATAGGGTACTTTATGAACAACAGTATCACCCACAATGAAGAAAGAATCCTCATGTACCAAAAACACCAAGATAATTTTTCAAAACTGAGTATGAAAGGGAAAATGTAAACCACTACTTTAGTTGGGAGTCTTCAACTCACCATCAAAGAAAAAGCAAATGCAAACCAAATACATAATAATAAAAATGAATTTTTTTAAAGTAATAATATTGCTCCAGTAAATAAATGGCTTTATCATACTCAATGCTATATACCTATAAATCCATGTCCTGCCACCCCAATGTCCTAGCCCCTCACAACTACTGTTTTCTGTTTCTATGGATTTGCCTATTCCGGATATTTCATATAAATGAAAACATAATATGCGCCTTTTTGTGTCTGTCTTCTTTCCCTTAGCATAATGTTTTCAAGGTTCATCC
Organism: Eumetopias jubatus; assembly: GCF_037043125.1. Classification (NCBI taxonomy): domain Eukaryota; kingdom Metazoa; phylum Chordata; class Mammalia; order Carnivora; family Otariidae; genus Eumetopias; species Eumetopias jubatus. Next base: position 88,570 of record NW_028274836.1, on the reverse strand, counting down.
ATGCTATAGCATGTACCAATACATCCTTCTTCCAGACTTTTTACAAGAAAAATAAAACACTATGTAATTAAAAACACAGTGAATATTTTGTTGCTAGCAGCTGCAAGCATTCCTTTCAGATACATTTGCATATGTTCATTGTTTGTAACTGCAACAAACCACCTTTTAAAGAGATAAGAAAACAAAATTAGCAATATTCTATCTCCCAAACAATTAACATGACTTTGAAACACAAGCTGATATCCACTTTTCTATTATCGGCACCATCATAATAAATTGCCCTGTGTCCATCAACTTGTGCTTCAATAAAGGTAAAACAGTATTTCCTCATAAACATCTAACAGAGACCTTTAACAAGGAGTAAATATTCTGTTTTTCAAGATTATCACAGTAAATGTCAAATTCAGTAATGTCATCTACAATATTACACTTTATTACTTATTGAGATTTTTCAGATTCTGTCTAATCTTACATTGTATGTCACCAGCCAAAAGTTCTCTAAAAGAACTTTTAGAGACCCAGAGCATTTGACAAAATCCAATACCCATTTATGATAAAAGCTTCTGAGACCCAGACTCCAGCAAAACGTAAACGAAAGACAGCTTTACCTGAGAGAAGCTGCCACCAGAGCCAGCTGTCACTCACTTTGTCCTTCGTGTTCTACATCCCAAGCACAGCTATTCTACCCACAAAGCCCCCCTCTTCTGAACCCTCACAATACTCCTAGTTCACAGTATTTCAGCACAACCACTGATTTCCATTAAATGTTTCATGTAAATAAAATGTGTCTCCTAAAATTCTTATTATATATAGTTTAGGCACATTAAAGGTACTAATACAAACAGGAACTACCTTATACATCTCTTGAATCTTCCTGAGTGCCTAGATAAATAATTTTAAAATAAACAGAGTAAATTACAATCCTTCCCACTTCTGGTTCCTTAACCTCCATGAGGCCCAGTCACGGCAAAGGGGAGACACTTTGAATAGGATGAAAGACAGAAGTTTAAAATCGACTGGACTTGATTTTTCAATATGTGAGAGTGACCATAAAACTATTAGATGAGCCAAAGTTGTCACCAAAGGAAGGGAACAGAGATCCAACAAAGGATCCTTGCGAGCAGCAGTGGGAGAAAATGAAACTGCTTTACAACTATTTCCTACCAAGTTTACCCACACAATAACCAGTTAAGTACGACCTCTGAACGATACTAAGTCTTCCTTCCAGGAGAGGAACAGCTCTCCACTAATTATCTTCTTTGATTTTTTTAAATCAGAGTAGTTTTCCTCATATAGATCAGGTACATGTTTTGTTAGCTTTATACCTAAGCACTTTTTTCTTCATGCTAATGTTAATGGTGTATTTTTAATTTCAAATTCCAATTTTTCATCCCGGTATACAGGACAGCAACGGACTTTTGTGTATTAACGTTGTATCTTAATGTCTTGCTATAATCTATTAGTCCCAGGAGTTCTATTGTTGTTATTAACTTTCTGGGATTGTCTACCTAGACTATCATGTCATCTCTGAATGAAGACAGTTTGCTTTTTCTCTCCCCAATTTGTAAACCTATCAGTTCCTTTCCTTTTCTCACTGCATTAGCTAGGACTTCCACAAAAAAGCAGTGATAAAAGGGGACATCCTTGCCTTGTTTCTGATCTTAGTTGGAAAGCTTTTGGTTTCTTCATTAGTGTGATATTAGCTGTAGATATTTTGTGGATGTTCTTTATCAAGTTGAGGAAGTTCCCCTCTATTCTTGGTTTATTGAGAGCTTTTATCATAAATGGGTATTGGATTTTGTCAAATGCTCTCTCCGATAGGATATTAATAGGATTATATGCTATTTCTTCTTGAGTCTGTTGATGTGATGGATTACACCAAGTGATTTCTGAATGTAGAACCAGCCTTGCATACTTGGAATAAATCCCACTTGGTCGTGGTGTATAATAATTCTTTTGATACGCTACTGCATTTAGTTTGCTAATATTTTCTTGCAGAACTGTGCATTTATGCTCACAACAGATACTGGTCTGTAGTTTTCCTTTATTGCAATGTTTTTGTCCAATTTTAGTATTAAGGTAATGCTGGCATCCTAGAATGAGCTAGAAGTGTTCGCTCTGCTTCTATTTTCTGTTCAAGATTACAGAGAATTGGTATCACATCTTCCTTAACCATTTGGTAGAATTCACTGGTGAAACCATCTAGGACTGTTTGGAAGGTCAATTGCTGATTCAATTTCTTTAAAAGATACAGGCCTACTCAGATTATCTGTTTCTCATTCTATTACACTTTATTTGATTTCTACCATTCCTTTGTTCTTAAAGTTTCCATCTCTTTGCTTACATTATCCATCTGTTCTTGCATATTGTACACTATTTCCATTACCACCCTTGGCATATTAATTAGTTATTTCAAATTCGGGCTTTATAAACCCCAAGTCTCTGTCATATCTAAATCTGCTTCTGATGCTTGCTTTGTATCTTTCAACTGTATATTTTGCCTTTTGGTTCTTAAATTTTTTCATTAAAAGTCAAGGCATTATAGGGGCACCTGGGTGACTCAGTCAGTTAAGCATGTGCCTTTGGCTCAGGTAAGATCCCAGGGTTCTGGGATCGAGCCCCACATCGGGCTACCAGCTCAGCGGGGAGCCTGCTTCTCCCTCTCCCTCTGGTGCTCCCCCTGCTTGTACTTTCTCTAACTGCCAAATAAATAAACAAACTCTTTTTTAAAAAAGACATTATACTAGAGGAGCTAGGGAAAAAACAGCAAATAAAGCCTAAACCCAGCAGGAGAAGAGAAATAATAAAGATCAGAGCAGAAATCAATGAAATAGAAACCAAAAGAACAGTAGAACACATCAACGAAACTAGGAGCTGGTTCTTTGAAAGAATTAACAAGATTGATAAACCCCAGGCCAGACTTATCAAAAAGAAAAGAGAAATGACCCAAATCAACAAAATCAGGAATGAAAGAGGAGAGATCACAACCAACACCAAAGAAATACAAACAATTATAAGAACATATTATGAGCAACTATACGACAGCAAATTAGATAACCTGGAAGAAATGGATGCATTCCTAGAGATGTATCAACTACCAAAACTGAACCAGGAAGAAATAGAAAACCTGAACAGACCTATAACCACTACAGAAATTGAAGTAGTCATCAAATATCTCCCAACAAACAAAAGCCCAGGGCCAGATGGCTTCCCAGGGGAATTTACCAAACATTTAAAGAAGAATTAATACCTATTCTCCTGAAACTGTTCCAAAAAATAGAAATGGAAGGAAAACTTCCAAACCCATTTTATGTGACCACCATTACCTTGATCCCAAAACCAAAGACCCCATCAAAAAGGAGAATTACAGACCAATATCCTTGATGAACACAGATGCAAAAATTCTCACCAAAATACTAGCCAATAGGATCCAACAGTACATTAAAAGGATTATTCACCATGACCAAGAGGGATTTATCCCTGGGCTGCAAGGCTGGTTCAACATCCACAAACCAATCAATGTGATATAACATATTAACAAAAGAAAGAACAAGAATCATTTGATCCTCTCAATAGATGCAGAGAAAGTATTTCACAAAGTACAGCATCCCTTCTCGATCAAAACTCTTCAGAGTATAGGGATAAAGGGTACATACCTCAATATCATAAAAGCCATCTATGAAAAACCTACAGAGAATATCATTCTCAATGGGGAAAAACTGAGAGCTTTCCCCCTAAGGTCAGGAACGTGGCAGGGATGTCCACTATCACCACTGCTTTTCAACATATTACTAGAAGTCCTAAACACGGCAATCAGACAACAAAATCAAAGGCATCCAAAACAGCAAAGAGGAAGTCAAACTCTCACTCTTTGCAGATGATATGATACTGTATGTGGAAAACCCGAAAGACTCCACCCCAACACTGCTAGAACTCATACAGGAATTCAGGAAAGTGGCAGGATATAAAATCAATGCACAGAAATCAGTGGCATTCCTATACACCAACAAGACAGAAGAGAGACAAATCAAGGAGTTGATCCCATTTACAATTGCACCCAAAACCATAAGATACCCAGGAATAAATTTAACCAAAGAGGCAAAGGATCTGTACTCAGAAAACTATAAAATACTCATGAAAGAAATTGAAGAAGACACAAAGAAATGGAAAAACGTTCCATGCTCATGGATTGGAAGAACAAATGTTGTGAAGATGTCAATGCTACCTAGAGCAATCTACACATTCAATGCAATCCCCATCAAAATACCATCCACTTTTTTCAAAGAAATGGAACAAATAATCCTAAAATTTGTATGGAACCAGAAGAGACCCCGAACAGCCAGAGGAATATTGAAAAAGAAAAGCAAAGCTGGCGGCATCACAATTCCGGACTTCCAGCTCTATTACAAAGCTGTCATCATCAAGACAGTATGGTCCTGGCACAAAAACAGACACATAGATCAATGGAACAGAATCGAGAGCCCAGAAATGGACCCTCAACTCTATGGTCAACTCATCTTGGACAAAGCAGGAAAGAATGTCCAATGGAAAAAAGACAGTCTCTTCAACAAATGGTGTTGGGAAAATTGGACAGCTGCATGCAGAAGAATGAAACTGGACCATTTCCTTACACCACACACAAAAATAGACTCCAAATGGTTGAAAGACCTAAATGTGAGACAGGAGTCCATCAATATCCTAAAGGAGAACACAGGTAGCAACCTCTTCGACCTCAGCTTCTTCCTAGCAACATCGCCAAATGCAAGGGAAGTAAGGGCAAAAATGAACTATTGGGATTTCATCAAGATAAAAAGCTTTTGCACAGCAAAAGAAACAGTCCACAAAACCAAAAGACAACCGACAGAATGGGAGAAAATATTTGCAAATGACATATCAGATAAAGGGCTAGTATCCAAAATCTATAAAGAACTCATCAAACTCAACACCCAAAGAACAAATAATCCAATCAAGAAATGGGCAGAAGACATGAACAGACATTTTTCCAAAGAAGACATCCAAATGGCCAACAGACACATGAAAAAGTGCTCAACATCACTCAGCATCAGGGAAATCCAAATCAAAACCTCAATGAGATACCACCTCACACCAGTCAGAATGGCTAAAATTAACAAGTCAGGAAACGACAGATGTTGGAGGGGATGCGGAGAAAGGGGAACACTCCTACACTGTTGGTGGGAATGCAAGCTGGTGCAACCACCCTGGAAAACAGTGTGGAGGTTCCTAAAAATGTTGAAAATGGAGCTACCATACGATCCAGCAATTGCACTACTGGGTATTTACCCCAAGGCTACAAATGGAGGGATCCGAAGGGGTACGTGCACCCCGATGTGTATAGCAGCAATGTCCACAATAGCCAATCTGTGGAAAGAGCCAAGATGTCCATCGACAGATGAATGGATAAAGAAGATGTGGTATATATACACGATGGAATATTATGCAGCCATCAAAAGGAATGAGATCTTGCCATTTGCAACGACGTGGATGGAACCGGAGGTTGTTATGCTGAGTGAAATAAGTCAATCAGAGAAAGACATGTATCATATGACCTCACTGATATGAGGAATTCTTAATCTCAGGAAACAAACTGAGGGTTGCTGGAGTGGTGGGGGGTGGGAGGGGTGGGGTGGCTGGGTGATAGGCATTGGGGAGGGTACGTTCTATGGTGAGCGCTGTGAATTGTGCAAGACTGTTGAATCACAGATCTGTACCTCTGAAACAAATAATGCAATATATGTTAAGAAAAAAAAAAGAAGATAGCAGGAGGGGAAGAATGAAGGGGAGTAAATCGGGGGAGACGAACCATGAGAGATGATGGACTCTGAAAAACAAATTGGGGGTTCTAGAGGGGAGGGAGGTGGGGGAATGGGTTAGCCTGGTGATGGGTATTAAAGAGGGCACATTCTGTGTGGAGCACTGGGTGTTATATGCAAACAATGAATCATGGAACACTACATCAAAAACTAATGATGTAATATATGGTGATTAACATAACAAAACTAATGATGTAATGTATGGTGATTAACATAACAAAATTTAAAGAAAAAAAAGACATTATATAGAGGGTAAGAGGAACTAGGGTAAATAGGTCTTCAGTGAGGTTTATGTTTATCTGGCTGTGAGCTGGGCTGTTTACTGTTTGATGAAGCTGTAGGAGCCAGAGGCTAGAATGTCCTCTAGGGTGCTTGGTTTTGTCTCCCCTGTTGCCTCTGGTTTTCTATAGACTTCCTCTTAAAGAGAGTCTGAGCCTTGCAGTTCTTTTAGCTGTAATCCCCTGTTATTATACAGAAGCCTGACTGATATGGTAGAAAGGGGTGGTTCTGGTAAAAACAATTTCCCTCGAGAGCAGGCCTTTTGTCAAGGTGAACAAAATGTTCTGGTTATTTTCCAGAATGGTTACTTTCCCTCCCCCCTGCCAGAAGCACTAGGGGACTTTTTTTTTTTTTTTTTACCTGAGAACCCAATAGAGCTCTTAGAAGTAAAACTCATTAAAGTGTAGAAGCACCCCCTATGAAGACTAGACCTCTGGAGGTTCAAACTCTGGTTAGTCCACACTAAACCTCCATCAATTAATTAATTACAGCTTAAGTGTTCCTACCAGTACTAGCTACTTAGCAGGCTTCTGCTATATAGGCTTTTGTTCTGGGTAAGCTATGATTCTAGGTACCCACCTCTCTTTCCAGTTTTCAAGGCAGCAATGTGCCCTATGATCTCAATTCTCTGACGAATCTAAGAAGAGCTGCTGATTTTCCAGTTCTTCAGCTTTTCTCACTATTGGGAGTTTGGGAATGATGACTCCAAGCTCTTTTCAAATTGGACTGGAAACCAGAAGTCACCTATATGTTTTATTGTTTTAGCTCTTAGCTTTAGGTCTTTGATTTACTTGGAAATTATTTTTTGTGTATGGTGTATATGATGTAAAATACTGTTTTAAAAATACTTATTCTCTTGGAGAACTCTCTTGGATTCATCATTTGGCAGCTGCTTGGGATCTTCCTCTGATATGCAGTCTCTGCATAGACTTAATCCAGATGAGTTATGCCAGGGCTTCTTTCTAACTTATTCTGTTTTACTTTTAATTTTAAATATAAGTTTCTGGTTGGCAGAGTAAACATTATTTTAATCATTTTTTAAAAAAACACAAGGTGTAAGATCATAATGGAAAGTGCTTTCTCCCCCACTTTAATACTAAGTAGTTTGGAATGATCTATCCTTTAATCTCTTAATGTGCCTATTTTTTTTAAAGAGAAAGGAATTCAGTTATTACAATGTTCCAATTAAATTAATATAAGCATTTCCTACTAAGGCAACTTATAATAGAAAACAAGCATTACTTGTAAGAGGCTATTCAAATTGTGTTGATTATGTAATTATTTCTGTGCTTATGTATTTTTTGGCAGTTAGTCTAAAAGAGAGTTCCTCCACCCTGGCACTCTTAACATTTTAGGCCAAATAATTCCTTGTTGCTGTGAGGGTCCTTGCAATGTAGGAGTTTAGTATCATCTTGGTCCTCTACCCACTAGATGCCAACACATAATCCACCCCTCAAGTTGTTACACTACTACATGTTTTCTGGGGGGGTGGGGAAGGGACCCAGTTGAGAACCAGTGGTCTAAGAAATGAATGCTAAATGTGGAAAAAAGAAATAATGTAAAAATTATATTACTTCGTTTTAATTTTTTCAAATAATGTAAATTTTCAAGTGAAGGAATGGAAGCTAAATCTCTAAGGAATGACTTAAAAATTGTTGTGTCATTGTGCAAGACTGTTGAATCACAGATCTGTACTTCTGAAACAAATAATGCAAGATATGTTAAGAAAAAAGAAAAAGAAGAAGATAGCAGGAGGGGAAGAATGAAGGGGAGTAAGTCGGAGGGGGAGACGAACCATGAGAGACGATGGACTCTGAAAAACAAACCGAGGGTTCTAGAGGGGAGGGGGGTGGGGGGATGGGTTAGCCTGGTGATGGGTATTAAGGAGGGCACGTTCTGCATGGAGCACTGGGTGTTATGCACAAACAATGAATCATGGAACCCTACATCAAGAACTAATGATGTAATGTATGGTGATTAACATAACAATAACATATATATATACATACATATATATATATATATATATATATATATATATACATTGTTGTGTCAGAGATATACATGCATGTGATATACAGACCTCAAGGAAAGACTGCCAGGGGCGCCTCGGTGCCTCGGTTGGTTAAGTGGCCGACTCTTCGTTTCTGCTCAGGTCATCATCTTGGGGTTGTGAGATCAAGCCCCACATCAGGCTCCGCATTCAGCGTGGAGTCTACTTGAGATCCTCTCTCTCACTCTCCCTCTGCCCCTCCCCCTGCTCACACAAACTCTCTCTCAGGAAAAAAAGTATTAAAAAAAAGAAACTTCCATCCAACTCTCCTCCATAGGCAATCTGTTGTTTTCCTAAGCCATTTCCGTAATACTAGGAAATGTTTCAGTTTACTGACATTAACAATATATACTGACTACCCAATACAGAAGTTCAGAATTTACCGATTAGCTTTCTGATACTGAGGATTTACGCCAATCAATGACTATTACCACTACTACCTGTCTTCCACTTCCTCCTCTGGCATTTATTATATTATTACTCTTTGTTATTCTCTTGGGTAACCCGCTAAGGATTTAAATCTTTACTTCTTGTCTTACCAGTTTATTCCCAAAGGTGTAGCTGACAGATGTCTTCCTGCTCCTAAATTCTCTAGTAGCTGCTATTACATTATTGTGATTATTAACATCATAAGTAGTAAAAAAAAAAAAAACTAATTATCTAACAATAGATGAATGGTTCTCTTTAGTTTTTCATGGTTTAAGATAATGAGACAAAGAAAATTTTAATGCATACAAGTCACATTTTTACACAAATGCAATATAAATTCCCAGGAATAAGGTTATTGAATCATAGTGTATAAATACTCCATCATATTGCTTTCCAGCATGGTTATTAGAATCCATTTTATTTTGTTCATATTGAAAATAGTGTTATTTTTTTCCCAATTACATAAATAAAAATCCTTATTAAAAATTCAATCAATTCAGGGGCACTTGGCTGGCTCAGTGGGTAGAACACGCAACTCTTCATCTCAGGGTTGTAAGTTCATGCCCCACAGTGGGTATGGAGATTACCTAAAAATAAAATTTTTTAAAAAAATCTAATGTATTCAAAGAAGTATAAGGAAGAAAGTAAAAATATGAAATTCCACATTTAGTATAATCCTTCCTGTTTTTTTTTTTAAGATTTTATTTATTTGAGAGAGAGAGAACGAGAGATAGAAAGCACGAGAGGGAAGAGGGTCAGAGGGAGAAGCAGACTCCCCGCTGAGCTGGGAGCCTGATGTGGGACTCGATCCCGGGACTCCAGGATCATGACCTGAGCCGAAGGCAGTTGCTCAACCAACTGAGCCACCCAGGTGCCCCTTCCTGTTCTTTTTAAAAAATATTTAAGTAATGGGCGCCTGGGTGGCTCAGTTGGTTAGGCGACTGCCTTCGGCTCAGATATTCATAATACTAAAGACAAAAAAGGATTATTACATGAGTAATACTCCAAATGGCTGAAAGACCCAAATGTGAGACAGGATTCCATCAAAATCCTAAAGGAGAACACAGGCAGCAACCTCTTCGACCTCAGCTGCAGCAACTTCTTCCTAGAAACATCGCCAAAGGCAAGGGAAGCAAGGGCAAAAATGAACTATTGGGACTTCATCAAGATAAAAAGCTTCTGCACGGCAAAAGAAAGAGTCAACAAAACCAAAAGACAACCGACAGAATGGGAGAAGATATTTGCAAATGACATATCAGATAAAGGGCTAGTATCCAAAATCTATAAAGAACTTACCAAACTCAACACACAAAGAACAATGATTCAATCAAGAAATGGGCAGAAGACATGAACAGACATTTTTCCAAAGAAGACATCCAAATGACCAACAGACACAAGAAAAAGTGCTCAACATCGCTCGGCATCAGGGAAATCCAAATCAAAACCTCAATGAGATACCACCTCACACCTCATAGAATGGCTAAAATTAACAATTCAGGAAACAACTGATGTTGGCAGGATGTGGAGAAAGGAGAACCCTCCTACACTGTTGGTGGGAATGCAAGCTGGTGCAACCACTCTGGAAAACAGTATAGAGGTTCCTCAAAAAGTTGAAAATAGAGCTACCCTACGACCCAGCAATTGCACTACTGGGTATTTACCCCAAAGATACAAACGGAGGGATCCGAAGGTGTATGTGCACCCCGATATTTATAGCAGCATTGTCCACAATAGCCAAACTACGGAAAGAGCCAAGATGTCCACTGACAGATGAATGGATAAAGAAGATATGGTGTATATAGACAATGGAATATTATACAGCCATCAAAAGGAATGAAATCTTGCCATTTGCAACAACGTGGATGGAACTGGAGAGTATTATGTTGAGCGAAATAAGTCAATCAGAGAAAGACATGTATCATATGACCTCACTGATATGAGGAATTCTTAATCTCAGGAAACAAACTGAGTGTTGCTGGAGTGGTGGGGGGTGGGAGGGATGGGGTGGCTGGGTGAAAGACAGTGGGGGAGGGTACGTGCTATGGTGAATGCTGTGAATTGTCTAAGACTGTTGAATCACAGACCTGTACCTCTGAAACAAATAATACATTATATTATACATATAATACATTATATGTTAAAAAAAAGAAGATAGCAGGAAGGGAAAAATGAAGGGGGGGAATTGGAGGGGGAGACAAACCATGAGAAACTATGGACTCTGAGAAAGAAACTGAGGGTTCTAGAGGGGAGGGGGGTGGGGGGATGGTTAGCCTGGTGATGGGTATTAAAGAGGGCACGTTCTGCGTGGAGCACTGGGTGTTATGCACAAACAATGAGTCATGGAACACTACATCAAAAGCTAATGATGTGATGTATGGTGATTAACATGATAAAAAAAAAGAGTATATGAGGATTCACCGTGCTATTTTTGCAATGTTTCTATCACTCTGAATTAATTTTAAAAAATCAAAAAAAAGATTTTATTTATTTGTCAGAAAGAGAGAGAGCACACAAGCAGGGGGAGCAGCAGGCTCCCCGCTGAGCAGGGAGCCCAATGCAGGACTCGATCCCAGGACCCTGGGATCATGATCTGAGCCAACAGCAGATGCTTAACCAACTGAGCCACCCAGGCATCCCTAAGGTAGGTGTTATAATTCCTATTTTCACAGACAAGAAAAGAAACATTAAGGTTCCAAGAGATTAAGGAACTCACCCAGTAGCACACAGCTAGTAAATAGCAAATATATGACTGGAACCTACACTGCCCCAATCCAAACCCAACAAATCTACCTCCTTGTTCAGCTTTCAGCACTGTTGTGCAATAAAGAGAAGCTCAGGCTCTCAATAAGTTAAAATTTGGAGTTTTGAAAGAAAGTATTACACTATGAATAACAACGGTATAGGCCTCAATAATACATCTGATATTCAAATATACAACATCAATAAACTCATCCATGAATCCCATAGAATCACTATAGAATCATGAATTAGCATGCTAGTGAAACAATCCTGCTTGCAGTCCTGGATGGCCAGCTTTTTGTCAAATTCCATATTTAGTTATGGTGCTCTTTGAAAAATACACAGATTTGAGAAAAATTAAAATACTGTTAGATGAATGACTTCTAAAGGCCAAAAACTGTACTTTAAAGACTATGTGGGGCAGGTGGCACCTAGGTGGCTCAATCGGTTAAGCATCTGACTCTTGGTTTCGGGTAAGGTCATGATATCAGGGTCATGAGATCAAGCCCTGTATCAGGCTCTGTGCTGGGAGCCTGCTTAAGATTCTTTCCCTCTGCCTCTGCCCCTCCCCCCCCACTCTCTCCTTCTCTCTCTAAAAAAAATTAATTTATTAAAGGATATGTGGAATGTTCCTGAAGCCTAAGCCCCGAAGACATGTGAAAAACTGATATTAAGTATCAGAATACTTTAACAATTCTATCTAGAGAATCTATGGCCTACACAACTGAAACACAAGTTTTATTATGAGTACTGCCACAAAAAGACCCACAAAGAAAAGAAAATGATATTTTATTCCCTCTCCAACTTCAAGTTCCCCTCACACAATTTGAAGTCCATGCAAATTTAATTATACAAAGCTTTTTAAAAAAAAAAAATTTCTGGCACCACCAAATTTCAAGTCACTGCTGGTGGCGATGGGTCAGCAATGGAAAGACAAGTAAAGTGGGATGACAGAGAAGTAGTTTTTACAATGTCACCTCGGGAAGGCAAATCCGAGCTGCCGAGGGACCGCACTACCATCTGTGGGGGCAGGAGAAAAACAGGAACATAAAAGATAACAAGTGCTCTGACACAGAGCTAGGGTTCTCCACGCAGCAATCGGGAAAAGTCACCCAAAGCATCCCCCACCTCCAGCACACAAGTTCTTCTGTGCCAGTGGAATGATAGTGAGGAGTTGGGTCCCAGGAGTCAACAACTCTGAGCCAAAAATCAGAAAGACATCTGGATGAAAGAACAGACATAAGGAAATACTTCTCATAATGCATATTATTCAAAACAATCCAAAATGCATCACAAGGATCCCACTGAAATTCTAGGGAAGGGGATTCTGAAAATTCTAACATACAACAGATAACAGATATTAACTGTAAAATCAGAATTTATTGTCTTTATTGTGTACCCTTTTTGAACTGTTTCATCTTAAGTGTTAAAACATTTACAAGGGCTTTCAAAGATAAATTCTGAACTTTATCACCTCATGTGTGTTTTTTCTTATGATGTCTTAAGTTCTTTGAATTATCTTACCACCAAGGTTTTCAGAAAATTAACCTATATTACTATATTTGTATATAATCTTCAAAACCATATCATGAGTAAATATCTACAATTACCTTCTACAAATACAGTGCAGAATAAAACAAAAGCATACAGCTCTCAGAGTATATTCTATCCTACTGTATAAAATTAGCTTGGAAACAAAAGGAAAACTAACACTAGAAATCGTCCTGAAATGATACGGCATTCTTTGGATGCCTATACCTCTCAGGAAATGTACTTCCAATTATCACTTAAGATGGAAAGAATAAAAAGAAAAAAAAAATCTTACATGCAATCAGAAATGCCTCAGTCTCCTTCAACCCCAAGTAAAAAACTAGAGAGAAGTGAAGTATACTCACAAGGAGAGCGGTGAAGGTCAAAGCCTCCTGATAAAGGATTCTGAGTGGCTGCTGTAACCAACTACCGCAACTGAGCACCTAACGTAAATTTATTACCTCATAGTTCTAAAGGTCACAAATCCAACATGGGTATCACTGGCTAAAATCAAGATGTCAGCAAGGCTAGTTCCTTCCGTGATGTGGACTCTAGGGAGAATCCATTTTCTTGACTTTTCCAGCTTCTAGAGGCTATTCAATTTCCTTACCTGCAGAGTGCTTCACTCCACCCTCCGCTTGTTGTCACATCTCCTTCTCTGACTCTGACTCTCCCACCTCCCTCTTAAAGGACCCTTGCGATTACACTGCATTCACCCAGATAACCTAGGACCATCTCTCCCTTAACACAATCACAGCTGCAAAGCCCTTCTGCCATTTATGATAACATACAGGTTCCAGAGATTCCCACACGAACATCTTCATGGGCTACTGTGCCACCTCCCAGAAGTTCATTTAATCCAGTTTAGCAAAATCAAATACAAAGAATCCTCTATACCTCTATCCCGTTCCTTTTTGCTCACCTATGTTATAAAGTCAATATATGTCAGCTATTGGATTTGTATCTACTATGCCGTTCAACTGTAAGACTTTACGGAACACACTGAGAAAGAGAAAAGCAGCCCCTGACATCTGGAAGCCCTGCTACTATCAGCTAGGCCTTGTTGCTACAAACTGGCTAGCAGCTCAGAGTGAGGCACTCACAGCTAGGTCTTGATGATTCTCCTCTTGAAAATAAACAACTTCAGAGAACATCAACATCAGAGAAGGGCACTCTGTGACCATAATGGACAAAGAATAAACATCACTCTGTAATCATGCCTGAACAAAGCCAAAAACATGAATACCATCCAAATCATAAAAATGACTAAATATCTCCCCACCATGGCTTACATGAATGACTTGCTTCTTATTAACAATAAGTTTTAAGTTCAACCCACCCAGTCTTCTTTCCTTCTATATAAGATTAAGATACTCAATCATAGAATTATCTCTGCTTCCTAACAGCATCCAATACAAATCAAAGCCCCATTTCTTTGAACTCTTTCCAAATCACCCCACACAAGCCCAAATCCTATTTTTAAAAGTTCCTTTCAAATGCTCTCTTATTGAAACACCCCACAATTCCCAATGGTGTGCATTTTCCCTTACTGCAACATGCAATCAACCCAACTTGTCCAACTACCAGTATATTCCTGGTGGTCTTTGGCTGGAGAGCAGTGACAAAGCTCAGAAAAAACTTACAGACCTCCAGACACCTGCATTTCAAATTTAGATACAAGACTGATGATTGGCTCCCATCTTCTGCCCGACCTCTATTCTCAAGAGGGAAGGGCTAAAGTTTTTATCTGCAGTACATGGAGTGAGCCATGGAGATGAAGGCAAGACCCTGGTAGAAAAAGGCAGGTAAACTGACCTAGGGAAGCAGTAGAGAGAGCATGATTCCTGGCATCTCCAGTATATCCCCACTCTATGTGGCCAAAAGGAAGCCAAGAAAATTAGAGGGTCCTAAAATCTCCCCTGTTGTAAAAGTCCTAGTGAACCCCAGAACTGCACCAAAAATACTACAGCCAAGTTAGGGAGCTTAAACCATAGCCAGAATAAGGAAGAATTTAAATTGTGCAGCTAGACCCCAAAATTCCCTGCCAGCTAGTTTCACCAGTTCTCCTTGGTCCTTTCATTAGCCTTACAACAAGCATTTTATGTAACCAATCTAGCTGGATCCGACATAACCCTGTTATGGTGGAGATTTAAACTTTATAAGACTGTAAATATAGTACAGGCTATGAAATCAGCCTGCCTGGATTCAAACTCTCGTTCCATCACACACTGACTATGCCGCCTTGGCTACATGCTGCGAAATACCTACTTCATATGCTTGTTGTGAAACTCAAATGAGATACCTAGTAAGCACTCAATAAATGTTATTTATTATTAATTTAATGAAGGGATTATGAGGCTATTTTGGTACTGTTATGTATTACTCTGTGACCATTTTAAAGTAACAGCTATATCAGTGAAAGTGGCAACATAAGAAAACCATTTGGAACGTACCATCTAAGTAAATGCACTTGAAGAATAGAGTACTGGGGTGCCTGGGAGGCTCAGTCAGTTAAGCGACCAGCTCTTGATCTCAGCTCAGGTTTTGATCGCAGGGTTGTGAGTTCAAGCCCCATGCTGGGCTCCGTGCTAGGTGTGGAGCCTACTTAAAGAAGAGATGGACCAAAAGACAAGTGATGCTGTGCAACTATGGCAGGTATAAAGAACAGGAACATATAAATTACTCTCCATATTTCAGTTCTCCTGCTGGATACTTAACAAGCTCGAGTCAGTGGTTTAGTATCCTGGGTAACAGTTCATGTGTGCATACTATTTAAAAATAGGTTAATCAAAAGCAGGTCACACATGAACCAATGAAAAATTTGTGTATGAACCAAGGATTATAATTAATCCAATTCTGTGCACCTGAAGTTCAAAATAAAAAGGAAAAAAAAAAGCCAGCAACAGGAAGAAAGAAAATAGATCATTGCCACCTGGTTAATAGGTTTTAGCTACGTAATCATTGAAGTAATTGACAAGAGAACTCAGATATTCATAATACTAAAGACAAAAAAGGATTATTACATGAGTATTTATAAGTTAAACACTACACAATATACAAAAATTAACTCAAAATGGATCAAAGACCCCAAATGTAAGAGTTAAAACTCTTAAGAAGAAAACATAGATAGAAATCTTCATGACATTAGATTTGGTGATGATTTCTTTAATATAACACCAAAAACACAGGCAAAAAAAGAAAAAAAAGATGTATAAAATGAACTTCATCAAAATTAACAACTGCGGTGCATCAAAGAACATCATCAATAGAGTGAAAGGCAACCCACAGAATGGGAGAAAATATTTGCAAATTGATATTTAATAAGGGATTAATATCCAGAATATATAAAGAACTCCTGAAAGTCAACAACAAAACAACCCAATTCAAAACGGGCAAAGGATTCAAAGAGATATTTCTCCAAAGAAGATATACAAATGGCCAGGAAGAACATAAAACAGTGCTCAACATCACTAACCATCAGGGAAATGCAAATAAAAGCCACAATGAGATACCACTGCACACCCGTTAGGATAACAATTATATTTTAAAACAACACGTGTTAGTGGAGAAACTGGAATCCTGGAGCGCTGCTGGTGGGACTGTGAAATGGTACAGCCACTGCAGCAATTTTTCCCAAAAAAATTAAACGTAGAATTTTTTTATATGATGCCACAATTCCACTTCTCGGTATACACATACCTAAAAGAACTGAAAGCAAGATTTCCAAGAGGTATTTGTATTTGTACACCTGTGTTCATAGCAGCACTATTTACAAAGGCCAGGAAACAACCCCAATGTCCAGTGATGAATGAATGGGTAAACAAAATAGGGTTATGTCCATACAAGTGAATATCATCCAATGTCAAAAAGGAAAAAAATTCGGACACATGCTACGAGATGCATGAAACCTGAAAACCTTATGCTGATTGAAATAAGCCAGACATGAGAGGACAAATACTGTACGAGTCCACTTATATGATAACTGGAATAGTCAGATTCATAGAGACGTAAGTAGAATGGTGGTTACCAAAAGCCGGAAGAAGAAAGGAATGGTAAGTTAATGACTCATGGGGACAGTTTCAGCTTGGAATAACAGCAAAGTTCTAGAGATGTGCAGTGGTGACGGTTGCACAAGATGTGAATGTACTTAATGCCACTGAATTGTACACTTAAAAATGTTAACCACATGCGATGTATACTGTATCAGAAAGGTAAAACTTACAGCATTACATGGCAAAACCAAAAAAGAGTTAACTAAGAATTGGCAGCATGTCCTAGAAAAAACTCAAGTATCTATGTTCACTCTAAATATGAATAATTTGAGAAAAGAATGCCAAAGACGGGAAACCCAGTGAACGTGCTCACTTCTGCACAGCTTCTGTAGAGGGTGGAGTACGTTCACCACCCAGAGGTGCTGGCTCAGAGGAAGCTGGGGTGACAAGGGGCAGAACTAAGGAACTTTAAACTCAGTGCCAAAACTAAGTCGTTTTCAGAGTGGCAAAGGTAATAAAGCTCCTGGCTACTATAACGTGAGTTTTTTCTCAATCCAAATGACAGAATATCTAATTAATTAAAAAGTAAAGCCAAAAACAAATAGCTCAATGGAACAGCATGATTACAAAATTAAACCCCACGATTATAGTTACCTAAGTCATGACAAAGGTCCTAAATGGTGCTAAAGCGACTGGACATCCAGGTGGGGGGGAAAAAAAAGACTCCTACCTCAAAACATACACAAAAAATAAATTCCAGATGAACTGCAGATCTAAATGGGTGGAGAGGATCAATAAAGCATTTAAAGAAAGCACAGAGAATATCTTCATAATTTTGGAATAGGCAAAGATTTCTTAAACAAGACACAGAAAGAACTGACCATAAAACAATGTCTGTTAAAGTGAACTATATGAAAATTAAGAATTTCTCATCAGAAGATATATCACTGAGTGTTAAAGCATCCACAAAATGGAAAAAAAATTGCAATACATATATTCGACCAAACTATCCTATTCGGAAAACATAAAAGTTGCAAATCAATATTTAAGAGATTAAAGGACTAATTTAAAAATGGGGACAAGACTTGAAGATGCTTCTTCACAAGAGTGGCAAATGACCGTAAGTATATGAAAAGGTACTCAAATTCATGAATCGTCAGGGAAGTGCGAACACAGTTTTTGTGCAATAAATATGAGACGCTTACTGCAATGGCTTACATTAGAAGAACATGCTGAGCGTCGGTAAAGAGCAGCCAGCGGGCCCGGCGCGGAGCTGCGGGAGGGCACCGCGGCCGCGCACCCGGGAACCGGCAGGCAGGGGTCCCTCTCCGAGGCACAGCCCCGACCAGAGGCGCACACGGCCGGGCACCAGAAAACACGACGCGCTGCAGCCCAGGCCGGGGACTGCCGGAGCGCCCGTCGCGAGGGCGGAGAGCGGCTACAGCCACACGGCCACTCGCTCAGAGCGCTCTCTACCGCAAGGTACGACTGCGGCGGTCCCCCGGCTGCAGGGTCCAGAAGGGCCCGAAGGAGGCAACGCCACGGCAGAGCTTTCCCAGCCGCGGCCCTCGGGGCTGACGGGCGAGCGCGGGGCTGACGGGCGGGCCGGCCGCTGGGCGAGGGGACGCGAACACGTACAACGGGCCCCGGGCCGGTACGAGACACAGAGCCGAGCACACTCCGCGCCGCGCGGCGGAAGGCAACCACAGCGGACGTCCCGGCGGCGCCGCAGCGACGGAACAGGGAGCCCCCGCGCCGCCGCCCGCGCCGCCGGGCTCCCCACGCAAACCCGCAGGGCTGAGCCAACGGCGCTCGGCAGTCCGCACAGCCCGCGCCGCGGCCGGGCCGGGCCCGCCCCCGGGTCCCGACGCGCGCTCCGAGAAGGGCGCCGAGGGGACCACGCAGGTGCTCCCCGCCGGGAGGTCCGCCCGCCCGACGGCACGGCGCTGCGCCCCCCGGAGCTCCGGCGCGGGGGGCCCGTGGAGGAGGCGGGGGCTCAGGGGCAGGGGGCACCCCGCACCGAGGGCGGGGGGCGCCGGGCGCGGCGGGGGGAGGGGCGGGAGGGGCAGGAGGCACCCCGCACCGAGGGCGGGGGGCGCCGGGCGCGGCGGGGGAGGGGCGGGAGGGGCGGGGCGCGGGCCGACTCACCGTGGTCTCCCGCACTTGGCTCTGGAAGTGCTGTTCCCGCGCCGACACCTCGTCCTGCCCCTCCATCCTCCCTCATGCCCGCCGCCGCGCCGCCCGCGTCCGCGCGCTCCGCCGCACCATCGCCCGCCGGTCCGGGACGGGAGCGGACTGACAGCGGGCCGCCGTCCGCAGGGTCGGCTACCGCGACCCCCGCCGCCGCCGCCTCAGCCGCCTCAGCCGCCTCAGCTGCCGCCCCAGCCGCCGCCTCAGGCGAAGCCGCTCTAGCTGCGGAGGGCGGGCGCGGGGCGGGGCTGGGGCGGGACCTGACGTCAGAGGAAGGCGCTTTTGCGTCAGAGAAGCGCGCCGTGACGTCTGCGAACGGGAGCCGCCGAGGGGCGTGGCCTACTGGGGAGAGGAGGCGGGGCCACGCCCCCAGGAAGTGGAGGCCGGAGCCAGGCTGTCAGGACCAGTACCCGGCCCGGTGGGGACGGGGCGCGGGTCGGTTTGCTGGAACGGGTTCTTCCCTCTGTCGCAGTGGCAGGTGGGCGGCCGGCCACAGTCTCGGTGCAGTTGTTCCCGGCAGAAGGGAATCATCGTGGCCCGGCGCCCGGCCCCGCCGGCAGAGCACTGCGCAGGGTCAAGCCGGTCTCCCACGAAAACCTGGGCTCGGCCAAAGCAGGTCAAAGGCCAGGAAGGACTGGCTTCGGACACGTTTTGGGCGGACCCCTGGAACCCTGGCTTCTGTGGCTCTGCTAACGGGTTTGCCCGCTCGGAAAGCGTACATAGCCCTGAATGTGAGGCCCTTGCCAACTCGGTAGAGTCGCCTCCCTGCCCCCGGGGTGTTTTACGACCCCCCGGAGACCCTCAGCAGACGTTTATATTAGGGACCTCCAGACCTACCGAACACAGTCATTCATCCCCATGGTACGTTCAGTATCTTTTTTGGATTTTTTGGATTCTTGCCATGAAAAAAGTTTGAAGGAATATTTATCATTTTCCTTTTGGATTTATTTGACTATAAAGAAGCCATTTAAATTGCTATTGGCTGTGTGATTTTGGGGGGCATCTCTAATCGAAAATTCTAAGGAAGTAAAAATACCTAGAAATTGCTTTCAAATTATTTTAATGATATATGTGCATTTAGATTTTTCAGTATCTTTTGCAATTTTGAATTAAAAATGTTTTCATGACTCAAAAAAAAATGTTTTTAAGGTCTCCAAAAATCGTGTCAACCCCATATACTGTGCTTATGATGCAGTAGGCTGTAAACGGTTGGTAGTGGGAGGACTCAGAACATGAGGTTTGTTCTGAGGGAGTGCCCCTGTAGCCATAGGCTGATTAGAAACCAGGAATGCTTCCAACTGCTTAAATGCAGTGTTCACTTTTATTTTGAAAATGTCTCAGAATCCAAAAGAACCAGGGAAAGACAAAGTATCTGAGTCTGTTTTTCGAGACACCCGGATTCTGAGAGCTGGGTTAAATACTTGTCCAAAATGCTCTGCATAACTTCTGGGTTAATCTCTCCAGATCAGAGGGTAAGCAGATCAGATGTTAAGATGTAAGGTATTTAGGCGCATTCCACAAAGTGGGTGCATGTATTTCTGCTCTTTCTAACCCAACCTCCAAGCATGTAGAACTTTATGTTTTCTTCATCCCTTAGCCCAGGGTAGGAGGCTTCAAAAATGGCCAGAACCTCACCCCTCCCTATACGCCTCCTGTTTGCCTTGCCGTGTTGCCCCTCCTTCCATCAAGAAGTGGTGTTGGGGCGCCTGGGTGGCTCAGTCATTGAGCATCTGCGTTCGACTCAGGTCATGATCCCAGGGTCCTGAGATAGAGCCCTGCATCAGCAGAAAGCCTGCTTCTCCCTCTTCCATTCCCCCCGCTTGTGTTCCCTCTCTAGCTGTCTCTCTCTGTCAAATAAATAAAATCTTTTTAAAAGGAAGGGAGGGAGGAAGGAAGGAAGGAAAGAAAGAAAGAAAGAAAGGGAAGGCAATGGAAGGGAAGAAGGGAAGGGAGAGGAGAAATGGTGTTTATTTTCCACCCCCTTGAATCTGGGCCTGAACAGGTGACTTGCTTTGGCCAGAAGGACAGCAGAAGCTATGAAGCTACTTTGAAAAGTGCTTGTGCATCAGGGCTGGTCCCTTCTTACCACCCCTGGGCATCCTCCAACCGCTACTGTGCAAGTAAGCCCCAACCAAGCTAGAGATAGGGATCCCAGTTTTCTCTGGCACCTATCTAACACACTCTTTTTTGCATCCCTCTAAAACATAAATCTTCCCAAAACAGTTTTTCTCCCCTGCTAAATGTACTGCAATGCAGTTATTCTCACTAACTGTAGAATTAAATTAAACTCCTTAACTTGGCATTCAGGAGCTGGACTTTGGGGCCCCACCCCACCCTTCCAGACATCCCCCCACTTCATTCCCTGAAGAGCTTTTGGCTACAGCCTGGCTTCCTTCCCTCTCCAATCCCCAATTCCAAGGGCCAGCCCCTTTACTTACTCCATATCCTCTTTCCTACTATTCAGAGTCAGTGCTTCCCTTCAGCGTTCCCACCAAGACCTTCCTTCTCCAAAAAGGGAACCCTCTTACGCTGCTGGTGGGAATGCAAGCTGGTATAGCCACTCTGGAAAACAGTATGGAGTTTCCTCAAAAACTGAAAATAGATCTACCCTACGACCCAGCAATTGCACTACTAGGTATTTACCCAAAGGATACAAATGTAGTGATCCAAAGGGGCACCTGCACCCCAATGTCTATAGCAGCAATGTCCACAATAGCCAAACTGTGGAAAGAGCCCAGATGTCCATCAACAGATGAATGGATAAGGAAGATGTGGTTCATATATACAATGGAATATTACTCAGCATCAAAAAGAATGAAATCTTACCATTTGCAACAACATGGATGGAACTAGAGGGTATTATGCTGAGCGAAATAAGTCAATCAGAGAAAGACAACTATCATATGATTTCACTCGTGTGGAATTTAAGAAGGAAAAAAAGATGATCATAGCAGAAGGCAGGGGAAAAATAAAATAAGATGAAATCAGAGAAGAGACAAACCATCAGACTCTTAACTCTAGGGACCAAACTGAGGGTTGCTGGAGGAGCAGTGGCTGGGGGATGGGGTAACTGGGTGATAGGCATTAAGGAGGACATGTGATGAAATGAGCACTGGGTGTTATATCCAAATGATGAATCAATGACCCCTACCCCAGAAACTAATAATACATTATGTGTTATTTGATTTAATTTAAATTAAATAAATAAATTAAAAAGACCTGTCTTCTCCACAAAGTCTTTCCTGATGATTCCAGACACTTCATTCACACATTCATCCCAAACTGTGGGGACACGATGGAAAGACTGCTGGGGTTCCTGGGTAGCTCAGTTGGTTAAGCATCTGACTTCGGCTCAGGCCATGATCCCAGAGTCCTGGGATCAAGTCCCGCATCAGGCTCCCCTGTCAATGGGGAGTCTGCTTCTCCCTTTCCCTCCGTCCCTCTCCCCTGCTTGTGCTCCCTCTCTCTCTCTCTTTCTCAAATAAATAAAGTCTTAAAAAGAGAGAGAGAGAGAAAGGGAGAAAGAAAGGAAAGAAGGAAGAGAAGAAAAGAAAACTGCTTCAGTCCCTGCTCTCACAGAGGTCACAATCCAAGGGTAAAGCAGAAAGCTTACAGAGGTTATGTTCCTAGCCATTCATTTGGCCCTTAGCACACATGCCCTTGTATCTGTGTCTAGTGACAGTCAACATATAAGCTCTTTAAGGTCTAGAATATCTTTTCTTGCATCTTGTAAACATCTGTGTACTTCCTGCAATACCTGATAGAATGCCTTGCACAAAGTAGACACCTAACAAATATTTCTTGGTCAGTAGGCTGGTTGCCCTGAGAAATTTCCCAGACTTCTTCACATCTCAGTATGTCTTCAAATTTCTATATGGATGTAAATAATTGCCTGGGCCTTGCTGGTGCTTCCAAACTTACCGTTCACGGACATCCGTGATGAAAGGCCATGCTTGTCACTGTGTCCTCTGGCTTCACTGCCATGTCATGTCTTTGAAACTGCTCCAATTCCAGGTAATTCCCCTCGCTTCACTAGGCCTTGCTTTGATTTTCTTGGTCATGATGAAATCAAAGTTTTGAGAGAGAAGGTGACAGAGACCATTTTTTTTAACCTCTTTATGCCCTATACAAAACCAAGCCAAGCAGTACTGAGATGTACCCTGTATTCCTTCCAGGCTCTGTCAGAGAGGAGCTTTGTCTTTTTCCCTTAGCCAAATACAGCAAGAGAGATGAACAAGAAAAAGTCGAGAAACAGCCCAGCTATCCCTCTGCAGTGGAATGGGTAAATAAACTGTGATGTGTTCATGCAATGGAATAATCCCCTGGGGTAAAAAAAATCAATGAGCTACAGCTGCAAGCAACAATATGGACAAATCTCTGAAACAGTGTTGAGCAAAAGGCCAAACAATGCCTACTGTATGATTCCGTCTGTGTGAAGTCCCAAACCGTGCAAAACAAAACAAGGTATTACTGAGGGATACAAACATGTAGTAGAATTATAGAGAAAGAGGGGCAAGGATAAACTTCCAGGAAGGAAGGTCAGGGCAGAGAACAGCGGGAGGTGCTCAGGGGGCCGCAGAGGTGACTGTGCTCATTGCTAAGACTTGCATCTGGACCCTGGATGGGGCTGTTGCCACTTGCATAATGGATCCCCCACAGGGGATCCCCCTCACGTCACTGCAACGGGTCTCTCTAACTGGAGGAGCCTGGGTCACGTGGCTACACCCGAGTTGCAAAGGAAGTGAGTATGGGATATTTTTGGCTTCTTTTTTGGGATGGAGTCCCTGCCTCACAGGATATGGGATTCTCATAACATGGAAAGGGGCTTCGGATATGATTCAGCCTAAAGGAATTATTTGGTCCAAATACAAAGTTCTCTGGTGCCCCAGCATAACCAAAGTATAAAATTTAGACTCTCTAGAGAAACAGATGGACTTTAGGGTTTTGTTAAGTGATAACCAGCCAGCGCTGTGCTGGAGACCAGCTCTCAAACAGCAGTTGTTAATTTTTAGGAATTTTGTGAGCCAATTGTTAAACATAACCATTATTTCAAGCTAAGTTATATAAACTTACATTCAAATTATATTTTTAAGGGACGCCTGGGTGGCTCAGTCGGTTAATCGTCTGCCTTCGGCTCAGGTCATGATCCCAGAGTGCTGGGATCGAGTCCTGCCTTGGGCTCCTTGCTCAGCACGGAGCTTGCTTCTCTCCCTGCTTGTGCTCTCTCTCTCTCTCTCTCTCTGATAAATAAACTCTTTTTTAAAATTTATATTTTTAAAAGGTAGCAAATATTCAAAAGCCATCATGTCTTAATTACCTTATACTTCACTCTCCGCTGTGCTCCTAAAGTTACTTCAGTCTACAGCAATGTGTTACTCTTCCTTCAGTGACCTCACTTTGGCAGCTGGAATCAGCCATGGTGGGAGCATCTACGCCATGGAAATCAGCAAATGATACAAATCGGGGCCCTTTTTCCTCCCCCTTGTAGAGCAATTTTTAGTTATAGCATACCATGGAAGCTGCCAAAGTTTTGGAAATCACCTAAGTGAAGATTTTCCATATTGGGAGCTAATGTCAAACAACCAGCTGATCAAAGTCGGTGTCCTTGGAGGGAAATTGAGGGGAATGAGACACTCGTGGCTGATCGTCCCAGGTGTCTGGAGAGGTAGAGGGCTCCTACAGGGAAAATAGGATTTTCTCAGGAAAACAGTTCTAACCCCATGAGAGTACAACTAGGTTTCACATTGATCACAACTCACCAGTGGTTTGTGTATTTGTTGGTTTTCTAAAGGGCCAAGATGAAATCACTGTTCCCTGTCACGGGAGAAGCAGCAAGCAGGTCCAGGTGCAGAGAGGAGATAGACCTCGTGGGAGGGTATCAGTCCCCCGGAGACGCCACCACAGTGTGCCCCAGACCGAGCAGATTAACAGAATCTTAATTTCTCCAAGCTCTGGAGGCTGGAAGCCTGACTTGAAGGCGACAGCGGGGCTAGCTGTCCTGAGGCTCTCTCCTTGGCGTGTGGATGGCTGTCTTTGTGTGTCATCCGTCTGTGTGTCTGTCTCATCTCTTCTTACAAGGACACCAGACACATTGAACTAGGGCCCTCCCATATGACCTCATTTAACTTAATCACCTCTTTGTGTTTTTTGTTTTGTTTTGTTGGGGTTTTTTTAGAGAGAGAGAGAGAGAGAGCAGGGGTAGGGGGTGGTAAGAGAGGGAGAGAGAGCAGCGAATCCCAAGCAGCCTCCATGCCCAACGTGGAGCCCAAGACAAGGCTAGATCTTACAACCCTAAGATCACAACCTGAACCAAAATCAAGAGTCGGACGCTAAACCAACTGAGCCACCCACGTGCCCCAACGGAATCACCTCTTTGAAGACCCCATCCCAATTAGAGCCGCATTCTGAGGTCCTGGGATCAGGATGTCCACATGTGAATTTAGAGGGACACAATTCAGCCCAATAGGGAGCATGTTTAAGTTCTCTTCTGACTGTCTGCTTTTCTGAGGGAAAGAAACAGCAAGATCGTCCTCCAGAGGGAAGAATGTAGTGTTTGAGGTCCTGGGAGAGAAGAGGTATGACATAGTCACCAAGGGGCAGGCAGGAGTGGACACAGTCATAGGGTACTAGCAGGGGCAGACACAGTCGGGGTGGGCGGGGGTGGACAGAGCCCCCAGGGGGCGGGCAGGGGTGGACACGGTCACTAGAGGGCAGGCAGGAGTAGACAGAGTCATAGGGTGCGGGCAGGGGTGGACAGAGTCACCAGAGAGTGGGAGGTAGTGGGCAGAGTCACCAAGGGACAGACAGGGGTGGGCGGAGTCACTAGAGGGTGGGCAGGAGTAGACACAGTAGGGGAGTGGGCAGGGGTGGACAGAGCCCCCAGGGGCGAGCAGGATGGATGAGGAAAGGCCCATCATTTCCCGGCAGCACTAAGCTCCAGCTTGGCACCAGACCCCAGCATCTAACTGCCCCCTCTGCCCAGTAGCACCCTGGGCCCTGCTCTCCAGTTACTGTGCTCAGTGCTGACCAGCGTTTGTTAACATCAATAGATGAACTGCGACTTTGAAACCTAGAGGGAATGGTGTTTATGAACAGTGTCAGACATCCGAGTACTGGATTGGAATACCAGCTTTACCACTTCTTGGTTGGATGGTTCGGGGCAAGTCACTGACCTGCTTTGTGCCCCTGTTTTCTCATCTGTAAATCAGCTGGAAATAATGAAGAGGCTTCACTAGCATTGGTCATTGTGAAATGGTGAAATGCCATATCCACGAAGTGCAAAGGCACCCGAAATTTCGCTGTCATCACCATCGTCATCTGAAAAACCAGGACCTCAGCATGGACTGCGCTGACATTTACCTATTGAGTTATGTACCCACGAAATAGTCACAAATTTCAAGGAAATTCATGGCAAACTTGTAACTCCTACACAGGGGATGAAAGACAATGCTTACAGTGGAAGAGCGGAGCTTCAATTTGCCAAGATACTGCGTGGCTGTGGGTATCCAAGAGTTGGGACTTAGAAGGACCAACCAAAGGAAATGAAGGGATGTGGACCTGGCGTTGGCAGGGGTGGGTGTGATTACAGGGAATCATGGGAAATATAAGTCCACAGATAGAAAGGGCATCCCCTCCTCGACTTGCCCTTCAACTTTGGTGTCAGCTTCTGATTTGGACAAGATTCTGTCTTAGGTGAGTCACGTGGTTTTCACCTGCCCTGCTAACTGTCACTGAAGCAGGAATAAAGAGATGATCAAGGTCGCTTGCAGAGGAAAGGAGAGGGACGTGAGGAATTCACGTGTGGGGAGAATTTGGTCTTATTCACCTAGTGTGCCATCACCTTACTGTGGCGCGCATCACCCTTTCCACAATAATGTATCAGATGCCACAAGAAAGGGGGACCCGCTAAATTCCAAGAGAAGACACCTGTAGACATCTTTAAAGGTTTTCCCCTTGCAGTATCCACACAAAATGGCCTGATCTCTGACTCAGAAACAACTAGAAGAGGCGCACTTTGTCACCAAGGTGTACGTCCGGTGGCAGGGAGCAGAACAGCAGTAGGGATGGCGGCCTGGGCCAACAAAGCAGGAGGACCAGGAGGAGACGGGACACGCCGAGGCTGGTTGGGGATGAATCAGGAGAACAAGGCGTGTTCTTGGACTCACCACAGCCATGGTTTTGTCATGACGACGTGCCGGCCTGAATATCTCCCTGCGGCTCAGCAAAGCCTGCTGGGGCCTGAAGCCAAGGTACAGAAACTCTCTGAGAAAACATCCTTGGCTGGCAGAGCCAGCTCGGAGACGGCTCTAGAAGGAGTTAAGTGCTCAGGCAAAGGAGGCTGACCTTCCTTCCCCTTTTTATGATAACTTGTTAACTCTTCTGTCTAAGGAAAATGAAAGAAATGCTGAGGAACATATATTGAAGAAGTGAGCCCTTCTCCCCTCTCCCTCAAACCTGCTCTCTGGAAAAGCCAGGGGTGAGGGCCTCTGCCCATTCCCACACACAAAGAAGTATTTGTTACCCAGGCCAGAGCTATTTTGCCACTTGATACTTTTATTTGACAACGTATCTCGGCCACGGTACCACATCACTATGTACAACTCTGTTTCATGCTTCCCACCGCTTAATCAGTACTCCATTGACTAGGACTTTTTACATTTA
Organism: Eumetopias jubatus; assembly: GCF_037043125.1. Lineage (NCBI taxonomy): Eukaryota > Metazoa > Chordata > Mammalia > Carnivora > Otariidae > Eumetopias > Eumetopias jubatus. Next base: position 60,866 of record NW_028274836.1, on the reverse strand, counting down.
TTGATCTAGTCTTATGTGGATAGACATTTAGATTGTGCGGTTTTTTATTTTCTAGTCTTATCAGAACAGTGCTATACTGTATATCCTTTGTACATATATTTTTGCACGCCTGTAGGAGTCTTGGGGGCGAGTGGGCCACTGGAGAGAATCTCCTCCGGTTTGCTCCAGATGAAGCCAAGGCAGCCCAGGTGCTTTTGGCAAAGGCTGCACGGGGCCCAGGTCCATCACGGCAGAGGGCTCCCGGGGCACCTGGGGGAACCGAGCCAAAGCTGGCTGGGAAGGGACTGGGTCACATTTGAAGTCTTCCCTGGCCACTGGGCCTGGGGAGGGAGACTGCCCTCAGAGACCTTGGGGAATTCACGCAGACCTCACCCACGCCTCCCTCAGAGCTGCCGCCCCCGGGACAGGCCCACTGTGGGTAAATGAAGTCAGCAATGCCAGAAGGGAGGGGTCAGCCGGGACTCTCTCTTGCCTATTCCAGCGGCTTTAGAAAACACTAATTTCGGGGCGTCTGGGTGGCTCAGTCATTAAGCGTCTGCCTTCGGCTCAGGTTATGATCCCAGGGTTTGGGGATCGAGCCTAGTATAAGGCTCCCTGCTCAGCGGGAAGCCTGCTTCTCCCTCTCCCACTCCCCCTGCTTGTGTTCCCTCTCTCGCTGTGTCTCTCTCTGTCAAATAAATAAACACAATCTTAAAAAAAAAAAAAAAAGAAAAGAAAACACTAATTTAGCCCCTGAGCGCCCAGGCTCCATGCTTGAGAACTGGGCCCGGGAGGGAGGGATGGCGGCAGGAGGGGCGGTGGCAGGAGGGGCACAGTCTAGGTTCACTGTCATAACGAGCAGTCACTGAACAAGCACCAGCCTCCAGCTGTCGGCTGTAACCTCAAGGGCATGAGGCAGGCATCTCGCCCAGTGTTACTTAAGGAACTAGAAAGGCTTATAACATATAGCTTGTAACACTGACAAAAATATCTTGGTTACCTTTTGCACTCCTGAGCTGTGGCATGCCTAAACATCCTGCTGCTTATGTTCCTCTTTTATCGTCTTTCTAACCCAATTTTCAAGTGAGTGTCATAAAAATCACTCTATCCAGGAAGTCAGCGCCGTAATCTCCACGACATAAACTTGGACAGCAAGATACAGAATGCTGTTGGGACACCCTGATGTGCTCTCACAATGTGCTCCTTCGGGAAGTTACTGGCAGCTCAGCGGGACATGAGGATCCACACCGGGGAACGGAACAGAGGAACCGCTCGGCTGTCGCTGGGGACCCGTTAGGTTTCATGAGAAACTGCGATCTGAGAGGACACAGAAGCATTACGCCATCGGCGCAGGTCCTGCTCATTCGTGCGTTTGCCTTCTGGGAAGGTTTCTTTGACCATAAAACATCAAGACGAGCACACAAACAAAACATTAGCCCGAGACCCTGAGCTGCTCTGTTCTAATGTGATGTATGGCACAGCCGAAGTTCCCCTGTCGTTGTTTATGTATCTGCGTGCGCGTCTTGTCTCCGTTAGTATCAGCCCTCTAAGGGCAGGGCGCGGCCCCTGTAATTTCTCTCCCTGGTGTTGCTTCGGTTCTCCCTGGGCTGCGCGGGAAAGGCTTGCCGTAGACAACGACTCGGAGGTCACAGACCATCACAGACGCCTCGAAATGCCTTGCTTGCTCACCTCATCAAGAAATCTTCAACTGAGGCAACATGCCCTCCGAGCTGGACACTTAGAAATTCAACACAAGAACCACACACACACAAGCCCTGGTTCGGAAGATGCTGCCGGTAGAGAGGCATAGCTTGCCGTTTGTGTGATGGGGGTGCTGCACGCCTGGGCTTGCGGTGTTGGAAACATTAACGGGAGGTTGGGATCCATCCCCGACAAAGGCTGGTACCTGGGCTGCAGCCTCGGCTCCCCCACCTCCCCCTGGCTCCACCAGCCGGGTCCCACCAGCCTGCACCCCGTCCTCTTGGCAGAGGGGCCCTGAAGGAGGCCGTCGGCGTCCCTGGGAGCCCTGGTGGAGCTAGGGGGCAGTCGTGCTACGTGAGCCGCTCAGGCGGCTGGGGACTTGTGGCCTCCAGAGCCGGCTCTCGGTCCCCTGTCCCCAGGGCTCCCAGGCTTTGAGCTCAGGAGCCCATCACAAGTCAGAGTACTGACATCTTTTGGACCAAAGATGACACTATTTATCCTGCTTATCTTTACACTTCATTTTTCCTTCCTCGTGGACTTAGCCCAGATCTTAGGGCGACGTCTTATAACGGAACCGAGAGACGATGTTACACAGAAGGAAGCTGAGGCCGGGAGGGGTCCGTGCTGAGCGTATGGTCCTCTGCGTGGTCTTGTCCCAGCACAGGCCGGGCGGCCCGCTCCTCCGTCCTCCTTGCTGCCCGCAGGCTCTCCCCCTGGGAGCCCAGCCGAACCAACTGCACGCTTCCCTGGGGAATAGGCCTTGAAGTGGGATGGCCTCCCCAGCGGGGCCTGAACAGCCCATCACTAAGAACATTCTGCTGGTATGTGGTACTTTACTCATTATTTAAATTCACAGTAACCCGCCAAGATAAACTAGGTTATCACCCCTTTTCAACAGATGAGGAGTCTGAAATATATGGTGATTAGCGCACCCAGGCTGGCACAGAGAATGAGCAGCGGAGGCAGCTCTGAATTCCTGACCTCTGTCCCAAGCCCAGAGCTCTCTGTGAAGTGCCCCACGGCCAGTCCAGGAGAAAGGGAGCGAACGGGGGATGGGACAGGGGAGCATAGACCTGTGGATATAGAAGCGGCTGCAGCAGAGACAGATGTAGCTATGGATCTAGAGACCATAAACATAGTTACCATCATTGATACACTGTGACTGTCGATCTGATGGTTATGGATGCAGAGGTAAATATATGGTCATAGATAGACATTGACAAAGATAGAGACAGATACAAAGTGCTCCTTGGAGCTGGCCAAATTAAAATTCTTTTTTTTTTAATTTTATTTATTTGACAGAGAAAGCTAGAGAGAGAGAGCACAAGCAGGGGGAGAGGCAGAGGGAGAGGGAGAAGAAAGCTCCCCGCTGAGCAGGGAGCCCGATGCAGGACTCGATCCCGGGACCCTGGGATCATGACCTGAGCCAAAAGCAGACGCTTAACTGACTGAGCCACCCAGGTGCCCCCCAAATTAAAATTCTGAGATGCAACTAGAAAGCCTGGGTCTAGAGACTGTAGCTCCTGGCTTCCTTCAGTCCACAGAACTCCTTGCTGAAGGGACGCCATGCCAGGGAGTGCAGGATGCTGGTTCCATAGACTCAAAGGCATGATAAAATTTCCCTCTCTCTTGTTCATCAAAATCAACATTCTATGTAGTTGGAAAATTTTGGAGCTTCCTGGGACAGCGTGGGAGAGTAGTTTATAAATAATTCTACTTTGTCTTTATATATGCAAGGATAGAAGGGAAACTCAAAAAAAAACTGTAAAAATATTTGTTTTATGTTTTACTATTATAAAATTAAATTATAATTTAAGAGCTTCAATACATTTCTAACCATGGTAGATTTTAAGGTAATTATGTGTCTCTTCAGTAATATATTTGCTATCAACTTATTGCATAAAAGGATTGCTTGTGAATTCAAAATTATTTTTAGATTTATAGCCCTTTCAAGTGAAAAAGGGGTTTTTCAGAAATACTTCCGATTTCCAATGTCTGGTGAATCTTCCATTTGCCATCAATAATGCCTCCAAGAGAAATCCTCCTTCATATAAATCCAACCTGACATTCCTATAATGCACAGTGCAAGAGAGTGCTCTTAGGGCAAGAAATAATATCTCTGTGAATTATATTAGGCCAGCCTGTTGGAAACATTCATCCCACAATTTATGAATTCAGATGCTCCCGGAATATGCTTTGGTATTCTAAGGAGATGTAGGTGTTTTCATTTTCATTGGCTGTCTTGATAAATGTTTATTGTGAGCACTGAAAACTGCTGATCTGGAAAAACATTTTTGTACTCATTTGTTTGCCTGCCTCTAATGTTTATTACTCACATTATCAAAATTGTACATCTCTATTATGCAGCCTAAGGTTGTTTCGTTATTGTGATTTTTCCAACATAAAGCAGCATCGGTGGAAGCCTCGACGTGCAATGTCCGGCTGTACCCGCGCCTGGGCTGTCTGTCCGGGGGGAGCTTGGGGAGCACAGAAGCAGAGGTCTGGCTGGAGACACTGTCCTGTTTAGTGTCATGTGACTTCATGTTGCTTCATGTGCTGTGCAGTGTTGTGTTGCATTACGCTGGCCATGGTATATTGTCTTACATCATCCAGAGACCATAGAGGCACGGTTGCAATGCAAAAAATAACAATTTCGTGTGGACTGAGGACAGAGTAAGTGTTTGGGCTAAATGATACATACCGTCCACACTGTCTACATTCACAGAGCAGTTGGTACTCTCTTCACTTTCTGTCCTGTCACTGTATCGTTACAATATGGGGTTTGATGGGGCACCTGGGTGGCTCAGTCGGTTAAGCGTCTGACTCCTCCTGATTTTGGCTCAGGTCATGATCTCAGGGTGGTGGGATGGAGCCCCATGTCGGGCTCCATGCTCAGTGGGGAGTCTGCTTGAGGTTCTCCCTCTCTCTCTCTCCCTCTGCCCCTCCCCCTACTCGCTCTCTCAAATAAATAAATCAATCTTACAAAGAATATGAGGATTGATTTGTTCATTTGGTTGTTTTAAAAGTTAAAGTCTGGCAGAGAATCATAGGGGAAGGGAGGGAAAAATGAAACAAGACGAAACCAGAGAGGGAGACAAACCGTAAGAGACTCTTAACCTCAGGAAACAAACGGAGTGTTGCTGGAGTGGTGGGGGGTGGGAGGGATGGGGTGGCTGGGTGATGGACATTGGGGAGGGAGGTATGTGCTATGGTGAGCGCTGTGAATTGTGCAAGACTGTTGAATCACAGACCTATACCTCTGAAACAAATAATACATTATATGTTAATTAAAAAAAAGAAAGAAAGAAAGAAAAGTTATACTGATCACATTGAAAAAAAAAAAGTTAAAGTCTGGGATCTCAAAACTTACCCAGCCTGCTGCCTCTGGATGTGTGTGTGTGTGTGTGTGCGTGTGTGTGCGTGTGTGTGTTTTGAAGATCCCAGGGAACTGGGATGCTACAATTTATCTTCATAACCAGTTCTAATGCCCAAGCTCCCGAGTCAGCAGCCTTTATCAATACAAGTGAGGAGGCTCAGTTCCTCTCAGGCTGCACACTCTGTTCTTCTTACAGTGTTGTCTGTCTTGCTTAGCTCCTGGCCTACTCCTGGGAGTGGGATTTAACCTGTTATTTGAATAATATTTATAAGAAAAAGCATGCAAATAAACATGTAGCATTAAATGAAGAATTATTTGTGAAAGCCACTCAATCATTTCCTGTAGTTAGGTCACTGAAAAGGAACCATACACTATTCATTTTCTGAAAGATTTGTTTCAGAAGCATTAGAAATCCAAGTGGGAATAAATCAGATTAATTTTCAAAATTAGCAGGGATAAGCTTTATTCTGAAATCATGAATGTTCTCTTTTAATTAAATTCAAATCCGTTCATTTGATTAATTTGTTAATAGTCTTGTTTGAATCTTCTGTATTCATATTCGAAGTTTACTTATCAGTTACTGAGAAACTTGTGTGAGTCTCAACATCTTTGAGGATGTGTCTACTGCTTTAAATTATGTCAGTTTTGCTTTATATATTTTAGAGTATGTTATCAGATGATGCGAGTGTAGGGTTACTAACTTACTGTTGGATTGATCTTTATCTGATAATATTTCTTCTATGTGGGCTCATAATGTCTATCTTCAATGAAATGATACCAGCTTTCTTTATTTTTATTTCTTTATTTTAATTCCAGTTAGTTGACATGCGGCGGTATATTAGCTTCAGGTTTCCATACGTCACCCTGTGCTTAACACAAGTGCCCTCCTTCATCCCCTTCACCTGTGTCCCTCCCCCACCCACCTCCCTCTGGTGAGTGTCAGTCTGTCCTCTGTTATTAAGACTTGTTTCTTGATTTGTCTCTCTCTTTTGCTCTCTCTCTCTCTCCCAGCTGTCTTTGATTAGTATTTGCATGGTATATAATTTTCATCCTTTTACTTTGTTTTATTTAAAAAAAAAAACTTTTCTGGGGGCGCCTGGGTGGCTCGGTTGGTTAAGCATCTCCTTTCAGCTCATGTCATGATCCCAGGGTTCTGGGATCCAGTCCCACATCAGGAGCCTGCTTCTCCCTCTACCCGTGCCCCTCTCCCCTGCTCCTGCTCTCTCACTCCCCCCTCTCTCTCAGTAAATAAAATCTTAAAAAAAAAAAAACCTTTTCTTTTGAAATAATTATAGCTTTACAGGAAATTGCAAACTTAGTATAGAGGGGTCCTGCTTATCCTTCACCCAGTTCCCCCCAGTGGTTGCATATTTCTTTCTTTCTTTTTTTTTTTTAAAGATTTTATCCATTTATTTGAGAGCGAAAGAGTGAGCCTGAGGTGGGGAGGGGCAGAGGGAGAGGGAGAAGCAGTGCTGAGAGGGAATTTCATAGCAGTCAGTGCCGACTCAAGATCTCAAATTAATAATCCAAGTTCCTCACTCAGGAAACTAGAAGAAGAAGAGCAGAATTAAACCAATGCATGCAGAAGAAAGGAAATAAATATCAGAGCAGATCAGTGAAACAGAGAATAGGAAGACAAGATAGTAAATCAGTGAAAGCAAAAGCATTCACCAATCTCAGGGATGACAGAGGGGACATTACTGCTGATCCCGAGCCATTGAAAGGGTCATTGCGGAATACGCCACCGACAGCTGTACCCCAGCTTAGATGAGATGGACCGATTCTTCCCAAACCACAGACTATCCAAACTCGGTCAGAATTAAACAGATCGTATGAATGGTTCTACAAACAGTAAGGAAATGGAGTTAGCAATTTAAAATCTCCAGGAAGGAAATATCTAGGTCCAGATGTTTTCCATGAAGAATTCCTTGAGACTTTTAAAGAAGACTAGTGTCATTTTTACACAGTAGTTTCCAGAATATCGTTGAGGATGGAACACTGCCCAGGCTCGTGTTAGAAGTCCAGTTACTATCCTCCTGTCAGCACAAGAGAAAGACAGCACAACAAGAGAAAACAAATATCCCTTGTGAATAGAGACACAAAAAAAATTCTTTAAGAAAATAATTGCCTGTTGATATCCGCAATATATATAGAAAATTCGACATCATGATGATGTGGAGGTTATTCCAGGTACTTAAGGCCCATTCCGACATTCTAAAATCACCCAGTGTAATCCACTCTATGAACAGGTTAAAAGAAAATTATAGGATCATATCAACATGTGACTACATCCAACACCCATTCATGATAAAAACTATCCACAGTTTGGATTAGATGGTAATTACCTTAATTATATTTAAAGGGCATCTGTAAAAACATAGAGCCAACATCATACTTAACAGTGAAATTCTGAATGCCTCTCCTTTCAGACTGGGAGTAAGTCAAGGATGTTTGTTCTTAACCACTGTTATTTAACTGACATTTCTAGCTACATAGAATAAGGCAAGTAAAGGAAATTAAAGGAATTCACATTGGAAAGGAAGAACTAAAAATGTCCCCATTTGCAGACGACATGATTGTGTATATAGACAATCCCAAGGAACTGATGAAAAACCTGGAACTAATGATAATGAATAGGTTCAGCGAAGTGGCCAATTATAAGATCACCACTCAAATACCAATCCCATTTCCAACATGTGGAAACTGAAATTAAAAATGAAGTACTCTTATAGGCAGTACTAATGAAAACAAAATCTTAGGTATGCTGAAAATAACTGTGTTCATGAAAGTAATCAAAGACACTATAAAATTCCAGTTTTCCTAAAGTTGAATATAGGTTTAATACAGTTCCCATTAAAATCTCAGCGAGGTTTTATTTTTTTTAAGAGATTTTATTTATTTATTTGACAGAGAGAGAGAGACAGCGAGAGAGGGAACACAAGCAGGGGGAGTGGGAGAGGGAGAAGCAGGCTCCCCATGGAGCAGGGAGCCTGACGCGGGGCTCAATCCCAGGACCCTGAGAGCATGACCTGAGCCGAAGGCAGATGCTTAACAAGTGAGCCACCCAGGTGCCCCGAAGTTTTGTTTTTTGTTTTTACTTTTTTAGACTAAGCTTATTTTAAAACTAATTTGTCAAGGCTAAAATGGCAAAATCGGCCTTCATAAGGAGAATAGAGTGAGAAGGGTCACTTCCTGATGTTAAGGCATACTACCTAGCTTTATTTACCAACACAGTGTGTAAGAAGAAATAAAGATCAGTGGAATGGTGTGGAGAACCCAGAAATAGACACACCCAAAGGCTCAAGTGATTTTTTAAGAAAAAAATTCCATTATGATAACATTAAAAAGAATAAAACACTTATAAATAAAATAATTGTTAAGAATAAGCAACAAAAGTGCAACACTCGTACTTTGAAAACTACAAAGCAGTGTCAAAATATACTGAAGGAGACCTAAGTAAATGGAAAGACATCCTAGATATCATGGATTAGAAGTATTAATATTGTTAAAATGGCAGTACTCCCCAAATTGATCTACATATTCTGTGCTATCCCTCTCAACATCCCAGCTGACTTTTTTGCAGAAATTGACAAGCTGATTTTAAAATTATATGGAAACACAAGGGACCCAGAATAGTGAAAAACGGTTTTGAAAAAGATGAATAGAATTTTAGTATTCACACTTTTCCACTTCAAAACTTTATTCAATGTTAGAATATTCTAGACAGCATAGAACTCGCAAAAATTCAGAATTGAAAGTTCAGAAACAAAGCCTTAAATTTGTGGTTAATTGCTTTTCAACATGGGTGCCTAGAAGACTCCATGGGGTAGAGGGGTATATTTAGGTGAGTGGTCTTTTTTTTTTTTTTTGGACCCGGTACTGTTGGTGAGATTCTCCCATTTTGTTGTGGGTAGCCGTAATTCATTCATTTTGTTGTTACGTAGTATGTCTTTTATCCATTCTACTGTTGCTGGATATTTGGGTAGCTTATTAGTCTTGCCTATTAGAAATGATAATTCCATGTCATACTTGACTCAGTTGGCACACATTGCTAGTGTTTATATACCTAAAGAGTGGAATTGTTGGGTTTTGGATTGCGCGATGTTCCACTTCAGTAGATACTGCAAATGATTTTGCAAGGTAATGTATCCAATTATACTGTAATGAGCGTGTGGAAGACTTCCTGTTGCTTCACATGTTTGCTGACACTTGGCATTGTCAGCCTTTTTAACTTAGCATTTCCAATATTTATGTAGTAGTTGTGGTTTTAACATGCATTTTCTGGAAAAATAAGTTGGACACCTTTTCTATAGGATTTGGGGAATCTTTCTTCTTTGGGAAGAGCCTGTTAAAATCCCTTGCCATTTTTCTTCTAAGTTATCCCTTCTTTTATTAACTGTTTATGGGCCATTGTGTATTCTGGCTGGGAGTTTCTTATTAGTTATATGTTGCAATTATTTTTTCCTTCCTGGTGTGCCTTGTTGAAGAGATGTTCCTAAGTTTGATTAAGTCCACTTTATTAATCTTTTCATTTGGAGTTAGTTGGGGATTTTTGTTTTGTTTTTTAAATGTTTGTTTGTGGAGAAGGAGGAATCTTGTTAGGGTTGGTGGGGAAGAAATTACTCTCTGCCAAAAAGTTGTGAAAATATCTGTAATATCTTTTAGGGCTTTATAGTTTTGACTTTGACATTTAGAAGCAGAAATTATTTGGAATATATTCTTATGTTTTGATTGATACAGAGCTTTAGTATTTATTAGCTCCTGTCATCTCCTATAGATACCTAATAAATTAGTTTCTCAGTACTGTTTATTGAGAAGACCACAGTGTCCTCGTTGGTCTGCAGGAGCGCCTTTCTCATTAATCTAGTGTCCATTCTTATGTGGGCCTCCCTTCTGGAGTCACTATGTTCCCATTGGTAGAATTATCTATCTTAGAGGAATACCATCTTGTCTTCATTGCTCTACTTTAATATTTTACTTTTGTTATACTGTGGAATCCACCTTCCACGTTTCTCACATTTGTCTTGTTCATTCTTGGCCTTGGCATTTCCCTCTAAATATTAGGAATACCTTGTCAATTCCTCTCAAAAAACATGTTACGATTTTGATTGGGTTTGTGTTAAATACATATTACCAGTTGATGGGCACATGACATCTTTAGATTCTGATTTTGGAAAATGATGTATTCTGTGTGTTTAGTTTTTTTTAACTTCTTTCAATAATGTTTGATAGTTTTCGTTTAGAGAACTTGCCTTTTGTTAGTTATAGTCTCACCTTAGTTTTTCTTATCGCTGAAATGGGCGTATTTAAAAAATACTTTCTTGCTTGTCATTACTTCTATTTATATACTTGTTTTCTAGGTCATTAATTTCTGTGTTTATATTTGCTTACATCCTTGTACTTTCTTTGGGGTTCATTGGCTCCCCCTGTCCCTGCTTTCAAGTGGATATTTAGCTCGTATTTTTAGCTTCCTTTATATATTGTATGCATTGAATTGTGAATATTTTCCTCTTAACATTTTCTTTTGGCTCTGGCAGAATGGTTTCACACACGTTGCTGCGTTGAGTTTTTATTATCATTCAGTTAAAAATATTTTCTAATTTCCGTTGTGATTTCTTTTTTGACCTAAGAGTTCTTTAGATCCTAATAATTGACCTTTCTTTATTCATGTTAGAAAAAGGTAGCTTTATCCCACAGCATATCGTTTTCACCTTTAACGACTTATATTTGTTTTTATTGCTTGCTTACTGACAGGTAATCCATTTCTTTTTCATGTGTGGGTAAATCTTTACTTAGGTCTCCAAAAATATAAGTACTTCATGAAATTGTGTTCTTATTATATATTTTTCCTTTAGTTTGATACAGCTTTTCCAATTGACAAAATTATTAGTAATGATTAAATAAATGCACGAATAGCAAATACTTGTCTAAGTTTATATGCTGTAAGTCCCTTTGAGTTTTTGTCCTTTTCTGCTTTATAAAAGAATATCTCTCAAATTTATAGGGTTGACTTTTTTGTCTGCTCAGTTGTACATTTATTCATTTATTCAACATTCAGTAAGTGTTTTATTTATGATGTGTTTTGTTTTGTGTTAGGCTTTGGAAGAATCCTATTCTCACTCTCGAGGGTTAGTCTACTAGGGAGGACATAATTTATTATAGGGCAAAAACTGCTATATTGTATGTATGAGTTCAGTTAAAGAGGCCACAGAAAAGGCAATATTTAACATTTTTCAGAAATGGAGACGTTTTCAAGTCATCATAAATGCTGTTTTCATGGTTTGTTAACGGGAAAGAATCGTTAAAAAGTCCAACTAAAGGGCGCCTGGGTAGCTCAGTTGGTTAAGCAACTGCCTTCGGCTCAGGTCATGATCCTGGAGTCCCGGGATTGAGTCCCGCATCAGGCTCCCTGCTCGGCAGGGAGTCTGCTTCTCCCTCTGACGCTCTTCCCTCTCATGCTCTCTCTCATGCTCTCTCTCTCAAATAAATAAATAAAATCTTAAAAAAAAAAAAGTCCAACTAAAAAATGAATTTAAATATAAATTATACAAATTGTTAAAACAAATTATTAATGTTAATTGCTTCAGTATAAATTTTAATTATAACTTTTTTTAGTTGTTTTTACTAACTATTTCTACTTTGTAATAGAATGGTATTACTTTATAAACTTGCATATAGATAATTAGTGTTTTATATTACTCTCTGCAGAATCAAAGAATTCCATCGGACATGGTATTTCTTAGGACTTCAGAAAAAGCAGGTATTTATATTTGTATTTAAATTGCTGATCATTTAGTATTTTAGCAGTTTAATTTTCATTTTGAAAGGTAAAAGTTAAATTTATTCTTATAAAATGTTTTCTTCGAATGATAATACATTGAATTCATTAATTCTAAATCACATTTAACTGTTGATATTTAAAATGAAAATCTTTAGTGTATATGTTTGTTTTAAAAAATATAATCCTATCACAACCTTTATATCAAATGAGTGCTTTTGTTCAAAGCTATATTGATAGCGAAGTAATTAAATGATGTTGCTTGAAATTTGATTGCTATTCTGTATTTGCAGTTTTATTAATTCAGCAAACGTTTATTTACCACCTACTATGTGCCAGGCACTACTTGTCTCTTGGGATACAAAGGGGGCTAAGATGGGTGGGGGAACAGAAGAGGAAGCAGACAGTTTGTGTAGGTGAGTTGAAGTGGGCTTCGCAGGATAAATGATATTTATATGACCTGAGCTCTCACCAGTGAGGAGAAGGAGGAAAAGGGGAAATGAGATGGAAGCCTCATGTGGTCAAGGAGAAGAACTGTGTGTCGGAAGTCAGGAAACCCAAAATCTAGTCTGCTTTGGCCTATTTTTAATTATATGACCTAGACACATGGTCACCCATTTTCTTAATGTCTAAAATGATGAGAGGTTTATCAGGTAATACCCAAGTAACTTCTGCCTTGCATTTCTGACTGTTAAATAAATAGTATTTTTTTCTCTTTAAATTTTTTTATTGTTCTGTTAATCACCATACATTACATCATTAGTTTTTGATGTACTGTTCCATGATTCATTGTTTGTGCATAACACCCAGTGCTCCACGCAGAACGTGCCCTCTTTAATACCCATCACCAGGCTGACCCATCCCCCCACCGCCCTCCCCTCTAGAACCCTCAGTTTGTTTTTCAGAGTCCATCGTCTCTCATGGTTCGTCTCCCCCTCCAGTTCGCCCCCTTCATTCTTTCCCTCCTGCTATCTCCTTCTTTTTTTTTCATAACATATATTGCATTATTTGTTTCAGAACTACAGGTCTGTGATTCAACAGTCTTGCACAATTCACAGCGCTCACCATAGCACATACCCTCCCCAATGTCCATCACCCAGCCACCCCATCCCTCCCACCCCAAACCCCTCCAGCAACCCTCAGTTTGTTTCCTGAGATTAAGAATTCCTCATATCAGTGAGGTCATATGATACATGTCTTTCTCTGATTGACTTATTTCGCTCAGCATAACACCCTCCAGTTCCAACCACGTCGTTGCAAATGGCAAGATCTCATTCCTTTTGATGGCTGCATAATATTCCATTGTATATATGAACCACATCTTCTTTATCCATTCATCTGTCGATGGACATCTTGGCTCTTTCCACATTTTGGCTATTGTGGACATTGCTGCTATAAACATTGGGGTGCACGTACCCCTTCAGATACCTACATTTGTATCTTTGTGATAAATACCCAGTAGTGCAATTGCTGGATCGTATGGTAGCTCTGTTTTCAACTGTTTGAGGAACCTCCATACTGTTTTCCAGAGTGGTTGCACCAGCTTGCATTCCCACCAACAGTGTAAGAGGGTTCCCCTTTCTCCGCATCCCTGCCAACATCTGCCGTTTCCTGACTTGTTAATTTTAGCTATTCTGACTGGTGTGAGGTGGTATCTCATTGAGGTTTTGATTTGGATTTCCCTGATGCTGAGCGATGTTGAGCACTTTTTCATGTGTCTGTTGGCCATTTGGATGTCTTCTTTGGAAAAATGTCTGTTCATGTCTTCTGCCCATTTCTTGATTGGATTATTTGTTCTTTGAGTATTGAGTTTGATAAGTTCTTTATAGATTTCGGATACTAGCCCTTTATCTGATATGTCATTTGCCAATATCTTCTCTCATTCTGTTGGTTGTCTTTTGGTTTTATGGACTGTTTCTTTTGCTGTGCCAAAGCTTTTTATCTTGATGAAATCCCAATAGTTCATTTTTGCCCTTGCTTCCCTTGCCTTTGGCGATGTTTCTAGGAAGAAGTTGCTGCGGCTGAGGTCGAAGAGGTTGCTGCCTGTGTTCTCCTTTAGGATTTTGATAGACTCCTGTCCCCCATTTAGGTCTTTCAGCCATTTGGAGTCTGTTTTTGTGTGTGGTGTAAGGAAATGGTCCAGTTTCATTCTTCTGCATGTGGCTGTCCAATTTTCCCAACACCATTTGTTGAAGAGACTGTCTTTTTTCCATTGGACATTCTTTCCTGCTTCGTCAAAGATTAGCTGACCATAGAGTTGAGGGTCCATTTCAGGACTCTCGATTCTGTTCCATTGATCTATGAGTCTGTTTTTGTGCCAGTACCCTACTCTCTTGATGATGACAGCTTTGTAATAGAGCTGGAAGTCCGGAATTGTGATGCCGCCAGCTTTGCTTTTCTTTTTCAACATTCCTCTGGCTATTCAGGGTCTTTTCTGGTTCCATACAAATTTTAGGATTATTTGTTCCATTTCTTTGAAAAAAGTGGATGGTATTTTGATGGGGATTGCATTGAATGTGTAGATTGCTCTAGGTAACATTGACATCTTCACAATATTTGTTTTTCCAATCCATGAGCATGGAACGTTTTTCCATTTCTTTGTGTCTTCCTCAATTTCTTTCATGAGTATTTTATACTTTTCTGAATACAGATCCTTTGCCTCTTTGGTTAGATTTATTCCTAGGCATCTTATGGTTTTGGGTGCAATGTAAATGGGATCGACTCCTTAATTTCTCTCTCTTCTGTCTTGTTGTTGGTGTATAGGAATGCCACTGATCTCTGTGCATTGATTTTATATCCTGCCACTTTACTGAATTCCTGTATGAGTTCTAGCAGTTTTGGGGTGGAGTCTTTTGGGTTTTCTACATAAAGTATCTTATCGTCTGCAAACAGTGAGAGTTTGACTTCTTCTTGGCCAGTTTGGATGCCTTTGATTTCTTTTTGTTTTCTGATTGCTGTGGCTAGGACTTCTAATACTGTGTTGAAAAGCAGTGGTGATAGTGGACATCCCTGCCGAATGGACAGTATTTTTATAGGAAGCTCAGCATATTATTTATTTATTTTTTTGGAAGCTCAGCATATGTATTATTGGTAGTGTGGTGAAAACTCTAGAAAGGACAAAGTTAAATTGTAGAGTTGTTAATTAATTAATTAATTTTTAAAAAAAAATTTTTTAAATATTCTCTACACCCAATATGGGGCTCAAACTCATGACCCTGAAATCAAGAGTCGCATGGTCTTCCAGCTGAGTCAGCCAGGCGCTAGAGTTGTTAATTTAGTTTTTTCTCCATATGTAAACATCATTTTTTTAAAGGGATATTCTGAGGGGGGGGAAATGTTTTTTCAACTGTAGTTATGGTTATTTGCATTGTAAGACAAGGCTGCCATTAACAGAAGAGTTCAGCTACACCTAATAATCAGGTACACTTGATACATTTACTTTATTGTGTGTTACTCAACGGGAGGTTTTGTTCTTCCTGTGGAGCAGACTAGAGAGCTCCTCTCTTCCAGTCCATTCCCTTTCTTCTCAGAAATACAGCTGGACTCCCTTTCCTGTCCAGTGAGATGGGGTTTTGCTCTGAGGGCTGGCCAAAGGAGGCTAGCTGGCCGCTTCCAGGCCTGGTCTTCACCTCTTCTGTAGCTCCATGTAGCCATGTGTCTCGAGTCAATGCACCTGGGGTTGTTGCAAGGCTTGGATTATTCTCCAGAGTTCTGAAAAAGTTGCTTTGGATGATTTTTACGGATGTTTTCATTATAGTTCTGGAGAAATGGATTTTCAGAGATTTTCACATTGCCATCCCTGTTTACATCACCTATTGTTTATGATGTTTGTCTTTGTTTCTAAATGTATTCAATATAATGAATAGAAAAATCTTTGCATTTGAGAAATGCTTTCATATTAATGGCTCTTCTAATGATTGTGGTAGAAATATATATGAGATTAAGAACATTATCCTAAATATGGAAATGTTTTTTAGATAATTAACTTAAAGGAAATACAGGTTTCGTGAGGGTATAAAAGATGAAGGAAATCCAGCACTTTAAAACTGGAAGATGATGAGAACTGTCCATTTTCTAGACGAGGAGTCTGAGGGCTGAACAATATGAATGCCTTGTTGAAGATCGTGTGACTAACAGCAGTTTTAGTTCTTCAGCCTCTGAATGACTTATAGCCAGCAAACCATAGATAGAATATTAGAGCATTAGGCAAATGAGATACTCTATATTATGTTAGCTTTGGATAAATAACATATCTAAACTGATAGCTTTTTTTTTTTTTTAAGAGATTTTATTTATTTATTTGATGGAGAGAGAGAGAGAGCAAGCATAAGCAGGGGGAGTGGCGGGCAGAGGGAGAGGGAGAAGCAGGCTCCCCACCGTGCAGGGGGAGCCTGATGTGGAGCTCGATCCCGGGACCCCGGGATCACGACCTGAGCTGAAGGCAGACGCTTAACTAACTGAGCCACCCAGGTGCCCTAAACTGATGACGTTTTAAAAACATTTTCTTTCCCTCTAGTTTTCCCTTGGGTTTCATGTTATAGGGACATGTTGTAGTATAATGATACTTAATATTTTGTAGCTCCTGGATCTCTTTGAGAATCTTTTTTTAAAAATTTTTTCGAAAGATTTTTATTTATTTGACAGAGCACAAGCAGTTGGGAGCATCTTAGGGAGAGGGAGAAGCAGGCTTCCCCGCCGAGCAGGGAGCCTGACTCAGGGCTCGATCCCAGGATGGTGGGATCATGACCTGAGCCGAAGGCAGACGCTTAACTGACTGAGCCGCCCAGGCGCCCCCTAAACTTACAGTTCTCGGTTTCTTTATTTTTTTCTATTAAATTTAAATGGTTAAAATTCACTGATTGTAGATATACAGGTATTAAAATGTCAGATTGCTATTTCATGCTGTTTTTCTTCTGAAATGGACCAAATAGCTTCACAGCTGGATAAAATGTGTGTCATGATCCTGCTTTAAGTCAGTAATTCTTAGCTTTGGAAATTCTGTTTCTGTGACTTTAAGTGATTAAGTTTTTTAATTGTCTCATTTTCAAAAGTACACATACTCAGAATTTTTTGTGTATCAATACTCTTGATATTATTACTTTTCCATTTCAGTTCAGAAGAATCTGATAGTGCATTGTCTACTAAAATAAAAATCTTCAAACCCTAGCCAGTATAAAAGTCTTAAATCTGTGTGGTGTGTCGGAGCTTGGACAGTTGCAGCTCAGGGAGTCTCTTTGTGGTGTCCTATTGACTGTGTATTAACACAGGGCTTTCTGTGGGGCCTGCATCTAATTGTTTAGAATGCAGATGAAGCTGTTGATGGATCTGGGGACTGATGGCTTAAATTCCAATTAATCAGTTGCTTCATCAGTTTCTTAATTCAGATCAAATATCTCCTGAATGCACACAGTTCTTTTAGTGGTATTAAGAGAAATTAATGCTTTAGAACTAATTTTCATCAATCTCTTATAAATGCCAATATCTTTTTCACTTGTCTCCTCAGTGATGACCTTATAGTTTAAGTGTTTGGGACCTACTACAATAGCTCGGCCTCACCTGTTAGTGGGGCAGGGGTAGGTAAATGACACTGTACTCATCCACATTCTCTCTTTGGTGCTATTCATCTTCCCACCAGGTTAAAAATTTCATGCAGTCATTGAGTCATATAAATGATTTAGAAATTAAGTTTAGTGGCAAACGATCTGCTATTACATATGCGAAGTCAATGTCTATTTTTCTTTTGTTGGGCATATACTGTACCCATCTCTTTCAGAGCTACTGGATTCATGAGCTGTTGCAGACAATCTACTAATATTACAGGATAACTTATCACCGTATATGACAGACTACGGTGCTCAGTCTCGTCGTGTCCCATCAGTTACTTTATCACCACTTGAGGCAGCTCTCCCGTGGGACACCTAGTCTAGTTGATCTTCATTTGATTGTCATTAAACCTGTCCTTTCCTGTCAGCTCTTGTCAATTATACAAAATAAAATCAAGTATTCGTAAGAAGTCTGTAACGGGATATAAGCAGACCAATTTAGTAATTCATTTTTGCTGAGCCTTCACTGGCCTCAATTGTAGCTAGTGCTTGCTGTTAAACATGATTAGATATGGTGTGTGTAAGACATGGCAAGTTGGCCGTACTTCTGATTTTGCTACAGTTCATTCTCTCTTTTTAAATTCTGTCAGTTGCTGCGAAGCTAGTAATGTGAACTGTACTCGAAAATAAGTAATATGTCTATTGCCCCTAAATTTTTAAAGCAGCATATAATTATTTAACATGAAGATGTCCTTTTTTCTTTAAAGAAAGACAACTGTATTGCTTCCAGTGTTTAATAAGTTTACAGAACCTAGGTATTACTTTCACTTTTAGAAACAGAATGTTTGAAATATAAGAGACTCTAGAGATTCTCCCTTCTTCTTATTTTCTATGTTAGAAAGCAAACCTAGAGCAGAGCTGTTGGCACTGACACCTCAAAGTATGTGTCAGACAGAATCTAGAATCCGATCCCTATGCAGTTACTTTTGTACCAGAACACACGTAAGCACATACACACACATGTATAAACATGCATATATTTTAAGAGGAAAAAAAATCAAGTTTGAAAAACTGTTTAACTGTAAAATAACATCCACTACAAATTTCCCTATTCTCCTTTTTAGTTGAAACCAGTTTGTAAAATATTCTCCTTGTGGTAGGTCCTTTGGCAAGTAATGCATAACAAAATTTATTTATGTATTTAGATATATCTTTCAAAGTACATGTAATCAGACAAAGGTCTCCTGGGTAAGTCTTCTCTTGATACAGTAGATGATTCAGAAGTCATTTCATAGCGCTCCGTCTTTTGGAGCCTTGGGAAAGTGACTTGGTTTCTGTGGAGGCGCCTAGAATCCTGCTGGCAGCACCACGGCAGAGAGCCGCTCCAAGGGTTGGAAGTGTCATTGGTGAAGGGTTTGCGTGGGGCACATTCCAGATCCTGAACTGTGATTAGTTGAAGGTGCATTGGCTGGCGGAGAAAAGTAGTAAGAGCAAGAAAACGCTCGTGGTATGTGCAGGACTACAGTTTCTAACAGAGCGCTCAAGGGAAAATGCGCCTAGCACGGATGTGGGTTTGCACAGACCCATTTTAGTGTTAGGACGTTATGTAAGAGGTGTCCTGGACTGGGCTCGGTGAAGATACGTTCTACCTTCACTAGTCCCCCAGACTTGAGAAAGAGGTCGCTAAATGAGTTCCAGGCGTACGGCTCTCACTGGCATACTTCAGTAGATTTTCCTCTAAATTTTACAACGCAACTCTGAAGTCAGTCCGATTTTTTCCCCCCGTGCAGATGGAAACTTTAGTGGGGCGAGGTAACTGGCAGGGAGCATTGGTGAGTGAGGTGCAGAGCTGGTGTTCAGCCCAAGACTGGCCCTTCCTGCTGTGCCCCGGGAACAGGAGCCTCTCCTAGAGCGCGGCTGACACTCTGGGCCACGTTGCTCTTCACTGGGGCCGTTGGTCTTACCTGCCGTAGGCTGCTGAGCAGCACTCCTGCCCCAGGTCACAAGATACCAGCAGCGGGTTTGAAAACAAACAGGGTCTCCACAAGTTTCCAAGTGCCCCCCCAGGGGGGAAATCACCCCTGGTTGAAAAGCACTGGAGGACTTTTTTGTTTTCATTGAAGAGAATCCCTAAGTGTTCAGTTATGTATCTTTTGAGACTAATTAATATTCTTCAGAGATGCTCTCAGTAAGAACAAACTGATTCTGTGGTATTTGCCTCCGTGGGGAAGAAGCTTCTGCTCCTGCCAGTGCAGCCAAGAATTCAGGGGCTGGCTCCATGTCCCTGCTGCTGCCAGGCTAAGGCCAGGGCGTCCCCCTGCAGGGGTGTCCACTAGCTGCCCACTTCCCCAGGCCTGGTGGACTGGGCCTCCCTTCTGCTCACCAGCTTCCACTCAGAGGCAGGAGCTCTGCCCCGTTTTGACAGTCTGGGAGTAATGGTCAGCCCCACCGGCTAGCTTGTAGGGCCGGAAGGGCTGCCACAACTCCTCCCCTAACCCAGCGCCCACTTAGAAGCCAGCAGGGGCCCCTCCAGATAAGGCTGGGTGCTGTCCTCTTCCATTCCCCGTGTCTTGGCCCAGACCTTTGCAGACCTTGCTCCAGTTCATGCCTACGGGAGGTGGTGAAAACAGCGGAGAGCTTGGTGGTCCGTCGTTCAAAGGGAGGATCCATGATACGTACCAACAAAGGACAGAGCAGCCCAGTGAGAAACTTTATTGCCAGAACCAGGGAAAGATTCAGCCTGAAGGAGTCCCACAGAATCACACTCTACACTGCGTGCATGTGCTAGTCTGCTCTGCTCAGGAGTGGTCAGAGTGAGACGGTCTTGAAAAGGCCTCCAGGACACACATCCATCAGCAAAGCCAAAGCCTTGCTTGTCTCAGGGGCCCTGAGCACAGTCTCTGGGTGTACTGCGCACGGCTAGTGGTAGTTCCTGTGAAGCTGAGCTTAGAAATAGAATCGCATGCCTCCCCGTTGGTCTAGAAGATTGTACGTGTGCCAGAACCATGGCTGTGGGCCCAGGAGCGTGGACAGAGACCACCTGCAAGCTGCTGGTCCATTCCTGACTGAACTAGGGGCAGAATCAAGAACCAACTTCCCAGTTGGGGAGAATAGCCTCTAAGCCACATGTATCCAGTGGTAAAGGGTGAAAATCTGACTCAGTGAGTTCAGACACCACTTTTGACCAACAGGAAGTTGGTGTGGGGCCAGGAGCAGCCCGTAGAAAGCCAGGAATACAAATCTGGTCAGGGACAGGAGAGGGGTGGTGCATGCTACAGGGTAATTGGACTTCACAGAATTAGGTCAGCCAAGTCACAAAAAAGAAACATGTCTGAACAACAACCAGCACTCAACATGTTTGATGTTTGTGTAACAGTTCAGAGTGTTCACTCATCAACTCTGGTGAATTTTATGTGATTGTACAGCAGAGGGGTTTGAAGTCAGATGGGCCTCCTGATGGCATTGTGCCGTTCATCCTGCCTGTCCCGGTGAGACCTCAGGGCAGTGCACCTCTAAGCTTGAAATAGGGGCCTGTTCCCTACCGACTGTCCAACAGGACCTCAAATATATATAGGCCAGGACTGGCACTTAGTAGATGCTCAGTATATATTAGTAACTTTCTTGTTCAGAGAGAAATGACTTTTTATTATGCATGTATGTCTCTGTATATTTTGTGAGGAGTGTGGAACAGTTTCTAATCAAGAAAGTAGATACCCTATTTATTTCCTCTTAGTTTGGAGTGTTCTGTTAGTTTCTCCCCATAACGATCTTTGGAAGGTATTTTCTAAAGGAGCCAGGCCCCAGAGAAGTAGACTTGTATTAAATCCCATGTCCCCGAATTCCTCTCCCTGGCACGTTGTCCCTCCTCCTGCCCACCCCCCAGGGGTCTCTGTAATTGTGGTCCTTTGGTCCTTGAGGTTCAGAGGGATCCCCGTCGTGGCAAAGAAGACAATTACACTCACAGAGCTAGTATACTGCTTTGTAAAGGAGACTTTTCTGGATGCTACGGGTCTTCTTTCCCTGAACTGCAGGTGGTACCTGCTTTTCATTTCCAGCTGAATCCCCGTCCCTCTTACCTTCACAGAAACCGCTCCATCTCATTTCTAGAGTAGGACATTGGGTGTGCCCCAAGGGATCGAGTGTGGGTTCTGTTTTAGAATCTTGAGTCTGGGTTACTTGTCAGCCCTCTCCTACATGTGTCTCCCAGAACTTGTTTTACTCCTTCGGATTTTGCTCATTTGCTTCTCTGATCATTAGACGAAATACTTACTGAGGTCAGGGGTCCCTGGAAGAATGTTCTCAGTGTCGTAGGTGTTGTGTGGATTTGGAGTGCACCCGGAAGAGAAGCTGTGTGTGAGCCCGTGGTGAGGAAGGGTGCAGCCGCGCCCCGTGAGCTGGGGTACAAGTTGGCCGTGTCTGCTGGTTTGCTGCCAAATCTTCAAGTCTGTATTTCCATTTTTGAAGCTATCAGTAAATCTCTTTCAAACATTTGTCAGTATGTACAACCTCCCCATCACTATCCAGTTTTATTTTTGTTGTTTTAATTATAAATATCTAATAGTTTATTTTAACCATTTGAAATTACTTGAACAATGTCACGGTTAAATAACCATATCATTTCAGCTGCTTTTTGGACAAGTGATTGTTTTGTTTTGGAGGGAGAGAGAGGAAGAGAAAAGGTGGGCGGGACGCAGAGGGAGAGAGAATCCTAAGCAGACGCCAAGCGTGGACTCAGTGTCATGACCCTGAGATCGTGACCCAGGCTGAAATCGAGAGTTGGACGCTTCACTTACTGAGCCACCCGGGCCCCCCTGGATAAGTGATTTTTAACAGGTTCTATTAGATATCAGAAAACTCAGCCAGCATCTTCTGCTTCTGTCTTCTGAATCTAAGCAACTTAGAAGCCACCACAGTGGAAGTTTTAGGCCCTCTCTTTACTGGGTGACTACAGCCTGTGAGCAGTCATGGGCTTTTTTGTAAGGCTGTTCACCTCTTTCCCTCTACCAGTCACCTTACGATTTCTGTATCTTCCTTTAAAGTTAAAACCCCTTTCACCCAGGACACTGAAAGTTACGCCATCAATACTAATAAATAGGTAGTTTAAAATATTGTGAAAACGTTTTATTTAATGTTTCTGTTTTGCTGTCTTCTGGATAAAAGGGAAAAGGCCATGAGATAAGTTATTGATGAAATGAGCTGCTGAAGTGGAGAGGAGGTGTAGTCGGCCGATAACTGTCATAGCGTGAGCACTGGTAAATGACCGCGCATGCAGTCAGCCGTCCACCAGAGCCGTTCTGGTGCTGAGCTGCATCGATCAGTAGTAGGGTGTCAGCGAAGTTGATGGATGGGGCCAACACGGACAGACAGCAGAAGGGAGCCCTGAAATATAAATATGAGAAATGTACAAGGAAGGGGAGTCTCCATCTCTGCAGGTGTTCAAATATAAATTGAAATGTGGGTTTCTGTGGTGCAGTTCCAGTTATTTGCAGCATTGACACCGAAAACATCCGACATACACGTTGGACCCCTTCACAGCTACAAATGACCCAGAAGTGATCCAAACACACCGACCACAAAGAGAGGAACTTGGGCCCCCAAGCAGACCTTCTGAGAGCGGGGGCGCTAGGGGCTCTGAACATGGCCATGTGGGCAGTGCCGGGCTCCAGAGACTCCCTTGAGGGGACAGAGGTCGGAATCTGCTCTGATAGCTCCGCTCGGCGTGGCACCACCTGACAGAGTCGGGGTCAGCCCCATACGAGTTGCGGATGTCCCGGTGACTCTTGCGCACGGCCACAAACCTCAGCTTCTTCATGACCCCGGGCCAGCCCAGCAGCTGCAGGTCCCACAGGTACTCTGGGGACAGACCTTGGTGGGCTTGTGGTAGAGAAGATACCTGTTCAGGTGGCTCTCGTCATGCCACAGGGCCTCGATCCCATTGGCCCAGTCGACCACCATCGCCTGGTGACAGGCTGAGGTCAGTCGGGGAACCTCCGGCACCGAACCCCCAGAAAAGCCTCCTGCGTAGTAAAAGTCACCCGGGTCCCTGGGGTGTGCCCCTGGGACCTTGTCCGCGCTCGTAGCTGAAGTCCTAGAAGGTCACCCTGGAGAAACCGGGGTGCAGGGTGCCTAAGAGGAGGGACAGGCTCTCCACGCCCACGTGGTCGCTCAACTTCATGTCCACTACACGGACACCAGGTAGTCCACCTTGCGAAGGAAGAGCGAATGCGAGAACTTGCTGATCTCCATGCGGTGCATGGTCACATCCTGCCAGCAGGGAGCCCCGGGGACCTGGAACCAGCACTCTCTGGTCCTACGGGAGCAGCACTCGGGCCCAGCAGCCGGCCAGTCGGTGAAGACATAGTAGGTGACCCTGTGTCCCGCCGTGAACTGCTTCTCCGCCGGCTGCAGGAACGGCTCCAGGAAGACCACGTAGCTACAGGGACGGGGGATAGGGCGGGAGGAGAGTCACTGCCAGAGGCTGGTGGCAGGACCCCAGAGCTCGGGGCCGTGCACGTGTTCACCTTCGTCACTGGGACACGCCTCGGGCTGCGTTAAGCCACAGCCACCCTCCTGGCCTGTCCTGAGAGAGTCCGCCGGCGGGCCCTCCCTCCCTTCTGCTCCCAGAGATGGGGGCCCTCAGCACCCCATCTTACAAACGGGAGCCCGAGGCTTGGGAGGCTGGAAACCCATGCAGCCACACAGTCAGCATGCTGGAGCCAGGGACACTGCCCCGTGCTGAGCTCCCGGGCAAACCCTGCAGGTGCCCTCCCCTGGCCGCCCCCCTGCGGGTCCCCTCCCCACCTGCCAGGACTGGAGCTCCTTTGGGCACAGCCCTCGTTCCTTTGCCCAACAGACCGGCTAGAAGAAGCAGGGCCAGCCACCTGCCCCTCTCGCTTTGGGTGGGCTGTCGCTGGTCCCCACAGCTCGCTGCACTCCCTGGAGGGTCCCCCCGTGAAGGCTACGGGGCCTCTTGCTGACAAGGTCCTCAATCTACCACTGGTATTCCTAGGAGGGGTCACCCTGAACTCCCCCAGACCGGGAATCAGGTGCAGCCCGGGGACAGGGAAGGGGAAAGAGGACCCTGGGAGTTGAGGGGGGTTGCTTAGACCCCAGCCTTGAATCCAAGGGGGTAAGCTTCTGGATCCAGGTCGACATATGCCCCTCCCTCAGTCCAAAGCCCTCACATGGCTGGTCCCCCTGTGAGGGGTCTACCTGCTCCGCAACGTGGGGACAGCAGCTCCCCCAACGTCAGGCAAGTGTGGTGAGCCCTCTGAGTCTGGTTTTTTGGAGCAGGCACTGAGGCTACTTCCCTGGGCCTGCCCCACACCTGGCAGCTTAGTCAAGGGCTCACACGGGGAAGGCGGCCACTGCCTTGAAACAGGGGACAGGCACACAACCCACAGGCCCGGATCAGGTCAGCAGGGGAAAGGCCAGGCCCAGTCGTTGTGAGTGTGGTTTCACGGCCCCTTCCCTCAAGGACGCTGCCGGCAAGGGCTCCCTCATGCAAGCCCGGCACCTGCCCTCGCCCCAGGGCTGCGCTCCCGGCCCAGAGGGGGACGCATGAGGCCCGCCTGTGCGGGCAGCGTTGGGACAGGGCCACAGGCGCTGGCCGCGGACCCTGGGCCGTGAGGGTCTGGTTGGTGATTTCAGTCCCTGCTCTCCAGGACCTGGAGGACGACTCTGAGGCGACCTGGGCCCTTCCTAGTGCCCCCCGCACATGGGGCTGAAGGCCTCCCTTGCGATGGCCTGGGAAAAGGGTTGCACATGCCTCAGGCCATCCTGCGGGCCTCGGCGAGCTCTGTGGAGGAAGGAAGCTCTGACTGCCGATGCTGTCGCCAGCCCCGGCTTCCAGAGGCTCCCAGGGGCCAGGCCACTTGCCGGCAGCCATGCCCAGCGCGCTCCTGGGTCCGCTGGGGTCCCAGGGCCTCACTGCTCAGCTCCCTCTCAGGGGCCTGGGCTCTGGCACCGAGTGCTGTCTGACCCGAGTGCTGTCTGAGGCTGTGCCCTCCTGAGCCTCATCCTCTAAGAGACACACAGGAGGGGCCAGCCCGACAAGCATCTCCTCGCTACCAATGCACAGGGCACACGTGACCCCCTTCCACTTCTCTGGTGGTGGGCTCCCCGGAAGCCCCATTGTTGCGGTGCTCTGCCCCTTGACTCAGCAGGATAGCGGCCTGGGGTCAGGGCTGTGTCTGTCCGAGGGGAGTGGCAGCAGGCGGGGGCTGTCACCCACTGTGACGGGCAGCCTCCTGAGAGGGAGCCAGGTGCTGTCCCCTCACCGGGCCCACGAGAGCCCAGTAAGACTGCTGAATGCATGCACTTTCGCATTAATCCCCAGGACGGGGTCCCCCCACTCTGTGCTCAACACACCGACAGTCCCATGGTGACGTTCTGCAGCTAGAACTGCTCGTTCAGGACGTCAGTGTTGCAGGTCCCTTCCCAGAAGATGGGGGCCAGGCAAGGGGTGAGGGCAAGGACATCGTTCCTCCGGGAACACAAGAGAACAGCATGGCGATGTGCGAGCTGGGAGGAGGGTGAGCGCACCAAGGGCCCTGGTGCTCACCACCCCCACCTGGAACCTCACCATCCCCCGCCCCATGCCTTCAGGGGCCCACCAGGTGCACCCTCCTTCCAGAAGGACTTCACACTTGCAAAAAACCCAGACTCAAACCTCTGCAAATCCCTTCCAGCTCTAAGCAAACCTGGTCCCTGCCAGACCTCAGAGTGGGAGCAGGGATTTCCCAGCAAAGCGAGGGGGCCCTCCCCCGGGAGGGAACAAGCCCCCCTCACACATTCTTTGGTGGGCAAGGGATAGAAAGCAGGAAATGCAAGGCACAGAGAGAGAAAGGGACAGAGAATAATCTGTGGGCTCCAAATCGAGATCTCTGAAACAGGGAGAGGAAAAGAATCTGGCAATCGTGCATCCGCTGAGTTTTCAATCAGCCCGCCCTTCCTTGCCTACCTTAAATTTCCCTAAGTTTGAGAAAGGGAGGGGAAGAGAGGGAAGGGGAGGGGGGGAAATTTCAGTGAATGTATTCCCGGGGGTGTTAGCACCTTGGCTGGGGATAAAGCATCCTGAAAAATCACACAACGTGATGTGAGTTTGCAGGGAGGTGGCTGCGCCTTTATGATCTTGGAGAGATGGGGATAGGAAGGCGATAGGAGGGCAGGTGTTGGCCAGGCAGGAGGATGCCCGACCGGACACATTCTGCCCACGCCCTCCAGATTCCGTGGGGGAAAGAGTCTGCCACACTTCTCTGCTGGGAAGTAGACCACGGCTCTTGGACCAATGTCGTCCTTCTGTATGCGTCCCACAGCGCGTCTGCCACCAGTCCCCGTGGGCCCTGACGTCCTACACTTCCTCAGGAAGTCTTCCACTTATTCGCCCAACATTTCCAAGCACCCGTGACAGGCCAGGCATGTGCTAGCTGCCGGAGAGAGGCAAACTGGCAAATTCAGTTTCAGAGATCTGATGCCAGGACAGGCTCGCACCAGCACAGCCGCCCTTCACAGGACCGCAGACTCGGGGAAAAGTGTCTGGAGAGAGTGCAAAACAACGGCAGGTCTGACTCACGCCGGGTGGAGCAGGAGGGGTCAGGGAGGGCTTCTCGGAGGAAGGGACATTCGGAAGAGAGCTGAGGCACAGAGGTAGTTAGGGAAGTTGGGTGGGCTTCCACGGAAGAGGAGACCACTTGTGAAAAACCCCAGAGTGGTGGAAGCGGAGGGAAGGGTGAGGGGGGGAGAGCACAGGCCGTGGAGGGAGGTTCAGTCCGAGGACAGGGAGCCCCGGGCAGGCTCGGGGGCTGAGCTTGGAGCCCAGGACCCCCAAACGGAGATGCCACGTGGGGGGCTGGAGTTCAGAGGACAGAGAGATGTGGGAGCCGGACACGTGGAGTCACCAGTATGTAGTTGGCGATGCAATTCGCTGGTGCGGTTAGGGCCACCCGAGGAGAACACAGTAGAATGGCATCAGTCAGCTACTACCACGTAAGGACCACCCACAGGATCTCTGTGCTATGAACCGACACGAATGTACTTAGCTTTCCCGTCTGGGCAGCGTGGGGTCAGGTGGTGCAGGCCGGCCCTGCTGGGCGGCGGGGGTCTCCGCAGCTTGCGCCCGCCTTGGGGGGTGACTGTCCGTGACTGGTTCGTGCCGGCTCTGCTGCCATTGTCCCCCTCCCACCGAGGGCGGCCACGTCCCGCTCGTCTCACGGCCACGCCGAGGCCACAGCAGGCGAGGCCACAGCAGGCTGGGAGGAAGGGCTCAGCACAGGACTGCATTTCTGCCTCAGCGGCTAAGTGAAGCATGTCAAGGGGCCAAACCCCAAGTGCAGAAGGGCCTGCACAGGGTCTGTCGAGGGTCACAGCCCTGGGCACGCGCAGGAGCCCAGGCTGAACCCAGCTCTGTGTCCTCACACAAGGGCTGCACCCAGGCCTTGCGTGGGCTGTGGGTGGGGTGGGGTGTGAGGGTGTCACTGTATAGATGGGGCATGGGGGGGGTCAGCATGGAACAGCTGGGGGAGGGGCCCTCGCGGCTGGGGCTCTTGTCTGAGGAGGAAGTTGGGTGAGGGGACCCCGGCCATGGTGACCTCACTTCCCTGACAACAGAGCCCATCAGAATTTGGAACCCAGGTAACCAGGAACCCACATTCCAGAGACAGCCCCCGGCCCAGCTCATTACATTGCAGATAGTGAAACTAAGATGTTCGCGTGCTGCGTTCCCAGATCCGGAGGTTGCCGACGGAAGAAAGCGCGCCCAGCAAATGCTGTCTCAAGATGTCCTTTCAGGGCTCCCCACCGCCTCTGGCCGTTTGGTCGGAAAGACCACAAGGTGACACCAGGAGTCCCAGAGCCGGCCACCCAGCCCCACAGGGTCTAATCCACCTGTGCAGCCCCAGGTCCCCACCCGTGTGTGTGTGTGTGTGTGTGTCTGTGTGTGTGTGTGTGTGTGAAGAGGGGTCATGTAGGGTGGGCCAACCCCATTCAAGAGCAGGCTGATGAGGGGTCAGATACCCAGTGGGCAGGTCTTGTTCAAGGTCAAGGGTGGCTGGGTGGGACGGGGTGTGCGCGGATGCGAGCTTCTGCCCTGGGTTTATCCCAATTGCCCTGGAGCGGGGGTCACTGTACCGCGTGCAGGGCTGGGCACGCAGAGATGTGTCTGATCTGGGAGCAGGAGGGGGACAGGGCAGGGGGACAGGGAGGCTGGCTGGGCAGGGCTGTGATGCCTCTGGGCCGGCTACCCATCCCTGTCTTTGCAGACCACGGATGAAATCGGGAGGAGGCTGGCGGACAGCCATGATATTTCTGGGACCTGGGGCGTGACACCACAGGGGTCCCCAGGAGCAGGTGCTGGGGATTGCGGGGGAAGGCCTCCGACACCACCCAGACCACTGTCCCTGGTGGTCATTGACTGGATTGTGCTCCAGGAATGGAGCCCACAGAGACCGAGCTCGAGGCTGAGAAGCCTGGGGCGGGGTGCCTGTGGGTGTGTGGGGACGGGTCGTGGCAGGCCCCACAGGGAGGAGCCCCGAGAGGCTGGTGTGGGGCCAGGAGCAAAGACTGTGTGCAGAGCACCCAGCGGGTGGACTGCAGTCGGGGAGACGTCCCGGGGAGGGCACCTTCCTGGCTGCGGCTTCTCTGGGAGGCTCTGGGCTGGGCTCTGTCTTGCAAATACCCACGGAGAGCAGGCACGGGGGTGAGCTTTTCTCCTCTCACAGATGTTCCACGACCTAAGGAGCTAGAGCCGGCTCCAACTCCCTCAGCAGCTCTACAGGGAGGGGTGGTGCCTGCAGAGACTTCAGCAGGAGCCCAGGAGCCGGCAGTTGACCCGGCACCTGCCCACGGAGAGCCTGACGCCGACCAGGAAGGGCCTGCTCGAGAACCTGTGCCCAGAGAGCCTGCCCCTGTTCTTGCCACTGTTCCTGCCGGAGCCAGGGCCCTTGTGCCTGCCCCGAACTGTGGCCCTGCTCCTTGCCCAGACCCCGCTCCTGCCCTGGATCCTGACCCGTCCCTACCCCTGCCAGTGCCCCTGTCCCTGCCCCTGACCCAGATACTACCTGGGTTCCTGTATGTGCCACTGCTGCAGACCCCGTCCCTCCCCTTGCACCTGCCCCTTCCCCTTCCCCTGCTTGTGCTCCTGTTCTGGCCCCTGACCCAAGTCCTGCCCCTTCCCCTGCCCATGCCTGTGTCCCTGTTTTCGCCTCTGACCCAAATCTTGCCCCCACTCATGTCCCTGCCCCTGCCCGTGCCCCTGCTAGAGCCGATGGCCCTTCCCTTGCCCCTACTCGTGCCCCTGCAGCTGCCACTTCCCCAGCACCTGCCTGTGCACCTGTTCTTGCCCCTGCTCCGGATCCTGACCCAGCCCCTGGCCTGGAGCCTGCCCCTTCCCTTGCCCCGGTCTGTGCTCCGATTCTTGCCCCTGACCCGGGTTCTGCCCCTGCCCCTGCCCCTTCCCCGACGTGTGCACCTGTTCTTGCCCCTGACCCAGCTCCTGCGCTGGATCCTGCCCCTTCCCCTGCCCCTGGCTCTATTCCTGTTCTTGCCCCTGTCCCGGCTTCTGCCCCTGCACCTGCCCCTTCCCCGACGTGTGCAACTGTTCTTGCCCCTGACCCAGCTCCTGCCCTGGATCCTACCCCTTCCCCTGCCCCTGCCTGTATTCCTGTTCTTGCCCCTGTCCCGGCTTCTGCCCCTGCAACAGTCCATTCCCCTGCCCCTCCCTCTGCTCCGGTGCTTGCCTCTGACCCAGGTCCTTCCCCTTTCCCTACCCGTTTCCCTGCCCCTGCATGTGCACCCATTCCTGCCCATGACCCACCTCCTGCCCCTGCACCTGTCCGTTCCTCTACCTGTGTCCCTGTCCGTGCCCCTGCCAGAGCCTATGCCCCTTCCCCTGCCTGTGTCCCCATTCCTGCCCCTGCCCCTGCCAGAGCCAATGCCCTTTCCCCTACCTGGGTCCCTGTCCCTGTCCCTGCCCCTGCAAGAGCCTATGCCCCTTCCCCTGCCTGGGTCCCTGTTCCTGCCCCTGCCCCTGCCAGAGCCGATGCCCTTTCCCCTGCTTTCCAGCACCGCAGGCCCTTCCCTTGGCCCTGCCTGTGGTCCTGTACTAGCCCATGACCCAGCTCCTACCGTGCATCCAGACCCCGTCCCTGCTCTTGTATCTGGCTCTGCTCTTCCATCTGGCCCTGCCCCTCCTCCTGTTCCTGCAGGGCTCCCAGAACCACAGCCAGAGCCCACATCCTCGTGGGGAGAGCCCCTTGTACAATTCCCCTTATTTCCATCACCCGACCCTGATGCCCCGCCAGATTGTTTCATCCCCTCCCCCTGTGTTCTTTCTCTCTGGTACATATTAACTGTTATATTATCTTTCCTTATCCTCTACGCTGTTTATTATTTATTTTAAATAAAATTAATTGTTTTCTGTTGGACAAGTCTGCAGCATTAATTATATTCTCAATGCTGTGCCACCGCACCACAGAACATTGCTGCACAATATCTGCTTCCGCAAAGGACACCCTGAACCAGAAGGCCTCCCTGCCCATTTCTCCCCGAGCCCAGCCCCTGGCGACCCCTAAGCTGCTTTCTCTCTCTGTTCCTTTCCTGGGTGTTTCCTGTACGTGGAATCACACAATAGGGGCCTTTGTGTCTGCCCCCCTATTTTCAAAGGGAACTCGTTTCCTTCTGTGTTTATTGGACACAGAATTTCCCTTATTCGATATTGAAATGCCTGGGGCTTACAGATCAGACGTAATCAGAGAGGCCACTTTAGGAATTATGGGCACAATCTTGGGGCCGAGACCCCTGTTCCTGCTGGGACACCTCAGCCTGACCCCAGACAGGACAGGGCTGGTTCCTCCTGTGGCCCACACAGAAACCAGGGAAATGCAGAAAGCTGGAAGACACACCCCAAAAGGCAATGCATTGCTCACAACCCAAGGCCAGAGAAAGGTTTCAGCGGACTCTGGTCCAAACCATGCTCCAAGTCACTGGGTTCCACAGGGAGAGACCACACGCATGCAAGTCCAAGTGGGGACAGGCACGGGGGGAGTCAAAGAAGCGGAGCTAGCAGGTAAGGACTCTGGCAAAAACAAAAAACTCTATGGAGGCAGCGCTGGTCACCCTCAGACGGGCAGGTGTCTGGTCTGGGGACCAGCAGCCCTGGGGAGAACGTGAGGAAGCGGAGGTCCCCTGGAGGAAAGGGTGACGGCACCCCTGTCTGGGAGGACAGTGCGCAGCACCCATCCCAGCCTGCAGGTGCACCCATCACCTACTGTGGGCAGCCCAATCCCAGCTTGTTGAAGGGAAGACCCGTGTCCATAATCCCCTATTTGCAACAGAATCCATAAAGGGGAGTTTGTGGGTCAACACGTATACAGTGTTTAAGGTACAAGTCTCGAATTCCAACATCCATGGTCTGCTTGTCCACCTTGAGCCTTGTTTGGGAAGCAGGGGTGGGGACGCCCGGGGCTGTGACCTGTGGGAGGGGTGGGGAGGGTAAGCTCTGAATGGAGTGACCAAAGCACACGGGGTGACCTGCCCAGGAGGGACCCTCTCGTTCCCCAGCCCCTCTCCTGACCTCGTGCACGATGGCGAGGGTGTGATGATGAAGGTGCTGGCCCTTGGCTGGCGAGTTCCGTAGCTGGTGTCGGAGCTGCTCAGGCTGCACACCGGGCTCTGATCCCAGAGCTGGCGCGAGAGGTGAAGCTGCAGCTGCCCCAGTCTCGGGAGCTGCAGCTCGCATCGCTGTTGGACCTGCCTCGAGCTCTGGGGCAGGTGCTAGAGCTGAATCCCCCTCCAGAGATGATCTAGATCCGGTTCCGCACTTGGATAAGGCTCTTGAACCCACGAACGGCTTTCCTCCCCTGCCCATTTCATGGATGACAAAACTCGGGGCGGTGACGGGACCGGCTACATGGGGGTAATGGCTATGGGGGGATTCAGCCCAAGGATCCTGCATGCCCTTCACCTCGTGCCCCATACAGGTCGGTCCTGAGGTGCCTGACAGGGGCAAGGGCCTGAACCGCTGCTCCCGGCACCTGATCCCACCTGATCAGAGACACTCCCCTGGGTTGTGAAGTCCTCGTTTGACCTCTACTCCGGCCAGCCCCACGCGAGCAGGGACCGTGCGTCCTCACTGCTTGGGCACCATCTCCAGATGGCGGACTGGCCACTGCAGCGGGGTTGGTCACCACTATACCGTCGACGTGGATGCAGGAGCAGCTACAGGCCCCAAGCCCGCTCCGCAGCTCGAGGCATTTGATCTTCTGTTGCGGTGCCACTGCTGGGAGCTTGGGAGCCCGGGAGCTGGAGCCAAGTGCGCCCCAGTGTGAGTAAGCCCGCTGGAACCACGGCTCCATCACCAACTCCAGAGCTAGAGCCAATGCAAAATCCGAGCTGGCCCAGCTCCACAGTCAGCTGCGGGTGTTCCCCGGACACGGAGCAGGCGCTCGCTCCCCCTGCAGAGCTAGAGCCAGTGGGCTCCGCGCAGCAAGCCCCAACCCAGGACCCGCTGGGTGCCCTCTTCCCTCACAGACTTCTACAGTTCCTCTGTGATTCCCCAGCGCTGGGACAGAGCAGACACTGCACCCACACCACCCCCTCCTTGGGTTTCCAGTTCAATAGGAGGGACCACAGACAGATAGAGGCGTGGGGCACGCTCCCCTGAGGAAGGCAGGGGTGCTCACACCCGTGATGGAGGGCTCCCTCTCATGCAGATTGCCGGCCCCCCGCACCTGCTGGCCACACCTGCCCCTGCCTGGATGTCCAGTGTGGGTGGGCTGGGGGGGGCCTGACCTCTGCATGGAGCATCCCCAAGGCTGCCCAGGGGGTGTGTGGAAGGGCAGGCCCGGCCACTGACTTTGCTTCTTGCCCACCTACCTCCAGGGCCATCTCCTCTGTTCTGGGCACATGGCTGGACTAGTCTCGGAGGACTTCTGTCAGCCAAAGACGTTCCCTGCCTCAAGCAGCTGGTGGCCCATGTGCAGCTCAACATGCCCTGTTCCGACCTGGAGCACCAAGCCCACCTTCTGCTGACCCAGCTGGAGCACGCAGAGCCCACAGTGGCCGAGCCTGAGGGTGAGAACACCGGGGCTGGGTGCCTGAGTGTGTGGGGGGAAGGGTCAGGGCTGGTCCGACAGAGAGGAGCCCCGGAGGCTGGTGTGGGGCCTGGAGGAAAGACTGGGCTCCGAGCGTCCAGTGGGTGGACTGCAGTCCGGGAGACGTCCCAGGGAGGTCTCCTTCCTACCTGGGGCATCTCTGGGAGACTCTGGGCTGTGCACGCACAGGTGTGTGTCTGATCTGGGAGCAGCAGGGGGCTGGGCAGGGGGATAGTGAGGACATCGGGTAGGGCTGTGATGCCTCCGAGCTGAGTGACAGTTCCTGTGTTTCCAGAGCCCCATGGAAACTGGCTTGGATTCTGCCCCTGCACCTGGCTCCTCACACGAGTTAGGGACACAGGTGGAGCCTGGCTCTAGCTCCTGAGATGGTGGAGCAGCTGAGAGAGGAGAAGAAAAGCTCAGCCCATGGCTCCTCTCCATGGGCCTTTGCAAGACAGAGCCCAGCCCAGGGCCTCCCAGAGAAGCCGCAGCCAGGAAGGAGCCCTCTCTGGGGCGTCTCCCCGCCTGCCATCCACCCGCTGGGCCCTCTGAGCCCAGTCTTTTCTCCTGGACCCTCACCAGCCTCTGGGGCTCCTCCCTGTGGGGCCAGCCCCGACCCGTCCCCACACACCCACAGGCACCCAGCCCCAAGCTTCTCAGCCTCGGGCTTGACCTCCATGGGCTCCGGCTCCTGGAGCCCAATCCAGTCAATGACCACCAGGGACAGTGGTCTGGGTGGTTTCAGAGGCCTTCCCCCACAATCCCCAGCCCCTGCTCCTGGGGACCCCTGTGGGGTCACGCCCCAGCTCATGGAGTAGGAGGAAGTGTCTGCCAGCCTCGTCCCCATTTCATCTGTGGCCTGCAAAGACAGGGACGGGTAGCCGGCCCAGAGGCATCACAGCCCTGCCCCGCCAACCTCCCTGTCCCCCTGCCCCATTCCCTTGTTGCTCCCAGATCAGACCCACACCTGTGCGTGCACAGCCCTGCACGCGGGACACTGACCCATCCCCGCAGGGCCATCGGGATAAACCCTGAGGCAGAAGCGCGCAGCCCCCCACACCCCGTCCCACCCACCCAGCCTTGACCTTGAACATGACCTGTCCCCCGGGTATCTGACCCCTCATCAGCCTGCTCTTGAACGGCTTGGCCCGCCCCACATGACCCCTGTTCACACACACACACGCACACACGGGGAGGGGACCTGGGGCTGCATACATCGATTAGACCCTGTGGGGCTGGATGGCTGGCCCTGGGCCTCCTGGTGTCTCCTTTCGGTCTTTCCAGCCAAATGGACAGAGACGTCGGGGAGCCCTGACACGACATCCCCAGCGAGGGAGTGTTTGCACAGTTTGCTTTCCTCAGCCTGTAGCCTCCGGTCTTTGGGATGCAACATGCAAACATGTTTTTGGTTCGAGGATCTCCAACGAAATGAGCTGGGCAGGGGGCTGTTTCTGGAATGTAGGTTCCCATGGCAGCACTTTGTGCATCACGGGGACCCCTGGTATTCAGACTGGCAAGTTACCCCTCCCCACGCCATGGCCGCGGGCATGATTCCAAGAGTTCCCATAGGAGCTTGCCTGTCCCAGGGCTGTGACATGGCTCCGCTGTGGCTTTGAACCCAGGTCAACCTGACCCAAGCCTGAGCTCATGCAGGAGCCTGAGGAAGTAGCCTTGAATGGTACAGCTGAAAGTGACGGAAGCTTAACTTTTACTGAATCTAAATATTAACTGTTAAATGTAAAAATCATAAAACCTGTAACAGAAAAGGGTGAAGGGTGGGGACTCCTGGGTGTCTCAGTCAGTTAAAGCATCTGCCTTCGGCTCAGGTCAGGACCTCAGGGTCGTGGGATCGAGTCCTGGTGCGGGCTCCCTGCTCAGCGGGGGGGTCTCTCTCTCTTTCTCCCTCTGCTGCACCCCCTGCTTCTGCGCTCCCTCCCTCTCTCTAAGAAATAAAATGCTAAAAAAAAGTTTCTCTTGAAAAAAATAAAAAGGTTCGGTGACAGGTGGACCTCGGCAGAGTGGCTCGAGCCATGGGCCGGAGCTACGGCCGATGCCAGGGATGCCCCCGGCTCCTGCCGTGGAACCAGCCCGGGACCTGAGCTGGAGCTGCAGCTGGAGCTGGCTCCGTTCCCGGTGGTGGGGCTCAAGCTGGTTCTGGAATGCACTCCAGGGCTCAGTGAACTCTCAGGCTGGCATTGTTGCCAAATTTGGTGGAGGAACCGGCAGCAGAGAGGACTGCTGCACTGGAGCTGGTCCAGGCGAGCAGGTAGAGGGGCCTCTAGCCCGGGAGCTGCCGCCGGGGGGGGGGCCGTCGTCCGCAGTCGATGCGGGGGCTGCTGTGTGCGGTGGCTCTGGCTTTGTGGGTGGAGGTAATGCTCGCGTGGCGCACGTCTGAGCGTCTGCTCTAGCTCGCTAGTTGGCAAGCGCCCCTGTGTTTGTGCAGCGGGGGCAGGAGCTGGCTGCAGGGGCAGGGGGCTTACCCACACTGGGGCGCACTTGGCTCCAGCTCCCGAGCTCCCGACAAAGGCACCGCAGCAGAAGATGGAAATGCCTCGAGCTCTGGAGCGGGCTTTGGGTCTGTAGCTGCTTCTGAGCCCCGTCAACCCTGCAGTGGTGACCAGCCCTGCTGCAGTGGCCAGTCCTCCATCTGCAGATGGTGCCGAAGCAGCAGGAGGAGAGAAGATCACCACCCTGCCAGGGTGATCACCCTGTGCTGATCCCCACCGCCTGTCCCTGTGACTTTCACAGGAAACCCCGCACAGCCTCCCACAGCAGCACTGAGCTGCCTTGAGAAGGGGCTCTCGATCTCGGGCTGGCTCTCACTCTGGCAATGATGCTGGATCGGATGAGAGAACTGGTGTGCAGTTGGCTTTGCTCCGGACCTCATGCCGGAGCGGGTTTTGCCTGTGGACGGGGTCCACGGGTCGGAGCAGAGGGGCTCTAGTCTGTGGGGGCACTGGCTCAGGCTCTCGAGCTGCTTCCATGGCTGGCTCGAGTCAACGCGGGGGTACGTTCTAGTGCATCAGATGGTTCTAGATCTTAGCTGCCGCCAGGGCTGACTCTGCCCCATGCCTCCTGCAATGTCTCGTGTTAGAGATGCTCTAGCTCTGTATCGCCCGCTAGCTGACTGTGGGTGAGTAGGACCTTAAGACAGCCTCGGAGAGTTTTTCAGGACCTAGAATTCACAGCTGTTAGGATCAGGTCACTTAGTTAGACACAAAAGTGGTTAATATCGTAAAGGACAATAAACTATATCCTTTGATGTTCTATTTTCTTCCCGGACCGAAATTATTTGCTTCTCTACCGGCAAAAACCTTCACGCAAATGTCTAATTTCACTAAGTTGGGGACCTCTACTAAATAGCAGTCAGTTGAACGAAGTCCATTTTCCCAGTCTTCGGGTGGCCTGTACCCTTACGTGAGAAGAAATGACATGCCAGCCTCCTTTCGCCTTATGTCCAAGCTCGGGCGGTCAGTATTCTCTTTATTCTCGCTCAGCTGGCAACTCTGGTTCAGAGGCTAAACATGGCCTTTGGAGCCTGGGTTCGAGTTCTGGCTGTGAGCCAGGTCAGCTGCGTACCCATGGTGTGCCTCGGGGTCCTCATCTGCGGAGGTGAGGGACACTCACGACGCGTCATTATGGCCAGTGATCACATGGTCTTCTATCCTTTCACTTTCTGCTTCTCCATATGAGGCCTCTTAGACCTCAGGCATATATCTGGATTTGGTTTGTAGTCCAATCTGACAATTTGACTTTTTATTGGTGTACTTAGTCGGCTTACATTTAATGTACATGAAGTGACATTCAGGTGTAACTCTACCATCTTATTGGTTTGCTCTTTCCTCCCTCTGTTCTTTTTTTGAAAACTCGTTCCATGCCTTCCTAAAGATTATGCAAGTATTCTCTGTCACTCCAGTCCCCTCCATTAACGTGTTATTATGCCTTCTCTCATTATTCCTTCAGGGACTGCTCAAGGGAAGTGCTGTCCCCATAGAAACAGTCCATCCCTGCGCTGTCAGGGCATGCCCCCCTCCCGTTCCCAGATATTAGCAAGGCCCTGGGCCTCTGTAACAGGGGTTGCAAGCTTTGCCTGTAAAGGGCCACATAGGCTTTGTAGGGCCTCCTCAACTCCACCATTATAGCTTGAAAGCGGCCATAGATGATATGTTGATAAAATAGCATGGTTATGTCTAAACAAACTATCTTTACCAAACAGATGACAGGTAGACTTTACCTGTGAGCAGTGTGCTGTGACCCCGGCTTTATAGCCTCAGCATCTCTGGGTAGGGGTTGGGGGGGGCATCTGGCTCCTGGGCTCCCCTTGGCTCCAGTACTACTCTTCCTCTTCCGGTCTCTTTGAGCCTGGAGGTGAGAACGGTTTCCCATCTACCTGTCCCCGGAAGTCCCTCCAACTGCTTTGGTTTTTTATTCCCACCCACACATCTGTAAACAGTTCCTCCAGTAAACTCTTCAACTGAATGCTGCAGCAGGCCATCCAGCTCCCGCAAAGACCCTAACGGAACTTTAGGCTTACAGCACGCACGTATTCCTTCCACTGTGGCCCAAGTTGCAGCCAGCAGTTTGCAG
Organism: Eumetopias jubatus; assembly: GCF_037043125.1. Classification (NCBI taxonomy): domain Eukaryota; kingdom Metazoa; phylum Chordata; class Mammalia; order Carnivora; family Otariidae; genus Eumetopias; species Eumetopias jubatus. The sequence continues at coordinate 22,814 of NW_028274836.1, read as the reverse complement.
ATTGGCCTCCCTGCCCAGGAAGAGCCTCCTGCAGGGCAGACGCCATGTCTTAGTTATATTTGCATCCCCACCACACCCATCCCTCACCTGGGCACAGAATGGGAATGAAGAATCTTGGCTAAACTGACCTAAATTAGCAATGCAGAAATGGAGCCAGGAGAGGTCAGCATGTAGAAAAAAGACTGGAGGGGTTCTTATTTAAAGTGGGTAGGTTGTGAAAGAGAACTATCCAGGAGAGAGTGAGTTAATCGAGGAGAGCCAGAGGATTTGTCTCAAAGTTATCACAGAAGGGAAACATGTAAGGACCTGGTGTTACAATGTTAAGTCTTCAGTGTGGTTGAGCTGTTGTGTTAACAGTGTCCTCTGTGGAGTGTGGTCGAGCACTTGGTGTAACAAATGTCAGCTGTTGAAAGAGGTGAATGTCAGCTGCCGCAGTGAGTCGGAGTAAGGAAAAGAATGAGCACAAGTTCATTTTGCACATAGGAGGCCACGGCGTCATTTGAGAGGGGTGTCCACAAAGTGGCCTGTATTCAAGCCACATAAAAAGCAGCGAAATAGCAAACTGGAACCAGAAAGTTGGAGCAACTACTCAAGAATATTAACTTTTTTAAAAATAAGTTTTCAAATGGAGAAGGTAATACATGAAAATAGTCAAGATGAGACTAGAATTTAGAAGTTTATGTTGAACACATTGCTTCAAACACATAGTCATAATGGGTTTATAAATTATGGAAACAGAAAACAAAAAGACACAGCAGGGCTCGAAAACACCAAAGTTATTGGACCAGAAACAGAGGTGAGAGTGGCTCCTGTCGGCTGGTTTCTGGGGCTGGAAGTTGGCCACCGGAGTGGGCAAGGGGCTCACCCCACAGGCTTGGGTGAGGCTGTCCTACGTGGTGTAGGAAACTAAACCAAACAACCAACAAAACCCTGTTGCTGACAGCTGCCTAGGGCTTTTGAACACAGTGGGGGCTTAGGAGTACAAAGACAGAGACCCAAACTGAAGACCAAGAATGAATACCACTGCCTGCAGACCCTGCATCTGACATGCTCTCCCTGTTATTGAAAGCCTTGACATGCCACGTGGGACCCCGTTCTGGGCTGCAGGTGGAAGCGATGGCAAGGCCACTGACTAGGGAAGGGTGAGGAGCAGGAGGGGAAGGGGGAAGAGCCGCTATCTCCTGCCCGCTGCCCGCAAACCTAAATTCCAGGACATGTGAAGAAACCCAATGCTAAGAAAGTTAACAAATCAACAGTCAAAACATTTTCTTCTCCTTAGATAATTGAAAGTAAGAAACAAAAGACAGAAATGAAATAAGAATAGATGCATAGGAAAAAGGACCAATTAAAATCTTCAAAGTAAAAAATAAAAGTCATTGAAATAAATACCTCAAACTATCACAAACAAAACGACCTCAAGACAAAATTAATAAAGGCTGTTTACCCATCAACTTGCAGCAAGGGAGGAGCCCTTCTGATGTCACTTTCAAGGGTTTTAGAAAGGAAATTAAGTTTTATCACGTAGAAGGGGAAAAGTCTTGGACTGGGAAGCATCCTATTAAGGCGGGATTTTGGAGTAGAAGAGACTTCAGTTTGTCTGCAGGTACTTCTGACCGTCCTTGGTTGTCTGAAGGGGGCCAGGAAGCAGTTTCGGCAACTTCCAAGAAGACGGACTGTGGGATGCTAGGAGAGACAGGTGTTCTGCAGGGGGCTGCACCTTGGAACAAGTGGGGCCGCTGGGACTCTTTAGAGTGAGTCTCCTCTTGAGAAGTGACCCCATGATAAAGGTGCCTCCAAACCGACTCTCAAGGAGCATTAAGGAAATGACCACCTACTGGGGTGGGTTAGAAGGAGGTCTCCAAGAACACCACTACTCCGGTAGCATTTCCATCTTGGACCAGAAAATCTATTTGCCAAGACACATGACCCTTGAATAACTTTTTTTTTTTTTGAGAGAGAGGGAGAGAGAGAATGAGAGAGAGCATGAGAGGGGGGAGGGTCAGAGAGAGAGGTCGACCCCCTGCTGAGCAGGGAGCCTGATGCGGGGCTCGATGCGGGGCTCGATGCGGGGGGCTCGATGCGGGGGGCTCGATGCGGGGGGCTCGATGCGGGGCTCGATGCGGGGGGCTCGATGGGGGGCTCGATGCGGGGCTCGATCCCGGGACTCGATCCCGGGGCTCGATCCCGGGGCTCGATCCCGGGACTCTGGGATCATGACCTGAGCCTAAGGCAGTGGCTTAACCAACTGAGCCACCCAGGCGCCCCTGAATAATATGGGTTTCTATGGGGGTTTTTCCCAATAAATATACATAACAGTGCTGTAAATGCATTTTCTCTAACTCATGAGCTCCTCTATAACATTTTCTTTTCTTTAGCTTTTTATCAGAAGAACACAGTATGTTATACATACAACATACAAAACGCGTTCATCACCGTTTACTTTCCCGGTAAGGCTTCCGGCCAACAGCAGGCATTGGAAGTCAAGTTTTTTCAGTCAAAAATTATGACTGAAGGGAGCAGGCACAGCTAACTCTGTCGGTCCTGGGTCAATTACATCGCGGACAGCTGGCTTTATTTTTGATCAGAAGAAAACCTCAATGTTAAAGCATGGAAAGAGTTCAGACCACACTTCCAAGCTATGAATCAGTAAGAAACTTTAACAACAGGAGCGCGAAGTTGAGCACTCTCTTGGCTTGACTGTTGGCCCGCTCTTTGGAGGCCACTTACGGGAATCGTATTCCGTAGGTGCGGGACAACGCCGCACACACCTGCGCGCAGGGGAAGCCCGACAAGGCGGCGAGTTAAGGGACCGGGAAGTCCCCGGCGACCGGGAAAGGCAGGACTCCGGGGGCCGCGGCCGCCGCCGTCCCCGGACACGCGCACCTGGGGCACAGCCCCGGGCCGGCCTCCGGCGCGCGCCCACGCGCACGCGCACGCGCCCAGCCCCCCAGTGCTCAGAGCCCGGGGCGGGGCCGCTGGGACACACCCCCTCCGCGCGCCGCGGGGACGCCATCGGGCCGGACGCGGGACAGAGCCTCTTAACGCCGCCGCCTTTTGTGCCCTCCCTTCGCCGCAAGCTGTCGTCATCAGGCTCCGACGCTCTGTGAAGCTCTCGGGCTCCGGCGCTCACGAGGCGGGCACGGACGCGCGGGCGGCGCCTCAGCCGGGTTGGAGCTGAGCGGAGAGGGCGGGGAAAGGCAGTGAATCGAGGAGGGGCGGGAAGGTGGCGGCCGGAACATGGCGGAGCGGATCCCTCTGTACCCGGTGCGCAGCGCGGCCGCCGTGGCCAACCGCAAACGCGCGACCTACTACAGCGCGGCCGGGCCTGGGCCGGGGGCCGAACGGCCCAGCAGGTAACGACGGCGCCGACCTCCCTCCCCCCCGCGGCGGCCCTCCCCCCGCGCCCCGTCCGGGCCCCCCGGCCCCCCGGCCCCCGGCGGCGGGTCTGTCCCAGCTCGCAGGCCGCGCACAGTGCTCCGACTCCCGCGCGCCTGCACACTGAGGGGGCGTCCACCCTTGGGAGAGGCCCCGGGACCCAGCGTCGGGGCCGGGCGGGGTCACCCCCAGCTCCGCCCCAGTCCTGGGCTGCCTTGGCCATCGACGCCCTCGGAGGTGGGGGCCGGCGTGCGGCTGCGGCGCTCTCACGGGAGCCGGGCGGGCGGGGCCCTCATCCCGCGGACACTGCTGCTGTCCGAGCCTCGGCGTGGTTCCCGTAGGGACCGTGAACGTGCAGACACGAAGCACACACCTGAGTGGAGAAGCGCGGCCTGTCACAAACGCAAAGGGTTCAGGTCATGTGCCAAACCCAGGTGCACTTAATCATGTTCGTTGGCCAGAAGTTGTGCTTTTAGCGATGAGAAACGGAGCTTTACAAGGTTAGATTGTTTAATGGGACCCCACTTCAGTCGTCCATTTAAAACATAGAGACCTTTCGTTGAAAATGGAAGCCTCCTCCCCTAGTTGGTTTCAGCTCGCACTTAACTTGTTTCTCCCCCGAAGAGAGGAATACTACATTTTATAAAAAAGGAACTTATAGAAAGAGGAAATACTGTCTTCTGCAGTTAATCGAAATTTTATTCCTAAGGAACTGTAGAAGCAATTAACTTTTTAAAAAATTTATTTGAGAGAGAGAGTGCGCGTGCGTGCGGGGGGAGGGTCGGAGAGAGAGAGAACCTCAAGCGGACTCCCCACTGAGCGTGTAGCCCTAGGCGGGCCTCGATCCCACCACCTGAGATCACGACCTGAGCTGAAATCGAGAGTTGGACAGGTGCCGCAGAAGCTGCTAACTTTTAGTACAGAAGAGGAAAAAAAAATTTCAATATCCAGTTGCTTCAGGATATTGGTGGTTTGTGCCTTCACTCTTTTGTTGGTTAGTCTTACTAGAGGTTTGAGTTTTTTCAAAGAGCCATCCTTTATTTTTCTTATTTTTTCTGTAGTTGTCTGTTTTCACTTTTATTAATTTCTGTGCTTTACTTTTCCTTCTTTTTGTTTGCTTCTTTAGGTTTTATTTTTTATCTTCTCATTCTTGTTTCTTATGGTGGGAGTTTAGATTATTGATTGGAGACTTTTCCTCTTTTTTTAACATGAGGATTTTGTGCTGTCAATTTCCCTCTCAGCACTGATTTGTCGGTGTCCCACAAATTTTGGCATTTTGTTTTACTTTGAGACTTCTCTCTGTCTCATGGATTACTTAGGAATGTGCATGGAAAATTTGCTGTTATATTTCTGTTACTAATTTCTAGCATGATTTCTTTGTGGTTAAAGAACATGCTTCGTGTTACTTCATTTAATTTTGGTGGTTTGTCTTGTGACCAAGAATATGGTCTGTATTGGTAAGAATTTCAGGGCCCAAAAGAAGGTGTATTGTGCTGTCGTTGGGTGAAATGTTCTGAAATGTTGATAAGATCCTGTTATCTTTGCTAGTTTATGTTCTAGTTGTTTTCTTGGTTGTTGAGGGTGGGTCATTGAAGTCTCTAACTGTAATTGTGCATTTGTCTATTTTTCCTTTTGGTTTTATCAATTTTTACTTTACTGTTTTGCCAGTCTCATTTGGTGCAGACATGTTTGGGATTGCTCTGTTTTGATGGACTGATGCTTTTATTATTTTATAATTTCCATCTGTCTCTAGTAATATTTTTGCTCTGGGCTTTCCTTTTTCTGACATTTATATAGCCACTCATGCTTTATTTTGACTAATGTTTACCTGGCATATAATTTTCCATCCTTTTACTTTCAACCTGCTTATATTTGAGGTAAGTTTCTTGTAGTCACCATATGGTTGGCTTATGTTTTTTATCCACTGTGCCAATCTCTGTCTTATGATTGATATATTTAGAACATTTATGTTCAGTGTAATGATTGACAAGTTAGGGCTTATATCTGCCATTTTCCTTTTTGATTGCTGCGTTGTTTCTTTGTTTTCTTTTTCCTGTTTTTCTGTGGGTTACTTGAACAATTTTTGGAATTCCATTTTGATTTACCTATGGTGTTTTTCCACTGTATCTCATCTCTTTGTATAGATGTTATTTAGTGGTAGTTCTAGATATGATATACATATGTGATTCATCACAGTATTCTGGTGTTGATATTTTATCAGTGTTAGTAAAGTGAAGAATCAGTACCTCTTTACATCCCTTTACTCATCCTTACTGGTAAAGTAATTATCTTGTACAATCACATAAATATTTTAATTTTGCAAAAGTACATAAATATTTCCCTTACATATGACTAGAGTTACACATCAGTGTTAATTTTTCTCTCTCTCAAACATAATCTAGAAAACTCAAAAGGAGAAGAAATGACTATTCTATTGACTCATGTTTTCACTATTTCTGTTGTTCTCTTATTTCTTGAAGTTCCTGAATTCCTTATTATTTCTGTTCTAAGAATTCCTTGCTATTCTTTTAGTGTACGTCTGCTGAAAACAAATTCTCTTAGTTTTCTTTCGTCTTAGAAGGTCTTATTTCTCCTTCATTCCTGAAGGGTAATTTCACCAGATACACAATTTGGGGTTGACAGTCCTTTTTCTCTTTTAAGCACTTGGAAAATGTTATGCTACTTCTTTCTGGCCTCCATGATTTCTGATGAGAAATCTGATGTCATTGTAATGTTTTCTTTTCCTGTGGGTAAGATGTCATTTCTCACTACTTACAAGCTTTTTTTCTTGTCTTTAGTCCAGTAGTTTGATTATTATGGGTCTTGACATAGATTTCTTTGGGTTTATACTGTTTGGGGTTCACGTAGCATATTGAATCTGCAAGTTTTATCTTTTGTCAGGTTAGGAGTTTTCAGCCATTATTTGTCTAAAACTTTTTGAGCCCCACCCTCTTTCATCTCTTCTAACACTCTCTCTGGAGACACCTTGTGAGATCTTTCTTGTGTCTCAAACGTCCTGAGTTTCTCCTCATTTGTTTTAAGTCCATTTTCTGTCCAGATTGGTTTCTGTTGTTCACTCTTCAAGTTCATTGATTTTTCCTTTGTCTCTTCTTTTCTGCCCCTGAACCCTATGCATTGTTTTCAAATCTCCATTATTATATTTTTTAGTTTTAGAATTTCCATTTGGTTCTTCTTCATATTAGCTTTCTTTGCTGAAATAGCTGTTTGTTTGTTTTCATTTGCTTCAAGTATGTTTGCAATTGCCCATAGACACATTTTTATGATGGATATTAGAATCCTTGTCAGATAATTTCACCATATGCATCCCTTTGATGTTGGCATTTGTTGATTATTTTTCCTTCAGGAGTAGAGATTTTCCTGGCTTTTGGTATAATGAGTCCTTTTTTTTTTAAATTGTATCCTGGACATTTTGGGTATTACGCTGGGAGGTTCTGGACTTTATTCAAATAATCTTCTGTTTTATCAGGCCTCCTCTGACACCCCATGGGACTGGGGGATAGGGAGGTGGGATGAGGTGGTGCTGCCTTGTTGCTGGCAGATGGGGTGAAAGCTGGGTTCCCTTTGACACCTGGGAGAAGAGGGTGCCCCCTTCACCGCTGGGCAGACATGGGGTCTGCGGTGCTGCGTGGGGCTCTGCTGATGTCCCCTTGTCTGGGGAGGGGAGGAATGCCTGTTTATTGCAGCCTCTGGCCTCCTGCAGTATGGCCTGGGGACCTTTACCTCTGGGTTCCTGTGAACCCAGTGGTAGGGATGGGCAGGAGGGCCTGGGCTGTTCTTGGGGCTCTCTTTGGTTTTTCTGGCTGCTGACTCTGGTACACAATTTGGGATAAATGAGGCTGAAGGAGCGCATTGGGAACTCCCTGTTGTGTGACCTCTGGGGTCTGGGTCCCTCCTGGTCAGCCTCCTTCTCTTCACCTTTCCCTCTGTCGTCTCCAGGGTTATAGCTTATGGGGGAGAGGGGGAGGGCGCCCTGTCTGCTCAAGTCTTGTTCTGGAACTGGCAGGAAGGAGTCATTTACCTTTGTTCTGTTTTTGTCTTTACTCTTTGTATTTGAAAGTCCGTCTTATTATTTATTTTTCCATTCACTAACAAGTTTTGGCTACAGGCCTCCCGTTTGGAGTGTAAAATTCAGGGTTTTATGTATTCACAAGGTAAATGCAGCCATGACCACGGGCAGGGTTGGAAGATTTTCTTCACCTCTGAGAGAGACCTAGCGCCCCGCCTCTCAGCACCTCCCGCACCTCATCTCTGGAGGTTTTCTTACTGCAGTGAGATATACTTAACAAAGCTAACTGTGTTTAGGGTACTTTTGACTTAATATATAACAAATCTCTAATTTCATATTTCAGAACTGTAAAGTGAGTAAAGTTTTATATCCAAATTATGGCTTTTCTAGTATTTCTGTTTTGGGAAATGTGTGCTGTAAATTAGAATACAGCTAAAAAAATAGATAAAAAAATAAAAAGTGCAAATTCAGTCTTCTATTTCCAATAACAAAAGTTTATACTATGGGGTCTTTTTGTTCCACATTGGCAATTGAAAGCTAATTAGTTGTTAGAAAAACAGCTTTGATACGGGCTTTTCTTGCTTTGTGAGCTTTAAAAGGCTTTTTCTTTGACCATATAAAAATGTCATTTTGTGTTCATAAGGTATAAGGAATTGTAGTAATGTATTTTAAAGGTTTTCAGGTTTTCCTTGGAGTGAAACTACTTTTATTTCATTATAATCATGCTAGTTTAGGACACAATATATTTAACATGTAGTGATCATAAATTGTTACAACTGGTATAAAATTTTTCATCATTGGGTTTGTACTTTATGAAAATTTCAAGGGGACAAATTAGATATGATTTGAGTATGGTTAATACAGGAGGATGTTCTTGGTTTTTTTTCGGGGGGGGGTGGTTTTTTTTTTTTTTTGGAAGTTACTAGGTGAATGAGATGCTGTGTCCCACGCATAGTATTTAATAGTTCAGTAAGAGTGCAATTACTTGTTAAGATCATTTTCTGTGAACTAAAGTGAGGCATTGATTTTCTTCCTGTAGTATGTATAGGTGGGTAAAAGTAAGGCATTTGTTAATTTGGTATTTTTCATTTCTGTCTTTTAAATTGTACCCGTGTCATTCAAATTATCTTCACATTTGAAAAAAGAATGACTGACACTGGACATCATTGTGTTTATCCATGTCTATTAGTACCTATTCTTTGCTTCATGTTGCAGTGTGGCTTTTGGCCCTGCCTAGAGTCATTTGCAATATTATAATGGTTAAACTTTAGTGTTTGAGAAGAGAGCCATGCTGAGAACAGATGGCTATTGTCTGATTATCTCTAAAATATTAGTGTGTTTCTTAATAGAGGCAACACAGTTTTTTTTATAGACACTCAGAATGAGTGTCTATACACGATTTCCTCTGAATCGTTAAAAATTTTACAATTATGATCTAAAAAAATGCCTTTACTCTAGTTATAAAGATGAAACTTTTTTGTTTTCACAGCTGAAAAGGTTTTCTCAAGTACCAAATGATTCTTCCTTTGTTTTTTTTTTTTTAAGATTTATTTATTTATTTGACAGAGAGTGAGAGAAAGAGAGAGCACAAGCAGGGGGAGGGGCAGAGGGAGAAGCGGACTCCCTGGGAGTCCAGTGTGGGACTCGATCCCAGGACCCTGGGATCACGACCTGAGCCGAAGGCAGACGCTAGTGACTGAGCCGCCCAGGTGCCGCTACCAAATGATTCTTAAGATAGTGTTTATCAAAGTGCTCAGGCCCAGGACTCCTTGGAATCAGAGACGTATTTTTAAGGATCTGTAGTTCACTCGAGTTCATGAAATTCTTTAAGCCTGCCAGAACAGGTCTGTTTCACTGTAGTTTCTACAGCTGACAGTATTAGCATGAAGATAGATTTGGTGATTGTGAACATGACAGTTTTGGGTATAACTGGGTCATGTGTCCTGAGCTAATCGGCCCACTTATGTTTTTAATTTCTGGATTGGCGTTTACATAATATTAGATATTGTCCCATTACTCTAATTTAGAAGCTTGTTTCGATTCATGTATAGCGTTGGTGTAATTTCTTATGTTAAGAAATTGGTATTGAGGTTTTTTACAGAACGCCGTGGAAGAGGAGTCGGTGGCTCCGAGGTTACTGTGTCCATAGTCCACATGGGGGGCATCTCTGGGCATGGGCACTGACTGGCCCTTGCGCGTCTTGCTTGTTTTTATTGCTGAGGTCAAGGCGTGCCTTTCAGGCAATGTTCCTTTCCTTTTTTTTTTTTTTTTTTTTTTACACAACTAATCTGCTGTTTAACTCCTCTGCTACTGTAGGAAGGGAAGAGTCCCAGTTTCCCAGTATACAGTTTTGCTGCTTATTAGTGACTCATCAGTGACACGCTTGAACTTGGAAGCTGTGTTTGATGAAGGAAACATACCCATTTCTTTATAGTACTTTGTTGCTTTGTTTTTCTACTCTATTAACATGTAGGCAAAGAGGGCAGTGTTTATTTTTCTTAAAGAAGGTTTAAGCATTAGGCATATTTTAAATGGTTTCTCCCTTTACTATCAGTTGGCTTCTCAGCAATGCTTCTCCTCAAAATGGAAACAATAAGGCTGTTAGATACTTAATGTGAGTTTAAGCTAGTTATTGTATTGACCTACTTTTACTTAGATACATGTAAATTACGCACCTTCTAGTACTTGAGTGTTTCTTGTTGAAGGTTCCCAGTTTTTCTAAACCTTTGGCAGCAGCTAAGAGAGTTGTCTCCGTTTCTTAGTGTGGCAGTACTCTTGGGTTTGGTATCATCTGTTCTGTCGTCTTTGTTCACATTGTTTTTACTCTTTTTAAAAATATGTTTCCAGAGTTATACTTAATTGCTGGAAACGTTGATTTTTCTTGTGTGACAAACCAATTAAGTGTGTATGACACTAGGCAACACAGACACTTAGGATTTTTTGCTTATCCTGTCTCTGAAAAAATCCATTATTCATCATCTTATTGTTTTTAAATACTGAGGTAAAATTTTCAATACGATAGGAAAATTGCTTTGGAAATGGAATAAATTGCTTGCCAGTTCAAAGGCTCCATCTCTGAAGTGGAGGTTACTAAACGTGATGTTGCTTATGTTCATTATCTTTCAGACTCTGTACTACTTTTCTAGCATGAAACTTGATAAGATTGTGACTTTTGCAAAAATGCAGCACAATCGCTGAAAGAACGTAATGAAAAAGACTAAAAATCTCATTTTGTATACTATATTATAATATATTTAAGTGGCATTTTGAATTTTAATTGCATTTTGTATAAATACTCATTTTCTAGTTGACTGTTTTAAAAGAAGTGATCTTATGCAGAGAATGAGAAAAAAGGAATTTTTCTGAGGAAACCTATTAGCTCTGTTTTAGGCCCGCTACCTCACAGCTGAGAGGAGCTTTTGTGTGAGCCCCTCAAATGACGAGTCTCCTGTTGTGGGGATGTTGTGTGGTGTGTGGATGGTGACTGGAGCGAGGGGACCCTGGGTGCTGGTCAGGGGGGGGACAGGTGCTGCCGCTCCTCACTGTGACTCTCGGAAGGCCCTCCCTCCGCCTTACTGCTGTCAGCGACAGTGTGTGGGTGTCCGACACCCGGGACAAGTTCTCATCACTGGAACTAAAGTCTTCTGTGCTTTTTGGGTAGACTTTTAAGCAGCACAGCACAGTAATGGTCATCTTGGTAGATCAATCTTGTGTACGTTTTTCATGTTTTCAAATATTTGTTTTCATGGATCATTAGAACCTATGGTTAAAGTTACTCCCATTACAAAAAAGGGCTGTCAGGGCATTTTCACAAACTGTCCTCCATAAAAGTTGTTCACACTCTTGCTAGTCATTAAGAGTGCTTCGTTAGCCAAGACTGTTAAGAATGCTAAGGGTGAAGAATTTTTTTCATTTGTTTTAATTTGCGTGTTTTAGAAGTTCTCTTGGAAACAAAAATGACTCCTAGTGTTAAAACCTTCCACTGACTTCCCTTCCCCTGAGAGTTAAAGTGAGACTCCTTATGCTGGCAGGCCGTGCCCACGGGACTCAGCCCTGCCCACCCCTTCAGCCGCATCCGGTGGCCCTCCCGTGCCTTGCCCGCTCCAGCTGCCCCGGCTTTCTCTCCAGTCCTGAGCCCTCAAGGCTCCGCAGCCCCTTCCAGGTCTCCCAAGACCTTCTGTGGTTGGTTCCTTTCATGCAGGTGTCTCTTTTGAGACTCGGCTTCCTTCTGGCCCTCGCGCCTTCTGTATTAGAGTCTTCCCAGCACGTCTCCCTTTGCAAGTAGGCAGCCCGCTTCTTGTGTTTGTCCTCGTCGGGACAGCGCTCGCCCAGGGCGGTCCCTCAGGTGTGTGTGGGAAGGGTTAGAGTTCCTAATGTGGCTGCACATAGTTCTCTAAGTACAGCTGTATTTCTTTTTTTATGAATTGTCTTTGCTCATCTGTCATTCAAAGTGTTTGCTTTTTTTTAAATTTTATTTGTGAGAACTGTTTCTGAGGAATGGTTTTACTGTCATGTGCTGTAAAAGTTTCTCATTTGCGCTAAACTTTCCTTCTTGGACCATGCAGAATACAGGTACCCTGGGTGCCCGGTTGTGGGAAGGGCTCCGTAGACCCCAGCCCCCTTCTCCAGGGCCTCACAGTCCAGGAGGCCTTCAGGAGTGTTCTCTCTCCTTCTGGTGTTTGGTCTCATTGACAGGCCAGCTCCCCAAGTGATCAAACTCTTGCCTGAATGTGCCTGGTGTGTGAGGATTTGGCTTTTCCAGGATAGCCATACCGATTCTAGTTCCTTAACTGCGGCAGCCGGCAGGAGGGTGAGGGGAAGGGGCCTGGTGGTGCGTTCAGGCAGACCCCAGGGTAGAAACCAGCTTCGTATGTTGGAGATGTGGGTAGTGATGAGGAAATACCCATCTTCCGGGGGTTACGCGGCTGCTAGGGAGCTGGATTTCAGCGATATTTATAGAATTTGTTCCTTTTTAAAAAATTTATCAGACCTAACATAAAACTTACCATCTTAAGCACGTCTACCCAAGCGTGCAGTGCAGTGGCCGTGAGCACATTCACGCTGTTGTACCACTGTCCTCACCTCCCGCCCCCAGGCCTCCTTCCTCCTCCCAAACCCAAGCTCTGCACCCGGGAGACGCCTCGCTGTCCCCCCTCCCCGGCCCCCGTAGCCTTTCTGTACCTCCGTGTCTGTGGAGTTGACTGCTGTCACCTCGTGGAGGTGGAGCCCTTCGGGGTCTGTCGTATTGCGTCTGGCTTATTTCACTGAGCGAAATGTTTTCAAGCTTCGTGCCATGGCACACGTTACATTGCCTACTTCTTTTAAACCGGGTGATGTCACGTGGTATGGATAGACCACCTTTGGTCTTGGACATTTCAGTTAGTTTTCTTTTTTATAGTAAGAATTTCCTATGTTAATTGTCTAAAACTAGGAATTAAATGAACGTAGGCGAGGTGCTTAAATTCATGCCTGACAGTTTCAGCAAACACTGGCCGCCGGCTTCTCCTGTCCCTCCTCCTCTCAACGCTGAATTTCTACCTGGGCAGCAGGGAAGGGAGGCCACGCTGGCTTGCACCCACGTTCACTGTCCTTCCTTCAGCCTCGCCCTCTGCTTTCCCTCCCCCAGGGGGTAGCTGTCCCTTGCTCTGTAGCTGGGAGGGGTCACCTGAGGATCCAGATGGTCTTCAGTAGCTTTCAGTCAGTTCCTACTCTTTCCTCCCTCCCCACCCGCTTCAGAGGTCCCCCTGACGCCAGACCCGCCCCTCCGGGGTCCCAGGGTTCTCCTGCTTCCTCGCGGCTGTGCTGAGACTCCTGTTTTTCTTGGATCTGCTTATTTACCATCCATCTATCTGCTTTCTAGCTTTCTACATTTTGTTATCATCTCTTGTTTTCTGTTCTGTAGGTTTCAGCTTTAAGAAAAAGCAGTGTTTTTGGTGTTGAAGGCAGTCGTGTATTTAATCTTCCATTTTTATGGGAAACACTTTCTAATCCTTTCTACCTGTGTGTCTGTCTGTCTGTGTTTTCTCTTTCAGAAGACAGCTGTTCTGGGCGTCCTAATCTGCAGAGCGGTGTAGACCTCTCGTCGCTCTCCTTACAGGAGTTGACAGTTGTAGTTATCTCGAAGCAGGCTGCCTTCTGTGTCCCAGCTCCAGTTCCAGAATTCCCACGGATAGCTGTGGCTTAGCTTGGGTGACTGGCAGTCCTTCCTGAGCCCTGCGCTGCCCCACCTACCTTCCCTACCTTCCCGTCCGCGGCGGTCATTCCACACGCACCCTGCCCCTCTACCTGGATGCAGCCCCTGCAGCCTGAGCTCAGTCGGCACCTTCCAAGGGCTAGGGGACTGTCTCGCCAGTAGCCACTGCTGTCATTTAAGATTTCCTGGTGAGTGAGTCTGAGCTTGTGAGTTACCAGCTGTGTCCGTTACTGACTGCCGTGTCTTCGGTGTGGGCGCGCATGTAGTGGTGCTCAGCAGGTGACTGAGGGTATGTACCCAGCACAGCCAAACGGTTTGCAGAGCGTTTTCTCACCTTCCTGTAAGGATTTTGAGAGGTGATCTTCCTTGGGGTCCTCAGCCTAACGTACTCTTTGTACTCCAGTATTTTCAGAGGTCTCGTGGTTTTTATTTTTTATATGACATTATATTGGGAGGAGGAGAAGTGTTTGCATGGTTAGTGTTTGCTAAAGATCTGCCCACCGTCTCCTCAGGCTTATTCTCTGCTTTACGGTCTCAGGGCAGGTGGTCCCTGTGTTTGTCGTGTGCTGTGTGTCGGGTCCCCTCGATGCCTAATCGGCACTGCACTGAAGCACCAGAGTGCCCGGGGGAGCCTCAGCACAGGCCGTCGGCACACTTACATCCTCCACGAGGAGAACACCTCTGTCTTCACCTCACCACCCTCTCTTATCCGAGGGCCGTTTCACGTGAGGGAGGAAAGATGAGAGCGAGGTCACGGGAAGCAGGATTGTCAAATTGACTCAGAATACAAAGAAAAAAATCGTCATTAATTGCTATGCAGTTGTATTAGTGTCCTATTGCTGTTGTAAAATTATCATAAATGTAGTGGCTTAAAACAAATGTATTATTTTCCAGTTCTGAAGGTCAGAACCGTATGGACTCACAGGGCTACAGTCAGGGTGTCAATATGCAGCATCTCCTCCTGTAGGTCCTTGCAGAGAGTCCAGTTCCATGTGGTTGTAGGTTAAAGTCCTGTTTTCTTGCGCCCAAATTACTCTAATACAATACATTTAAGAGATACTACCAATCAGTGTGGAAGAGATGGACTCTTGCATAAATAACATCCCCATTTCTGTTGTTGTATAGTATATATATCCCTGCAAAACTTCGTATTTGGTAGAAATGCTCCCTGGAAGTAACAGGGTTTATGGGCAAAAGTAAGTTAGGGCAGACCACTGGGGACCACATCACTAACAAAAACCGTCCTAGTCCTGGTGACATTTGCTGAAGGGGCACATTGAGTTCCTGGCCAGTGAAGATTTACCTGTGAGGAGGCTGGTGCCACGGGAGAGGGTCCTAGTTCCGGGGGTGCCCCCAGTGCACACGCCCCAAATACGCCCAGCTCCACTGAACAGCATGGGGAGCAGCTTTAGCCACAGTTTGTAAGTAGTAGTGCAGGACCCCGTGTGCTAGGAAACGTGAATCGGTGCCGGTGATGACAAGATGCCATTTTCCTCCCTTTATTTAAGCGAAGGGTACATGTATTTAGCTCTCATCTGATGAGGGTGAGGTAAAATTGCTTTTGGCATTATTCATAGCACTCAGTGGTGGGAGTTTAAATTTGCAGTTGGCAATAATATTTCAAGTGTTTTAGAGCTTATGACTTTGTACAAACTATTGCAGTTCTAGGATTCTTTGAAAGAATTCATGTAAAAATATGGAGAAAGTTCTGTGTACAGATATTTGCACGGAAACGTTATTTAGTGGGAATTTATAAATGTTTTCTCTGTCCAACAGTGGGGGATACCTCAGTAACCTTTAACTCAGTAATCCACTTGCTGGCTTATTTTTTTAGTTACCACATGTTAAAAAGATGGTAAAAGGAGCTTAGGTAGCAGGTCAGCATTGGCCTTATTGTCCAAGGACATCTTTATAGTCGTTGAATTCCACTTGTGTTTGGATTCTTTTTTTTCTTTTTTAAAGATTGTATTTATTTACTTGAGAGAGAATGAGAGATGGAGAGGACGAGATGGAAGAGGGTCAGAGGGAGAAGCAGACTCCCTGCTGAGCAGGGAGCCCGATGCGGGACTCGATCCCGGGACTCCAGGACCATGACCTGAGCCGAAGGCAGTCGCTTAACCAACTGAGCCACCCAGGTGCCCCACTTGTGTTTGGATTCTTGACAGCTACGCACCTGTTTCAAAAAAATAAAGTTTCAAGAAGGTGGAGTCTTCTGGAATCTTGCCTTCTGACCTTTTCACAGAATCCTAGTAAGCAAAGGACTGCCTGGCACCGTCACTGCATATACCCGCACATGCACACGCCCCCACACACATGCAGGTGTGTGAACACCCACATCCACAGATTCCCTGAGGGACTGCTAAGTTGGCACATATAAAGCTCGTTTATGTACTCTGCACTGTGTGTATACTTCATATACATTTAAAGCTTGTTATGTACTGTAGAAGATGTATTTCAATAACGTCTTAGAGCAGAATGGAAATAATTCTGTTCTTGGATATTCCTGACCATCTGGAGTAGCACTCACCGTTGTCATTCTTTTTTTAAAGATTTTATTTATTTGATAGGGAGAGATACCGTGAGAGAGGGAACACAAACGGGGAGTGGGTGAGGGAGAAGCAGGCTTCCCACAGAGCAGGGAGTCCCCCGATCCCAGAATCCTGGGGTCATGACCTGAGCCCAAGGCAGACGCTTAACAACTGAGCCACCCAGGCGCCCCTCATTTGGTTATATCTTTTTAATTTCTTTTAATTTGGAGAAATCTTTGTGGTGGTTTTCTTTCTTCTCATGTGGCATTTTTGAAGAGTCCAGGCTGGTGGTTGGTAGTGTCTGGATTAGTACCTCCTGGAGTTGGGTGTAGTGCTCTTATTTTGTGCACTTCCCGTCACGTGAAAATTAGCCCCAGAGCAGTGCTTCTCAAGCAGCAGAGTGCGAGGGCTCTTGATACCAACTGTAGGCTACTTCCAGAAGTTTCTTGTTTCTGGGGGTGGCTCCAAGAATTTCTGGGGACTGCACTTTGAGAACCACTGCTCTGGGATTGAGTAAATACGGTAAATGTGTACATGTGTTAGCAGGAATGCTGGATCTGCTTCTTCTTGTATCACACCAGCAGGCAGACATCAGGTTGTCCTGTGGTGACTGGTTCTGAGTGTGAGTTCTAGCTTAAGGTGCTGATCTCTGTAGAATTTCTGCTGTTCGTAAGTTTCCATTTGCAGTTGTGAAGAATTGGATGATTCTCCAGCATCGTGACAGTTTTGTTCCCAAATGCTGCTTCCCAAATTTGTTCCCAAATCCCCCCCCCCGCCAGTTATTAGTGGATTTTCCAAATATCTTTCTGTTACTGATTTATTTCTAAAGTTATTTTTAAAGATTTTATTTGAGAGAGAGTGAGAGAAAGAGAGCATGAGCAGGGAGAGAGTGGCAGAGGGAGAAGCAGACTCCCCGCTGAGCAGAGAGCTTGATCCCAGGACCCTGGGATCACGACCTGAGCTGTAGGCAGACGCTTAACTGGCTGAGTCACCTAGGTGCCCCTGATTTTTTTTTTTAAGATTTATTTATTTGTTTCAGAGAGAGAGAGAGAGTGCAAGCATGAGTGGGGGGAAGGGAAGAGGGAGAAGCAGACTCCCCACTGAGCATGGAGCCAGAAGCAGGACTCGATCCCAGGACCCTAAGATCATGACCTGAGCTGAGGCAGACCCTTAAGCACCTGAGCCATCCAGGCGTCCCTTTCTGTTACTGATTTTTAAAAGAAATTCCTTTATGGGGCGCCTGGGTGGCTCAGTCGTTAAGCATCTGCCTTCAGCTCAGGTCATGATCTCAGGGTCCTGGCATCGAGCCCCACATCCGGCTCCCTGCTCAGCGGGGATTCTGCTCCTCCCTCTCCCACTTCCCCTGCTTGTGTTCCCTCTCTCGCTGTGTCTCTCTCTGTGAAATAAATAAATAAAATCTTTATAAAAAAAAGAAATTCCTTTATGGTAAGAGAACATACTTTGTCTAATTTCAGTTCTTTTGAATTTGTTAGTTTGTGTTATGGCCCAGGTTGTGGTCCGTGGGGATGAGTGTTCATGGTGCACTTGATGAGAACATTCTGCCGGACAGGGTGGAGTGCCAGGGTAGGTTGGCTGACAGTGCTGACCATGTCTTTCTGTCCTTTCTGATACTGTTTCTTCCATTAATTACTGAGAGAGGAGTTACGAAGTCTTCCGGCAGTATTATGGATTTGTTTCTTTCTCCTTTTACTTACATATTTCATACTTTGTGTACTTTGAAACTGGTGGTAGGTGCATGCACATTTATGATTGTTAGAGCTTATGGGTGATTTGATCTTTTATCATTATGTAATGTTCTTCTTTATCCTGGGCGGTTCTTTCATTTTATTTTTTTGATGTCTTCTTTGTCTTATAGTAGCTACTTTTTTTCCTTTGAACGAGTGTTTGTATCATATCTTTTTCCATCTTTTTACTTTTAATCTTTTAACATTATATGCCATTATATTTCAAGTATTTTTATTTTTTTGTAGGTAGTGATTTTTGTCCTCCAGGTGACATTGGGTGACATCTGGACACATTTTTATTGTCACGACTGGGGGAATACTGCTACTGGCATCAAATGGGTAGTGGCCTGGTTTGCTGTTGAACGCTCCACAATGCACAGGACAGCTCCATCAACAGAATTCTGAGACCCAAAATGTTAATGGTACCGCTGTTGAGAAGCTCCACGCTAAGGATTGCAATATACATAGCTAACTTTTCACTGTTCATATTTTACACTTAATGTAAGCTATGGAATTGCCTGCTTCTTACAGGATAGCCGCCATATCAATTCACATCTTTCTACACTGAAAACTTCACCAGATGATGTGACAGCTTTTGCTTTCAATAGTCATACACGTTTTAAAGAATTTTGTGTTCTTTATTTCCAAAAATCCAAGTTTCTTGATGGTATCATTTTTCTTCGTCTTGAAACTTTCTTTAGCTTTCTTTTGTATGAGGTCAGATGGTAACATACCCTCCAAGTTTTATCTTTCATCTGAGAATGTTTTTGTTCTGCCTTCATTCCTGGAGGATCTTTTTGCTGGATATAGAATTCTGGGTTGAGCCTTTTTCCCTTTCAGCACTTAGACATGGAGTTCCTGTCCTCTGGCCTCATCTCTCTCCATGAGAAGTCCATGGGCATTTGAATTGATGGGCTTCTCCATGTAATGAGTTGTTTTCTTCTGGCTCCTTCCAAGAATTTTTCCTTCATCTTTGCTTCGAGTAGTTTGATTAGTGTGCTTTTTGTGATTTCCTTTGACTTTATCCTGTTTCAGCTTGCTGTTGTCTTTAACTAGATTGTAGTATTGTCTGGCACTCATTTATGCTGTAGTTGTGGGCTTGGTTGGTTTTATTTGTCTTGTATAAAGTCTGTGGACTTCAGAGGGTGCGATGGGAAATTTCAGTTTCAGTGACTACCATCATGTCCCGGGGACACACAGGTCTGTGCTCTGATTTTTACAATTGAGGTGAATACCTACCACAGAGGTTTGATGTAAAATCAAATAAGATAGCATTCGTGGGCTCTGCATTCTACTTTCTCATGAATTCTTGGTTCTCAAAGTAAGCTTTTAGTTTTAAAATGTACATATGTCTGTGATTGAGGAGAGATAAAATGGGAACTTGATACAGTAGGCTGCCTGTTTTTGGAATCAGAAGAGGATTATTGAACTCTGAAAGGGATGCTGGTTGTGGAGGAAATTATTTCCTTGAATAGAAAATTCAGAAAAGGGAATAACAGAGACAGAGAGTAAGTGTAAGTGGGACATAGCATCCTTGCTGCGTATATCAAATCTGACAACAAACCAAGGGACCGTGTTCCCACCTTTCAAAAGAAGATACTTCCATAGTTCAAAAGTCACTTCCACGACTTTGATTGATGAATGTAAAGTTGGGCACATTTTATATCCAATCGATCTGTAGCAGAGTATTTAGATATGACCTGGAAGTATACATTTTTTGCTAATATTTCGGGTGATTGTTTTTATATTCCTGAATTGAACACCATGAGTGGGTGGTACTGTTGAGCCGACTGTTCACACCAGTGGCTTTGTGGTCATGTTCGCTTCCTTGGGCAGCCTGTTCCTTTCCTTCTGACCCTGGCTAAATACATTTTTTGTAAAGGAAAGTAGCATCCCTCATTTATAATGGTTTGCCTCTGCTGTAGACAGCTTAGTTTGAAGAAAAAAGAAAAATGTGGTTAGTAGAATGGGACCAGCTCTTGTCTTAAATAATACCCTTACTGGTGACAGAAGGCTGCTTGGCCTGCCTCAGCATTCTCTCCTTACCTCTGACCAGGTACCAGCTGGAAGATGAGTCTGCCCATTTGGATGAAATGCCATTAATGATGTCTGAAGAAGGCTTCGAGAATGATGAAAGTGATTACCACACGTTACCACGAGCTAGGATCACACAGAGAAGAAGAGGACTAGAGTGGTTTGTCTGTGGAGGATGGAAGTTCCTCTGCACCAGGTTTGTGATCTCTTGCTGCCTAATTTCCTATGCCCTCAGGTATACAGTTAAGGTATTTAGAAGCTCGGCTTCTAACATACTTATTTTTATATCAGATAAAGAAGACACTCTCAATGAAATGACATAACGGAAAGTGTTAAACATTAGTCAAAACCAAACATTGCTAATTAGAAAAGGACAGAATGCCAAGTTCACTTTCTTTTTTTAAAGATTGTATTTATTTATTGGTCAGAGGGAAACAGAGAGCACAAGCAGGGGGAGCGGCAGAGGGACAAGCAGACTCCCCGCTGAGCAAGGAGCCTGATGTGGGGCTCGATCCCAGGACCCTGGGATCATGACCTTGAGCTGAAGGCAGACGCTTAATCGACGGAACCACCCAGGCGTCCTCAAGTTCACTTTTTTTATGCGACATTTAAATGTTTAGAAAGTGGAGAAAGATTAGTGGTTTTGTATTGATTGCATGGTAGAGTCAATTCTGGTCACTGTGTCAGCATTTGTAAACCGTGCTCTCTTCCATCTTCGGTCCTGCTCTCATCCAGAAAGGCAGGTAGGGGCCTGTAAAATGCAGTTTAATAATACTGGAATTCTGTGTATTATGGGCCTGTAAAATGCAGTTTAATAATACTGGAACTCTGTGTATTATTTGACTCAAATGCTTTGACTTGGAAGAAGATTCTTCAGTAAATTTAACCAGAAAGAAACAAAGGTAAGACCTGCTCATATTTAAACAAGTTCACTGGTGGTTGAGATAAACTTCATCAGCTGTGCTCACCCTTGACTTTAGAGGCTGGTCTGTGAAACCACACTCTGTGTCTAGGACACTTGGCCATTGACTGTCCTCCAGCCCTAGGGACGGGTAGAGCAAGATTTCAGCTGACTGATGCCAACATAACTTGAGTGGGGTATGTCGAATAAATTACTGCTTTGATAGTCTTTCTGCTCTTTAAAGTTTGTGGTCAGTGCCTTTCTTAACCATCATGAACTTAGATCCCTTTGACCATAAAAGAGATACAAGTAATTGTAGAAAGATATCTTATTCATCATCCTCATTATCTCTTTAGAAGTTTGTAAAAAGATGTTTTTACAACCAATTTGATTTTGGGGTCGGCTCACATAGTGGTATTCAAACAGTGGTGTGTGGACTCCCAGGGACTCTGAGGAATCCCTCAAAGAGATCGACCATGCAGAATCGGGAAGTGAGACTGAGCAGGATTTAGGCTTATCACCCCCTCTCAACTTCCAATTAGTGTCTGTCTTTATCTTTCCTGTGTATTGTAAGCTTTTCATATGAAGAAGGAATTTCATGGCTAAACAAGGTTTTAGAAATCACTGACTCGTGTTACTAATTTTTAATGAGTGAGACAGTTTTTTCACAAAACATTTTCTAGGTTAAATAGCCAATATTCCTGGAGTATTCTTTGGGGGTACTTAACCTTGTCTAGACTTAATTCCTTTTAACAGTTGCAGGGCTATGCAGAATTGTTTTTTCTTGTGTCCCTTGTGATGCTTTGTGCTTTTCAAGGGGTTTATCTACTTTCAAATATATAAATTCATGTAATAGAAAATGTATGAGGTTCTGGAGGGATGTCACATTTTATTATTCCTGATATTGTTAATTTATCTCTCCCTTTTCCCTGTTAATCTTGATAGGAGGTTATCAGTTCTTTTCAAAGAGCCAAACTTCTGGTGTTGTCTTTGCTTTTGAAATTTTAAGCTTTTATCATGAAATAAATCCAGACTTGAAATAAATTCACTTTTATCTTGAAATAAATCCAAACTTATAGAAAAGTTGCAAGAATTCCTCCTATGCCCTTTGCCTAAGATCACTAATGTTTAATCTTTTGCCACATTTATTGACCATTCTCTTTATATCTCACTGTTATTTTCAGAGTGATTTCAGACGAGGTTGCTTGTTACTTCACTCCTCTTTGATCTTAGTGTTCCGTGCATGTTTCTTAGGAAGAGGCTATTTTCGTACATGGCCACCGGGCAGTTGCCACGTTCAGGAGATTTTGCTCTGACACAGCTCTGTCTCCTGCCCACAGAGCACCCTTCCTCTCTAGGCTGGCCTGGCATTTAGGTGGCCATCTCCATGAGCCATCTCCATGAATCTGGAGCCACTCTTGCCCTAACTTTGTCTTGCATTCCATTGATGTTTATGGGAACTACACAACAGGTATTTTATAGAACATTTCAGATTTTGGTGTGTCTGAGGTCTCCTCGCCATTAGATTCAGGTTAAAAATTCTCTGGGACACTGTATGAGTGACACTGTGTCCCTCTTGGGATGTCTGCTTCCTGTGTCATTGAAGTCTGGTCTGCCCTTAATTTTTTTCATACTGAGTTTAACTTGCCTTTCTTTTTCTGGCTTCGTTAGATGGATTCTCAGGTCACCAGCATTGTACTTTTTTCTTTTTTAAAAATAGATGCATTTCAGTTTTGACACATGGTATTATTATTACTATTTAGTTCAAAATATTTTGATTTACATTGCCATTTCTGCTTTAGTTGATGTTCAGTTTAGAACCATGCTGATTAATTTCTAGTCAGGAATTTTCCTGATTATCTTTTTGTAACTGACTGTTATCTTTTTTTTTTTTAAAGATTTTATTTTTTATTTGAGAGAGAGAAAGTGAGAGCAAGAGAGAGAGAGCACAAGCGGTGGGAGAGGGGCAGAGGGAGAGGGAGAAGCAGACTCCCTGCTGAGCTGGGAGACT